>NC_091733.1:4363576-4983076 GCF_030179895.1 Drosophila kikkawai | reverse complement strand
ATCAATTTCATCTCCTAATAGTATACCTAACGATTTCATTGACACTTTATTTAGGTATAATTTGAAATAAATAATAAAGGCGGCATTTTACCGAAATCCGGCCCTGATTCTAGTGACGTAGGCATTGGGAAACACAGAGACAAAGATGAGGTCTAAGATATTATTACTGCAGTTCCTAACGAAATTTAATTGTTCCAATGATAGGTCATAAAATCGTGGGGTGAGGTGGGAACAAGAACACAAGAAATGGAGAGCAGATTGAAATCACCCTTGACAATAAGGTGGGCATTAACAGTAAAGGAAGAGTGAATTTTTTGAATTAAGGATTAATGGTGCAGATATATATCAGTGTCGGACCTCGGTGGAATATACGAGCATGAAACATAGATATTATGCGGATTCAGATTAAATCATAATGCTGAAATTGTTTTTGTTGCGTGCCTCAGGTTCAGTACCAGTGGAAATAGTTGCCCCATTAAGTACAATACACATTGGGCTGCGGAGAAGTGAATACGCAAAGAGTTCTTTTCGTACTGATTTTATTGGATATTGAATGGGGTTTATATACATGTTTTTGGGTCAAAGGATATTTACTTAGGTCTATTTTTGGGTTACATTGGTTTATACTATAAAAAAACATAAACAGCTGGATACAGCCATGTGAACTACTTAGATAACTAATTCCTGCGAAGTCTGCATGCAACTGGTGTGAAGTGCGTGACCGATCGCGGAATTCCGTTTATGGCCCGGAATAACACATGTGTGCCGGGTGTCGCGAGTTTACCGAGTTTGTTTAGGTAGATGGGCAGCGACCAAATGCAATCTTATCAATAAATTGCTGGTGGCAGCTGCGAGCAATTCTCTCCTTGACGAAAATTATACAGATATAATAATCGTGAACCTGGATACGAACCGCCAGAAACTCTAAAGTACAATCAGTGTCCATTTTAGAAATCGATTTAGAAACAAGATCGGACTTAACCGCGATGACAACACCACAGCCAGTATTGGACGATCACGTCTATAGATGGTATAGTTCCATGAAAAAATTTCGCAGTCAGACACAGAGGAGTTGAGCCATGTTTCTGTAAAAACATTTACATTGCACTATGGGGAACCTGGCCATTTTTATGGTATTAATAACTTAAACTAAGTAATATATTTCGAAACGATTTTTTTTTATTGTTATGGACCCCATAAGAAATGTTTTTTGGAAAAATAGGCGTGGTTCCGCCCTCGTTTGACGTTTTTTTGAAGTGTGTATAGTGATTTTTTTATAGCAAACACTATTTTTTTAAACATACATAATACATTGTCTTTATTTTCAAGCTCTTCGTCAGATATAAAATAAAAAACGTCATTTTCATCTTCAATTTCTTCATAATAGAGGTCTAGGCCTTCAAACTCGCATGCTAAGAGGCTAATGTCTTCCATTTGGCACACAAATGATTTGACACACTAATATTCTTTTGTAATTAACTTGACTAAATTTCAAGAATTGTTGTTTTTAAAAAAATTACCTCAGAGGCACATATAGAAAAATCGCAATATATTAGTAAGACACGCACAGATCAATATATTAGTATATACAACACATAATACTTACCCTTACGATTGGTCTCCAGCAAAACTTTAATCAAAAATTGGTTCTACTTGTTATGTGCGAACTCTAAAAAAAGGAATAAACAAAAGAAAAAATATAAAAAATTGTTTACCAAAAGCCAGAAGATGATCGGTATGTCCGATAACCGGTCATCGACGACTCGTGAGTCCAGGGAGTCGGGCAACTGAGTCCAATATGGAACTGGTTCCTTAAACCGGATGACTCCCAAAAGGAACCAAAGTTTGAACCCGAGAAATTTTGAGTGGTTTTTGGGATTAAGAGAGGCTTAGGAAAAAAGGCAAAGGTGAAGTAGAGGGCGAAAATCCGTGGCAGCAGGCGGTTCAGTGAGCAGAAAAATTACGTAATTTATAAAAAAATCGAGTTCCTACCAGTGAGTTGCAATAATATATTCTAGTGTGAACAAAAATGCTAGCCTAATTAATTATAGCATATTCCGGAGTGAATAATCCTGGACCAGGAACGCTATTTGGGAAAAACAGGAAGATTAGCCACCAGGAAGAAGACGACTTTTCGAGGAGAAAAATTGGCCACTCCTTTCTGGGTGGCCACAGGTTTTTATCCCTAAATATAATTATAAGAACAAATACAACCGCCAGCAAAAAAAAAGGAAATGTAGCTTACAGAAAAATATAAAGTAATTTAAGTCATATTTATTCCACATATCCGTTAATTCATCTAAAACATTACTCGTCATATGATTGTTAATTAATATTTATTAAATTATTTATTTATGTATTTATTTATAAATGTTCCTTGTATGAAGTCCTTCGGTACCGTGGGTAGGATATTTCTATGTTAGAATTCAAGAAAGAAAAATGAAAATATAGTGAAGTGATCGAAATGAAGTTCGAGTAGACAGTCGTGTTGGGGGGATGTGATGACTTGAGCAGATACGATCCACTATAGAAATTTGGGAGATGTGTCGGAGGATACACTCATGGTTGGGAGGGACTCCAAGGACTACGGATGAGCCAGGTAGTCCAATCCAGAAGTTCCAAAAATCCGTTGCCAAAATGTTAGCCGTTGTCCAAGTTTGAAATTCCGTTTTGTTTTTGTTGTTGTGTCTGCTGAGTGATATATTTGTGGTCGTTCCCCTCCTTGAGAGAGACTTTGCCTAGCCGGCAACGAACGCGCGAAAAGCTGGACATAACATACTTTTGAGTTTCAAAGTAACCAATAAAAATAGCTATTTTCAAGCACGTGCTTTTTGGCTAAAACTGCCGACTTTAACAGTCGCTAGTCTTAACAGTGCACTGTTAATTAACATTTCCGCATTTTCTTTTTTTTTTCATTTTACAGAGCCCTATATTTTTAAGATATTAACATAAAAAAAACTTATTTAAAGGTCCATTCTGGTTAGTTGGGCAAAAAAATAGGCAATTTTCAGGATTTTTTTTTTCGTTTTTTTTTTTTAATTTCTTAACTTTTTTGTTGATAAAAATGTTTAAGCTATCAATATAATTGTAGCCTATGCCATGAACACGTTAATTACGCGTATTTAAAAAAAAAAACCATTAAGATTCGTTAAAAATTGACTGAGATATTATGGTCTCCAGCCCGAAAAAAATAGTTTTCCAGAAAACGCGTTTAATGTTTTATGTTTGCTCTGTAGCTGCTTTGAGTCGGCCGGTTTGGAGGCTCATAACTTTTTAACTATTACGTATTTCGATTTGCTCTTTTAGTATGATATTTTACACACTTAGCGCTATCGAAAAATGCAAAAAAAAAATCGATTTTTTTTTTCAACTAACCAGAATGGACGCTTAAAAGTTTGAAAAAAAGACTAAATACCAAAAAAATTGCCAAATTTCCCATAGTGCAGTGGCCGATGATGTCTCCCGTTCATGGAGATGAATTCTGCTGTTCGTCTTTTGTTATATGCTAGCCAGCTTAGCTTCGATCTTCTGTGATCTTTTTTCATTGCCCATTCCTTGCTGACTATGCGTTTGAAATGGTCTTGAATATCCGATTGGACTGAGATCAGCAAAACTAGAATATCTGCTGCATTTGAGCTTTCCTCTGGCCAGTTTGTCAGCTTTTTAATTTTCGGGGATGTCGTTGTGTCTGGGTACCCAGACAGTTTGTATCCTATTGTGTTCAGCGAGTCTGCTTAGTGCTTCTTTGCATTTGGCCACTATTGTGGCTGCTTGGCTGTCCGAGTATATCCTTATCTTGGTATTCTAGAGGTTTTGCTTTAGTGGGAGTTCAACTATTTTCAGTATTGCAAGAATCTCCTGGAATACCGACATCGACCCTGGGAGGTGGGAGGACTCTTCTACTCCCCAGTTCTCGGCAAAAATTCCCGCCCCTACTTCGCAGCTCATTCTTGAGCCATCTGTGTAAAGTCATACCTAATCTGCTCTAATCTTTCCTTGTAAGGTATGTAGTGGTATATGCTTTGCCGAATCGCTGTTCGGTTGTCATTTAATCTGTGTCATCTGTTACCTTTTAGTTTATCTCGTCTAGGATTCTACAGTGCCAGGTGTGGTAGTTCTTCCAGCTATGGCTTGCCCTCAGGTGTATGGCGCTTTGGACTGCTGTGTTACTGATAAAATGCTTTCTTTTTGGGATTCAGTTTAGAATAGCATTCAGGGCGGGTCATGAGCTCAATGTTCAATCGTTCTATTCTGTAAGTGTAAGTAAGTGCTGGTTACCATGCAAATGCTCCGTATGCACAGTGGTTCGGCTTGTATGGAGCTGCGGCCATAATTACTTCTAGATGTGCTATCGCTATGAAACTTTCACCAAAAATCAAGAAAAATGTTTTAAGTATACCCACAAAAAATTGGCCATATTGCTCGACTATATCATATAGCTGCCATAGGAACAATCCGTTAAAAATCAACATTTAGTATGAAAAACTTTTTTGTTTTTCAAAATATCTTAACCAATTTTACAGATTATATGTTTGGTACAGGTTTATATATTCCTACCAACTTTGGTTAAAATAAGATCTCTATATCTTATAGCTCCCATACAACATTTTTATTAAATTTTTTTTTTTCAAGACCTAACTTTAATTTTTTAATTTTTGATCTCTTAATGAGAACTTTGGAGAAATATAAGTGCCCAAAAGTAAAAAAAAAATATTCACTAATATATTGTGTATTAAATTTGTCCAGCAACAAACGTACACAGCTTAAGGGGGGGTAAGGTTAATTGGGTGCAAAACTCACTACTTTTCAAAAAAAATGTTGTGAGCGCATTGAGCGAAATTCTGAGCGAAAAAATATCGCTCAAAAAATGATCATTATTTTTTGATCGAACTTTTTTCGCTCAAAATAATAATTATTATTCTTTGAGCGATAAAGTAAATATAAAATTATAATTATTAATGGCAAGCGAAATATATTAAAATCAATAGATAATCATTAATCGTTGATTTTTATTTTTTCACTTATAATAATTACGTGCCCAGATTAAAACAAATTATATTGAGACGTTCCGTTTCTACTTTGACGTACATGTCGAAACAGTACTGTTGAAACATCATCAATTGATACGCATAAAATGTCATAGAGCTGACCTTATTCCTATCTTCTCCTAAAAATTTTAGGCTAAAATTTGAATTCAAAATTAGTTGAGAATCAAAAAGAAGTGATGACTTTTAAACAAACCTGTCGTTGGATTGACAAATTTTTTTGATTTGAAATCAGTGGAGAGCGATCTGATCAACAATATTTTTTGTTTTGTTATCCGGTGCAAAAATAAATAATGATGACGGCTTTCCCACACGCGAACAGGCTACGTATAGCTGGCCATGTGAAAAACATGGATATTCCAGATTAATTCCGCAGACTTCCATCGATTGGCCTTGCGGTTTATTGATTGTCATCGCAATCGTCAATCGAACTGGGAACTGAATCCTCTTAAATTGGAATGGAAGATCTGTTGGAATAATCGGAATTCGTGGGATAAGAACTTCCTCTCCTTTAAATTTGCCCTTGCATATGGCGCGGACTTCCAACATAAGTAGCTGGGAGATTGGTCAAACAACCTATGTTGGCCGCGTGTCCTTCAGTAGCGATGGCGTCACGCAAGTGAATGTACTCATCTGACCGCAACTTCGACTGATTAAAACGAATGAAATTGAGACGTTCTGTTTTTACTTTGACGTACATGTCCACGCAGTACTGTTGAAACAAACGGCGGTATCTTAACAGATGATTGTCAACATCTAGTCAAATCATCAATCGATACGCATAAAAATTCATAGAGTTGACCTTCTTATTCGTTTCTTTTCCTAGAATTTGAATTCAAACTTAGTTGTAGAATCAAAGAGAATTGATGACTTGTAAACAAACCTGATGTTGGATTGACCATCTTTATGTTGAAGTGATACCCATCTTTTCCACGACAGAACATCAACGGGTATTGAAGAGCATTATATGACCGATGAGTCTCATAAACTCGCTGCAATTGGCCATTATCCCGACGCTTCAAAACAATATCGCGTCATTCCACATTCTCGCCAAAAATCACCACTGCGACTTTATTGATGGTGGGAGCATTAAATTGTCTTGCATGGCTACCAGTGGGTCTTTTTTGCGCTGATAATGATTTTGTGTTCGTCATAATGCATTATATTCAATGCAGTTCATGCTCATGCAGAAGATTTTGCAATTGTTCGATAATTTCACGTTTAGTTGCAGTAAAAATTGCACAGCGGTGATTTAGTTCAACTGCCGAATCACCAATGAAATAGAACTGAAGGAATTTATTATCTTTGTTTTGTGGTGGTAACAAAGCGCCCGCTCGTTGGTAAATTTGCCCTTGAATCTGAATGTTGGGATGCAATTTCAAAAAAATGGGAGTTGTTCATTTTAATAATAAAGAGACGCCGTTACCTTATAACTTGGATTGTAGCCTGATTGATGAAAAACCTCGACTCCAAATGACGTAATTAAAAAGCATCCGTTATATTTTTGTGCAAGCTTTAGGAAACTGTTTGATTGGGCTGAATTTCCATATAGTAGCGAATACAATGGCCCTGGTGGGTGAGCCAAAACGGGCAATTTAATTTTGCCACCTGCACAGCATAAGCCGGGGGTTTCCAACCGAAACTTCGGTGCATTGCAATGCTGACATACAACAGACAATGAACCAATAACAACGCAGGTAAGATCCTTGTAGGATGTTTCAGGATTGTATGCGAATGCAGCGCGATTCAAGTTTTCATTTGCGGCTCGTCTTTCTCTATTATTATGTCGGGCTTGAGGTGATCTTTGTGGAGCGCGAAGGTGTGCCATTTGGGCACGTATCGATGCATTTATTTCTGTACGTTCCTCATGCGTCTGACTATTACGGGAATTCTGAGTACTTATTGCTTGATCGTCTAACAGCAGGCATTACTTCCAATTGGTAATGCTTCGTTAGCTCGATTTTTTTGTTTAAATATTTTTTTACCGAGTTCATTGATACACAATTTCAACGCAGCTATGATCTTTGTAGGGTGTTTCAGAATTTTACATACAACAGTGTGTCCATCTGTTGAGCCGCTAGCGACTTTTCCAGAAGGACTTGCCAAAATTTTCTTATTTAATAACCTTCATCTGGCAATTACAAACAACTGAAAAAAATTTGAGCCAAATCGGCCCAGCCGTTCTCTTGTGATGCCATTAGTAACATTTTTTGTCTCCATTTTTATATATATAGATATCGTTGTTTTCTTATTTTAATTTTAAAGTAAATTCATCATACGTTATAAAAATGTTAATTAAAAGTGAAAACCCCAAATAAATTAGAAGTCTTCATCTGCTGAGTTTTTGTAAGAAACTGATTTTATTTTATTCAAACCCTAGCTTATATAGCTAACATGAGAATGTACATTGTAGATCTTAGTTCTAGACCCACGCATCGGACAGTTCCCGATCGTGAGAAATATTCTAAGCGATAAGGGTGCACATGTCAACCCGATCGTAAATATCCTAAACAAACCCAGACCGCTCACAGGAGGTCATATTTCGGGTTACTTGTTACATAGGCTCAAGTGGCGGTTTCTTATAGCTATGCACACAAGTGTTAGACCGTGCACTGCGGCAGAGATTTATTTAATGCTTAACAGATGCGTTCTTATCTATATACATACATATATACGTGTTCATGTGTGAACATTCTGCCAAGGGCCAGCAAGGTGTGGGTGTACATTTAAATTAGTTGCAATAAAAACATAAGTGGACTGTATTTATTTTTTCGATATTATTAATTTTGCAACTAATATTTTACAATGGCCTCTGTATCATGGCTTAATATACAATTACATTTTCATTTCTTTTAATTTCATTTTAAATTTTACAACATACAATACAATTCAAAAATACAAACATACTTTTATGAATTACAAATTTAACTTTTATAGATTTGGTGCACGGACATCAAAGGTTACCGCTTGTAATCTTCTGCTTATAGAACACTTTCGTACCGAATATATAATTAATATAATTACAATTATTAGACATATAATTAAGGAGGTATGACCGGATACGTGATGCACATTTAACCCCTTTAATTCAATATGACTTTCATTTAACTGTCTTAATTTCTTGGAGAGGCTATCAATTTCTACCGAATGATTTATGTACTTGGTCTCGAGTGGGCTCCAAATAATTTCCGGTATGTCCGTGATGTCCCCTATATAAGCTCCTGATAAAGTCTCTTGTCTTTCGGATTTTAAGTTATATTGCGCCACTAAGATTTTATCATCCGTACGAGCTGTGCAATCAGACCTTAGCGTTAAAATTCCTTCCTCTGGCAAATCAATTAAATCCATTTTTAAATTTCCGCATTGAATTCTTGCTTTAGCATTTGCATGAACCTTAAATAGCCAAGCGCTTTTAGTTTCTAATTCAACCCAAAACGAGCTAGTATCTAACATTCGCCTGTATATGCAGTTAGCTGGTCTACCTGGTTTGAGTGGCCTTAGCTCACATGCCATGTCATTAGCATTACTCCATGGCCAATTCCCTTCGCATACTCTGTTGTGAGCCTGCCACTTTTGGCAGTTATTCAAAGTGCTTGCTGTCATCAAATGGTATGAATCTATCTCAAAGTTGTAAACTAAATATTCTGATTTCAAACTCACCATAAGCAGACTCTCTTCAGACCACACCGGTACAGGAATAACCTTATATAATTTTGATGGATGTCTGCTAAATAGAGGGATCTTAAAATTTATTATCAATTTTTTGTCTACAAAAAGACCTCGAGCAGTCAAGAGTGTATATACCTCTTTCAGCTCTGTTCCAGTTCTTTTTCCTGGTAATACTAGCGCTTCAGACAACCTTTCCTTTATCTTTGATATTTCATCTTTTAACTGACTGGGCCTAACAATATTAGTATTAAGCCTTCCATGATTTATATCAATCAACAAGCTTATGATACCTGCTTGCGTTTTTTCACAATCCTCAATCAAATTTGACAACTGCTTGGCCAACATAAAGAAGTTTGTAGACTCCTTGTACACATAGTAACTTTCTTGAAGTGCAGCCGTCATATTCTCAATCCGCTTATTCATATACCTGAAGTTCTCATTTACTTCCTCATTCGTTTGTTTCAAAATATTAGCGGTCGAATCCACTATAGACAGTTGCTGCTTCCCTAATTCCTTGAGCTTGTGTTGATTATCCAACAAGTTTCTCATATTCTGCTCCATCTGTACTCGATCATCTTCGTCCATTATCCCAAATAGAATATGGTATAAGGATCCCATGAATTCAAACGGAGCGCGTTTCGTTCTTTGGGTGCTATGAGCCATGAACAGTTTATTATTTTCTTGAAGCTCAGTTAGATGTTTTAAACTATCATCTAACACACGGTTACACTGATCTTCGAAACTATACAGTTTTTCACATACTCGTCTCATTTTTGTTACTAGCGCACTACCTTTGCTAATCATTTGGAAATAGGCGTCCATATTATAGAACACTACCAAACTCCACGAGGAAGTTACTATTTCCACATCGCCCATTGGATCTAGATATATGGCTGACGTTTTATTTATTTTCTCTATATTGTACTTTGGTGCGCTTTCTGCTAAGGGTGCTGCAACCGATAGCTGACAAAATAGCATCAGCATTAGCATGCTCATTATCACCCCAAGCTTGGACATCTTAGCTCCACCCCTTGTCATTCTTTTTGGTTTGGCCTCTTCTTCATTATTATTCTCGGCAGCCTTTATGCCGATAAGAGGGCAAATCTTACTGATTGGCCGAGAAATGCTTGCATCTTGCATCTTAACTCTAACCACACGAACTTTCTCATCTTTGCCTTTATGTATTTGTTCGATTTTCCCTAATGGCCATCTTGATGGATGACAATTCTCATCTTTTATAAGGACTACTTGCCCCTCTTCTATGTTGGGCTTATCCCTTTTCCATTTATATCTCTGTTGAAGGGTATGCAAATAGTCCTCCTCCCATTTAATCCAAAAATCTCTTTTCATCTTCTGAATTAATTTCCACCTGTCTAGGTTTCCTATTTTTTCATCGTCTCCTATATGTTCAACTATTTCCAACGGTGGTCGTCCTATCAAAAAGTGTCCTGGTGTCAAAACTTCATTGTCTTCTATATCGTTGTCTGATAAATATAGAGGACGTGAGTTTAACACTCCTTCTATCTGGCATAACAAAGTTGACATCTCTTCGTATGTCAAGCTTCCGTCACCAATAACCCGCTTCAGATGGTATTTGACTGATTTTACCCCGGCCTCCCAGATACCTCCAAAGTGAGGTCCTGCCGGCGGAATAAAATGCCACTCAATTCCTTCTTTTCCTAGTTGGGATGCGACTGCGGAATTTTCCTTAATGGCCTTTGCCAACTGTTCGTCCAACTTTCTTGCTGCGCCTACAAAATTTGTTCCGTTATCGGAATAAATCGTAGCACATTTTCCTCGTCTTGCGACAAACCTTCTGAGTGCTGCTAAAAAAGCATCAGTAGTTAAGTCACTTACTACTTCTAAATGTATCGCCTTTGTTGCCATACAAACAAATACCGCTATATATCCTTTGTAAACTTTTTGACCTCTATTTTTTGAACATCTAATATAAAACGGTCCTGCGTAATCAACACCCGTATTTAAAAATGGGTATGCCATTGTTACCCTATATTTTGGAAGATTCCCCATTACCTGCTCTGCTGTGATTTGTCGATATCTTGCACATTTCGGACATTCATTTAATTTTTTCTTTAAAGAATTTCTTAAGCCAAATATCCAATATTTCCTTTGGATATAAGTTCTCATTAAATTTATTCCACCATGTAGGGTCTCATTGTGAGCATTCTCAATAATCAATGAAGCAATGTGTCCTTTATCTAGAATCATTGGATGTTTAACTTCAAACCTAGCATTGGCATTCTGCAATCTTCCGCCTACTCTGATAATTCCATCCTTATCAATGAATGGATGCAAACTCAAAATTTTCGAATTAATTTTAATTTCTTTGTTATTAAGCAAACTGTTGCGCTCCTGACTAAATTGAAATTCCTGTTCCTTTTTCACAATTATTTGTTCTGCATACTTTAATTCTTTAACCGTTAAGAAACATGGATACGATATGCCTTTGGTTTTCATATTGATAAATCTAACGATGTAACTTATCACTCGCTTCAATTTGTGGATTGATGAATATTTTTCTAACAGATTGTAGATCCGATCGTCATCCGTTGTAAGCACGGTATTGACCCTAACCTCTTCCTCGGTATTTGGCTGAGGCGGCCAATTTTCTTGCGATTCCTTTAGCCAACTTGGCCCATACCACCAAAGATCAAAATTTACTAACTCGTTCGAGGAAACTCCTCTAGAAGCTGCATCCGCTGGATTATCTTCTGATCTAACGTGATTCCATTTTATGTCGGTGCCTCTTCGAATTTCATCAGTTCTTCGTTTAATAAATTTGACTTTGCTTTGACCACTCTTAATCCAAGCTAAAGTTATAGTCGAATCACTCCATGCATAAATTTTTACTGAATCGTTAATCGATTCTCTAATTTTTTCAATAAGCTTGTACAGTAGATGTGCTGCACACAACTCCAGTTTCGGAATTGTTTTCCTATTCTTGATCGGATTTACTCTGCTCTTGCTAGCTAATATTGTCACTGAACTTCCTACCTTAGCATATACTATTGCAGCATAAGCCTTTTCCGATGCGTCGGCAAACCCGTGAAGTTCAACACACGAATCTACTCTCTTTTGGATCCATCTTGGTATCCTAATTTTTTCTAATGACGAAAGTTCATTTTTGTAGCTTGCCCATTCATGGGCATCATCGTCAGACAATTCTGTATCCCAGCTATACTCAGAAAGCCAAAGCCTCTGTATAAAAAGTTTTCCAGTTATGGTTACTGGAGCTAACCGTCCTAAGGGATCATAAATTTTTGATAAGATCGACAACACAGTCCGCTTGTTTTCTTTTCTTGTAGTCTCTATGTTGACGCTAAATTTGAATTCATCTCGCTGGGGCTCCCATTGAAGTCCCAATGTTTTGATGAACTCGTTATCTTTAATATGTATTATTTTGTTGTCCCCAGTATCTTCCACAATTTGCAATATCTCTTGCTTATTTGAAATCCATTTTCTTAAATTCAGATTAACTGACCTAAATTCGCTGGAGATTTGTTTTATGATATTTATTGCTCCTTCTATTGAATTAGATCCTGTCATAAGATCGTCCATATAGAAGTCGCTTCTAATTATATTACCGATTTCTTTATTTTTACATTTGTCTGCTATATCTACTAGAACTCTAGTAGCTAAATATGGAGCTGATGCAGTACCATAGGTAACCGTTTTTAATTTATACGATTTTATTTTGTCATTTGGAGAATCTCTCCACAATATATATTGATATTCCTGATCTTTTTCATCAACGAATATTTGACGGTACATTTTTTCAATGTCCGCTGATACGACGTATTCCCATTTACGCCAATTTAAAATTATATTAAAAATCTCTTTCTGGACTCTGGGTCCAACCCACATTATATCATTGAGACTTTTATTGTTGGTAGTTTTGGCTGAAGCGTCAAACACTACCCTTAATTTTGTGGTCAAACTGTGGTCCCTAAGCACTGCTTGGTGCGGCAAGTAATATTTGCCTTCTTTTCTCGATTCCTCCATATGTCCGAGATCAATATATTCTTTTATAAATTTAGTGTAATCTTCTCTTAATCTTTCATTACGCTCAAACTTTCTCTCCAAATTTATAAATCGTGCCATCGCTTGTGGCTTCGATTCCCCTAATGCATTGTCTTCTTTAAAGGGAATTTTTACAATATATCTACCACTTGCATCTTTGGTAGTGGTATTAATAAAATTATTTTCACATACTTCAGTTTCAACGTCAGATTTCTCTTCCTTTTCCAATTCCCAGAATTGTTCTAGGTCTTGAACTTCAATAGTGGTTGCAACTATTGAATGAGTGCCCTTGGATTTGGTACACCCCGAGACAATCCACCCAAAGTTTGTGTCTTGACATAGCAACCCATTAATTATTGTCAAGCCTTTTTTTATGACGTGCGTGTATAAATCCGCTCCGATAATTATATCCACTCGACCTGGCTTATTAAAGTCCGGGTCAGCTAATATAAAGTTTCGCCACTTAGACTTGTCCACCTCTACCTTATTTATAGGTAGGGCTTTCATTAATTTTGGCAATACTATTGCCTCAGTTATCAATGGCTTACTTGAGTGGAAGCCGTTTATAATCAATTTAATTTTATGTTTTGATATACATCTATCTGTTGAAGAAATTCCACTAATTTCTGTTTTGGTTTTTATTCGGGGCAGCTTTAAAATTTGAGCTGCCTCCTCTGATATGATAGTGGTTTGGGATCCACTATCTATCAGAGCCCTTAAATTTTTAAAATCGCCATTTGCCGATTTTACTTTGATTCTTGCTGTTGCAAGCAACGCCTGACTCGAAGTCACGCAGGTATTTACTTTTTCCCTTTTTTGGGAATTTATGTGCAGCATTGTATGATGCCCTCTATTGCACAACGAACACAAATTTTCGCTGGCACATCTCCTGCTGTCTGAATGCTTCAGGCACTTTATACATAATTGTGCCTTTCTTACGACTTCTAGTCGTTCTGTGGGATTCATACCCTTAAATCTGTGGCACTGCGTCACAATGTGACCCATCATTTTGCAGATGTGGCACTTTCCTTCATTCATATTTAAAAATTCGTTTCTTTTCGGGCCATAATTATTTTTGGCAAAACTTTTTGAAAAATTAAAATTTCTATTGACAGGTTTTTCTTCCTGTACAGAGCTAGTGGAACTCAGCCGCTGCTCTAAAAATTCCATGACATCCGCTAATTGCTGGATGTCTTTGGTTTTTTTAATATGACTCTCATACAACTGAAGAGTCTGAGTATTAAATTTTCTGAGCACAATGTGAGCAAATAACACATCAACTTCATCGGACAGATTAGCCTTCAGTTTTAAAATGTGTATCGCTTCATTTATTGTGTCTATAAATAATTTAATCTGCCTAACGGAATCAATATTCAACATTGACAAATCCATTAGGCGATTTAATTGGTCAGAGAATATTTTTCTCTTATTTTCGTACCGCTTGGTTAGAAGGTCCCAAGCGGCCTCATAATTTTCCGCTGTACCCATTAACAGATGGGCTACAACGCTTCTTGCCTCACCTTTTAAGGCTGATTTTAAATAATTGAATTTTAGGGAAGTGCTAAGACTTTCCCTAGAATGAATTAATTCCATAAACAAATCATGAAATATGTCCCACTCTTTGGCATCACCGCCAAAGGTGGGAACCTCAATTTTTGGTAGGGTCGGTAGTTCTGGGGTGGTGTAAGTACCCTCAACTTTTTCTCCGACCCTCTCCTTTAATTGTTCATTTATCTCCAATGAGATATTTTGAACGTCAAATTCTAACTCATATAGTGCTGACTCCAAGCTTAAGCTACATGCTCCTACTTCCTTTTTGCGGTCGGAAATATTTTGCCAGAGGAAATATATTTTATTTTTTCTTATACGCAAGGTTTCGCGTTTCTGGCTCTGTATATCCCTATACGTTTCCTCAAGGTAATCCCTAAGTTTCAGAATTTGCTGCTCTAAAAACGGATGCTTGTGATCCTCTTGACTACTTTGACTCTTCTTAACTGACTCCGCGATTTTTTCTCTAATTTGTCTAAAGGCATCAAATATTCGGTCATAACTTTTTTTGCTAAAGTATTCATGGTCTATGGGGCCTAACCTAACTAGCATTTTGTGATTGGTTTGAGCTTCTCTCTCCAACTCATTCACAGATTTTATTTCCTGACTTGACAATACTACCTCTCCCTTTAGGATTTCCCCACAGACCTTATTAATTTCTGACTGCCTTTTCAGCAGGCTCAAAATTTGCTCGGACAACATCTTCTTTTTTTTTTATCAAATTTATCTTACTATTATATATATATTTTTTTTAACTTATAATTTTAGTATATAGTAAATTTGTTTCTTATCTTTTTTCTGCCGCTGTCGTTGTTGCCGCTGCCGCCGTAGTCGCTGCCGCCGTAGTCGCTGCCGCCGTAGTCGCTGTAGTCGTCGTCGCTGCCGCCGTAGTCGCTGCTGCGCAGTAGTCGTTGCCGCCGTAGTCAGTTTTTTGCTGCTGCGGCTGTATTTGCCGCCGTTGTTGTTAGTTGTAGGATTTTTTTTTTTTGCTGCGGCTGTATTTGCCGCCGTTGTTGAATAATTTTGCACTGCTTCACTTTTCTTCTTTTTCTTTTTCGTCGAGCACTGGGAGTTAGATTTTGTTCACTATATTTTTATTTTTCTTTTTTGATTTTAATGCACTTCTTTTTTCTTTAGCACATTCACTACTGATGTAGGCCTCAGTACGCCTCCTAACCATATATCTCAATGGTATCACATTCACTACTGATGTTTTTCTTTATTTTCAAAGAAAGGCCTCAGTACGCCTCCTAACCATATATTCCAATGGTATTACAGCAACCTTTAGCTATGTCAAGCCTAAAGGTGCTTCAATTTAAACATAAAAAACTCTTTTGTGTTTTTTTGTTTTATAATATTATTCTCTGTTCCTTACCACGGGTGGGGGGAAACAAGAGATCTTTATTTTTGCAGCCTTAATCTTTTAAGGTGCTGGTTTAAAACTCTGAACCTCTTACCACAGGGGGGAAAGTTGCAGAGCGGTCGAAGGACCAAAATGAAAGACCGCCCGAATTAGAGGACGTCTTCATACGTTGAGTTTTTGTTACAAACTGATTTTATTTCATTCAAACCCTAGCTTATATAGCTAACATGAGAATGTACATTGTAGATCTTAGTTCTAGACCCACGCATCGGACAGTTCCCGATCGTGAGAAATATTCTAAGCGATAAGGGTGCACATGTCAACCCGATCGTAAATATCCTAAACAAACCCAGACCGCTCACAGGAGGTCATATTTCGGGTTACTTGTTACATAGGCTCAAGTGGCGGTTTCTTATAGCTATGCACACAAGTGTTAGACCGTGCACTGCGGCAGAGATTTATTTAATGCTTAACAGATGCGTTCTTATCTATATACATACATATATACGTGTTCATGTGTGAACAAAAAGCTTTAAATGTGTCATCAAAGCTTATTGAGAGCTTTTAAAAGTGCGATTGCGATCAGCTCATTTCCGAATAGAAATTCGCGCTAAAATATTTAGTTGCTTTATGTTGTGTCAGACACGTAATTTTGGTCCAAATAATTCAACTAAAATATGGAAAATAATCTTCAAGGTACGCACTATTTAATGTATATTGTTATTTTATGTGTAGTTCTACGTATTTAGTGTTGTGTAATGTCCAATTTATGTGTATGTTTTTAGAAAACTAACATGCGTTCTCCATGGTTCGTGGAATATAACTAATAAGCTGCTGCCAGCAACTAATTGGTCCAGATTGTACTCGTGGGTGTTGTCTTTAACCACAAACAAAAAACTCATCCCCGTTTGTCCCCCTTTTCTAACATTTTGGTAATATACATAGTTTAGTTACAGCTAACTTTTCAAATTATGGAGCAGCACCAATCGAAAAATTCAATTTATATCGAAGTGACTATGCACCAAAATTAATAAAGACACTGCAAAATAAAAGAAAATAAAGGAAATAGATTACAAATTCAGTAATTTTTATAGTGATATTCATAAATATCTTCCCAAATGTAACTACGTTCTTGAACGGTAAACAACTTTATTATATATGCGTTAATTATGTATATAATAAATGGTAATTATGTGTATATATAAAAATTATAAATTAAATATCCATCAGTTTGCAGGGGCGGCAAGAGTGGGCGTGGTCGTACTGGCCCAATTTTTTGTACACAAGTTGATAATGCCACAACAATAAAATCTGCGAAGTTTGAACCTTGTAGCTCAATTTTTCGACTTTATGCCAAAAAAAAGGATTCTGGACCATTGCGCGCTTGCCGAAAACTGAATGCCTTCCAAGGGCTGAGGCTCGCCTTATATAGGGCTCTGGCAGGGTCGAGTGTGACCGCCGCACCCGAAGATATTTGCCATAATAGTGTGGCCAGGCCCTTTATGGGCCAGTGTGACCCTTTGGGCGCGCTCATGGCGCGCGAATTAACAGTTAGTACTGGAGGGGGGATGAAATCCAGAGGGGGTCCTTCCAGTAAACTGCCAGTCAAGTCCAAGGAATGGTTCCAATGTATATAATGTATGTTTAATAAAATGAGAACTTGCTTCGACTGCGGTCAAAATTATAATGAATCTTTATTCTTATTCAAACTCAAGAGTAACTTATGGGATACAGTGGAATATGTGGGACTTGTGAGATACAATGGAATTAAACTGGCACTCTTTGCGGTGGGTTTGACTTCATTTTATTTTGTCGTTGTTGTACTTCATGTTTCTTCTTATTTCTTATATTTTGTGACTTTTGTTGTACTTCATGTTTTTCTTCTTATTTCTTATTTATATTTACTTGTTTAATTGTGCGTTTTCTTTGATCTGGTGCCCGAGTTACAATTAGTGCAGTCGTGGTCCTTGAAGATCCGGAGCCCAAGAGTGTACTTTATGTATATATAATCGTATGGAAGAATAATTCAATATATGTTGTTCTTCGTTTGAAGTTCAGAATCAGAGTGTTTATTAAAAGAATCAGTTGGCTTCGCTAAGGCTCGGCCCAATCCTAAGAAATGCTTATGTAAGCATTTCTGTACAAAGGTTTTATATGCCTGTGTGTGTCGATGAGTGCAATGTTCCAGATACTATCCAGCTAAGCTTTTTGACTTTCATAGCGAACGGTCGTGTTTTTGTTTTGCGCTCCGAATTTTTTGTGTTTCTTATACATTTAAAACCACCGGGGTTCTGTTAAACTAAAATTTTTAAACTTTGCCGTTCTGCTACGCGAGTGCATGTGCATGTGTCTTTAAGTGTTTAATTGATATATATATCTAATTAATTCACTTTTAGTTTTTGCGTTTTTCTTATCCCCTCTTTGTGTTGTCCCGTTTATTTGCTTCTAGCGGCACTTAGGCGGCTCAAGCTTTCGTTTGTTTTCTCTGCTCACCCACGCTTACGCTCCCGCTCTCTTGTTTTTTTTCGGTACTGCTTATCAGCGCACAGTGGTTTGTGAAAATGGTTTCAAATTTTATTTGCGATATTAAAGGCTGCCAAAAGAGGTTTTGGCAGATCAGCCCAGCCTTCACTGCTGGCTTTGCGATGCGGTCGTTCACGCTAAGTGTCTAAGCTTAACGGGCCGTATCGCTGACGCAATTTCTGCCAAAAATGACTTGCGCTATTGTTGCCATGCCCGTCGTGAGGTGGAGAAGGATATGTTATCCTTCATGCGGCAAACCAAAAGCGGATTTAGTGAACTTAGGGTCAATTTTCGTAAGACAAACGACCTGTTCACAGAGCTGGACGCTCAATTTAGCGGCATGAAGCTGTTAAGCGAGTCGCCAAAGCGAAAAAAATCTGCTGCTGGTCGGCTGCAATTGGGCGAACCCCAGCCACCAAAGATTTGGCACACTCCCTCGGCACAGCCCCCGACACCGACACCAACCCCAATGGTGTTAAGATCGGGAACGGCTAAAGATTCGGCATTCGAAGGTGCCGGGGCAGAAATGGCAGCAGCTCCGCCAGTGTTAACAGCTGAGTCCGCTGCGGGGTCTCAATCTCTGACTCCGCAGACTTAAAAAAAAATCTCAGCTATCCCAAAGGGCAAAAATAGGGCTGAACCACTAGCAGAAGTCGGTAATGCTGCGTTACCAAAGACCCTCACCGCTATTCCACCATTAAAAACAATATTTGTTTCCCGGCTTGCCCCTGATCTCGCATCGGAAGATGTACTAGCTCGTATACGGAGCAAAACACAAGCCAAAAATGTGAAAGCGGGAAAATTCAATTTCTCATACCCCAGAGATATCTCATCTTTCAAGATAAGTGTCTCCCTCGATCTTTTTGACACAATTTGTTCTGGTGACTTCTGGCCCGAGCACGCTGTAGTCAAGGAGTACGAGGTAAAGATAAAGAAAAAACGGCCTTCACGGCCGGCACAAACCACAGTGACTGCGGGCGTCACGGCAGTCCCAAAAAACTAAATACCTCCCTCCTACTTTCCTATCAGAATACTAGATGCTTACGCAGCAAGCTCTCTAAATTATATTCTGATAGCTTTTCGTTTGCATCCCAGGTGATTGTGTTTACCGAAACCTGGTTAAAGCCGGAGATTCTCAGCTCCGAAATTTTTCCGGGTAAGTACACAACTTATAGATTCCCAGCGAGGTGGTGGAGCTTTAATTGCCGTTGACTCCACCCTTATTTCTGAACTGGTTCAAATTGACGATCTCACAGGTATTGAATTTATCTGTGTAAAGCTATCATTTCCAGGTAGTTTTATCTATATAACTTGTTCTTACGTTCCTCCATCTGCTGAAGAGCCTATTTATTGGAAACACCTTTCGGCAATTCAGGCTGTTTCACAACATGCTTACAGATAGAGACCAACTAATAACTCTAGGAGACTTCAATATACCTGGAGCTCGTTGGTCATCAGATGGTACGTCTAATGTCCTCCAAACTGCGGCACAGCATGACCTCATAGATGGTTTGCTTGACATTTCGTTGTCCCAAGTTAACCATGTCGTAAATTCTTTAAATCGCCTACTAGATCTGTGTTTCGTCTCTGATCCTGTAGGTGTAAACTTAACAAGAGTCGATCCATTGACGCTTCCCGAAGACCCTTACCATCCTACTTTCGAAGTGACCATCGATTTGGGGACTGTCATAAAGACCAAACCTGATTTGAGTTGCTCAGCAACTAAAGTTCGCTGCTTCCGTAAAGCAAATTTTCAAAGGCTAGATATCTTGATTTCCCAATTTAATTGGTCTGAACTTTACAGATGTACTGACATGGCGTCCGCCGTGGATATTTTTTACAGTGCCATGAATTCGTTCTTTGCATTGTGTGTTCCTTTAGCCTATCCGTCGGTTTCTAGTAAACCACCTTGGTTCACCAAAGAGCTGACACGCCTAAAAAACGTTAAGTCTAGGCTTTATAATCGCTATAAACGCACCGGATCTCCTACTGTTCATTCAAGATATCTCAGTGCTCGGTCGAATTTCACCGTGCTTAATGCGCAATGTTATAAAAGTTATTTAACTCGCTGTAGGGTTCAGTTCACGCAGGACCCGAAACAGTTTTATAACTTTGTTAACACTAAGCGAAAACCCAATTTACATCCTTCATCGCTTTCGTTCAGAAACGCTACAGCAAACTCTGATCAGGCCATCGCCGATCTCTTTGCCGAGTTTTTCAAAACTACGTATTGTTCCTCGAATAGCTTAGATCAGACTTACTCTTTTGATTTGCCCAAGTCGAACGTAATTTTCAGTCCCATTTTAACCGAAAGCTCCCTTAGTTCGGATCTTCATCGTATAAAACCAGTTTACTCACCGGGTCCCGATGGAATACCAGGCTGCGTGCTCAGGTATTGTGCCGGAGCTCTGTGCAATCCCCTTCTGAAATTGTTTACCTTATCTTTAGAAACCTCGGAATTTCGCCTTATTTGGAAGGAATCATTTATCATTCCTCTCCACAAAAAAGGTAGCAAATCGGACGCCAGCAACTATAGAGGCATCTCTAAGTTGTCGGCAATTCCAAAACTTTTCGAGAATGTAATTACTCCCCACTTGCAGCATTTATGCAGATCCGTAATTTCACCATGTCAGCATGGTTTTATGAGGCGAAGATCGACCACAACAAATCTCCTGAAACTCACCTCTTTCGTTATTAGAGGTTTCCAACGTAACTTTCAAACCGACGTGATTTACGCAGACTTCAGTAAAGCCTTTGACTCGGTTAATCACTCTCTTCTTGTAAGGAAGCTTGACTTAATCGGGTTTCCTGTCGATCTACTTAAATGGATTTTGAGCTATTTGAGTGACAGAACTCAAAAGGTTCTGTTTAAAAATGCTCTATCCAAATTCCTCAGAGTCACTTCTGGCGTCCCACAGGGTAGCCACCTCGGCCCGCTGCTATTTACATTGTTTGTCAATGACCTCCCGCTGGTTCTAACGAATTCTAGAGTACTTATGTACGCTGATGACGTTAAGCTATGCTTGCAGTATAAGGACAGCTCTTGCCAGTCAGACCTGCAATCGGATCTTAATAACTTTCAAGCATGGTGTCGTGCTAATTTATTACATCTCAATAGTTCTAAATGCAAGCTGATGACATTTTCACGTGTCACTCCCCAGTCTGCCACATATATGCTAAATGATAGCGCTCTTGAAAGAATATATCTTGTTGCTGATTTAGGCGTTCGCTTAGACCCCAAACTTTCGTTCTCTGAACATATTTCGTGCATGGTTAATAAAGCCAAAGGCATGCTCGGTTTTATTAAGAGGTGGTCGAAGGAATTCGATTCCCCTTATATATATTATCTCCTAATGTTTCCTCGTTCATTTCGTCTGTCCTTCTAACGCGTCTATCTAGTTCGCGATTCGTGCCGTACGTCACACGGCTGCGCCCCTCGGTCGGTTGGGCGGGAGGTGAAAGCGGGACCCCGCGCGAAAAAAAAAAAAAAAAGTCAGGCCGGATGTGCCGACTAGCTGGATTTCATTGTGACGGTGGAGTGGGGAGCACTGCCGGTAGCTCTGCCGGTAACTCCCGCGCTCTCCTGCCTGTCTCGGTGTGGTCCGGCCCTGGCTGCGTATCGGCGACTGCTGTTGGACTGCCGGACGTGGTTAGCGGCTACTGCTCGGTGGAGATCGCTGGTGAGCCGGTGCTGTCGGCTGACCTTAGTAGCTGTGCGCTGGTGATTGCTGGCGAGCCGGCGCTGTCGGTTGACCTTGGTGGCTGCGCGATGGCGATCGTTGGCGATCGTTGGCGGGCCGGCGCTGTCTGCTGAACTTGGTAGCTGTGCGATGGAGATTGCTAGCGAGCCGGCGCTGTCGGTTGACCTCGGTGGCTGTGCAATGGCGATCACTGGCGGGCCGGTATCGCTGATTGCTGCTGACGGCTGCGGAGTGGCGGCGCCTGCTGCTGGCCCGTGGCTGCCGTTGGTGTTTGGCGGCTGCCTCGTGGTTGTGCCTGATCCGCCGACGGTGCCGAGCGTGCGTTGGCAACTGCGCATGAGGGTTGTGTCACCCTTATCGGCGACTGGCGGCGTGATGATGGTGCTGCTGTCTCGCCTCGGTCTAATGGTACCTGTTGTCGTGCCTCTGCTGTCACTGGCGGCGTGTGCGCAATCCGCTTCCTCCCTGTTACTGCCGTTGTTTCTTCGTTCGCCGTGCCCATCTTTGCTGGCGCCGTCCTCTTTCGGGTGCCGCCTGGCAGTGCCGTTGCTTCTACCATTGCCACCGTCTTGGCAGCCGCTGCCAGGCTTGCGTGGCGTTGCCGGAACCGCTTCATGCTCTCCTGGAACCGCTGCATCTTCCCTGTAATTAAAGTTCGAAGGAATTTTTTACTTTTGTTGAATTGGCCGCTGTTAAGTGTTTTGTAATGTTTAAACCTTAGTGTTGTCAGATGCGGTTTGGTAAGTGTTGTGTTGTGTGTGTGTTTTAGTGTTGTGTCGTGTGTGTATTTTAGTTTTTTTCTTTTATATATACGTTTATTGTATATTAACTACACTTAACAATACTATACAACAAACTAGGCATTGACGGGGCAAAGGGCCTGCATTGTGCGGTACGGCCGCAAAGCAATGCTTCGCACAATGGAAGGCCGCTCAGCCAGTCCGCTCGTTGCTTACTCTCTCCAGCGACCTGAGGGATTTCATCAGCTTAGCTGAGAATTCCGCCACCGCAACCCACGTCCTTTGGTCCGACAGCCTCAACGGCACCAGCGTTTCTACCCTGATCGCTGACCCCGCTACCGCCTCCAGCTCGTCTCTCTCCTCGTCGAATCGGCGGCATTCGAAGAAGACGTGTCCCGCATCCTCGATTATCCCGGATCCGCACTCCGGGCATCCATCCTCCGTGTCGTGCCCGAACCTTTTCAAATAGCTGCGGAAGCAGCCATGCCCGCTCAGCACCTGGGTTAGGTAAAAGTTTACCTCCCCGTGCTTCCGCTCCATCCAGGCCTCGATGTTGGGGATGAGCCTATGCGTCCATCGTCCCGAGGCATCCCACCTGGCCTGCCAGCTCCCATAGCTCCTTGCCCTGGCCGCGCTTTTCAGCTCGGCAGTCGTAGCTCTTTCGGGTCCTTGTTGGCTGTGCAACGCAGCGCGAATGTCCGACTTCTCGCGGACCAACTCCTTCAGTGGGACTAGGCCGGCTAGCACCAGTACCGCGTCGTCCGAAATCGTACGGAAGGCGCTTGCCACTCGGATGGCATATCTATATGTTGACTCGACTCCTCGCATAAAGGACTTCTTCTTCGCTGCCTCAGCCCACACCGGCGCCGCATAGAGCAGTTGGGAGATGACAACGCTTACCAGCAGCCTTTTGGCTTTCTGCTTGGGTCCTCGTGTATTTAGCAACATCCGCGCGAGTGCTCCTGCTGTCCCACTGGCCTTCTTCTGGGCGTACTGGAGATGCTCCTTGAAGCAAAGCCTGGTGCCGAGGAGAACACCAAGGTACTTCACAGCCCTCAGCGACTCGATCACGGCTCCGCCAACCTGGATCTCGGCCGTTTCCACCTTTTTCCGTCTTGTGCCCCGCTAGCTCCAGACCAGCGCTCGAGAGCCACGATTCGATCGCCTTGATCGCAGCATTCGCCTTAGTCTCTGCAGCCGTGCGCTCCTTTGCAACTACCACCACCGCTACGTCGTCGGCGAAGCCTACGATAGTGGTGTCGCTGGGCATCGGGAGTCGTAGAACCCCAGAGCAGGGGTCCCAACACGGAGCCCTGAGGGACTCCGGCTGAGACTTCGTATACTCTGGAACCCACATCCGTGTCCACTATGAGCACCCTCTGGCTGAAATAGCTCCTAGCTATCTCCAGTAGGTACCGTGGGATGTTCAGCGCAGCGAGGGACTCCAGCTTCCGGTTCCAGTCGGCAGTGTTGAAGGCGTTCCTTACGTCCAGTGTGACCACTAAGCAGTAATTTTTGGAGCCGCCTTTCCACCTTGTTCCTGCGATCGCCGTTTCCGCTATCTCCTTCACTATCTCGATCGCGTCCAGCGTTGACCTCCCCTTTCTAAAGCCAAACTGGCTAGGAGAGAGACCCCCTGCCCTCTCGATGGCGGCATTCAGCCTTGCTGCTATCACCTTCTCGAACACCTTGCCAGTGGTGTCGGTAAGGCAGATAGGCCTGTAGGAGGATGGCTCCCCAGGCGGTTTGCCTGGCTTAGCCAGCAGTAAGAGCTTTTGCTTTTTCCATCTCTCCGGAAAGGTGCCCTCCTGGAGGCATCTGGCGTAGAGGGTGGCGAGCTCCTTTGGGTGAAACGCGATAGCCAGCTTCAGGGCCCTGTTGGGTACTGCGTCCGGCCCAGGCGCCTTTTTGGGGCGAACGCTCCTCCCCGTCCGAATCACCTCGTCCTCGGAGACCTCACAGTCGACGTTGGGGTGGCGCTCCGCACTGGACTGCGTCAACACCACCGGGGCTCCCCTCGGGAACAGTGCCTGCACTATGGAGTCCAGGGCTTCCGGGTCCGAAGGAGCCGTGCTGCCTGCTTTCAGCCCTTTGACCACCAATCTGTAGGCACCGCCCCAGCGGTCGTTTTCCGCCTCGTCGCAGAGCCGCAGAAAGCACTCTCTCTTTGCTTCCCTTATGGCCAGTTTTAGGGCCCTCCTGGCCGACTTGTAGGCTTCCCTGCACTCGACCAGTCGAGAGGAGCCACGTGCCCGGGTCATTTGCCTCCGAGCATGGAGGCACTTTGACCGGAGATCGGCTATCTCGTCGCTCCACCAGAATGTTGGCCTTTGATTCCTCCGACATGTCCCTCTCAGCCGCATGCTCTGGTCGCAGGCGTGCTCCAGGGCTGCTGCGATCTGGTTTGCAGCCTCGTTGGCTTCACCCAGCGCCTCGGCTGACATGCCCTCCAGCGCGTTGGCGAATGCCTGGGTGCGCAGCGTGTCCGGCCGGTAGGCTTTCCTGGGCCGCAGCAGTGTGCGGGTGGTCCCCTCCGGCGCACCCACGGTGCATAGGATCGCCTCGTGGTCGCTCCCGGTATAAGCGTCGCTGACCTCCCAGCTGGCGTCATGGGAAATTGCGCTGCTCTCAAAGGTCAGGTCGGTTATTGAGGCGGCTCCTGCTCTGGCAAACGTGTGCCTCATCCCGTCGTTGAGGAGGACTACGTCCGTCGAGGCAAATGCCTCCAGCACCGCGCTTCCCCTGGCGTTAGTGGAGACGGATCCCCACTCGAGGGCCCAGGCGTTGAAATCGCCTCCGACTACAACCTTGGCCCTGCCACGCATGTCGCTGCATAGGTTGTCCAGGATCCTGCTGAATGCATCCAGCGGGAGACTGGGGGCCAAGTAGCAGCTGTAAATGCAAAAGCCGCTGACTTCCGCCCGCACAAATCCATCGGCTGAAAGGATGTTGGACATCCGCCGCTGTCCGTCGCCACAGAGCCAAAGGGCCGCCTTGCCGGAGCGGTCCTTCGCCCATGCTCCTCCCTCCCTCGCCTTGTATGGTTCGCTAAGTATAGCGACGTCCGCCGCTACCTCGCTCACCGTCTGCAGAAGCAGATCCTGCGCCGCTCTGCAGTGATTCAAATTAATTTGGATCAACTGCATGCAGGCATATGGTTCCCTTTCCCTCTGTTCGAGGCTGGGCATCCCATGCCACCTGCCTGGTGCCTCGTCTCCTTTCTACCAGCTGCCTTGTGCAGGAAACATGTTGGCTCCTTGGAGCAATCGGCTGCCTTGTGTCCCGACTCTCCGCATTTGATGCAACAGGCACTCCTATCCACCGGGTTCTTGCAATGAATCGCAATGTGCCCGGTTTCCAGGCACCTGAAGCACCTCGGTGGGCCGGACCTTTCACGGATCCTACATGTTGACCATCCGATTCGCACCTCTCCACGCTGAAGGACTGCCTTGCCAGTGGGACGGGCAGACTGACCACCGCCAGCTGCGTCTCTGAGCGGCCACGGCGCATGCTCCGGACTCTCACCCGTTCTGCCTCGAAGTTGAACTGGCCGGCAATAGCGGCGCAGACCTCCTTCTTCGAGGTGATAGAGTCGATGTTCCGTACCTCCGGAACCATCACATTCGTGTCCTCCGTCGATGCACGCACGGTCGCGGAGTCGCCGAGCACCCTCTCGATGCTCTCCTTCATCTCCTCGGCGCTCTCAGCACTCCGTTTTGCCACCTCTAGGAGCAGGTTGCCGTTGTTGGTGCGCCGAACCTTTGAGACACAGGCGCCCAGATCCGACAACTGCTTGTCGTCCCTCCTGGTCACCATGGATAGTACCTCGCTGTAGGACTTGCCGTTTGCTTGCACGATGACAGCATCGGGTCGTCCGCGGCGCGGTTCTCAAGGATCTGGGTGGCGGTGTGCGCCTCGGCGGGCTCTGAGTGGGCTCGTTGAGTATTTTTTCGGGGCTTCCTGGGCCCTTCTCGCTTCCCTGCTGCGTTGCGCCAGCTGATTTAGGGGCAGGCACAGGCGCGGGTAGTTCCGGCCAGTTTGGCTGACTAAGCCTACGCCAGGGCTCTGTTTGGGCTGTAGCCTCCTTCTTCCCGACGGTCGCTGTCTGCTGCTCCTTGTCGGGCTCGCAGGGGGCGGCGTAGAGCTTGACCCAGGGCTCCGCCCATCTCTTAAGGGTTCCAGCACTATGGGCGATCGGAAGACCTTACAGCTCCTCCTGAAAGCCTCTGCTTCATCCCCTTCCCTCTCTTGGCTTGGCGACCTCGCTAGAGCCGAGCCGCAAACAAACGGATTTTCATCCTTCTCCGGCCGGCTTGTCGGCCCGCGCAGGGCTCCCACGCTGGCCAAGGATTTCCCCCTGGCGCTACGACGGGGGTTATACCGCCCCTTCTCGGTCCCCGACGTCCCTTGTATGGGACACCGCTTACGCGGGGGATCGGACTTTGGTCGGCTCCTTGACCTTTCCCACCTGCCAACTGCGCAGCCGAGCACGGCTTCAGGGAATAAACTATATTTATCTAGTTAAATAAATAAATATATGTGCAAACGTTTGAAAATTTTGTACGGCGGGAAAAGCTTAAACCACGCGTGTTTACCAACACTGAAGATGTTGTGCTGTTAAGCGCAGCTCACTCCCCTGGCGTTACACAACACTAGACTTGATCAAGATCAGCTGTGTTTACGTTCTGAAGAAACGCGGGGAAAGTGGCTTGTGGAAGGTGTAAGGAAAAAGTGAAAAGTGAGAGCAAGAAAGGCGCTTGTGCTGAGGAGAGGAGAGGAGAGAGTCACCCCCCCCTTGCCTCGGGTCCCGCCGGTAGAACAATCGCCCAGGTTAGTTGGGCAACTGGGGAAACTTCAGGGCCGATCCAGAAGCAGCACCAGGTACGTACCAGGGTCCAAGGAGTCTCGCTTTGCACTTTTGACCAATTTCAGGCTAACTACATCCCGGCACCGACCGAAAAAAGGACAATTATACGGAGCGCGGTAAGAAACACAACCTCATGGTTCACTGGTTGTAATGCCTGTATTTTAGTGTTGTGTTGTGTGTGTTTTAGTGTTGTGTTATGGGTATTTTGTGTTGTGTTTTCTGGTTCTGATCCGCCCCCCAGATGTGGTTTTGTGTCCCCAATGTATACGCGTTTTGTTTTATATGTGTCCTACCTTCCATGGCCCGTCATACTTTGGCGCGAGTTTGGCGTTGAACTTGTCCGCTGCGTTGGATAGTGGGTGTGTTTTGCACCATATCAAGTCCCCTACCGCCGGCTTTCACTCCCGTTTACGTAAATTGTAGTGCTGTTTTTGTTTTTCCGCCGCTTCTTGCATGTTCTCCGTGGCTTCTTCCCTCAGGTTGTTCAGCCTCTTCCATCTTGTACCTATATTTTCCCCCGCCAGCCCTGATCCGGCTGTTACGGCGTCGAACACTGTGTTGGGTAGCCTTAACTCCTTCCCAAATATCAGCTGCGCCGGGCTGAAATTGGTTGACTCTGACGTGCTGCTATTGTATGCCAACATTAGTTCGGGTAGGTGCTCATCCCATTTCTTATGCTCCTGCTCTGCCAATCTGCGCTATCATCGTCTTTACGGTGCGGTTTGTGCGCTCTGTTGGGTTTTCCTGGGGCGTGTACGGTGCTGTAAACTGTTGCCGCACGCCCCATTTCTCCATAGCGGTTTTCGTTTTCCGCCCCGTGAACTGGACACCATTGTCCGAGATCAGTATTTTCGGCGCCCCAACTCTCGCTATTACCCTTTCTCTAAAGACTTTAAAGAACGCCTCTGCGGTTGCTTGTCGGATTGCAGCCAGTTCTACCCATTTCGAGAACTTGTCCACTATTACTATCAACGTGGGATTCCCGTGTTTAGTGCGAAGGAGAGGTCCGACAAAATCGACACACATCGTCTCCCAGGGTGCCTCCGCAATCCTCATCAACATTTTCATAATTTCACTCAGAAGTTTGCAACGCAGTGAAGGAGACGTTTCCGACCCTATAAAGTATATATATTCTTGATCAGCATGAACAGCAGAGTCGATCTAGCCATGTCCGTCTGTCCGTCTGTCCATCTGTCCGTCTGTCCATCTGTCCGTCTGTCTGTTTCTACGCAAACTAGTCCCTCAGTTTTAAAGCTATCTGAATGAAACTTTTCATATAGTCTTCTATATGCTCTCACTGCTATATATGTCGGAACGGGCCGGATCGGACGACTATATCATATAGCTGCCATACAAATGTTCGATATATTTTTAGAAAAAAAATTATAACTTTGCTGTTTTTCAACATTTTTACACTATTTTTTAGATATAGATATTTTATATTATTTTTGAATTTTGGTAAAAATTTTATGAAAATCGGACAACTATATGATATAGCTGCCATAGGAACGATCGTGAAATTAATAGGAAGAAAATTATAGCTTCGTTGTGTAGTAGGCCAATACCTTAACGGCTATACCGATAGCTTAACACTGATACCGATACTTGTACAACACCGATACCTATTCTGTTGAGCCTATGTAAGAGAACATTAGTCTGTAAGCACATCTCGAGGAGATCCATTCTGTGTCGAAGAGTTGTGAAATTATATTCTGTCTACCACAAATTCAGAAGTGGTCAAGCCTACGCTATGAACAAAGCTAAGATAAACGTATTTTCGGTCGTCCAGTTGAAAAAATGGCCTTCAACGTTGGGTTTGTCAACCCAAAGTGTAAAAAACGAATTGATGACTCGTCTAGGGCAAATACCGCCTGAACTTCAAGGACAAGTACCAGAAGAAGAAGCCGACAAGAATTTTGGAGAAGATAAGCCTAGCGCCCCTGGCACTAGACTCCAGTTGGCCAACATCGATCCTGAAAATCCAACGCAAGCGACGTCACAGGAAAGCATTTCCGAGAATGTTGCAGAGCAAGACGAACATCTTGAAATTATCACACGGCTACGGACAGCATTTATTGCGCAGCAAAATGAGTTGCAGCGAGCAGAAAATCGTAGCAAAATACAAACGCAACAACAAGAAGAGACACGCAGCAAGAAGAGGCAGGCGTCGCCACACACAGACAACAGCGAGAAGAGGAACGCGCCGCCATACAAATACAAATACACGATCAGGCAGTCGGCAACAGTGGAAATTTGAGCGTCCCAGCGAGCCCAATTGGAAATTTACTGAGTGGCAACGCTGCAAACGTGAACGTTCCAGCAAGCAACTTCGAAAACGGACTACGTGGCAACGCTGACGACAACCAGGGAGAGAAACCGTTTAACAGGGCTGGATCAGCGGCGTCACTCGATTACGCCAAGGACTGCCGTAAGCCAGCAAGGGTACCTGGATCATGTTTTGCTTTTGGAGAAATGGGCCATTTTGTGGGAGAATACCGTCTAAGGAAAAGCAACAACAGCAGCAACATTAACGACTATGTAAGAAGGTTACAAGTCTTTTTTTCGTGTCTTTCAATGAGTTACCTATTATGGCAGAATGTCTCATAGATTCAGAAAGCGTGATCTCATTCGTTAAGCAGTCAAAAATTCCATTTGAGGTATCATCAAAAATAGTTAATCAACTGCATAATGGGCTAAACAAGAGCCAATTTAAAATATTTGGAAAAACGTTCTGTTTTATTCAATTTTCAATTTGATGTGATTGTCGTCGCTAATGAATCAATGAGACACGATGTAGTTCTGGAAACAGATTTGGTGAATCAATATGGTCGGAGCATGAATCTAGACACCCTCGACATTAATAGAGATATTAATAATATAATTAAAGCATATGGGGAAAAGGATAAACAACTACCAACTGCCGTAATAGCCAATGGCGATCCCAGCGAAACTGTGATAGAAAATGAAACGGTTATGAAAAAACTGTTGGGGAATTCAACTCTTACGAAAAATGCAACTGTTAAGGAAAAATCTTTAGAGAATGAAACTGTTAAAGAAAAATTGTTAGAAAATGCAACTGTTAAGGAAAATTTTTTTAGAAAATGCAACTTTTACGGAAAAATTTTTAGAAAATGCAACTGTTAAGGAAAAATTTTTAGAAAATGCAACTGTTAAGAAAAAATTTTTAGAAAATGCAACTGTTAAGGAAAAATTTTTAGAAAATGAGTCTCTTGAGGAAAATTATCAGAAAAGTCAACTGTTATGGGAAAACTACCAGAAGATGTAATTGTTAAAAGAAATTTGATAGAACAGGAAACATATAACGGAAAAAGTGTAGAGAGCGATACTATTAATGAAAAAACAGAAATTTTAGCAGACGATTTTGAAACTGAGATGCTGAACATTAACATAGTTGATGATCAGTTTTTAGACTAAATTTGTTAATATGTTTGAAGAATCGTATGTTAACGCTGTTTAGGAGGGGGGCGATCCTTTCCACTGAAGATCCGTACAAAAGTAGTTTCCACCGGCGCAGAGACAAAAGAACCCAGAAGCGAAAAAAAGCAAAGTCGGGGGCGTCGTGGAGGCAATTCAAGCGATCAGCTTTATTCAGCTGCATACATATTACTAACTCTAAAACTTCAGCAAACGGCCGCGCTCACGCCCGTTGTCTTCGCTAAGCGAGAGCGAGAGAGCGGCAGCGGACGATCCGAGTGTTCGGCAACGAAGCCCGAGGCCCGCGCTCGAGAGTGCGAAAGCGCTTAGCGCTGCGGGAGAGCGAGCGCGAGAGAGCAAGAAGGCCAGAGCGGGCGAGCGTTGCTACGCTGGGAGCGCTTGAGCTTTTGGACGCTCAGACGCTCGGTGGGCAGAGGGGGAGCAGGGGCCTCCTCGCGTAAACATTCTCCCCCCCCCCCTTGCAATCACTCGGGTTGCAACAAATTCGTACCGGATGATGGTAGAGGAGCGGCTGCAGAACGCCGCGGAGTGCCGGACGAGGGCCGAGGAGCGGCTGAAGATTGCCGTGGAGACAAGGTCCGAGGAGCAGCAGACGAATTCCGAGGCCGGGCACATCCTGCCGCGACTGGCGCGGATCCATTGGCTGTTCGGATAGGTGCAGCAACGTGTGGTGGTCTGGCCGCACGTTTTTCAGCAATCACCTCACTGGTCGGAGAAATCGGCGACGGATCTTGAGCGGATGGATCTTGTTGCAGACTCGGCATCGGTAGGAATTGGAACCTCGAGTACATCTGCGCTCCAGTTCCATGGCGCTGCGTGGATGTGGAGACATGCGGTTTGCTATTACTGGCGGAATAAGACGGAGATAAAAAAAAATCGGAATTAGTAATAGAAACCTTGCGATTTGGAACACGGAATAGAGCTACGACACCACAGTTACATAAAACATCGGAGTGATAGGCGACCGGTTATTGTGGGCAGACGGGCGCTTCCATCGGGAGAGGGACGACCTTCGCTATGGTCGATGGTGTGCGAACTTGAAATATGAAGGTGCCCGCTGCTGCGAACGGGGTGCATGCCCTGGATGGTCATGCTCATGCAGGAGTGTGTGGTGGTGCTGATTGCACGTCTTGCATTGGTCACCACTGCGGCAGGTTCCCTCAGAATGTTCGTGGGCCAAGCAGTTTGAACAATAGCGGTTGTCGAGAACCGCACGGAGCCTCTTATGAGCGCTGAGTTTCAGGAACTGTTGGCATTTCCGGAGCGGGTGGAACCCGTTGCAGATTCGGCAACGGTAGGACTGCGCGCTGTGGGTACGCCTGCTTTCCAAGACAGCGGCACTGCGAATGGGACGGAATGTGTCCACCGAGCGGTTTGACTGGACGGAAATTCGTGTCGAGAACACAGACACGCCGCTCGTGGCCTCTGAAGACACTGGGCCTGAGAGTACCCATCCGAAAATCGTCTCTTGCGCCAGGAGAGAGCCGAAAATGTTATTCTTGGAGCCGCCTAGAAGCACGGACGGAAGAATGTCGGCTCCAATCAGGACGTCGATTTCGGAGCTCTCGAAGAACGTTGGTTCAGCAAGCGGGACGTCAGGAAGTCCCTTCAGTAGGTCTCGTGGAATCGGATACGAGGGAAGCTTCCCGGCTAACTGCGGAAGAACATAAGCTGCAGTTTCCAGCTGCAGCCCGGGTCTGGAAGGCGCTCGGATGGCGAGAGTGCAGAGTTTCGTAGACTGAGCGGCAATGGTTTGGTTAAGGCCGGAGACTTGAGCTTGAGTGGTCTTGAACGGCAGTTTCACGAGATTGAATAACCTCTCAGTAATGAATATCGCCTCGGAACCAAAGTCAATCAAGGCACGCGCTTGGAAAGTGCACCCTAGATGGCAAATGTCGACGAGAGCGGTGCCCAACAGGACGGCCTTTGAGCCGGAAGCGAAGCACACTTGTACGTCAGAGTGATCTTCTGAAGTGCTCGCGTTTCTTGGGGAATCCGCGGGCCGCGGCCTCGCTGGCGCAGACGGAGTCGGAGCGGTCGCGAATGGATTATCACGATGCAGGAGGGTGTGGTGACGGCTGTGACATGTGAAACAGCTACGGGCACTTGTACAGTCCCGCTGCTGGTGCCCTCGTGCGAAACAATTCAGGCAAAGCTGCTTCCTCCTGATGTAGTCGGAGCGACCATTCACATCCATTTCCAGGAAGCGCGGACATACACGAATAGGGTGGTTTTCCCTGGAGCAAAGATCGCACCCTCTTGGGGCTGGAGTCACTCGGGCCTCATACGAGTTGAGCCGGCGCGCAGGGGCGCTTGCAGGGGTCGATCGGGGGGGAACCTGCCCAGAAATGCTAGGCCTGATATCATCGATCGCCTCTAGAGTACGGTGACGCTCGGTCAAAAACGAGTTCAGCTCGTTCCAGGTCGGAATTTCGGCCTTATTGTGGACGGATTGCTCCCACATGGACAGTGTGGTTTTGGGAAGTTTTGTGGAAACCATGTATACCAGGAGACAATCCCAGGTTTCGACTTGGATGGAGGACATAGTTAAGGCTGTTAGGCAACTCTGGATGGTGCCTTGCAGCTCTTTCAGAGCGGCTCCTGACTCTTGGGGGACTGCTGGAAGGTTGAATAGGATCTTTAACTGGCTGTTGACGAGCAACCGCCGATTTTCGAACCGTTCGGTGAGGCTCCGCCATGCGGAGATGAACCCTTCGTTTGTAAGAGGGGCCTTCGACACAATGGCATGTGCATCGCCACTTGTCTTTGACAACAGGTGGAACAGCTTTTCCACCGGTGTGAGACGCGAATTCTGGATATAGATCGCCGTAAAAAGGTCTCGGAACGTTGGCCACCGAATATAGTCCCCAGTGAAGACTTCGGTGTCCACTGGTGGCAGACGACAACCCGTAGAAGGGGGTGGTTGACTACTGGCGGAAGCCTGTGTGGGTTGGAAGGCAGCCTTGTCAATTATGTCCTGCAGCTGAAACACACACTTCGAAAACACAGAATAGCAGTAGCTATACTTCGCTTCTAGCTCTGATGCAACGGTCGGAGGGTCGTCGGATTCGGCAAGGAGGTCGGAGCAGCTTTCATAGCTTTTCTCGACCTTTTCCCACAGGGCCCGAATTTGGTCCCGGTGGACTTGGCACATGCCAGGGGGCAATCTGTCCGTGTCAGGGGCAGCCGGAGTGTGCAGGTTAGCCGCGAAGTGGCTAACACGGTCTGTGATGGCAATAAATTTCTTGAGGGCAATATCTATCGCCTTTTGAGCCATCTTGGTCACGGATCGCGAAGATCTGGATGAGGTACTGGGGGCAGTGTCGAGTGCCTCTTGACCTTTTGCCCTTGAAGTGGCAGTGGCCGCCTTTGGCTTTAATTGATCAGGCCGCGGGGATCCAGACTGGGACCCTTCCAGGGTAATTGCTGGAATCAAAGGAGTCTGTTCCTCGTCTCCCGTGGGCATTCTTGAAATCGAATGGGTCGTCAATCAGTTGGTCGCCGCAGGAAATCCACACGGATTGCGAAGGAAAGACGACCCAATTCTGGTTCGCGGAAAGCCAGTGGACACAGCACCAGTGACAAGAAAAAATGTCAACGGCAAGCGAAAAAAAATTCCTCAGAGGAGACGTTCGGCAACGAACCACAAATGATGGATGGGAAGCGATTGCAGCGATTGCTGCTGCTGGCCGAATTAGTGCTGAATGTCGGACCCGGGCTTTGGATTTTAGGAGCCAATTGTATATTTATATGTATATGTATATTCCGTGGTTCGGACGTGGAGCTCGTATGTAGAATTGGAAACTTTCTTTATTAATTATATTCCGTAATAAAGAGAGGAAAAATTAATTTTTTAATGTTGGAAATAATTTAACGTGAAGTATTTAATTACTGACACGTAATTACCATAGCGCCGAAAAGGCTGAATTAAAAAATCACCCGTGGCGTTGACTTGAAACAAAAAAAATAATTAATTTTTAGTGTTGGAAATAATGGATAAGAGTATTTAATTAATTGCACGTAACTACGACGGCGCCGAAAAGGCGGAATTAAATAACAAAAATACCCTTGGCGCTAACTTGGAAAACGCACTGTATTATACCGTCGGCACAGCCGTGCATAAGCTAGGCGCTTACGAGAGGTAAAGGCACAGAAAACCGAAACAACAACAACACCAGCGCGGCTGATGCGGCGGTCAGCGCGGGAATCCGAAACAAACCGTAAATCGAAGTTTGGTTTTGCCGTCGGCAAAACACCGTATGAGCGAAGAGTTCAGGAGCGAGAACAAAGCGGAACGCAAAAAAAAAACAACAACAAAAACGTCTGCTGCGGCGGTTGTGCGGATTTGGAGAAATAAACACTTGCACTTGAATTTCTACTCTTGGTTATTTTCGTTTGTTGGTTTTATTGTAATTTAATTCCTATATGGGCGGGCAGAAAATATAATGACATATGTATGTATGGAGTTGGATACGCATGCAAAAAATATATGTATGTATGTGGTTGGATGTATTTGCACAGTGGAACACCGCTAACGGCACTGCGGCGGCGTACAACAAAAATATATAGTTGAGGCAGAAAAATATTTATATATGAACAAGCAGAGCGGATTTGTGTGGGGGCATGTGTTGGATGCTTCGCCTTATGGTACAGTGGGAACACGAAGAGTGGACTGTATTTTAGAATTTGGCATATAAAAAAAACACTGTGCAGGCCGGTGAACTTTGCGTGGAGAAAAAAGACGAATGGCACACAAAAAAAATATAAATATATATTGACCCTCGGCGTATATGAATTGAGGTTTTTTTTTTGCTTTGTGTTTGATCTATTTTATTTGATTTATTTATTTCACCACACAAGTTCACTTTAGTTCGGCGGAGACGGACTTGCACAGAGTGTATGCGTAAGTTTTCACACGGAAGTATGTATGTATGTTGATGCACATATGCCTTAACCGTTGGCAAGTGGAGCGGAGAAGCGAACGGAGAAAAACGGCAGGCAATATGGCGATCACACAAAACGGAGACGGATTGAAAAAAAAAATGGACGGGAGAAGAAATTCGGAATAAATGGATTTTTCCTCAGACTGCCGTCGTGTCGGAAAACTCGGATCTGGAGTTGACACAAAAAAGGAAAAATTATCTTGCAGCAGTGTGAACGAAATTGAATGTTCGGACCACTGCTGAAGACCGGCAGAGAGAGGGCGATATAGGAGGCTCGTACTTATCTTGAGCGGAAGAAATCACCGGAACTGCTGGCTGTGTTGCGGAAGGATATCCGGATCCGGCTCGAAGGACCAATGTTTAGGAGGGGGGCGATCCTTTCCACTGAAGATCCGTAAAAAAGTAGTTTCCACCGGCGCAGAGACAAAAGAACCCAGAAGCGAAAAAAAGCAAAGTCGGGGGCGTCGTGGGAAATTCAGGCGATCAGCTTTATTCGACTGCATACATGTTGCTAACTCTAAAACTTCAGCAAACGGCCGCGCTCACGCCCGTTGTCTTCGCTAAGCGAGAGCGAGAGAGCGGCAGCGGACGATCCGAGTGTTCGGCAACGAAGCCCGAGGCCCGCGCTCGAGAGTGCGAAAGCGCTTAGCGCTGCGGGAGAGCGAGCGCGGGAGAGCAAGAAGGCCAGAGCGGGCGAGCGTTGCTACGCTGGGAGCGCTTGAGCTTTTGGGCGCTCAGACGCTCGGTGGGAAGAGGGGGAGCAGGGGCCTCCTGGCGTAAACAAACGCAAAGAGACCAGATACTCCCTCTATCAGATGCGAAATGAAAACTTGTTTAGAAAAATCCAAACCTTTCAATTGTTCACCCAAGCGACTCTCATTAAGTGAAAAAGAGCAGCTTCAGAAATTATTAGACGAATATTTAGACAAAGGCATAATAAGAAACAGTGATTCAGAATATGTTTCTCCCATTGTAGTGGTAAAGAAAAAAACAGGAGATTTGCGTTTATGCATAAACAATCGGAAATCGTTCAAAGTTTTAATAAAGGACAATCATCCGTTAACTTCAATAGATAATCTTTTAGACAAGTTAGTAAATAAAAAAGAGTCTTCAAAGCTCGACTTAAAAAATGGATATTTTCACGTATTCATTGGTGATGATTCAGTTAAATATACTGCGTTCGTAAATCCATTAGGGCAATTTGAATTTTTAAGGATGCCCATGCGCATTAGGCATGCATCAGCAATATATCAGCGTTTTTTTAAAACAAAATTTTTGCGGATTTAATACACGAAAACAAGGTCATCGTATACATGGATAACACAATGGTAGCCAATGCTGATATAGAAGAACATTTAGAAACATTAAGAGAAGTGTTTATAGGACTGTTTAGCAACAAGTTAGAACTTCGTATAGACAAATACGAGTTTATGCAATCCAGCATTAAGTACCTTGCATTCTTAATTACTAACGAAGGAGTCAGAGCAGATAATAGAGGTATTGACGCAATCACAAACTTTCCAATTCCTGAAAAAGTACACAACGTTCAAAGTTTTTTAGAACTATGTCCTTATTTTCATTCATAAATGATTTCTCTACATTAGCTAAGCCACTGCGTAAGAAAAAAAAAAAACTTATGTAGAAAAACTTATTGTAGCCATGTATAATCCCAAAAATGTTTTAATGCAAAAGGAAAGGAAATGGAAAACGCAACCAAGTGTTCTATTTTTCAAAACGAAGTACTGAGACCGAGGCAAAACACTACAGCTTTGAGCTGGAAACTCTGGCTATTATCTATGACCTACGTAGATTTCGGACCTATTTACAGGGGAGGCATTTTAAAATAATAACAAATTGCACATTTTTTTAACGTTGACCGTAATCAAAGTTGAACTAAATCCTAGAATCGCCCGATGGGCACTTGAACTTCAAAATTATGATTATGAACCGCTCCGGAAGAAAAATGCGACACTTAGATACTCTGAGCAGATTTAATATTTTGGTTGTAGAAACCACTAGTTTTGAAGACAATCTTATAATCTATCAATCTAAGAATTTTAAAATACAACAAATTAACGAATTCGCACAATTTCACATCTTATAATAGCGACAGGTCCTTCGCAAGCAAATGAACAAATAGAATATGCAATCAACAACACTGTACACAGAAGTATTAAGCAGGTTCCTAGTAAAATGCTATTTGGTGTAGAGTAGAAAGGCCGTATTATTTATGAGTTTAGGTAGAACTTAGAAGAAATAAACGACACAGCCCAAGTAAAAAGTTTAGGGGAAATTCAAAAACTGGCAAAGAAAAACCAAAATCGAGCACGGGCGTATAACGAAACATATTATGATAAAACAGAGAAAATCCAAAGGTTATGCCAAAGACGATTACCTAATGGTCAAACATTTTGTCAGCATTGCGGGAATTGCTAGGAAGTTGATCCCAAAGAACAAAGACCTATACGTGATTGCTAAAACACTTTGTATTGACAGGTTCTTGCTAAAGGATATTAAAGGTTTCATAACTTAAGACCCCAGATAAGAAAACAAACAAAACCTTAATTATAAAATGTATACTAAACTAATGTTATTCGATAAGTTTTTAAACAAATTGTTAGAAATAATGTCTAGTTCATAAGAAACCAGGATCAGGGGATCCGTATCGTCAGGATGGCCGAATTGTAGTAGGCCGATACCTTAACGGCTATACCGATAGCTTAACACTGATACCGATACTTGTACAACACCGATACCTATTCTCTTGAGCCTATGTAAGAGAACATTAGTCTGTAAGCACATCTCGAGGAGATCCATTCTGTGTCGAAGAGTTAAATAAAGAAGTTGTGAAATTATATTCTGTCTACCACAGTTGTTTTTCAACCAATTTTTATCTACTCTGAGATATAAGCTTTTTTTTATTATTCTAGAATTTTGGTATAAATTTCATAAAAATCGGACAACTATATCATATAGCTGCCATAGAAGCGATCGGTAAATGTATAAAATATGTAAAGCTGGGAATGTAAAACTGTAACTGTCAAACTGTAAACATAATAAGTATAGGTAAAATGTAATGAAACTCTGTTTTGTGAGTGTTTTCAGCATTTAAATCTATAATATAAACATCGAAACCAATCTGCAAGGGTATACAAACTTCGGCGTGCCGAAGTTAGCTTCCTTTCTTGTTCTCCATTGGAATTTGCCAGTATCCGGATTTTAGATCCATCGTACTTATGAACCTTGCTTCCCTTAATTGGTCCAGTATATAGTTCATCCTTGGTAACGTGTATGCGTCTTTCTCTGTTCTTTCGTTCAACAGTCGATAATCTATACACATCCGCCACGTGTTGTTTTTCTTTTTTACTAACAATACGGGTGCGCTATATGGGCTGCGTGATGGCTCCACTAGCCCTAATGCCAACAACTCGTCCACCTGTTCGTTAATTATAGCTTGTTGCTTTGGGTTCCGTGGATAATACCGTTGTTTTATAGGTCTGTCGTCCTTATTGTGTGTCTCGTAATGTTACTTACTCCCTGCAACCCCTCGAATATTTGCCTTTGATTTTCCAGGAACGCTTGTATTTCCGCATCCGATGGTTCTGGCATCTCTTTGTCGGTTCCATTGGCTGTAAGGTCCCGCACCGTAGTAGGCTGTGAGCCCCGGCTAGGAAATCCATTCCTAGCAAGATTCCGCCTGCGACCTGTTTCAGAATCAGGAATGTTAGGCTGAATGCCTTTCCCGCGAATTGGATATCTGCTGTGAACATTTCTACTTTTCTCTGGTTCGATCCGTTAGCCATCATGATTTCGGCCCGGGCTCCACTCCACCTACCCTGCTTTCTGAGGTCTTGGTACCTATTCATCCCTATCGCGCTACGGGACGCTCCGGTGTCTATTACTCCCTTCGCCGTTCTGCTTCCGACCCTGATGCGTGCGGTTATTTGGTACCCGTCGCAACTCAGCTGCTTTCCTGCTGCTGGCTCTAGTCTTGTCGCCTGAGCTGCCAGCTTTATCTGCTCAGGCCTCCTGCGTTTCCCGGTCCCATTCTGCAGCATTCCGTTGTTCTGATGTCGTTTCTTCCGCAGACCCAGCAAAATAACCGTTGCGGGTTGCCGCATGTGCGTGCCGCATGGCCTGTCCCGCCGCACCGCATACAAATTTCCGGCCGTATTTACTGCTGAGCTGGCTGGTTGTGTCGCGTCCGGTCCGCTGCCTCGATCTCCTCCACTTCCTCTGCTAGTTTGAGGAACTCCGTCAGTAACCAAAATCCTGATCTCCGCGTGTAAAGCTTGATCTTGCTCCTACAGTTGTTAAATATGCGGTCGAGCTTTTCCTCTTCTGACAATTTCGTGAATCGCATCAGCTTCCTTAGTCCCATAGCGTATTCCCTCACTGGTTCTGAATCCCGCTGTTTAAGCTGTGTGATCTGTGTCCTAAGTTGTTCCTCGTATCTTGGAGGCAGGAAGTATTCCAGCAGTTCTGTTGTTAGTTGCTTCCATGTGCTTACTGCCCACTGCTCCATTTTGTTTAAGAACTCCAGTGGGTTCGTCGTTCCTTGGTATCGGATTCCCCAGCTCCGTACTCGGTCAACCACCTCTGTTTCCATCCTCCGCTCTATTTTCTTTTTTTTTTCCATCGTTCCGTCTAGTTTCTCTTTTTTCGCTGCTCTGACCCGAGCTTTTGCGCTTGTTGTTGCTTCTTCCTCGCTGCTCTGCTCCTCTTCTCTGCTTTCCGGTCTTATCTCTGCCGGGTTTTTGTCCCTTCTGTATCTCACCGCTGTCCCAGCGAGTTGCTGTCCTCTTCGGTATGATCTGTTCCCTTGGCAAACGCTGCCAGTAGTCGTCTTAGCTCTTCGCTTTTCCCTGACGTGTCTAATCCGAACTCTTCTGCGTATTCCGTAAGTTCGTTTTTCGACGCTAGGTATACCCAGCTTGACATCACTCTGCCGGTGTCGGTCTGTTCCTTGCAACCACTTCAATCTGTTCGGGCGCCACTGTGACGGTTAGTCATTCCTCGGGGCTCAAGTATGGCCAGGGTTCGTCTCAGATATTTATTTGATGTCTGAGGTGGTTGCTGCAAGGAAATTCTCGATCCGGGTTCCAGAGGAGAAGGCCGATAGTTAGGGTATACTCGGACTAAACGATTTATTGTAGATAAGGGTACAAAGAGGTAAGATGGGGTTTTGGTGTCGACAATTAAGAATATCTGCTCCAGCTCGCTGTACGCCGGGTCGGGTCGTCCTTCTCCGGAGGCGTTTCGTCGCCCTGGGGTCCGCCGTCCGCTCGTCCTTTTCGAGATGCGTTCCGCCGCCCTGGGGTCCGCTGCCCGTTCCCTTGCCAGGGGTTCGAGTGGCCTAGCTTCCTAGATGAGCGAGAGTAATTGGTGGAGGCCCTGAGGTCTCCCAGGTTAGGATGTGGTTAGTGAAGGCCCTAAGGTCTTTCAAGTTAGTGAAATATGCGAAGGCCCTGAGGTCTTCCAACCATAGAGCAGTGGGTAGAGGCCCTAAGGTTCTCTAAGATGAGAGGTTGGTTAGAGGCCCTAAGGTTTTCTAAGATGCGAAGTTTGTAGGGGCCCTCAGGTCTTCTAAGATGAGAAGTTTGTAGAGGCCCTAAGGTCTTCTAAGATCGAGAAATTGGTTAGAGGCCCTAAGGTCTTCTAGGATGGAGAAGTTTGTAGAGGCCCTCAGGTCTTCTAAGATGAGAAGTTGGTTAGAGGCGCTAAGGTCTTCTAAGCTTGAGAAGTTGGTAGAGGCCCTCAGGTTTTCTAAGATGAGAAGCTGGTTAGAGGCCCTAAGGTCTTCTAAGATTGAGAAGTTGGTAGAGGCCCTCAGGTCTTCTAAGATGAGAAGTTGGTTAGAGGCCCTAAGGTCTTCTAAGATTGAGAAGTTTGTAGAGGCCCTCAGGTCTTCTAAGACGAGAAGTTGGTTAGGGGCCCTAAGGTCTTGTAAGATTGAGAAGTTGGTAGAGGCCCTCAGGTCTTCTAAGATGAGAAGTTGGTTAGAGGCCCTAAGGTCTTCTTAGATTGAGAAGTTTGTAGAGGCCCTCAGGTCTTCTAAGGTCTACCGGGATATAGAGACTTATAGGGAGGCCCTTAGGTCCTCCAATATTGAGACGTACAGAGAGGCCCTAAGGTCTTCCACAAGTTATAGACGTAAGGTATGGTCGGCGTCCGACTATTGGTTACCACTTTACCAGTATACCTTACTTGTCCTTGCTCCTTAGGCGGCTCCTTCCTGTTGGCTTACCCTTGCTCCTGAAGAGGACTTGGCCGATCGCTGGCCGAAAACTGAATGCCTTCCAAGGGCTGAGGCTCGCCTTATATAGGGCTCTGGCAGGGTCGAGTGTGACCGCCGCACCCGAAGATATTTGCCATAATAGTGTGGCCAGGCCCTTCATGGGCCAGTGTGAATTAAACTGGCACTCTTTGCGGTGGGTTTGACTTCATTTTATTTTGTCGTTGTTGTACTTCATGTTTCTTCTTATTTCTTATATTTTGTGACTTTTGTTGTACTTAATGTTAATGTTCTTCTTATTTCTTATTACTTAATACATATTTTGTGACTTCATGTGTTTATTCTTATTTCTTTGTATTTTGTGACTTCATGTGTTTATTCTTATTCTTATTTATATTTACTTGTTTAATTGTGCGTTACACGTCACAACTTTTCCCCATTCTGCAGTAATACCACCAATAATTTCGGAGGAGCACCCTTTCAAGTACAAAACTCTATCTCCCACTTACAAAAGACTTTTAACACGGACTTTGAAGCCGTTTGTATCTCAATTCAAACAATATCAAATATAGATCTCGTATCAGCATACATCTCTCCTTCAAAACACTTTAACCTAAAAAACCTATAAAATGTTTTAGCCTTATCTTCCCCACATGCTATCGTCCTGGGCGACTTCACCAGCTGGCGTCCATATTGGGCCTCCCAATACACACTACTCAACAAATCCTCTACATACTACTCAACACACAACACACTAGCTCATATAGACCTCTCTCTGCCACACCCAACATATCCCCAGAGATCTCTTGGAAAATCGTAGACGATCTACACGGAAGTGATCACTTCCCTATCCTAATCTCAATATTCCCAAACCCTTCCCCCCAACATTCATATCCAAACAGTCATTCAAACTAAAAAATGCCAACTGGGACCTCTTTAGAGAGCACATCACCAAACTTTCCTCACTCAGACATTCCAGTAACAACACAAACAAAGAAACAGCTATTATTAAAAAGACTGATCCAAAGTGCCCACCTATCCATACCACAAAACACGACCTTCTCTCTCCCGCGTACTGTTCCTTGGTGGAAACAAAACCTAGCCCTCCTAAAAAGATTAAAAAACATCAAATGGAGAAACCTTAAAAACAATATCAATACATATATACAATATACAAAAACATGATTGAACATAAAAGAGCTAATGCCATATTCAGGAGGACAATTAGGGATGGTAAAAAGCCTCTATTAAAAACTTCACTTCCGAAATACAGCCAAACTTCGATCATGCAAAAATGTGGGAAAACATCAAACGACTTTGCGGAATCTATCCGACTAAATATATTCACAGCATCAACCCCTTAACACAAACAACAACAATAGACCCAGCTGAGGTAGGTAACACATTCAGAGACCTATGGTCAAAACAGGCAAAACACTCCAACTTTACCCCTGAATTCTGCACTAACAAAATGCTCATTATTCCCCACAATACATAATCCCATCCCCAACAGCCATAGAAATAGAAAAAAAAAGAAAAAGTTAACTCTGCCATTAATTCACTTAAGGGACACACACCAGGACTAGACCGTATATATACACCATGATTAAGAACACGACATCCTTGATTCCGACTTCCCTCAATCCTATAAACTCAGTCTTGTACTACCAATCCTTAAACCCAATAAGCCCCAAACCAACCCCAACTCCTACCGTCACATTTCCCTTAACCCATGCTTATCCAAAGTCCTTGAAAATGTTGTAGCAAATAGGTTGTGGTGGTTTGTCCTATCAAACAAACTAATTCATAATAATCAATTTGGTTTTAAGCGAGGGAGATCAGTTCGAAACAGTCTACTTTATGTGGACCACCTTGCAACATGATCATCTATTATAAAAAAATAAGTCAGGTTTTCCTACTACTCCAGAACGCACGAACCGATTTCCACGGTTTTTGAAATTTGTGCTTCGTTGATTGTGCCGGTACTCTGACGACGAAAATGATGCCTGTTCAAATTGAATGGCGTTGCCAGATCAAGATAGTAAACAGCTGATCTCGGGGTGTAACAATAATTAATTTGATTTATTCTTACACTCCTAATGCTGATATGACACAGGCGCTTTAATTAGAGATTTCATTAAAGATTTGACAGCGCTATAGCGTTTTACACAAGTGCGAACAAGACGACTATATGGCGCTCTAATGCATTAGAATAATGCTTAGCTACTTCATTGGCGCAATAATCGATAGATCTACATAAAAATACTAGATACTCGATAACAAAATACGGGTTTAATGAAGAAAATTGTAATTGAAAAATGTATTAGCCAGCTCATTGACAGTATGGTCTCACAATAAGAATTTTATTTTTATATAATATCGCTGGTTTTTTGAACTGAAAAAATATTAGAAAATTAGGAAAAATAATATGTTTTGCGGTGGCAAGGTTCTTGCGGTGTAAAATTAATTAAATTTTTTTTTGGTAATAATTAAAAAAATTTAAGCATCATAGGTTAAAAACATAAATTTAAAGGATTCTGCTTTTATTTATTCAAGAATACTTCGACAAGGAATTCAGAAATTCATAGTAAATACGCCGCGAATGGCGGCCGTTTGTTTTGTTTACCTTTTACGGTCGGTGTGACCGTAGTCGTATTACCAAAATAATCCAAGCAAAATCCAAGCCAAATTACACATATAGTGATCTCTTTCAAGGTTCTAATGAAGTAGCTAATTAATGAAAACTGCATTAGTGTATCATATGGCCATAATGGAAGGAAAGTTGAAGGAAAAAAGTGGCATTGATAGGTGCTGCCAAGGCGAAGCCCATAGTATGGAATTCAACCCACAAGGGGAATTTTAATGCCATATTTATTAATATTTTAAATATATTTTTTTTTTTAATATTTGTTTACAAACAGATGTCCAGTGTGACCAAAGATAAGCCTTAAACGCCATAAAAGGTACATTTTCATGGCGTTTCATGGCTTTTCCTTAATTTTTTGGTCACACTAGCTCGGTAGCCAAATAAAGAGCAATTCCGCTATCACACGTATTAAAGCGAATTTTCGTCGTCAGAGTACTAGGCTTAAGGTGGTAAGTTTAATTGTGTAAATCATGTGGACTTGAGGTTAAATTAACCACTCTGCCTATAGTTCTTGATCAAAACTAACATAAAATTCCCCGGATAGTTCAACCACGCTATGATCCAAGTATTTCTGAAGTAAGCCGACACTACCATCGAATCGCTGCAGATTTACTATCCAATCGTGACCAGCGATGGGAATATTCTCAGCTATTGCCGGCCTGTCTTCGTCCACGATTTTAACTAATTTAATATTGGGCAGTTTCGAATGGTTTAGTAAAACAAATGGTGCATCTGAAATTGGGAATTTTTAGCATTTGAGGCAAGCTTACTAAGCTTTGACGGAATTAACCTCATATATATCAGCGGTTTTTTCAAGAAAAATTTCAACAGAATAGGTGGTAAGTTGAACTGTGTAAATTATGTGGTTTTGAGGTTAAATTAACCACTCTGCCTATAGACCCTGATCATATACATTACTCCAGAACGCACAAACCGATTTCCACGGTTTTGCAAATAAATAAAATATTCGTTTCCTAACATTTCGTTTGGAAGCCAGCATTTGTCTTTAAGGTGGTAAGTTGAACTGTGTAGATTATGTGGATTTAAGGTTAAATTAACCGCTCTGCCTATATTCCAAAATGCCTAGAGCACGACGTTTGAACATCGGTCTACGCACAAGGCATGCAAGCCAGTTCACAGAACTTAAGCCAGGAAAGACGAAATGTAGTAAGGGAAAATGCCCGATTGAGACAACGCGTGAGCACACGAAGATCAACTCGTGTGCAGCATCTAGGCGGATTCCAACAAGCGTGGTAGGCTCTCAACAGCAGCCTCCCCCGACATAGCCCTCGACCTCAGCACAAATTTCAAGAATCCGGAGTTCAAGTGCTAGAAAAGATTTCGTATCTGAATGTGTCTGGGGAGACACCGTGCTCCCGGTGTTGCCCAAATCTGTTTTGTCCACTGGAGGGTCCCAAAAGTTGTCCTCTCAGAGCCCCAGTTCCCTACCAGGGTGTCAGGCCGGACTACCGGCCGAAATTGGTATATAAATGGAGAAAAAAAATGTTTCTAATGGCATCACCAGGGAACGAATGGAGACAAAAAATGTTACTAATGGCATCACAAGAGAACGACTGGCCCGAATTTGGCTTTGGCTCAAATTTTTTTTCAGTTGTTTGTAATTGCCAGAAGAAGGTTATTACATAAGAAAATTTTGGGAAAACCTTCCGAAAAAGTCGCCAGCGGCTCAACAGATGTAAAAGTTAACAACCAACTCCCAGCTTAGGCTGAGCAGGCCAGTTCTTACTTACCTTATTAATATTAATCATTTATCATGTTTATCATTCTCTAGTATTAATCACTTTTTATTATTATCAATATTATTATTACATTTTTCCCTCATGCATGGTCCACCCTAAATTGGGTCCGACTTATTGGCCCTAGAGCTGAGCCAGCACATTGTACCATTCCGAGCCGTGGCTCCTTTTCATTGGCTGACAGCGATCGTATGACTTCTGCAAAATGTGCAAGGTCAGCGGTCTGCCACGGGCATCCGGCTATGCATGAGCTTTTGTTCAATCTTAAGTTTAGTTTTAATTTGGATTTGAAATAAAGAGCTCCAGCTCGTTCATAAAACTCCGGCCTTAGCCGTTACATTATTTTATTATTGAATTTTGTTATCGTGCCTTAAGGGCCGTGACATCGGAGATAAGTATCTCCCACCGTATTCTTCGGAAGAAGCAAAGGAGTCGAAGCTACCACCCGACTCCGCTGTGGCCGCCATCTCAGTGGCCGCCAACAATCAATCAGCGGGCAGTACCCTACTGCCACCCCCCTACGGATATATCACCTACCGGCTCTACCCCTGCCACGGAGGAGCCGCCAGCCGGCACGGACAATTAAATAATTGGCGCCCAACGGATTAATATTATTAATAATATTCGAATCCCACCCCTGAAGTTGTGAATTATGTAAGTAGCTGAGCGCCGACAATAGCCAAGGTCTACTTGTACACAACACACATATTCCATACGAATATACATACACATAAATATACCCTTTGGCTCTGGACCTTCCAGGACACTATTACACTAAATGATAAAAAGTGACTCGATTTTTGATTCATATTTTTGTGAGTGCGTAGCAAAATAAAAAAATAAACATACCACTCAAGTGACGTACACTCGTACTGACAGTTTTTATGTGAATAAATTATCCAAATATTAAATTACAATATACTTCCATATTCTGCGTGTTGGTTTAATTTTGCTCGATCTGGATTTTTTTAAGTGCATTAAAATAAAAAATAAACATACGTCTCAAATAACGCACACTGGTGCCAAGGCAATCAACACTTGTATGATTTAATTATGCAGAGGAATATTTTATTTCTTTGTTAAGGTTGGTTTCTATACGCATTCAGAGGTCCCAGTCGTTTTTCTCCTTGTGTTTGCTATAAATTTACCCACTTATATCGAATTTCGTACCAAAGTTATCCAGTGTGTCTGTGCTAATAATAAACCCAGTCGAATTGACCTATACTTGTTGTCACCGTTCTGTATTTTAATTTTGTTCTTGGGACAAATTAATCCAATATCTTTGTGTTTTAGGTGACGACCTATTATTTTTCGCTAAATTTTTTCGACTTTACATCACCAAAGTGGCCCGTTGAAACCTTTGTCTTGAGCCCAATCGTCAAATCCTCGTATCTACCTCGCGTCCTGTAACTGCCAATGAGTTGGGAGTATAGAGAAGTAAAACAGGAAATTGATAGCGACGATAGCGAAAGTAGCGAAGAAGTAGGATTCCGCCCCGAAGTTAGGGACACAGATCAACCAGAAATTAACGCAGAACTGGTCCAAGCGATTGTCGCAAACGCGGTCAGCGCCGCTCTTAGCGAACAGGAGGAGCGGTTGAGAATCGATTTTGCCACAGAATTAGATGCGGTTAGATCGCAGGTTAGCGCGCTGTCAGTGCAAGCGCCGCAGGTGGAGGTCTATGAAAGAGTAGTACCAAACCCTGCAGTAAGATGCGATGTCAAATTGGACATAGTAAAGTCTCTGCCGACGTTCAGTGGAAGCCACGACGAGTATGTTTCGTGGAGGCAGGCTGCATCAGATGCCTATGAGGTATTTAAGAAATACAACGGCAGCGAGGCACACTACGAGGCCGTGGTCATAATTAAAAACAAAATTTGCGGACCCGCTCGGTCATTACTCACGTCTCACAATACAGTGCTAAACTTCGATGCGATTATAGCCAGACTAGATTGCACATATGCGGACAAAACGTCCTTGAGAGTGCTACGGCAAAATTTAGAAATGGTTCGGCAAGGAGACTCCGACCTTATGGCATACTATGACGAGGTCGAGAGGAAACTCACGCTTGTCACTAACAAAATAGTAATGTCACATAACTCGGCAACTATCCTAAATAAGGAGGTTAGGGATGACGCCCTTCATGCGTTCATTGCAGGGCTTAAAAGACCACTCAAGTCACTTGTGCTGCCAGCACAACCCAAAGACCTTCCGTCTGCGCTAGCGTTAGCGCGAGAGGCCGAGAACAGCATTGAGAGAAGTGCGTTCGCGGCATCCTACGCGAAAGCTATAGAAGACAAGTCCCATTTCAATGAGGGCAACAGGCGTAATGGTAAGAGTCAGGGAAAGCAATGGAGAGGCGAGGATAAGAATCCCCACTTTGTCCCTAAACAAAACCAGAATAAATCTCATGAGAACAATCCCTGGCCAAAGCACAGGGATACTGAGCCACTAGACCAGGATAAAGTTCAACCCATGGAGGTAGACCCCTCAACGGCTAGATTTAGACAAGAAACAAGCTGGGGAAAGCCTCAAAGTAACAACAACTACAAAAGGCAGAACTCGTCCCAGCGTCAATCAGGCCAAAGACGCCAACGCGTCAACAATATAGCCCAACCCCAACAGGAGGCGACGGATTATGCCACCACAGCTGAGGCCGAGGTTGCCACCATCGAGGAAGATAGCGACTCCGCCGAGCTTAACGACCTCCTCCATTTTTTAGGGAGCGTTCCCGACTGCCGTTCGTCGAGCGACAGTTGGCTGGCAAATCAGTAAAAATTCTCATCGACACCGGGGCGGCAAAAAATTACGTGAAGCCCGTAAAGGAGCTAAGAAACGTAATGCCCGTCGAAACCCCCTTCACTGTGAGCTCTATTCACGGCTCCAGTGATGTCAAATACAAGTGCATAATGCGCATTTTTGGACTAGACTTCCCATTTTTCCTCTTGGATACATTGAGCACGTTCGATGCTATAATAGGCTTCGATTCGCTAACGCGAGCAGGAGTAGCATTGGACCTAGGCAACAGCGTGATAAAATACGCAAATGTCACCGAAAAGCTCAAATTTTTTGACTGTCAAAATGTCAATTTCACAAAAATCGATGATATAGTGGTGCCAAGTTCGGCTAAAGCCGAATTCAAAAAAACTATTCTGAAAAGAATTAAGGTGTTTTCAACCTCTAACGAGGCGCTCACCTTCAACACATCGGTCATCGCTACTATTCGAACTACGAGTGACGAACCTGTCTACTCCAAGTTATACCCCTACCCTATGGGGGCAGCAGACTTTGTAAACAACGAAATCAAGGAACTGCTGCAAAACGGCATAATCAGGCCGTCCAGATCCCCATACAACAGCCCTGCCTGGGTAGTTGATAAAAAAGGGATTGATGATAATGGCAGTAAAATGAAGCGATTAGTAATCGATTTCAGGAAGCTGAACGAGCGAACAGTCGCCGATCGCTACCCCATGCCGAGCATACCCATGATTCTAGCGAACTTGGGAAAAGCCAAATTTTTTACTACCCTAGACCTGAAGTCAGGGTACCACCAAATATACCTGGCTGAAAAGGACAGAGAGAAAACCTCGTTCTCAGTTAATGGTGGGAAGTACGAATTCTGCCGACTACCCTTCGGCCTAAAAAACGTAGGGAGTATTTTCCAAAGAGCCATCGACGATGTGCTGCGGGAAGAAATCGGCAAAATATGCTACGTCTACGTTGACGATGTTATCATCTTTTCCGAAAATGAAACGGAACATGTCAAGCATATTGACACGGTGCTTAAGCGCCTACTCGATGCCAACATGAGGGTGGCACGAGAAAAAACAAAGTTCTTTAAAGAGAGCGTTGAATTCCTAGGGTTCATTGTTACCAGAGGAGGGACAAAAACAGACCCAGAAAAGGTTAGGGCAATAAAAGAGTTCCCGGAACCAAAAAATCTGTTTAGCCTCAGGTCCTTCCTGGGCCTGGCGAGCTATTACAGAAGCTTTGTAAAAAACTTTGCATCTATTGCTAGACCCCTGACCGCCATCCTCAAGGGGGAAAACGGGACGGTCAGCAAGAATATGTCGAAAAAAGTAGCTGTCAGGTTTAATGAAACCCAGCGAAATGCATTCGACCACCTTCGTAACATTTTGGCATCCGAAGATGTCATATTGACATACCCCGATTTCAAATCACCGTTTGACCTAACCACTGACGCCTCAGCGAGTGGAATAGGCGCGGTACTGTCCCAAAATAAAAGACCTATTACCATGATTTCACGCACGCTGAAAGACTGCGAGCTGAACTACGCCACAAACGAAAGAGAATTATTGGCGATAGTCTGGGCAATAGCCAAACTCCAAAATTACCTGTATGGTAACAATGAGGTACGGATCTTCACAGACCACCAGCCTCTCACGTATGCGGTATCCGACAAAAATACCAACGCTAAAATCAAGCGATGGAAAGCGTTCATTGATGAGAACAACGGGAAAGTATTTTACACACCCGGAAAACAAAACCTGGTGGCTGACGCATTATCGAGGCAACCCCTGAATAGCTTACAGGCTGAAGCCCAGTCTGACGCGGCTACAGTGCATAGTGAGCTTTCGCTCTCGTACACCATAGAGACCACAGATAGACCTCTTAACTGCTTTAGAAACCAAATTATTTTGGAAGAAGCGGACCAACCGCTTCGGCGAAATTTCATAGTCTTCGGAAATAGAACTCGTCATATCATCAATTTTAATAACAAGGACTTTCTTGTTGAATCCGTTAAAGAGATCATCAACGCCAACGTTGTGAACGCGATTCACTGCGATTTCCCTACCCTGGCTCGCATCCAACATGCCTTGAGGCAGGAATTTCCTGCGACAAAGTTCTGGCATTGTAAAACCTTTGTCAGTGACATAACCAACGCTAATGAACAGGTGGAAATCACTAACACCGAGCACAATCGCGCCCATAGGGCGGCCCAGGAGAACGCAAAACAAATTCTCCGGGATTATTACTTCCCGAACATGTCAAAATTAGCTAGCGAAGTGGTCGCAAATTGCAAGGTCTGCAATAAAACCAAATACGACCGCCATCCCAAGAAACAGGAATTGGGAACTACGCCCATTCCATCATACGTTGGGGAAATGTTGCATATCGACATTTTTTCGACCGACAAAAAAATTTTCTTAACTTGCATTGATAAATTTTCCAAATTCGCTATCGTACAGCCCTTGATTTCCAGGGCAATAATAGATGTACGAGCACCTATTCTTCAGTTAGTAAATTTTACTCTAACACCAAAACTATATACTGCGACAATGAGGCCTCCTTTAACTCTGAGACAATCACGTCATTGCTGAAAAACCAATACAGCATCGACGTTGTCAATGCGCCACCGCTACACAGTAGCTCCAATGGCCAAATTGAGAGATTTCACAGTACCCTGGCGGAAATTGCCAGATGCCTCAAAATTGATAAAAAAAATTGAGGACACTGTGGAACTAATATTGAGGTCTACTATAGAATACAACAAGTCGCTACATTCGGTCACAGAGTCTAGGCCGATAGAGGTCATCCACGCAGGCAGCGAGGAGATGAAGCTGGCAATTAAAGCCAAAATTGACAAAGCACAGTAATCCAACATAGACAGAGTTAATCCTTCTAGGCAAAACAGAGTCTTCGAAGTCGGCGAAAGAGTACACCTTCGCAACAACAAAAGATTAGGGAATAAATTGACACCGCTTTACTCAGAAGAGCGTGTAGAAGCAGATCTGGGAACATCTGTTCTCATTAAGGGGAGGGTGGTCCATAAGGACAACATTAGGTAGGCACTCCACTCGCCACATTCGCCCTTATATTAAAACCCAATCTTTGCTAAATTCCCGACACTACCATCGAATCGCTGCAGATTTACTATCCAATCGTGACCAGCGATGGGAATATTCTCAGCTATTGCCGGCCTGTCTTCGTCCACGATTTTAACTAATTTAATATTGGGCAGTTTCGAATGGTTTAGTAAAACAAATGGTGCATCTGAAATTGGGAATTTTTAGCATTTGAGGCAAGCTTACTAAGCTTTGACGGAATTAACCTCATATATATCAGCGGTTTTTTCAAGAAAAATTTCAACAGAATAGGTGGTAAGTTGAACTGTGTAAATTATGTGGTTTTGAGGTTAAATTAACCACTCTGCCTATAGACCCTGATCATATACATTACTCCAGAACGCACAAACCGATTTCCACGGTTTTGCAAATAAATAAAATATTCGTTTCCTAACATTTCGTTTGGAAGCCAGCATTTGTCTTTAAGGTGGTAAGTTGAACTGTGTAGATTATGTGGATTTAAGGTTAAATTAACCGCTCTGCCTATATTCCAAAATGCCTAGAGCACGACGTTTGAACATCGGTCTACGCACAAGGCATGCAAGCCAGTTCACAGAACTTAAGCCAGGAAAGACGAAATGTAGTAAGGGAAAATGCCCGATTGAGACAACGCGTGAGCACACGAAGATCAACTCGTGTGCAGCATCTAGGCGGATTCCAACAAGCGTGGTAGGCTCTCAACAGCAGCCTCCCCCGACATAGCCCTCGACCTCAGCACAAATTTCAAGAATCCGGAGTTCAAGTGCTAGAAAAGATTTCGTATCTGAATGTGTCTGGGGAGACACCGTGCTCCCGGTGTTGCCCAAATCTGTTTTGTCCACTGGAGGGTCCCAAAAGTTGTCCTCTCAGAGCCCCAGTTCCCTACCAGGGTGTCAGGCCGGACTACCGGCCGAAATTGGTATATAAATGGAGAAAAAAAATGTTTCTAATGGCATCACCAGGGAACGAATGGAGACAAAAAATGTTACTAATGGCATCACAAGAGAACGACTGGCCCGAATTTGGCTTTGGCTCAAATTTTTTTTCAGTTGTTTGTAATTGCCAGAAGAAGGTTATTACATAAGAAAATTTTGGGAAAACCTTCCGAAAAAGTCGCCAGCGGCTCAACAGATGTAAAAGTTAACAACCAACTCCCAGCTTAGGCTGAGCAGGCCAGTTCTTACTTACCTTATTAATATTAATCATTTATCATGTTTATCATTCTCTAGTATTAATCACTTTTTATTATTATCAATATTATTATTACATTTTTCCCTCATGCATGGTCCACCCTAAATTGGGTCCGACTTATTGGCCCTAGAGCTGAGCCAGCACATTGTACCATTCCGAGCCGTGGCTCCTTTTCATTGGCTGACAGCGATCGTATGACTTCTGCAAAATGTGCAAGGTCAGCGGTCTGCCACGGGCATCCGGCTATGCATGAGCTTTTGTTCAATCTTAAGTTTAGTTTTAATTTGGATTTGAAATAAAGAGCTCCAGCTCGTTCATAAAACTCCGGCCTTAGCCGTTACATTATTTTATTATTGAATTTGGTTATCGTGCCTTAAGGGCCGTGACATCGGAGATAAGTATCTCCCACCGTATTCTTCGGAAGAAGAAAAGGAGTCGAAGCTACCACCCGACTCCGCTGTGGCCGCCAATCTTAGTGGCCGCCAACAATCAATCAGCGGGCAGTACCCTACTGCCACCCCCCTACGGACATATCACCTACCGGCTCTACCCCTGCCACGGAGAAGCCGCCAGCCGGCACGGACAATTAATTAATTGGCGCCCAACGGATTAATATTATTAATAATATTCGAATCCCACCCCTGAAGTTGTGAATTATGTAAGTAGCTGAGCGCCGACAATAGCCAAGGTCTACTTGTACACAACACACATATTCCATACGAATATACATACACATAAATATACCCTTTGGCTCTGGACCTTCCAGGACACTATTACACTAAATGATAAAAAGTGACTCGATTTTTGATTCATATTTTTGTGAGTGCGTAGCAAAATAAAAAAATAAACATACCACTCAAGTGACGTACACTCGTACTGACAGTTTTTATGTGAATAAATTATCCAAATATTAAATTACAATATACTTCCATATTCTGCGTGTTGGTTTAATTTTGCTCGATCTGGATTTTTTTAAGTGCATTAAAATAAAAAATAAACATACGTCTCAAATAACGCACACTGGTGCCAAGGCAATCAACACTTGTATGATTTAATTATGCAGAGGAATATTTTATTTCTTTGTTAAGGTTGGTTTCTATACGCATTCAGAGGTCCCAGTCGTTTTTCTCCTTGTGTTTGCTATAAATTTACCCACTTATATCGAATTTCGTACCAAAGTTATCCAGTGTGTCTGTGCTAATAATAAACCCAGTCGAATTGACCTATACTTGTTGTCACCGTTCTGTATTTTAATTTTGTTCTTGGGACAAATTAATCCAATATCTTTGTGTTTTAGGTGACGACCTATTATTTTTCGCTAAATTTTTTCGACTTTACATCACCAAAGTGGCCCGTTGAAACCTTTGTCTTGAGCCCAATCGTCAAATCCTCGTATCTACCTCGCGTCCTGTAACTGCCAATGAGTTGGGAGTATAGAGAAGTAAAACAGGAAATTGATAGCGACGATAGCGAAAGTAGCGAAGAAGTAGGATTCCGCCCCGAAGTTAGGGACACAGATCAACCAGAAATTAACGCAGAACTGGTCCAAGCGATTGTCGCAAACGCGGTCAGCGCCGCTCTTAGCGAACAGGAGGAGCGGTTGAGAATCGATTTTGCCACAGAATTAGATGCGGTTAGATCGCAGGTTAGCGCGCTGTCAGTGCAAGCGCCGCAGGTGGAGGTCTATGAAAGAGTAGTACCAAACCCTGCAGTAAGATGCGATGTCAAATTGGACATAGTAAAGTCTCTGCCGACGTTCAGTGGAAGCCACGACGAGTATGTTTCGTGGAGGCAGGCTGCATCAGATGCCTATGAGGTATTTAAGAAATACAACGGCAGCGAGGCACACTACGAGGCCGTGGTCATAATTAAAAACAAAATTTGCGGACCCGCTCGGTCATTACTCACGTCTCACAATACAGTGCTAAACTTCGATGCGATTATAGCCAGACTAGATTGCACATATGCGGACAAAACGTCCTTGAGAGTGCTACGGCAAAATTTAGAAATGGTTCGGCAAGGAGACTCCGACCTTATGGCATACTATGACGAGGTCGAGAGGAAACTCACGCTTGTCACTAACAAAATAGTAATGTCACATAACTCGGCAACTATCCTAAATAAGGAGGTTAGGGATGACGCCCTTCATGCGTTCATTGCAGGGCTTAAAAGACCACTCAAGTCACTTGTGCTGCCAGCACAACCCAAAGACCTTCCGTCTGCGCTAGCGTTAGCGCGAGAGGCCGAGAACAGCATTGAGAGAAGTGCGTTCGCGGCATCCTACGCGAAAGCTATAGAAGACAAGTCCCATTTCAATGAGGGCAACAGGCGTAATGGTAAGAGTCAGGGAAAGCAATGGAGAGGCGAGGATAAGAATCCCCACTTTGTCCCTAAACAAAACCAGAATAAATCTCATGAGAACAATCCCTGGCCAAAGCACAGGGATACTGAGCCACTAGACCAGGATAAAGTTCAACCCATGGAGGTAGACCCCTCAACGGCTAGATTTAGACAAGAAACAAGCTGGGGAAAGCCTCAAAGTAACAACAACTACAAAAGGCAGAACTCGTCCCAGCGTCAATCAGGCCAAAGACGCCAACGCGTCAACAATATAGCCCAACCCCAACAGGAGGCGACGGATTATGCCACCACAGCTGAGGCCGAGGTTGCCACCATCGAGGAAGATAGCGACTCCGCCGAGCTTAACGACCTCCTCCATTTTTTAGGGAGCGTTCCCGACTGCCGTTCGTCGAGCGACAGTTGGCTGGCAAATCAGTAAAAATTCTCATCGACACCGGGGCGGCAAAAAATTACGTGAAGCCCGTAAAGGAGCTAAGAAACGTAATGCCCGTCGAAACCCCCTTCACTGTGAGCTCTATTCACGGCTCCAGTGATGTCAAATACAAGTGCATAATGCGCATTTTTGGACTAGACTTCCCATTTTTCCTCTTGGATACATTGAGCACGTTCGATGCTATAATAGGCTTCGATTCGCTAACGCGAGCAGGAGTAGCATTGGACCTAGGCAACAGCGTGATAAAATACGCAAATGTCACCGAAAAGCTCAAATTTTTTGACTGTCAAAATGTCAATTTCACAAAAATCGATGATATAGTGGTGCCAAGTTCGGCTAAAGCCGAATTCAAAAAAACTATTCTGAAAAGAATTAAGGTGTTTTCAACCTCTAACGAGGCGCTCACCTTCAACACATCGGTCATCGCTACTATTCGAACTACGAGTGACGAACCTGTCTACTCCAAGTTATACCCCTACCCTATGGGGGCAGCAGACTTTGTAAACAACGAAATCAAGGAACTGCTGCAAAACGGCATAATCAGGCCGTCCAGATCCCCATACAACAGCCCTGCCTGGGTAGTTGATAAAAAAGGGATTGATGATAATGGCAGTAAAATGAAGCGATTAGTAATCGATTTCAGGAAGCTGAACGAGCGAACAGTCGCCGATCGCTACCCCATGCCGAGCATACCCATGATTCTAGCGAACTTGGGAAAAGCCAAATTTTTTACTACCCTAGACCTGAAGTCAGGGTACCACCAAATATACCTGGCTGAAAAGGACAGAGAGAAAACCTCGTTCTCAGTTAATGGTGGGAAGTACGAATTCTGCCGACTACCCTTCGGCCTAAAAAACGTAGGGAGTATTTTCCAAAGAGCCATCGACGATGTGCTGCGGGAAGAAATCGGCAAAATATGCTACGTCTACGTTGACGATGTTATCATCTTTTCCGAAAATGAAACGGAACATGTCAAGCATATTGACACGGTGCTTAAGCGCCTACTCGATGCCAACATGAGGGTGGCACGAGAAAAAACAAAGTTCTTTAAAGAGAGCGTTGAATTCCTAGGGTTCATTGTTACCAGAGGAGGGACAAAAACAGACCCAGAAAAGGTTAGGGCAATAAAAGAGTTCCCGGAACCAAAAAATCTGTTTAGCCTCAGGTCCTTCCTGGGCCTGGCGAGCTATTACAGAAGCTTTGTAAAAAACTTTGCATCTATTGCTAGACCCCTGACCGCCATCCTCAAGGGGGAAAACGGGACGGTCAGCAAGAATATGTCGAAAAAAGTAGCTGTCAGGTTTAATGAAACCCAGCGAAATGCATTCGACCACCTTCGTAACATTTTGGCATCCGAAGATGTCATATTGACATACCCCGATTTCAAATCACCGTTTGACCTAACCACTGACGCCTCAGCGAGTGGAATAGGCGCGGTACTGTCCCAAAATAAAAGACCTATTACCATGATTTCACGCACGCTGAAAGACTGCGAGCTGAACTACGCCACAAACGAAAGAGAATTATTGGCGATAGTCTGGGCAATAGCCAAACTCCAAAATTACCTGTACGGTAACAATGAGGTACGGATCTTCACAGACCACCAGCCTCTCACGTATGCGGTATCCGACAAAAATACCAACGCTAAAATCAAGCGATGGAAAGCGTTCATTGATGAGAACAACGGGAAAGTATTTTACACACCCGGAAAACAAAACCTGGTAGGCTGACGCATTATCGAGGCAACCCCTGAATAGCTTACAGGCTGAAGCCCAGTCTGACGCGGCTACAGTGCATAGTGAGCTTTCGCTCTCGTACACCATAGAGACCACAGATAGACCTCTTAACTGCTTTAGAAACCAAATTATTTTGGAAGAAGCGGACCAACCGCTTCGGCGAAATTTCATAGTCTTCGGAAATAGAACTCGTCATATCATCAATTTTAATAACAAGGACTTTCTTGTTGAATCCGTTAAAGAGATCATCAACGCCAACGTTGTGAACGCGATTCACTGCGATTTCCCTACCCTGGCTCGCATCCAACATGCCTTGAGGCAGGAATTTCCTGCGACAAAGTTCTGGCATTGTAAAACCTTTGTCAGTGACATAACCAACGCTAATGAACAGGTGGAAATCACTAACACCGAGCACAATCGCGCCCATAGGGCGGCCCAGGAGAACGCAAAACAAATTCTCCGGGATTATTACTTCCCGAACATGTCAAAATTAGCTAGCGAAGTGGTCGCAAATTGCAAGGTCTGCAATAAAACCAAATACGACCGCCATCCCAAGAAACAGGAATTGGGAACTACGCCCATTCCATCATACGTTGGGGAAATGTTGCATATCGACATTTTTTCGACCGACAAAAAAATTTTCTTAACTTGCATTGATAAATTTTCCAAATTCGCTATCGTACAGCCCTTGATTTCCAGGGCAATAATAGATGTACGAGCACCTATTCTTCAGTTAGTAAATTTTACTCTAACACCAAAACTATATACTGCGACAATGAGGCCTCCTTTAACTCTGAGACAATCACGTCATTGCTGAAAAACCAATACAGCATCGACGTTGTCAATGCGCCACCGCTACACAGTAGCTCCAATGGCCAAATTGAGAGATTTCACAGTACCCTGGCGGAAATTGCCAGATGCCTCAAAATTGATAAAAAAAATTGAGGACACTGTGGAACTAATATTGAGGTCTACTATAGAATACAACAAGTCGCTACATTCGGTCACAGAGTCTAGGCCGATAGAGGTCATCCACGCAGGCAGCGAGGAGATGAAGCTGGCAATTAAAGCCAAAATTGACAAAGCACAGTAATCCAACATAGACAGAGTTAATCCTTCTAGGCAAAACAGAGTCTTCGAAGTCGGCGAAAGAGTACACCTTCGCAACAACAAAAGATTAGGGAATAAATTGACACCGCTTTACTCAGAAGAGCGTGTAGAAGCAGATCTGGGAACATCTGTTCTCATTAAGGGGAGGGTGGTCCATAAGGACAACATTAGGTAGGCACTCCACTCGCCACATTCGCCCTTATATTAAAACCCAATCTTTGCTAAATTCCCACAGGCTCTCCATTATATCCATCATATTGCTGTCCACCGCGCGAGAATCACTGATTTCTCACACGCTAAATACATCCCGGTGCTAGATGGCAATGTCTTAATATGGGAACAGTACGGCATGGTCAGGCACTCGACAAATCTGTCCGAGTTTGCCACCATTATCGACTCCACCATCAAAATGCTAGAGCTGTTCCCACAGTCCCATATGAGGAAACTGCTGGAAGTGGACATTGAGCATGCGCAAAACCTATTGGAGGAACTAAAGATACACCATAGAATGGCCAGGAGCCTCGATTTTTTGGGCTCAGTCCTTAAGGTCGTAGCGGGTACACCCGACGCGGAAGATTTAAGTAGAATCAACACCAATCAAGCGTCGCTTATCGAGGCTAATAACAGACAGGTTATAATTAACACAGAGACACAGAAGCACATCAACCTACTCACAGACACAGTAAACAAAATACTCAGGGAGAAGAGGGACGGGCTTGTCGACTCAGGCCATTTGTATGAAACACTCCTTGCCAGAAATAGAATGTTAATATCAGAAATCCAGAATTGCATGATCACCATCACTCTTGCTAAAAATAATATCATCAATCCTACCATTTTTAATCACAATGACCTAAAGGCTATTTTCGACGAACAGCTAACAGAGGTCCCCATAGTTAGCCTTATGGATGTATCTAAGATTAAAATTCTTCAAAATAATGTTCTTGTCCACGTTATAGTCCAGTATCCTAGAGTTAAGCGTATTTGTAAAAAGGTCCTGCTCTTCCCCGTTGCACACTACCATACTATGCTACAAATAGAAAACAACATCGTGGCTGAATGTGATGACGGAATCCTAGCAGTCTCCGATTGCACTTCTACCAATTTGGCCACATTTTGCAAAAAAGCGTCCCAAGACACCTGCGCCAGGCAGTTACATGCAGGCGGGGCGGCTACATGCCGGACGCGGCCCAGCAATCTGGAACCCCTTACAATTGTGGACGACGGAGTAATTGTCATTAATGAGAAACTGACGAGGATTACCATCGATGACGGTCCCACAACGACCATAATAGGGACCCACCTCATTACTTTTGAGAGAAAGGCGGTGATCAACGACTCCGTATATTTGAACCTCAACCACTCAGTGAACATGAGCCCGGGTATAGCAGCCTCCCCCTTAATTAACATCACGGGACACGATCACATACTGAGTCTGCCATTGCTACAGCGGATGAACGAGCATAACCTGCGTTTAATGCAGGAGCTACGGGATGACGTGTCAGATGGAGGTTCCCCGAGGATTTGGTTCGCCGCAGGAGTTGCCGTCAGCCTCACGCTATGCGGCTTGGTCCTGCTCCAACAACACTGCAGGCGCAGACGAGAGGCAGCCCAGCTACAAAAGTCCATCGACGAACTGGCTGTCACCGAGGACGGCGTCCAATTTAGGGGGGGAGTAGTTAACAACCAACTCCCAGCTTAGGCTGAGCAGGCCAGTTCTTACTTACCTTATTAATATTAATCATTTATCATGTTTATCATTCTCTAGTATTAATCACTTTTTATTATTATCAATATTATTATTACATTTTTCCCTCATGCATGGTCCACCCTAAATTGGGTCCGACTTATTGGCCCTAGAGCTGAGCCAGCACATTGTACCATTCCGAGCCGTGGCTCCTTTTCATTGGCTGACAGCGATCGTATGACTTCTGCAAAATGTGCAAGGTCAGCGGTCTGCCACGGGCATCCGGCTATGCATGAGCTTTTGTTCAATCTTAAGTTTAGTTTTAATTTGGATTTGAAATAAAGAGCTCCAGCTCGTTCATAAAACTCCGGCCTTAGCCGTTACATTATTTTATTATTGAATTTGGTTATCGTGCCTTAAGGGCCGTGACATCGGAGATAAGTATCTCCCACCGTATTCTTCGGAAGAAGCAAAGGAGTCGAAGCTACCACCCGACTCCGCTGTGGCCGCCATCTCAGTGGCCGCCAACAATCAATCAGCGGGCAGTACCCTACTGCCACCCCCCTACGGATATATCACCTACCGGCTCTACCCCTGCCACGGAGGAGCCGCCAGCCGGCACGGACAATTAAATAATTTACACACTGTTGTATGTAAAATTCTAAAACACCCTACAAAGATCATAGCTGCGTTAAAATTGTGTATCAATGAAATCGGTAAAAAAATATATAAACAAAAAAATCGAGTTAACGCAGCATTACCAAAGTAAGCTTAAACAATTGGAAGTAATGTGGGATTTGAGTAAGTAGGAGTATTAGGGACAGCCTTAATAAACATGGAGTGTACACACTAATTCCTATTTCACCATAACCGCCACTATTGCATCAGCAAAGGAGTACAGTATTGTTGTCCCACTCCAAACTCTGATCTGCCATCACTCTTTCTTTCACAATGTCCATAACCCTAAATTCGTAGAGTTGAAGTCAGTCGCTGTAGAAAACTGAACGAGGCAAGTCGAGTGCGTCCATAGTGCGAAAGAAGAATTTTCCGTAAATAATTTAAACATTTATAATCTTGTGAACTTTACCCTAAAATAAAATAAACTTAATTTGTATTATCCCTACAAATTATTGGGGGCTCAACCGGGATAAGTCCAAGAATAATTAAAGAAAAGTGCGTTAACACAAACAGCAAATAAAAACTAGCTAAAACGACGGAAAATTTATCAAGACGGAGTCACCAAAATTTCGAAGCATTGAAGAAACGTTGAAGAAGCAAAACCATTAAAAAGTGTACTCGAAGAAGCATTTTTTAACTGAAAAGGTGTATTCCTGCATGTATTGGTTGACAGCGAAGTCACGTACAGTGTGCCACTTAATTCATGATACAGCAGACGATTTATACTTTAGTTATCGATAACACCTCTATAAAAATATTTTTAAAAAAAGTAAGGATGCCATGTTGTTTATTTTAACAATATTAATCATATTAAAAATTAATTTAACAACTTTTCTTCATAGTTTACTTAAAAATTAGAAAAAACTTAAAACTTTATACATTTGCTTCCACAAAAGTGATGATACACCTTCTTTAAAGTTAACTAAAAAGTTAATTTAACAGTTTTAAATTAAATTTAATATTTTGTGGGGTATCCCTTCATTTTAATGACTTCATTAAGTCGACTTGGCATGGATGAAACTAGTGCTCCCAGATAAGATGGGTCCATTTTGTTCCACTCCTCCTGTAGCGCTGCCTTCAGATCCGTTTTGTTGCGAATCTCGCGTCCTCTTATGTTTCCATGTTCCCGACGCCTGCAGAGCCCATACAACCCCAAACCATAACTCCTCCTCCACCGTGCTTTACGGTTTTAATGGTATATTTTGGTTTATAGGCATCTCCAGGTCGCCGCCAGACCTTAAAACGGCCATCTGATCCAAATATGTTATATTTCAGTGAATATAACATTTCTCCAGAACTCAACAGGATGATTTTTGTAGGTTTTCGCGAATTCCAGTCTCTGAAGGCGATTTTTCTTCGACACGTGTGGCTTTTTGCGTGGTGTATATGAGCCAAATCCGAATTCTTTTATTGTCCTACGGATTGTTCCTGGGTGGACATCCTTATCGAGAGTTGTCTTTACAACTTCACTAATTTTTACGGCACTTTGGAAAGGTTCCTTGTCCACAATGTGTTTTATAGTGCGTTTGTCCCTATCATTTAATTTTGGTGGACGGCCACTTCTTCGAGTATTTTCAATCCGACCCTCGTTTTTAAAACGCCCTATCACATGTTGTATTGTGGACCGACTTCTAGACACAATTTTCGCAATTTCTGCATACGATTTCCTTTCCTTAACGTGTAAATTTAAAATTCTTCAACCGTAAGCTCTTTACGCGACATTTTTGTGGCTCCTACTCAAGTTGGGAATTCCAAGAATTGCACCAATGCAAAGGAAGGCACACAAAAACATTTGAAAAAAGCCCCGTTACAATATTCAAAACAGAACAGATACGATAGCGATTATTCTTAAGTGTATCATTACTTTTGTGGAAGCAAATGTATAAAGTTTTTAAGTTTTTTCTAATTTTTAAGTAAACTATGAAGAAAAGTTGTTAAATTAATTTTTAATATGATTAATATTTTTAAAATAAACAACATGGCATCCTTACTTTGTTTTAAAATATTTTTATAGAGGTGTTATCGATAACTAAAGTATAAATCGTCTGCTGTATCATGAATTAAGTGGCACACTGTACGCACAAACGCTCACAACACAGACGAAAACCTCATTGTATTGTGTGTGTGAATTCTCGAGAGCGACGAAAAAGAAGAGCTGGAGTACAGCAGAAACCGAATTCGACGAAACAAAACTGGACGAAATGCTGCAAATATTTTTGGACGAAGTGATGGCAGATGACAAATAGACCCTGTGAATAGAAACCTATTGCAACGACGGCGTACTTGTGAAAATTTTTGGACACTTTGAAGACATGTCTGAACAGGAATTTTCCGTGTTGGAAAACGAATGGATGAGCAGATGAAGAGCTGGTGAAATAGACGACGAATTTCACAGCAACAACAAATCGATGAGAGCAACGACGAATAAAGAAGAGCAGCGACGAGTACGAGCTAGAGAGCAGCGACGAGTACGAGCTAGAGAGAAGCAGCGACGAGGTGCAGAAAAGTATACTATATAAAAGCAGAAAAGTATACTATATAAAAGCAGAAGAGACAACGGCTACGTGAGCAGCAGATCGACGACGATAGACAAGCAGTAGCGACAACAGGAAGCAGGCGACGTAAAGCAGTAGCGACAACTACAGAAAGCAGACAACGTAAAGGCGAGAGAGGAGCAGTTGACGACGTGATCCATAACGTAAAGCTAATTGAGGTAGCGGAAAAGACGAATTTCGTAACGAAAGAGAGCTTTACTACGACAACATTGAAGAGACGAGAAGAGCGGCAGAAAAGAGTCGTAAGCACTGGCTCTGGGTGAGCTGGAAACGGAGTGTTCAACAAATTTGTTTTCTTGAAATTGTTTAACGTAATTGCATTGCTTGTTTACAATTATTGAATTCTATAATTTAACATTTAAAAGTATTTGTAATCGGCTTACGTACTAGACTTCTGCATGAGTGTACTCATTTGTAGCATAACAGATCTGTACAGTAGTGTAGAGTTCTTAAAAATACTGCACCCAATCCTTTCTGTACAGTATACTCTATAGGCCAGAAGTAGATAGCACAACATTTTTAGTGTGCCCACTTTGCGTGAGTACAGTATATGGTTGTACCCTTCGAGAGTGAGTACTATATTTGTCATTTTTTACACAGCTGTACAGCTTGTTAGTTGTCAACGTACAACTGTGCAGATGAGTTCAGTATTCTTTAATAAATGCATAAAAATGGATTGCAAAGAAAACGACGCTCGTGAAATGAACTCACAAGATAATGTAAGTTTTCGTCATAATATTTATGTTTTGTAACAATGTATATGTGTTGTTTTATATGTTTGTGATTGTCTTTTGTATGTTTATTTAGTGCCAGAGCCCCAGGCAAAAACAGTGATTGTTAAATATATGTATGTATTTGTATGTTCATTTGTAGTATAAATTTTGTAGACATGTACATATACTAAAACAAAATTGTTTGCAATCAGACGCTGGACATAACAATTGAATCGCCTTTTAAAGAGTACGCTGCCACAATAAAATCTAAATTATTAGCTGGTGAGCTTAAGCCTGCTGATTTACGTGGTCGGAGCAAAGTCTGGGACACCTTTTCACGACTGGCTAATGCAAACGGCATAGTGATTACTGATGCAGTAGTGTGTAACACATGCAAAAACATTTATAAATTTGAAAAAAGCACATCAAATTTAGTCAAACACAAATTTTACATTATGGCCAATAGCAGAAAGCGCAGTCTTCCTGTCGTTGATGTGCCCTCAGAAACCAAAAAGAAATGCACCAATCTGACAACTGAGTGGACAATAAAGAATGGTCGACCGTTTAATCTAATTGCGGACACTGGCTTAAAAAACTTAGCACAGTTTTTTATTTCTGTCGGTGCGACTATGGGGGAAAACGTCAATATTTACTGCCGCATCCCACAACTATATCGCGAAACATCGCTGCGCTCTATGATTTTCATTTTAATGAAGTAAAAATCGAAATTAAAGAGCAGAAACAAAACGCATATAGTATAACTTCAGATATCTGGACAGATGATTTCTTCAAAGAATCTTATATTTCACTGACTATACATTATGTCAAAGAAGGCACCCTTAAAAACCGTCTGTTAGCAGTGAAATCAATGGGTGGAGCCTCCTGTACCGGTAAGAAGTATAACATGTTTTTCGAATATATAATAAAATATGTACATATATTATCAAAAATTTTTAGGTAATGAAATAAAAAACAAAATAGAACGAATCTTACGTGACTTTGGATGTGATTTACTGATGGACGATCCAATAATTGTTACCGACCGAGGATCTAATATGAAAGCAGCATTCAACGGACTGAGCACAATACACTGTGCAAATCACCTGATCCACAATGTTATTGGCAAAGTTGTAAATGAAGTACCAGAATTGCTGGATTTGGTTAATCGCTGCAGCAAGCTTGTTAAGTATTTTAAAAAATCTGGACAAAACTTGAACTTAACAAGCACCCTAAAAAGCTACTGTCCAACTCGTTGGAACACTATATTTTACCTTTTGAAGTCGGTTGAGCTAAAATGGATGGAAATTTCGCAGATTTTAGTGGAGAAAAATGAATTAGCAAGAATTACAGACATAAATTCAATTAATATTAGCGGAATGGTGAACCTTCTTGCCCCTTTTGAATGTTGCTCCAAAAAGCTGGAGGGTAGTAATTATCCAACATTGCACTTGACTGTTCCACATATAAATAACTTAAAAAAAATATCATCAGCAAATGAAAATGACATTGAAATAGTTAAAAAATCTAAACTTGCGCTTTTACAGTACTTAGATTCAATAGTTACACAAAATTTGAAAAAATATCACAACATTTCCCTGTTTTTGTTTCCACCCACTAATAAATTAACTAAATTCTCAGAATTAGAAAAGGAACAAACTTTTAAGGACGTCGAAGAAATGATGATTAGTATTCATATAAATAGCCAAAATGATGATATAGAAAAATTAATTAAACCTACACAAGACTTAGATTACATATTTGCAGATTATTCGCAACCTGTTGAGAGCACAAATATTTTTACATATATTGAGAACGAACTTCAAACATATAAAAATACAAATAAAGCGTATTGTGAAGATTTTGATGTTCTGCAGTGGTGGTCAATTAATAAAGACCGTTTTCCTCTACTGTATAAAATTAGTTGCAAGTTACTATCAGCTCCCGCGAGCAGTGCAGCATCGGAAAGGGCATTTTCTGTTGCCAAAAATTTAATCTGCGAAAAACGTTCAAAAATTGCCACCACTGAAGACATGGTACATAAAATAATGTTTCTCCATTCTAATATTAAAAATTTAAATGTAAATTCTTTAATAAAATAAAATTCTTTATAAGAAATATATAGTACACACGAGAACTCTATATGTGTGCATGTAACAGTCATGAAGTTTCACTCACTGTACAATAAGTCAACTGCACACCAAAACACTGTACAGTGCCTTGACTACTACCATTTTTGCTATACTCATAAACAGCTGTACAACTATGGAATGAGTGAGAAAACTGTCTGTCAAAACAGACAATACTACCCTACTCACTCATACCCAAGTATACTGTGCAGTAAAAAGTGTGTTCCCGTTTCTAGAATAAGTGATTCATTTGTCATTTTGGATGCATTCATGCAGAAGTCTATAACGTACTAACATGGATGCTAGAACAATCCTCGATTTGACAGTGCCTCTATTAAGAGCAAAATTATCCGAATTGGGTTTGGATACAAGTGGAAGAAAGAGTGCTTTGCAGGATAGATTGTTTGATCACTTTGGCTTAGATGTAGGCGAGAGGCGGATGAGGATGCAGTGAGTGTTTCAGGTTCATCAAATTATCAGGAGGCTAGTTTGAACGTTAGCTCGAGATTTACTCTACGCGATGTCCAAGACAGTATTTCATCATTCTCTGGCTCCGAGCAGGAAGATGTCAATCATTGGTTGTCCGAGTTTGTAGTGTACGTAGTTTTAAAGATTTTTATTATGTGGCCTTTTTATAGAGGGTGTTAGTTACTATGAAAGAGGACCTTGTACTTCCTTCGTAGGGATGCGCACTCTTGCTATGCTCGGGTCTAGCTCGCCGTAGGTCGGGGTTCTTTTAGCTAGGGATAGTACGACGCTACTACATTTAATTAGTGCGGCTTATTCAAAACAATAAATCATAATCAAACTGAACTAGAGAAATAATATCAGAAAATGAATCTATAAATATACTACGGATGCACGCCGACTCGCGTTAAATCTGGACTAAGGATTCTGATAGGTATTGGGAATTAAGGTGTTAATAATTCCACGAGTCTTTACCCTCCCTACCATGACAATGTTGCTTAAATTCCTCATTGTCCCTTGGCCGAGTTCAAATAACCCTACCACATAATAAAGTAAATGTCCGACAAAAGTACTCGACAAACCATTATAACTATTTATTCAACATTCATATTCAATAAATTTCTATTTCATTTGTAATTCCATTTCTCCAAATTTATCTTCATTGATTCTAAATTTAATTTTAATTACAAATAACAAATCTTAACCTATCTTCTATTCTTCCTATTTATTTCCTAACCCATAGTTTAACTCATAATATTTAATATTTAATAAAAAGTAGTAATAAGTATTTATATATCAATTAAAGAAAATTCAAATTATTAAGGAACAAGAGCAAGATTTCAAACGGGACTGTAGAGCGGCATTTTATAGAAATTTTTATAATGGGTATTTGTTGTTTTTGTTGTTGTTTTATTTAGTACTCACGACCTTTTAATTATCCACTCCATGATATGTGCGTAAAGTTGGGCCCAAGTTCACGTTGACATTGAAGAGCTGTTGGTCAAATTTATAGAACCCTAAGTCAAACTTCTACCGAATGCCATACTCCAATTGCTCTGCGAGTATTTAAATCATTATTAATTTGGAATATATAAGAAAGGTATAATCAAAACAAAATGAAAGTAAAAAGTTAACTCCCGCGACGGCAGGTGTCCGTCTAGGTGATCCTAACGGGTCTTAGGCCGCGCCTACTGCGCTGGCGATAAGCGTATGTCAATAGCTTAGGCCTTCGTCGGCCAGATGAGGGGAGCGGAGGAGGCTTTCACTGCAGCTTGCAATGGTGATAACCAAGCAGTTGCTCCGGTCTAATAAAAACTGCGCCAGCGGAATTGTTTGGCTGCGCTCAGGTCTTCCACTTGGGGTGGTTCCGCTCTCATCCAAATGTGGGCGGTTATGTAATCAACGGCCGGAGGTTAAGTCCGCCCGGGCCGCTGATTATGGAGCGAAACTGTAGGTCAACTGAGATCCACTGCTGACGGTTGGCGGAATCGGCTAAAAACGGTTGTAGAGCAGGGAAATCTGCCTTTTCGAGGCCTAGGCCTCCGTCACGCCTTCGAAGTCGGATCCCTATGAAAACTGAGTTAGCATTGAAACGCACTAAATTGGCAATTATTCACCTTTCTCCACGCACAAATTCACACACGAAGTTATAGCTGGCTATACCACTCTGGGTTCACTCGGTTTACTCAATTAATAAATTTTATTACCGCGTGTAATATTGACTTAAATTTTGGCAGCGCCGAGAAACATAAACGTTTTCCAAAGGGTTTTTATCAAAGAGTGAATTAAGCTTTGGGAAGCTGACTGCAGGTAACCGCGGTTCTGAGCTTTCCTTAGACTAACTGTTCAATCGTACGATCATTGTCAATCGTGATTGGCCTTAGCCAGTTATTAGCTATTTTCGCTATGGAAAAGTTCCTATAATTTTAAGTGCGAGGGTGGGTCGAAAAGTTTTTGTAAGTGTAAGCTTAGTTGGTCACTACACCCACAGATAAGGGTAACGAGACTATCTCTAGGAAGCCTTATCTGAAAGAAACTCTTGCTTTCTGCTTTGCATATCTTTCAAATGATAAACTCCTAATTTCTTTCCTTTCTCGTCTTCTAACTCATAATAGTACGAACTACGTTTCTTATAAACTCTGGCTGGGAGAAATACGGGTGCCAATTTGCTACTAAATTTCTTCTGAGCATTGCTTTGCGTGAAATTTCTGGCATAAACTAAGTCGCCGTTTTTAAAATCTATCTGTCGAGTGCGTAGATTGTATCTATTTGCGTTTTCTTCATGTACTCTGTTTATGTTTAGCTTAGCTTGTCGTCTCTGCAGTTGTAAAACATCTGGTTTGGATAACCGAGAGTCGTCAGCTAATAAGTTAAGACTGCGCAAGAGACTGTAGTCCTTGCCGTTAAGAATCATATTCTGACCAAAAGTCAGGAAGTATGGTGATGAACCTGTGCTTCGATGTAAAGACGCTCTTAAAGATCCACTAATAGCATCTAAGTTTTCATCCCAATTGGTGTGATCTTTCCCTACATAAGCTCTTACGGCGGCTAATACTGATCTATTAAGTCGTTCGCTCGCGTTAGCCTGTGGAGAATATATGGCTGTAAGTTTTTGTTGTACTCCAAAACTAGTAAGAAAAGCTTGGAAATAACTTGACTTAAACTGACTGCCATTATCAGAAAGTATTACTTCTGGAACGCCAAAGGTATAAAATATTGTTCCCTTAAGATAATCGCATATTTTAGGAGCGGTGAATTTCTTAAGTGGACACAAAAAATGGAATCGGGTGTTATGATCCACGACGATAAGCAAACCCATGTGACCTTTCCTTGTGCGAGGATATGGCCCTAACAGGTCAATATATAACTTTTGAAATGGTCTATCGGAAGTCAAAGGTTTTCCCATTGGTGGTTTTAGAATTGTATTTGGACTTTTCGTAGTACGACAAATGACACAATCCGATATATAGTTTCGAATTTGCGTAACCATACCAGGCCAAAACAAATATCTTTTCAGTTTTTCCACGGTTTTACTCATGCCACAATGAGCCGAACTAGGTGAATCATGAGCTTGATACAAGATGTCTGGTACCAAGGCTGAAGGTATCCAAAGTTTCCAAGGATTTTCTTGACTTAAATCTTCAGATGTAAACGTAGTTCTTTTATAGATATATCCATCTCTAACTTGTAAATCAGGAAATTTGGACTGATTGGTAGATATCTTCTCTATCAAATCCAAGTTTTCTGCATATTTAAAAAGTGGAGAATCTAAGTCAACTATCGGACCGTTTTCACAAAATGCGTCAATAGCTGGCTCGTTCTGCCGAGATAAGGTGTCTGCTACGACGTTCTGAGAACCGCTACGATGTTTTATGGTAAACGTAAACGTTCTTAACTTCATTGACCATCGAGCTAATCTTCCTGATAAGTCTTTTTGCCGCATCAACCATTGAAGGGCTGCGTGATCTGTTATGACTAAGAAATCCTGGCCTTCTATATACGCGCGGAATTTCTTAATTCCTTTAATCACCGCGAGACATTCTAATTCAGAAACAGAGTAATTACGTTGCGCTTGGGACAATTTTTCGGACATATACGAAACTGGAAGTTCTACTCCGTCTCGCTCCTGAGCCAAAACACAACCAATACCAAAGGAACTGGCGTCGCACAATAAAATAAACTGTTTGGAAAAATCAGGTGTTATAAGGATTGGCGAAACAGTAAGACATGATTTCAATGTTTCAAAAGCGCTCTGTGCTTCTTCGTTCCACTCAAGTGATTTTTTCTTTTTCAGGAGTTCCGTCAAAGGAAAACTAATGGAAGCAAAGTTTTCTACAAAACGTCGGTACCATCCGGCTAAGCCTAGAAATCTTTGCAACTGCTTAACAGAAGTAGGCTGCGGAAATTCTACTATCGCTTTAACCTTATCAGGGTTGGTTCTTATTTCCCCATTTCCAATTATAAAGCCGAGATATATGATTTCTCTCATACAAAATTTGGATTTGCTGACGTTGATGGTGAGATTTGCTTTGCGTAAACATAACGCGATCTCTTGCAGCAAAAGCATATGTGACTCAAAGTCCTCGGATAAAACCAATAAATCATCCAAATATACAAACACTCTCGTTCTGAGATGAGCTGGTATAACTCGATCCATCAAACGACAAAGAGTTTGAGCCGCGTTACAAAGACCAAAAGGCATCATTTTATATTGATAAAGGGGTCTATTTGGTATTGTAAACGCCGTGTATTGCTTAGAATTCTCATCGAGCGGTATCTGCCAGTATGCATGCTTCATGTCGATGCCACTTATGAATTTAGCTGGCGGTAAACGACTCAAGATGCCATCGATATGGGGTAATGGGTATGCGTCTCGCTTCGTAACTTTATTAACTTCTCTCGAGTCAAGACACAGACGATTTTTGTCACCCTTCTTTACTAAAACACAGTTACTGCTCCAAGCACTAGTTGACTCTTCAATAACATCTAAAGCTAGCATGTTATCTACTTCAGCGAACATCAGCTTTTCGACTGCTGGTGAAACTGACCAATGCGGCTGTTTAACAGGACTCGCATTTCCTATATCAATGCTATGTGTGGACAAGCTGGTACGACCTAAACCTTCGGAAGCGAATGATGGAAATGTTTTTATAACTGAATCAAGTCGACGTTTTTCTCCTTCATTCAGCTCATGATATTTTGGAGACTCTTCATTATCATCCAATGTACCGATATCTAACTCAGATATGGCCGGTTCGTTTGTAATTTTATTTAATAATCCAAACTTTTGCCAAAAGTCGATGCCTAAGTAGACATCTTGTTTAAGGTCGGGTATTATAAATAATTCAAGATCGTCTATCTTATCTCCATACTTAACAGAAGTAGTAAGTTTTGACACTACTTTGCTTTCTGTTCCGTTCGCAGCGCGAATTACGCCAGAACATTTTTTTATGTTTTTGTTTTTGATAAAATTCTGAGCAGCAGATCCGCCTATGCAGCTTATAGTTGCTCCAGAATCTAATAAAGCCTTATAATTATGACCCTCTATAGAAATATCTGTATAGAGTCTTTGATCAGAACTAAGTACTATAGCGGAAATAAGTTTCTGTCGATCCTTACGTACTTTCTTCCAAAACTCTCTTAATCTTATGGTAGATCGTTTGGGTTTTAAAAGAGTCCCAATACTATCTACATTACGAAATATTTCCTTACGCTTATTGTTGTAATTTTGTATCCTTTTATGCAAAGGAATGAAAGAATAATGAATCTCAGGCTGACTTGAAATTTCTGTCTCCTGAAACTCATGTGTTGGGTTTGGAGTTGCAACTTCGGATTTTACGGATGTATCTCCTTGTTGCTCAGAGAAACATCCTTTTGTCGGTTTCCCGGATTACAGTTAGGACAAGTCGGTTTATATTTATCTTTAAGTCCGCAACCGTAACAAAATATAATTCTTTTAGCCATGCAATCGTCGAATCTGTGACCTTGTTTGTCACAATTCCAACAAGTTGGGATATTTCTGCGTTGAATTTGATTAACCTCCTCATCTACTCTTATTGAACCTGTTTCCTCGTCCTCGTTAGTTAACTCTGTAACGTATGAGCGGAAAGTTTTTGGTTTGAATGTTCTAAGATTGTTATAAAACTGCTCATGTCATGTCTGTCATGTGCGCACTTCGTATCGTAGTTATGCTCTATTTAAGATTTTCAGATGCAGCAACTCGTGATGTAGACTCGGTTTCGCGTTCCTAACTAATAATTCAACTAATTGGGTTTCGGACACTCCGTTCTGAAGTCTATCAATTAATCGTTCCATATTTTCCTGGAAATCTTCAAAAGCTTCGTTTTCGCCTTGCTTGCGTTTTCGGATTCCCTCCCAAATGTCATAATCTGTCTCTATATCTTCGAATCTTTTCCTAAATTCGCCACAAAATGTGTTCCAATCGAAATTCGGATTGTTTCGATGAAACTTCCAATACCAATCACTTGCTTTTCCTGCAAACAAAAGGTACAAATGGTCACATAAAAGTCCATAATCGTTAGATAGATTTTGTTTGGTAAGTGAGCATACTCTGTAAATAAATTCATCCATTTTAATCCCCATTTCTGAAAAATTCCTGATACTTTTTCTGGGCTTACATATGAGCTTGTATTGCTCCTGTTTACGCCTCTATCTTCTACGTTATTACTAACATGGTTCTGCGAGTAAGGGTTTTGATCAGAATCATTCCTACTGAGATGCCTATTCGATGGTATATTGCCAGGTGTGGAATTTGTGTGTGTGGGTTGAGGTAATTGTAAGTTGTCCAATTGACTTTTAATAGATGTCTCTATAGTCTTCCCTAAATAAGAGGTAAGTTGATCCATCAGTTGAGCCTGTTGTTGGCTAACAGTGAACTGTATATAGTTCATCAACTCTGGTTGACTACTAAGAGCCATACTGGAAGTGGTTGGAGGTTCTGATAAGAGCCTATCCAAAATCCCTCTATAAGTGTTCCTGGTTGACATTCCCCGTCTAGGAGGTGTACCTCGGACTCTGCCTGTTCGGGTATTTCGTCTTGATTGACTATTGTCATCTTGATATTCGCTAACGCTGGATGTTCCTGCTACTGCTGCATTTAATTCAGCGAGTAAAGTGTTGTTAGAATATGATAAATTCGATTCGTTGCAAGCCGCATTGCAAGTGGGACAAGTTTGTGTAGTTTTTAAATGATTAATAATACATCGTTTGTGAAATATATGCCTGCAGGGTGCTGTTGCAGACAGAACTGCTGGAGTAAAGTTTTCTCTACATATAATACAGCTACTTTCGGTGCCTTGTGACACTTCACCGTTATCAGAACTATTTTTGGCTGCCATCTTATTTTTATTATAATTTTTATAAATGTTTGGTTTGTCTTTCTTTATGTCGGTCACTTCTATCAGAATTCTTAGTTGTATCTTTAGTTGATTGTTGATTTAAGCTGGTCTATTGCCTCATGATCGTGTTTTTATTGAAAATCGGACGGTATACAAGCTTTTAAAAGTGTAAGTATAATGTTTTCCTGGAGAATCAATTTGTAAACAAAATTGAGTTTAAAAAACGTATGGTGATGAGCTTCTGTGGATTTGAAACAGCTGCCTTTGGTCGATCAACTCTCTTTCAAATTGAATCGCATGTTCCTAAATTTCACTATCTCTTCCCAATCGATGCTCTCAATCCAATATGTTAATTTAATGAAATTAGTTCTATTGTGTATTTATTGTGGATGGATCAGTCTAGAGCTTAGTGTGCTATAACAAGTTAACAACCTGTCGAGCTCCACGTCTGGGCGCCAAAATGTGTAGTGCCCCACGTTGGGCGCCAAAATGTGTAGTGTACGTAGTTTTAAAGATTTTTATTATGTGGCCTTTTTATAGAGGGTGTTAGTTACTATGAAAGAGGACCTTGTACTTCCTTCGCTAGGGATGCGCACTCTTGCTATGCTCGGGTCTAGCTCGCCGTAGGTCGGGGTTCTTTTAGCTAGGGATAGTACGACGCTACTACATTTAATTAGTGCGGCTTATTCAAAACAATAAATCATAATCAAACTGAACTAGAGAAATAATATCAGAAAATGAATCTATAAATATACTACGGATGCACGCCGACTCGCGTTAAATCTGGACTAAGGATTCTGATAGGTATTGGGAATTAAGGTGTTAATAATTCCACGAGTCTTTACCCTCCCTACCATGACAATGTTGCTTAAATTCCTCATTGTCCCTTGGCCGAGTTCAAATAACCCTACCACATAATAAAGTAAATGTCCGACAAAAGTACTCGACAAACCATTATAACTATTTATTCAACATTCATATTCAATAAATTTCTATTTCATTTGTAATTCCATTTCTCCAAATTTATCTTCATTGATTCTAAATTTAATTTTAATTACAAATAACAAATCTTAACCTATCTTCTATTCTTCCTATTTATTTCCTAACCCATAGTTTAATTCATAATATTTAATATTTAATAAAAAGTAGTAATAAGTATTTATATATCAATTAAAGAAAATTCAAATTATTAAGGAACAAGAGCAAGATTTCAAACGGGACAGTAGAGCGGCATTTTATAGAAATTTTTATAATGGGTATTTGTTGTTTTTGTTGTTGTTTTATTTAGTACTCACGACCTTTTAATTATCCACTCCATGATATGTGCGTAAAGTTGGGCCCAAGTTCACGTTGACATTGAAGAGCTGTTGGTCAAATTTATAGAACCCTAAGTCAAACTTCTACCGAATGCCATACTCCAATTGCTCTGCGAGTATTTAAATCATTATTAATTTGGAATATATAAGAAAGGTATAATCAAAACAAAATGAAAATAAAAAGTTAACTCCCGCGACGGCAGGTGTCCGTCTAGGTGATCCTAACGGGTCTTAGGCCGCGCCTACTGCGCTGGCGATAAGCGTATGTCAATAGCTTAGGCCTTCGTCGGCCAGATGAGGGGAGCGGAGGGGGTTTTCACTGCAGCTTGCAATGGTGATAACCAAGCAGTTGCTCCGGTCTAATAAAAACTGCGCCAGCGGAATTGTTTGGAATTCAGGTCTTCCCCTTGGGGTGGTTCCGCTCTCATCCATACGTGGGCGGTTATGTAATCAACGGCCGGAGGTTAAGTCCGTCCGGGCCGCTGATTATGGAGCGAAACTGTAGGTCAACTGAGATCCACTGCTGACGGTTGGCGGAATCGGCTAAAAACGGCCGAGCAGGGAAATCTGCCTTTTCGAGGCCTAGGCCTCCGTCACGCCTTCGAAGTCGGATCCCTATGAAAACTGAGTTAGCATTGAAACGCACTAAATTGGCAATTATTCACCTTTCTCCACGCACAAATTCACACACGAAGTTATAGCTGGCTATACCACTCTGGGTTCACGCGGTTTACTCAATTAATAAATTTTATTACCGCGTGTAATATTGACCTAAATTTTGGCAGCGCCGAGAAACATAAACGTTTTCCAAAGGGTTTTTATCAAAGAGTGAATTAAGCTTTGGGAAGCTGACTGCAGGTAACCGCGGTTCTGAGCTTTCCTTAGACTAACTGTTCAATCGTACGATCATTGTCAATCGTGATTGGCCTTAGCCAGTTATTAGCTATTTTCGCTATGGAAAAGTTCCTATAATTTTAAGTGCGAGGGTGGGTCGAAAAGTTTTTGTAAGTGTAAGCTTAGTTGGTCACTACAAGTTTGAGGATGTTGCAGTAACTGTAGGGTGGGACCATTTGCAAAGATTCATTTACGCCAAACAACTTTTGATGGGAGCCGCCAAGCTTTATATCAAAAGTACAAACGGAATTAGGGGTTGGGAAGAGTTGAAGAAAGCTTTGAAGGAAGAGTTCGGTAAAAAATTATGCTCAGCTGAAATTCATAAGATTCTTCGGCAGAAGCAAAAACAACCAAAAGAGACATGTATTGAATATTTGTACAGCATGATGGAGATCAACAAATCGATTAATCTTGATGAGGAAAGTTTGGTTTCGTATGTTGTTGAGGGCATACCAGAAGGCAAGATAAATAAAGCTGGATTGTATCGCGCTAAAACTGTCAGAGAGCTGAAGGACGAAATTTCTATTTACGAAAAGATTAAAGGAAAGGGAAATAGTAAGGAATTTTTTAAGAAAGAGGTAACAGTTAACAAAGCACATGGTAACACTCAGAGAAAATGTTTCAAGTGCAACAGTGAAGGTCACATTGCCAGAGAGTGTAAAGGAGAGATAGTTTGTTATCATTGCAACCAGAAAGGGCACATCTCAAGGAACTGCACGCAGAAGAAAAACGATATTGTCGTAAAGAGCGAACAGGCGAATGTTGTTGGAGTTAATACCGAAAAAGGGTAAATTTACAAAACAGTAGTAGCGGAAGGCTTGACATTTGTAGCTATGATAGATTCGGGGTGCGACTTATGCTTGATGAGGGAGGATATTTTCAGAAGTTTTGAAGATTTGAAACTCAAGCCTGTAGTTAAACATCTTAGAGGTATCGGAAAAGGCGAGCTTAAAACAATTGGATGCTTCGACCTTAACCTTCAGGCGGATGGCGTATGCTTCACGACAACTTTTCATGTAGTCAAACAGAATGAGTTGGAGTACGCAGCCATTGTAGGAAATGACATGCTACAATCTATTGATGTAATGTTCAGCTCGAAAGGAGTCGTATTTAAGGCAAAAGAAAAAGAGTTCGCTTCGGCATTCAAAGGAATGCGTGTCACAGAGATAATCGATGAAACCTCCGTCCTCGACAAAATTGATTTATCTCATCTGGGAAACAGTCAGAAACTAAAAGTTGAAAGTCTCGCTAAAAATTACAAGCCAGCAAAGTCTTTAGTGTCTCCGGTTAATATGAAGATCATATTGGAAGATGATGTTCCTGTTTATCAACGCCCGCGACGCACTTCGTACGAGAACAAATGTTTCATAGAAAAGCAGGTGCAGGAATGGCTTTCAGAGGGAATAATTTTACCAAGTTTCTCAGAGTACGCATGACCTGTAGTACTGGTCTCAAAAAAGGATGGATCGAAGAGATTTTGTTGCGACTATCGAAAACTCAACCAAAAAATCAAGAAAGACAACTTTCCAATGAGCCTGATTGACGATGTCCTGGATAGACTGCAAGGGTCGAAAATCTTTACCACCCTCGACATGATGAACGGTTTTTTCCATGTCCCAATTGACAAAGATTCGAGAAAATATACCGCTTTTGTGACTCATAAGGGACAGTATGAATTTACGCATGTTCCATTTGGTATCTCAAACTCTCCGGCTGTGTTTTGTCGTTATGTTTCAGCAGTCTTGAGAGAACTTATTCAAAATCAGACAATCGTAGTATATATGGACGATATAATCGTGCCCAGCAAGGACGAAACAGATGGAATCAAGGCTTTGGAGATCGTATTAAACGCAGCATCGAAGGCAGGTTTACGAATTAAGTGGGAAAAAGCACAGATTTTAAAAGGCAGGATAAACTTTTTAGGTTATACGATTGAAAATGGAACCATATCCCCAACTGACGAGAAAATCAAAGCGGTCGTTAACTTTCCAGTTCCTCAAAGTAGGCAAGCTCTGCAGAGATACTTAGGTTTAACATCATATATGCGGCGCTTTATCAAAGACTATGCTTTGGTAGCAAAGCCTTTGAGCGACATGCTTCGGAAGGAATCAAATCAGAAAAACGATAGGACCATCGTGATGACTAAGCAGAGTGTCGTTTCCTTCAACCACTTAAAACAACTATTGGTATCAGCACCAGTACTCAAACTGTTTGATCCTTTGGCTGTAACGGAAGTGCATACAGATGCGAGTAAATACGGCTTTGGCGGCGTTTTGATGCAAAAGGACCCAGATGATCAGCAATTTCACCCGATCGAATTTATGAGCCGCAAAACAAATGCTTGTGAAGAGAAGTACAGTTCTTATGAGCTTGAGGTTTTAGCCATTGTGAACGCAATGAAAAAGTGGAGAGTGTTCTTGTTAGGGAAACCCTTTACAGTAGTTACAGATTGCAACGCTTTTGAAATGACCATCAAAAAAGACGATCTACCCCCTAGAGTTGCAAGGTGGGCCATGTCTTTGCAGGAATTCGAGTTCAAAGTAGAACACCGAGCCGGAACGAAGATGAGGCATGTTGATGCGCTCAGCCGTTTTGTCTTGCTTTCTTATCACGGATTCCACAAAATCACGTTTAATTGAAGCACAGAACAGAGACAATTGGATAAAAAGCTGTTAAAGTCATATTGGTCAGCAACAAGGAGCACGAAGATTTCTTCAGAAGCAAGCAGCAGTTTTTGGGAATCCTCGCAGAATAGTCACAGACAGGGGAACAGCATTCACTTCAGGATCTTTCAAAGAGTACTGCAATCGCGAAGGCATTCAGCATCACAACAGGTTTACCCAGAGGCAATGGACAAGTCGAACGAATTCATAAAATTGTAATTCCGATGTTAGGGAAAATGTGTCAGGAAAACCCTGTAAACTGGTATCGCCACGTAGAAAGAGTCCAACAAATAATAAACAATACTCCTCCTCGAACAACTAAGTATAGTCCGTTTACAATTTTGACAGGATTGAAGATGAGAATTAAAATAGATGATATAAAGGAGCTGCTAGAAGAATTAGAAATAGAAGAACAAAAAGATGAGAGGGATGAAATTCGAAAGAAAGCACAGGAAAATTTAGAAAAGGTGCAGCAGGAGAACAGGAGAATCTTTAATGAGAAAAGAAAGGTCGAAACTGAGTATGAAGTAGGAGACTTGGTTGCTATAAAGAGAACTCAGTATGGAACACGTATGAAACTTCGACCAAAATTTTTCGGCCCGTATAAAATAACAAAAAAACTAAACCACGGTCGTTATGAAGTTGAGAAAGAAGGGAACCAGGAAGGACCTAAAGTTACCACAACTGCAGCAGAATATGTTAAAAAATGGAGTTCATTCAGGGGCGAATGAATATTCAGGATGGCCGATTGTGAGATTGGAGTAAGTAGGAGTATTAGGGACAGCCTTAATAAACATGGAGTGTACACACTAATTCCTATTTCACCATAACCGCCACTATTTCATCAGCAAAGGAGTACAGTATTGTTGTCCCACTCCAAACTCTGATCTGCCATCACTCTTTCTTTCACAATGTCCATAACCCTAAATTCGTAGAGTTGAAGTCAGTCGCTGTAGAAAACTGAACGAGGCAAGTCGAGTGCGTCCATAGTGCGAAAGAAGAATTTTCCGTAAATAATTTAAACATTTATAATCTTGTGAACTTTACCCTAAAATAAAATAAACTTAATTTGTATTATCCCTACAGTAATGCCTGCTGTTAGACGATCAAGTCTTGGACGGCGTTCACGCAATGCAATAAGTAATCAGAATTTCCGTAATAGTCGGACGCAAGAGGAACATACAGAAAGAAATGCATCGATACCTGCCAAATGGCACAGCTTCGCGCTGCACAATAACCACCTCAAGCCCGACATAATAATAGAGAAAGACGAGCCGCAAATGAAAACTAGAATCGCGCTGTATTCGCATACAATTATGAAACACCCTACAAAGATCCTAGTTGCGTTGTTATTAGTTCATTGTCTGTCGTATGTCAGCATTGCAATGCACTGAAGTTTCGGTTGGAAACCCTCGGCTTATGCTGTGCAGGTGGCAAAATTAAAATGCCCGTTTTGGCTCATCCACCAAAACCATTGTATTCGCTACTATATGGAAATTCAGCCCAATCAATCAACCGTTTCCTAAAGCTTGCACAAAAATATAACGGATGCTTTCAAATGACGTAATTTGGAGCCGAGGTTGTTCATCAATCAGGCTACAATCCAAGTTATAAGGTAATGGCGTCTCTTTATTATCAAAATGAACAACTAACATTTTTTCGAAATTGCATACCAAAATTCAGATTCAAGGGCAAATTCACCACCGAGTGGGCGCTGTGTTACCACCTCAAAACAAAGATCATAAATTCCTTCAGATCTATTTCATTGGTGATTCGGCAGTTGAACTAAATCACCGCTGTGCAATTTTTACTGCAACTAAACGTGAAATTATCGAACAATTGCAAAATCTTCTCCATGATTATAATGAATTAATCAGATTATTCAAAACCGCATTGGATATCATGCATTATGACGAACACATAATCATTATCAGCGCTGACAAAACTTCATTCTACAACTAAGTTTGGATTCAAATTCTAGAAGAAGAAACGAATAAGAAGGTCAACTCTATGAATTTTTATGCGTATCGATTGATGATTCGACTAGATGTTGACAATCATCTGTTAAGATACCGCCGTTTGTTTTAACAGTACTGTGTTGATATGTACATCAAAGTAAAAAAAAAGTAATCAGTCGAAGTTGCGCTCAGACGAGTACATCCACTTGCGTGACGCCATCGCTACTGAAGGACAGGCGGCCAACATCGGTTGTTTGAACATTCTCTCAGCTACTTATGTTGGAAGTCCGCGTTCATCACGTTCACATGCAATCCGAGATTATGCAACGCTACACGGTTGTGCGTTAAGAAACTAATGAACAATGTGATTCAAGCGACGATCATCAAGGGCAAATTTAAAGAAGAGGAAGCTTTTATCCCACGAATTCCGATTATTCCAACAGGTCTTCCATTTCAATTCAAGAGGATTCAGCTCCCAGTTCTATTGGCATTTGCGATGACAATCAATAAATCTGGAATATTAATGTTTTTCACATGGGCAGTTAGTTATACGTAGCCTGTTCGCCTGTGGAAAAGCCGTCATCATTATTTATTTTTGCACCGGGTAAAAAAAACAAAAAATATTGTTTATCGCATCGCTTTCCACTGATTTCAAGTCAAAAAAATTTCACAACAAATTGTAATTACCAGTGTTCTGTTATTACTCGGGGTTTATATGAAGTCGTGAATTTGGGGCGAGACAAAATTCTCCGGGTCCTCTAGTTGTCTCCAAAAAAAACACATTTCTATTATCTCTCTCGACTTTGCAAAAGCTTTTGACAAAATAGGCATTCATTCTCTCATTCACCAACTAGAAAAATGGAAACTTGGTCCCCGAATTATAAAATACGTAGGAATTTTATGAAGAACAGGAAAATTATAGTAAAAAACGGCACATCTCTCTCTATAAGCTTCCCACTCGATAACGGTATCCCTCAAGGGCCCACTATATCTGTTATACTTTTCCTTATCGCCTACAACTCCCTAACTAATATTATTTCCATTCCAAATGAACTTAATTTTACAGCCTACGCTGACGACTTCCACCTAATATTGATCGAAACAACAATCCCCAAGTTAACCTCACATCTCTTTTTCATCAGATCGGGGAATGGTGCTCTTACTCAGGCTCTTAACTTTCTATTGATAAATGTCAACTACTCCACATATGCCGGAAAAGAAGTTGCAGGGCAAACATCATCACTTGTTCCATCAACATCCCAACCACTTGTGACGACGCGACCAGTCGTCACAACATTGTATATTTTGTAAATATCATAACCAATAGTTTGAGTTTAGAATTAAGCATACAATTAAGATATAGGCACACGCACACACACACACACACACCCAGCTCGTTAGGCGCCGCTCGTCGCACGAGCGGGTCCCTACCCCCAGATAGGAAGGCGTTCCGGCAAGATATCTTCCGCGGGACTTTGCAAATGCCCTCGAGGGCTTCACGACAGGCGAAGCAGACGGAGCAAATGAGACGGCCGACAAGCTAGCAGTGGCTGTAGATGAAGCTTGCGACCAAAGCATGCTTCTGAGGAGGCCGTTCAGGAAGCACCACTCCCCGGTGTTTTGGTGGAGCGAGGAGATCGCGGACCTGCGCCGCAAATGCCACCGCAGCAGAAGACTGTTGCAGCGAGCTAGAGGCATCCCGCGCCTCCTTAAGTGCAATGATCGCTACAAGGCGGCAAGGAAGGAGCTGAAGACTGCCATTAGGAACAGCAAACGAGAATGCTTCCTCAAGCTGTGCGACGGCGCCGATGAGGATCCCTGGGGAGGAGCCTATAAAATGGTAGTGAAAAGGCTTAACGCGGGTGACAGTGCCCAAACCGACCCGGCGACGCTGGAGAGAATTGTTGGCACCCTGTTCCCGAGCGGACAGCAGGTCGTGATCTGCCCCAGCACCGAGTTGGGCGACATCCGTTGGGTCACGGAAACAGAAGTCCTCCATGCCGGTAGAAGCCTGAAGCCTAAGAAGGCTCCGGGGCCGGATGCGATTCCGAGTAGAGTAACTATGCTGACCCTATCGCTGCTGACGACCGAAGTTGCCTGCTTGTTTAACAAGTGCCTTCTGGAGGGGACGTTCCCCGACAGATGGAAAAGGCAACGGCTTCTGCTGCTGCCCAAGCCTGGCAAGCCACTAGGAGAAGCAGCGTCCTACAGACCGATCTGTCCGCTAGACACGATTTGCAAGGGTGATCTCAACCCGGCTGAGCCAAGCCATCAAAGCCGCTGGTGGACTCTCCCCGGAGCAATATGGCTTCACGAAGGGGAAGTCTACGCTGGACGCCATTGCGAGGCTTGTCAAAGTGGCGCAGGATGCCATTGCCGGAACCAGGTGGAAAGGAGAAAGCAAGGCCTACTGCCTGGTGGTCACCCTGGACATCAGGAATGTTTTCAACTCGGCAGACTGGAGCCGAACACTAGAGTCCCTGAGGAACTTTAACATTCCTGGGTACCTGCTGAACGTAGCTCACCTGCTGAACGTAGCTCACCTGCTGAACGTAGCTCAGCAACAGGGTCCTCATGTTGGACACGAGCATGGGTCCCAGAGAGCACAACGTCTCAGCAGGAGTCCCGCAGGGCTCCGTCCTGGGTCCTCTACTCTGGAATGCCATGTATGACGGCGTGCTGAGGCTTCCGATGCCAGCCAGCACTAGCCTGGTTGGTTTTGCCGTCGACGCACAGTAGCGCCTCTCAAATGTCATGTTCGCTAAATTTTTAACTATACTTATTCGACAGAAAATTACAGACAGAAATTAATTAATTAATATTACACAAAAACCATAAAACCAATGGTCATGGTTTTTACTTTAAATTATAGATACATTCATAAACTGTTAATTAACCCAACAAAAACGGCACTTTGGTTTGGGCTTGTACAGGTAAATCGCTACCTGCCAGGTGTCCATTTTTTTCACCTTTTTCTGGCTAAAGTAGTCTATAACTTCTGAAGCCGATGAAAGCCACCGACTACACTATGCCTACAAGTTGTGTGGATCTTTCCTGGACCAGAATAACCTTTCATCGGCTGCGTCGAGCTGCGTCTGCGAAAGTGCAACGACATAAACCAAAACTACTCAGGGTTAAATATACCAAAATACCGACACAATTACATAAAAACCAAAAAATATACTAACTGTAGCGCGTGGCGGTTACACTTTAAATTAAAAAAAAGTGTTGTTTTCATTTTTATTTGAGCAAATACATAAAAATAAACATAAAAAATTAAATAAAATTTTTTTTTTTTTTAATTGTTTTCATTGAAAAAAATTATTTTTTCACTTTGATCCCCTTTAAAAAGGCGTATTGGAGGCGTGGTACATTATGCAGTACAAATATACATTTTACAACAATTACCTGTCCAATGCCGTTTAAATTATTCGATTATTAAATTATTTATTTGGTTCAAAAGATATGATTTTTGCAACGCTATGATGAGAAAAGGCGCTACTGTGCGACGTCGCTATCGTGGTGGTAGCAAAGGAGCTAGCAGATGTGGAGGCGCGCGCGGACACGGCCATCCAAGCCGTAGAGTCGTGGCTGGCGGTTGCAGGACTGGAGCTGGCGGCCCATAAAACGGAGGCGGTCCTTATCTCGAGCCGGAAAGCGGTGGAGACTGCTAGCGTGCTGGTTGGAGGGACGAGGATCCGGTCGCAGTGGGCGATCAAGTACCTGTGCGTCATCATCGATACTCGGTTGTCCTTCAAGGAGCACCTTGAGTACGCCCACCACAAGGCCAGCGGTACGGCAGGAGCGCTCTCCAGGATGATGCCGAACACGAGAGGTCCAAGGCAGTACACTAGGAAACTCCTTTCCTCAGTGGTGACCGCGCAGATCCTGTACGCGGCACCAGTATGGGCCAAAGCAGCAGCTGTCAAAAGCTACATGCGAGGTGTGGAGGCGACCTACCGACTGTGCGCCATCAGGATCGCATGCTCGTTCCGGACAATTTCGGAAGACGCGGCATTAGTCCTCGCAGGGCTAGTCCCACTGACGGAGCTCATCCGGGAGAGGAAGGAGATCTTTGAATCCCCACAGGACAGGCGGTCACCGCTGTCCAGAGCCGAGGGGAAGCTTGCCGCCAGAAGAAGGAGCATTGAGAATTGGCAAGCTCGATGGGACTCCTCTTCGAAGGGCCGCTGGCCGCACAGGCTCATCCCAGACCTTGCGCGATGGGTAGAGAGGGCGCACGGGCAGGTGAGCTTCTACCTTAGCCAGGTGCTCAGCGGCCACGGATGCTTCCGCCAGTACCTGAAGCGCTTTGGTCACGAGACGGAAGACTGGTGGAAGAAGGAGTGCGGCACAGGCATAGTGGAGGACGCGCATCACGTTCTCTTCGAGTGCCGCAGGTTCGGCCTCGAGAGACAGGAACTGGAGGAAGTATCGGGATCTTCGGTTAGCGTTGGTGCCGAGGATGCTGGAAGACCCAAAAGTGTGGGAAGCCGCAGATACTTTTGCCGCTCACGTCATGAAGACCCTCAGGACTCTGGAGAGAAGGCGGAATGAGCGGCCGGAGTAGGGGCCTCCGCGCCCGCGAAGCAATGCCAGGCGGCGGTACCGCACGGCGTGTGCTCCTATTCCCACGTACCATTTCCGTAAATTAGAGTATATATATAATTGTATTATTACGTAGCGTAAGAGGAATAAACATATGGAATAAAAAAAAAACAAAACACCCGCCAACTAAGCGACAGAGCAGTGAGGATACGAAGCCTTCGCCCCGGGTACGGTGAATCTAAAACAGCGGTCTTCAGCCTGCCATGCTCGATCGCAAAGGAAGTCAGACGGTGGCGAGGTCCGCATAGGTTGGACCAGGTGTAAAGTGCGGGAGCGCGAAGGCCCTCCTCGCTGCTTTAGATGCCTGGAGCTTGGGCACATCAGGTGTAAGAGCCCGGTGGACAAGAGCGGCTGCTGCATCAAGTGCGGCGAAGCAGGCCACAAGGCCGTTGCCTGCAAAAAGGAGCTAGTGAACCCTTCAGTGAGTTCCGAAGAGGCCAACGTTCGACCCGGCAGCAAAAACCGCCGGAAAAGGAGGTACCGACATTCCAAGGACCGTATGCAGTTGACTCAGCTCAACCCGAATCACTGCAGAGCGGCGCAGGACCTGCTGATGCAGACGGTGCGCGAGGTAGCGGCGGATGTGGCCATACTTAGTGAGCCATACAGGGCGAGCGTGGGAGGAGAGTGGGCCAAGGACCGCTCTGGCAAGGCGGCCTTTTGGCTCTGCGGAGACAGGCGGCTGCGTATGTCCAACATCCTGGCAGCAGACGGATTCGTCCGGGCGGAAGTTGGCGGCTACTGCATCTATAGCTGCTACTTGGCGCCTAGTCTCCCACTAGAGGTGTTCAGTAGGATCCTGGACGACCTAAGCTTCGATCTTCGTGGGAGGGCCAAAGTCATAGTCGGAGGAGACTTCAACACCTGGGCCCAAGAATGGGGATCCGTCTCGACCAACGCCAGAGGACGCGCGTTACTCGAGGCGTTTGCATCGATGGACGTCGTCCTCCTTAACGACGGTGAGCGGCATACGTTCGTCAGAGCCGCCGCCATCATCGACCTGACATATGTGAGCGGAGCAATTTCCCAACTCGCTAGATGGGAAATCTGCGACGCATACACCAGGAGCGATCACGAGGCTATCCTATGCTCAGTGGCTGCTGCATCAAGTGCGGCGAAGCAGGCCACAAGGCCGTTGCCTGCAAAAAGGAGCTAGTGAACCCTTCAGTGAGTTCCGAAGAGGCCAACGTTCGACCCGGCAGCAAAAACCGCCGGAAAAGGAGGTACCGACATTCCAAGGACCGTATGCAGTTGACTCAGCTCAACCCGAATCACTGCAGAGCGGCGCAGGACCTGCTGATGCAGACGGTGCGCGAGGTAGCGGCGGATGTGGTCATACTTAGTGAGCCATACAGGGCGAGCGTGGGAGGAGAGTGGGCCAAGGACCGCTCTGGCAAGGCGGCCCTTTGGCTCTGCGGAGACAGGCGGCTGCGTATGTCCAACATCCTGGCAGCAGACGGATTCGTCCGGGCGGAAGTTGGCGGCTACTGCATCTATAGCTGCTACTTGGCGCCTAGTCTCCCACTAGAGGTGTTCAGTAGGATCCTGGACGACCTAAGCTTCGATCTTCGTGGGAGGGCCAAAGTCATAGTCGGAGGAGACTTCAACACCTGGGCCCAAGAATGGGGATCCGTCTCGACCAACGCCAGAGGACGCGCGTTACTCGAGGCGTTTGCATCGACGGACGTCGTCCTCCTTAACGACGGTGAGCGGCATACGTTCGTCAGAGCCGCCTCCATCATCGACCTGACATATGTGAGCGGAGCAATTTCCCAACTCGCTAGATGGGAAATCTGCGACGCATACACCAGGAGCGATCACGAGGCTATCCTATGCTCAGTGGGAGGTCCCGCGGAAGATACCCGTGCAGCACCGCGGCCCAGCAAAGCCTACCGGCCAGACACGCTGTGCACGCAGGCGTTCACAAACGCGCTGGACGGCATGGCGGCCGAAGTGACGGGTGGAGCCAACGAAATGGCGAACCGCATCGCAGCAACCCTGCGACCAGAGTATGCGTCAGAGAGGCTCGTTTCGTAGAAAACACAGGCCAGTGTTCTGGTGGAGCGACGCGATCGCCGTCCTCAGGGCCACCTGCCTTCGAGCCCGTAGGCAGCTGACTCGTGCACGCGGAACCTCACGAGTCGTTGAGCGTAGCGAGGTCTACAGGACGGCGAGAAAGGCCCTCAAGACAGCCATAAGGGACGCTAAGAGGGACCGACCCCTGGGGCGGAGGGTACAGGATGGTGGTCAAAGGGCTGAGAGCCGGCAGTACAGCTCCATCGGACCCCGAAGCTCTAGAAGGCATAGCGCGGGCGCTTTTCCCGACAGGATCTCCGGTGACTGTCGAGCCCAGTGCAGAGCACCACCCCAAGTGTGAAGTGTCGGAAGATGAGGTGATACGGATGGGTAATAGCGTGCCCCAAAGAAGGCGCCAGGGCCGGACGCTGTACCCAACAGGGCATTGAAGCTGTCCATCGCCCTACACCCGAGGGAGTTCGCAACCCTGTACTCCAAGTGCCTGGAGGAGGGGACCTTCCCGGAAAGATGGAAGAGGCAGAAGCTACTGCTACTCGCCAAGACTGGCAAGCCCCCGGGGAGCCATCCTCCTATAGGCCTATTTGCCTCACGGACACCACCGGTAAGGTCTTCGAGCGGATCATATCCGTCAGACTGACTGCGGCCATCGAGGAGGCCGGAGGTCTCTCTCCAAACCAGTTCGGGTTCAGGAAAGGGAGGTCAGCGCTGGACGCCATCGAGACGGTGACGGGAATAGCCGAATCGGTCATCGTCGGTAAGAGGTGGAAAGGCGGTTCCAAATGTTATTGTCTAGTGGTAACGCTAGACATACGAAACGCCTTCAACACCGCAAGCTGGAACCGAACGCTGGAGTCCCTCGCCGCCCTGAATATCCCAGGGTACCTCATGAGGATAGCAAGGAGCTACTTCAGTGAGAGAGTGCTCACTGTGGCAACGGACTTGGGCTCCAGAGCATATGAAGTCTCCGCCGGAGTCCCTCAGGGCTCCGTGCTGGGATCCCTGCTCTGGAATACCATGTACGACGGTGTTCTGCGGCTCCCAATGCCCAGCGGCACGACCGTTGTGGGCTTCGCTGACGATGTAGCGGTGGTCGTAGTCGCCAAGGAGCGCAACGCAGCAGAAGCTATGGCAAACGATGCGATTAGGTCAATCGAAATGTGGCTCGCTAGTGCCGGCCTGTAACTAGCGGCACACAAGACAGAGGCAGTCCTGATCTCGAGCCGGAAGATCGTGGAAACTGCCGAGATCCGGGTAGGCGGAGCCGTGATTAGACCGCAGAGGGCAATCAAATACCTCGGCGTTCTGATTGATACCCGGTTATCGTTTAAGGAGCACTTGGAGTATGCCCAGAAGAAGGCCAGCAGGACGGCAGGAAGCCTCTCGCGGATACTCCTTAACACCAGAGGACCCAAGCAGATCACCAGGAAGCTGCTGACTAGCGTCGTGACCTCACAGATGCTGTACGCGGCACCGGTGTGGGCTGCAGCCGCCGAGACCAAGTCCTACATGCGGGCTGCGGAGTCTGCATACAGACTATGCGCTGTCCGAGTGGCAAGCGCATTCAGGACGGTCTCGGACGACGCCGCGCTTGTGATAGCGGGAATGGTCCCTTTGAGGGAGTTGGTCCGCGAAAAGGTCGAGCTGCGCAAAGCGCTCCGCGGGCACCATGGACCTGATCGCGCCGCGAAGCTACGGGAGCTGGCAAGCCAGATGGGATGCCTCGTCCAAAGGGAGATGGACAAACAGCCTGATCCCCAATATTGAGGCCTGGATGGAGAGGATGCACGGACAGGTGGATTTCTACCTGACCCAGCTGCTGAGCGGGCACGGCTGCTTCCGTAGCTATCTCAAGAGGTTCGGCCACGAGAACGAGGATGGCTGTTCGGAGTGCGGATCCGGCGTACAAGAGGATGCGCGTCACGTCGTCTATGAGTGTCGCCGATTCGCCGAAGAACGTGCAGCGCTGGAGGCGGCAGCAGGAGCGGGAATCGGGGTGGGCACGCTGGTGCCGCTAATGTTGGAGAGCCAAAGGACGTGGGAAGCGACGGCGGAATTCGCTGCGAAAGTGATGAAATCACTTAGGCTGCTGGAGAGGGGCAGGAACGGGCGGATGAGCTAAGCGGCCTGCCACTGTGCGAAGCAATGCTTTACGGCCGTACCGCACAGTCAGGGGCACGGTTTCGTCCGCGAGAGAGGAGGAGATAACATCTTGTTCGGCTGGGGGGAAACTTGCGAAAACACCGTAGAAATCACCGCACGAAAGAGAAAATCACCACCAAACGAAATGAGAGTAGTAGGCCGGGGGGGGCGTGGTTATTTTCAATATAAAATGTTCTGGACTCGGTCCGCTTTATTTGCTGGCATAAAAGGAATTAAAATGTACAAGTTGGAGTGAGAGATCAGAACCGCCGATCGCCCAGAGTCGAAAGCCTCCGCTAGAAGAGCGAGAGAGCAAGCTGCGCAAGAGCGCAAGCTGAGAGCGAGAGCGCGCTGAGGAGCTTTGCAGAAGTGGGAGCGCTTCGGAGTCGCGCGGGGGGGAAACGAAAGCTCCTGACCTGAACATTCCGCCCCCCTTGCAATCACTATGGGTTGCAATAAAGTCTGCTCCTCATTACGGCGTGTGACAGGCCTCGGACAGGACCCATCCAAATACGGTGCTTTGGGCCACCGGCAATCCATCCTGCACTTTCAGGAACCCAGGCTGCATAACTTTGGGGTACACATCCGCACCCAGGATGACGGAGATCGTAGCCGGAAAGTAGAACCGTTCATTAGCCAAGGTGATGTCCTTGAAATAGGCCCGCACAGTCTCATCCTACTGTCGGATCGGAGTGCGGACGCGCACGTGAGGCTCCACTTTGAAAACGAGGTCGAGCCGGACATGGGCGTTCGTTTTCGAGCCGACGGTGGCTGAGCAGATCTGTTCAGCACCCACCGCTGTCGTTGAAAGTCGCAAAGAAGTCGCCAGCGACGCGTCAATGCAGCTCATAGGCGTGCATGGGTCGATAAGTGCCGCTGTGTCGAACACTCGCATCCCGGTGTCAATCCGCACCAGCGCGGTCGGGAGGAGGTTCACGCGGTATCGCTGAAGCAACGTGGCCAGTGAAGGCCCTGTCGGAACTCCCTGCGGGGCGAATGCCGCGGTTCGTGGAGAGGCCGACGAATGCCGTGGAGAGGCCGAAGAATGCCGAGGAGAGGCCGACGAAAGCTGAAGAGAGGCCGCAGAGCGCCGAGGAGAGGCCGAAGAGCGCCGAGGAGAGGTCGAAGCGTGGTGAAGAGAGGTCGAAGCGTGGTGAGGAGAGGTCGAAGCGTGGTGAGCAGAAGCTCGAGAGCGACGAGAGGGCGGCGTCAACTGACGCGAACGACGTAAATACAGCGGCTGCTCCTGCATATGCAGCAGTGTGTGGTGCTCTCCGTTGCAGATCTTGCACCTATCGCCACGGCGGCACGCTCCATCCGAATGCTCGTGAGCCAAGCAGTTGGCGCAATAGCGATTCGCGAGGACCGCGCGGAGCCTCTTTTCGATGCTCAGCCGCAAGAATCTGCGGCACTTCCGTAGAGGGTGGACTCCGTGGCAGACTCGGCAACGGTAGGAATTTATACCTCGAGTACGTCTGCTCTCCATTTCGACGGCGCTACGTTGACGTGGGAACATTGTTTATAATCTGGAGTAGGATACAAAAAAAAGAATTAGTATGGAGTCGAAAATATGACTTAGAACTAGCGAAAGAAGCAAACTACGGAGTGAGGATAAGGCTAGTTATTGAGATTTTTCGGAGGTCGCCCCCGGAAGCAATACGACTTTTGCGACAGGGCGCTTAACGATTCCCCGAGCAGTATGAATATTCACTACTCGGACATGACCATCGGGTCCGGGAAACACGGAGTCAATCCTGCCGAGCCGCCACTCATTGGATGGCAGATTATCGTCCTTGATTATAACCATCTCGCCCACCTCGAGATTTCTTGTGGGGACTTGCCACTTTGTTCGCTTGTGGAGCTCCTTGAGGTACTCTTCCTTCCATCTCAGGCGGAATTGCTGATGAAGGGCCTTAAGGTGCTGCCACCGGTTGATAATAGAAGTGGACGCACCCTTAATTTCGGGTTCGACGGTGGCGAGAAGGGGTCCACCTACGAGAAAATGCCCTGGCGTGAGTGCTAACAAGTCTGTGGGGTCTTCGGACATCGGGGCGAGTGGACGCGAATTTAGACAGGCCTCAATCTTGGCCAGCAATGTGGAAAGTTCTTCGAACGTATACTTTCGAGTGGCTGTGGATTTATAAAACAGCGTCTAGAAGCTTTTAACTCCAGCTTCCCATAATCCTCCCATGTGCGGGGCTCCTGGTGGTATGAATTGCCACAGGAGTTCCTGGTGACTATAAGCATTCGTCACGGATTCCTTGACCGCTTGCAGAAATTCACGCGACAGCACTGCGGCTGCACCAACAAAGGTCTTCCCATTGTCTGACTGAACTTGTCGAGGGCACCCTCTCCGCGAAACGAATCGGGCGAATGCTGCGAGAAATTTCTCTGTTGTGAGGTCCGAAGTAGGCTCTAAATGGATGGCCTTCGTGGAGAAACATACAAACACCAGCACATAGCCCTTGGTAATCAGGCAGGCTCTCCCGGTGTAGTTCTTTATATCAAACGGTCCGGCATAATCCATGCCCGTGTACGTAAAAGGCCGCGAAAAGGACGTTCTTTCTTTTGGTAATTCGCCCATGAGTTGGGTCTGCAACTTCTTTTTGTGGATCACACATATTTTGAAGGAGAAAATTACAGACTTGACTAAGTTCTTGACCCTTGGTATCCAGAATTTTGAGCGGATCAGGCGTACCATTAGCTGATTACCGCCGTGCGAGGAGATGCGATGCGTAAAGGATACAAGGAGACGCGCCAACTGACAGTTGTATGGAAGAAAGATCGGATGCCGTTCATCATATTGGAGGACTTCGGAGGCCGTCACCCGACCACACGCCCTGATGAGGCCGTGAGGATCAAGGAAGGGATTCATGTTCTTAATAGAACTGGATGCTGGAATTGGCCGCTTTTGGCTCAGGCAGGCATATTCAAGCGCAAAGTATCTGCGCTGTGTTATGAAAATTAGGAGTCGCTCAGCTGTGGAAATCTCTGTATTGGATAGCTGCAGCTCGCCTGGAGTAGGTCGTTTTTGCGAGCGCTGGATGAAGCGCTGAACATAGGCGAAAACTCGTAGTGCCTTATCGAGCTTGGAGAACCGCTCAAGCATGTCCTGCTCTGGGCATGCTAAATGGCAACGTATGGGTCGCTTCTCGATGTCGATGTCGGAAACAGATTCATAAGGTGCAGGCCAGGAGTCTTGTGGCTGAGTTAGCCATAAAGGCCCATGCCACCATAGCTCACTGGTAGCTAACTCTTCAGCCGCTACTCCACGACTGGCTAGATCTGCTGGGTTGTGCTCGGAACGCACGTGAGATCACTGGCTGGCATCAGTACTTTGAGCGATTTTTGTGACTCTATTTGCGACGAAGGTCGTCCACTGACACGGTGGCTTGTTCAACCATGCCAGCACAATAGTGGAATCAGTCCATAGAAAAGATTTTATACGACCGAAAGGAATCTGAGGCAGAATTGCAGTCCACAAGTCTGCCAGAAGGACGGCTCCACACAGTTCTAGACGCGGGAGCGAGACGGTTTTTACCGGAGCGACTTTGGTCTTTGACGTTAGAAGATTTGATGAAATGATTCCATCACGCTGGATGCGCACGTAAATCGCTGCGCCATAAGCCTTTTGGGAGGCATCGCAGAAACCATGGATTTGGACTTGTACACCTGGTTGAAAATGTACCATGGTTGCTTCGGACTCTATGGATATTTGTGTGGTAAAAGACGAAACCCTACTAGTGGTTGAAGACAATGGGCCGGTCAAAATCCACCCGAAAATGGTCTCTTGCGCTAATAAGGACCCACATACGTTTGGCCTCCAGCCCGATAGCAGGACAGACGGAAGAATATCCGCACCTAGAAGAAGGTCTATCTGAGACGGCTGGAAAAACGACGGATCTGCCAATGGCATATTTGGCAGCCTATCAAGAATGTTTCGATCAATTGTGCTTGTTGGAAGATTGCCGGCCAGGTTCGGCAGCACAAACGCCGTCGTGTCGATCTTGAGCATAGGTTTGGCCGGAGTGCCCATCTAAAATTACACATTTTTTGTGAGACACCGGAATTGGCTTGGTTAAGCCCTGTGACTCTTCTTGTTACGGCTTGAAATGGATTTTTAATCCGGTTGGCAAGCCTCTCTGAAATGAAAGTGCCTTCGGAGCCTGAATCTATCAGGGCACGTGCTGGAAAATTCTCTCCTCGGTGGCACACATGAACTATGGCCGTACCTAGAAGTACTCCTTGTTGGTTGGAGGCGAAATGAACTGACGTGTTTGAGATTGGCTGCTCTGGAGGGTGAGCCGGCGCTGTGCCAACAGCGTTAGACGGAGTATCTTTGTGCAAGAGCGTATTATGCCGTCCCCTGCATGTGAAGCAACTATGCCTGCTCGGGCATTCACGAAGATTATGTCCCCTTGCAAAGCAATTAAGGCACAGTCTCTTTTGTTTAATATATGATGCTCTTTGTGGTTGAGTCATCTGCAAAAAACGAGGACAAAGCCGAACTGGATGAGGCTCTCTGGAGCAGAGATCACAAAATCGTGCGCGTGGCCCGACTTGTGTCTCGAAGGTATTTACCCTCCTTGGTTGTGCACTTCTGGGCTCCCTTGGATGCTGTGTGCTGGAAGAATTGGGTCGGACATCCTCAATTGCTTCTAACGTCCGATATCTCTCCTCGAGAAAGGAATTCATTTCTTCCCAGGCTGGGATCGCGGACTTATTGGTCAAGGACTGCTCCCATAACAAGAGAGTGACCTTTGGCAACTTGGAGGAGATTAGAAAAATTAGAAGGCAGTCCCAATTTTCCGTGGAAATTTGTGAATGCTCGAGGGCTATCAAGCACCCTTGGATTATGCTCTGCAGATCTTTCAAGGCCGTGCCTGATTCACTGCCTAGGGTCGGAAGACTAAACAGGATTTTTAGTTGACTGTTTACCAACAATCGCTTATTTTCAAAGCGATCCTGAAGCGCTGACCACGCGGATTGGAACCCATCATTAGTCAGCGGAGACTTGGCCACAATGGCGTGAGCTTCGCCGCTAGTTTTAGCGTTTAAGTGGAAAAGCTTTTCCACTGGAGTTAACCTGGAATTGTTTACATAAATGGCCGTAAACAGGTCACGAAAGGTGGGCCAGCGCAGATAATCTCCGTCAAAGATCTCTGTATCGCATGGCGGAAGACTGCAACTCCTCGAGAATGTCTCTGTCGGCGGAGCTGTTCTTGGCGGTGAAGTGGGGGCGGACATACGGTCGATGTCTTCATTTAGCTTCGCAGCACATCTTTCGAACACCGCATAGCAGTGCTCATATTTGTTTTGCAGTAACGGAAGATTTCCGCTACTTCCTTCGCGAAGAGCTGCTTTGGAAGCGGTTCCATACTCCCGTTCAACCTTTTCCCATAAGGATTGTATCTGATCCAGACGGATCCCTAAGGTAAACAAACTAGGCTCGGAGGAAGATGCCGTCAATATCTGGCTTTCAAATTTGCTAAGACGGTCGCTAGTTGCTATGAACTCAAGCAAAATGACGTCTAAAGTGCTCTTGGCTTTGGATCTCAAATTACTTGACGGTCCCGCGCCCGTGTTTCTCGGACTCGGTTCCCGCCTTTGACTTCCATCTATTGAAGGCGCTAACTGCGCTTCCTCCCTCTTCTGACTCGCGTCTTGCGGAATTAGTTCTTGTCCTTCCGACATTTTTTTTTTTTTGGATTGGATTGGCAAGAATATGCCGTAGAATTTGAATGTTAGACTTAGTTGTGGTCAATACCGTCAACTAAATCGCCGAAGTAGAAATGTGAGACGGTAAAAACGAAGCGAATATGGATGGCAAGAATATGCCGTAGAATTCGAATGGTAGATGGTGGATGGTGGAATTAACCAATCTCAGAATTGCAAGTAAATAAACTGGAAAAAATTTACTTGACGTAGAAGCGACGATAACCGAAAATATGTGTAGCGGACTCACTATCAGTTGGAGCAAATGCGACGAGAATGGAAAATTTATTTGTAATGGAGCCAATATTAATTGGAGCAAATGCGACGAGAATGGAAAAATTCATTTGTAGTGGAGCCAATATTAATTGGAGAAAATGCGACGAAAATCGAAATTTATTTATATTTATAAATAATTGCGGAATGGAACTGCCGAGTTGTTTATTATTTTCGTATTTAATAATAACCCAATAAATGCAAAGAAAATATATATGGAGTACCCTTGACAATTGCGGATATTTATCGCGTGCAAAACTTTAAAAAGTATTAAATGAGCAATTAATTGATTAATTATTAATTAATAAAAATATTAATTATAAGGAAAAAATAATTCGATCGGAATGGTGGGATCGGAACACCTGACACCTTTTTTTCTCAACTCAATGTTCGTTGTAAAGAATGTAAAGCTCTTGGTTATGTAAGTTAAGTCCTTGGTAAGGACATGAGGGGAGCCCCGCCATAATTCGACTCCCTATGGCGGAGCTACGACCCCGGTTTATACTTGTACCTATTCATTCCCACAGTAGATTCAGAACAGGAGACCAGAATAGGAGTCGTCGTAATTCGTATCGTTATAATTCGTATTTATTATTTAATTAATTCGTACAAGAGGATCAGTAATGATAACTAATTTGGTTCGCCGTCCAACTGCTACTGTCTTGGCCCAAGTCGTCGCCTGGCCTTCAGCCCTCGGGGTAGCTGGGCGTTTCGTTGGCGCCGCCCGACGTCGGCGTCGGCAGCGCTCGCAATACTGCAGAGCTTGCAGTTCTCACCGTGCTCCAGTTGCACGGTGAGCGGGCAATGTGCCGTGCCCGGCGGATGTCTGTCGCCGTGCTGAGTCGGCACGGGGTGCGGGGGGGCAGGTGGCTCGTCAGCTTTCCCGCCGGCCGGTGGGTACCAATGTGCCGGGTCAGCACGGGGTGCGGGGGCAGGTGAAGTTGGCCGGTCAGCGCTCCCGTGGCCGGACGGCGGATGTTGATATGCCGAGTCGGCACGGGGAGCGGGGGAACAGTTGGGTCGGGCGGCCAGCCCTTCACTGTTAACTCTTCCCCCTTTGAAAATCTGCGTCCCGCAGATCAACAGGTCTTCTCGGGGGTCAGACCGGCGGCGGGTGCCTCCAGTTCGACGATGCCTCGATGCGTTGGGATGCCCTTGGTGGAGGTTATTTTTCTCCACACAGCATATAGCAGTGAGGCGATAATGAGGGTAATCGCCGTTTCTGTTAAAATTGAGAACAAGAAATTATTAGATATTGTGGACAGTCTTTTTAGGTTCTGCAAGCTGAAGTCGTGCACATATTTTAACGAGAGTTTGTAACCTATGGCGGTTACTTTACTAAGCACCGCTGGCATGGCCATCACGTGCGTCGACGCATAACTGCTATAGGTCATGTTGCCAATCTGGATGGTCTCATTGCTGTGTTGCACTATGAAGGAGCCCATTAGCTGGCGTTTTCCTGAATTTGTTATGACTGTTCCATTGAAATTCGTCAGGAACAGGGTACCATCGTCGACCAACTCCACTATTTCCTGATCGTTCCTTAGGTGGTCGCAGAGGGCGTGTCCTCCCTTCAAGAGTCTCGGGATGCAGCCGGCCTCGTCCAGTCTCTTTAGATTCTTTTCTCGGCAAACAGTGGTATTGCCGATAGTGAGGCAGTCACCCAATACCGCGTATGTTTCTTGAGGAGCCATCGCCAGTTTTTTATATTCCAGCTCTACTTGCTTACCCTCTATAATCGTAGGGTAAAGGAGCATTAACTTGTAGTTAACGTCGATGACTTTGGGCAGCGCCAACACGTATAAAATGCAGCTTCCATTAGTCAGAATCGACGGCTCTGCGAATTCCACTGCTTCCACTACATTCTGGTATGGCAGACTGTGGGTTTCTTCTAGAATGGTTTCCACTTCTTTTTGATCTAAGAGGTTTGTATTTACTACAGATGCCTTTGCCAGTTGGCAGGCCCTAGTAATCTCGTCGACCTGATTTAGCAGTATCACCGCTTTCTGCATTAATATGGTCGCCAGATGGACTTCCCCATCGATGGAGTTTACTCTCGCCATCATGACGTCGAGCTTCTGTAGTGAATCATGCGTGGCATCGAACAACTTTGCATTTATTCGTATCTGCTGATTATTATTTTTGATGACGCCCTCTTGCGACTGGAGGATGGTATTCCAGTCCGTGGCATCGGGGGATCCGGCTACCCATTTCCAGGCTGATCCCAACCAGTCTATAGATCGAGGCGCGCGGTGCGCCGATGTCATCCTCTTAATGCCATCAGTGGCTTTTTCCAGGTGGTGGAAAATTAATGACGCCACTCTGGCGTCGGTTATTACCGATGTTTCCTCCGTGGTCTTGTCTATTATGCTCTGGATCTGTGTCAAGTCCATGACGTGGGCGAGTTTGAACACCCCGTTCACACGCCATACCACGCCCTGCTGGAGTGGGATGACCGGCGTGTCATACTTGAAGATATGTAGGGCGGTTGCGACTTGAATAATCGCCGTACTTGTGAGAGAGATGTTATTCATTTTTTATTTAGTGTTTACTTTGACATTTTAATTCTTATTTTTGTTAATTGTTATTCCTTAATTAATTATTTGGTGTTAATTTTTATTTTGTTAATTGTTGTTCCTTAATTAATTATTTTGGGTACTTAATGCAACTATAGTTCTTGCTTATTTGTATAATTTTTTGTGTTTTGATTTTTTGTTTTTATGTTTTTTTTGTTTTTTTTTTTGTTTTTTTGTTTTTATGACATTATTTACTTCATTTTTTTTACATTATTTTGTATTTATTTTTTTATTTTTTTGTTGAGACCCAAATGATTTGTTATCTTTAAGGTTTCTTGGTTTTAATTATTGTTTTTAATTTTTATTCTGGTAGGGGATTTGTGAAGCGTTCCCAGCGAGGCTATCTTTTAGCTTTTGATATGGGATTTGTGAAACGTCTTTCCTGATTTAGTTTTTACCGTAACCCTACCATTTTCCTCTACCTCTTCTGGCTTGAATCGATGTTTATCTTTACTCTTGATTTGTTTGTTGGCGACATAAACTGTGTCCCCCTGACTGTATTGCAGGGGCCGTGTCCTACTTTTGTTAAGCCTGTCGGTTGACATTTTTTGTTTATACAGGAGTAGCCCTCTTATGTCTTCCTCTGTTTGTTCCTTAAAATTGGTAAGCCCCTGATAGTTTATTCTTGAAGTTCTATCGAAGAATATATCGACCGGCTTACGGTTTGTCACCGAATGGACAGAGTTATTATATCTGTCTACGGCAATAAAAACCAGTTCGGTTGCTTTTAGGCTACGGTTGTCGTTTTTTAAGCATCGGTATATCTCAAGGAAGGTTGAGTGAAATCTTTCAACCTGGCCATTCACTTCACTCTTCTGAGAAGGTGTGTAATAGACGGCTATTCCAAGAGATTGTAAGTAATTTAGTACGGTGGGGCAGAGTAAGCCCCTTTCGTTGTCTGAGACTATTGTTTCGGGTGCAATGAAATAATGTAGGACTTCGGTCAGCCGCTCGCGGAGGTGGACTGCCGATTTCGATTCTATTGGGAAAAGCTTGGCAAATTTTGAGAATTTATCGATGCAACTCAGGAATTTGAGGTTTTCGATCGTGAAGAGGTCGATGTGCAGGATTTCACATGGGTAACTGGGGATAGGCGTGAGCTGTAGTTTTGGCTTGGCCGGGTGCCTATCATATTTAAACATTTTACAGGCCTGGCAAGAAGAGACCAGCGACCTAATGCGGCTGGCCATTCTGGGGAAATAAAATTTTTCTAGGATCTGTAACTTCATCTCCTTTGGATTCCTGTGGGCCCTAGAATGCTCCACATTTATTACTCTACACAGTTTCTCCTCGTCTGCCACATCGGTTACCAACCTTTGCGTAATGCGAAGTTTGTACCCGGGGAAATTCTCTCGGCAGCACTCTTGTAAAGACTGTAAGTAGTTCTCGGGAATCTTTATGCCGTTGATCACTGATGGTTTTAGGAATTTCGTTAAAGAGGCCAGCAAATTTTGTGTGGCGTCAATGGGAATCAGGTGACGCACGTAACCTGTATGTGGAGTTTCACAAGAGTACTCCGACCTGTCTGGGTCAAACACAAGTTGACTCCTAAATACGTTAAGGGGGGCTTCCACATGAGGAATTAAGTCCGATGCGTCTTGAAGCGCACTGTGGACGGTAGCAATGGAGTCCGTTGCTGAAACTGAAGCTGCGTCGGCATTAAGGTAGTTTACATTTGAGATGATGCGTGAAAGGGCATCAGCGACCACATTAGATTTGCCTGGTTTGTAGATGAGCTCGCAGTTGTATTCTTCAATACGCGCTTTCCACCGCTTTAGCTTCGCATTATAGTTTCGATTACCTAGTGAAAAGGTCAGGGGCTGATGATCTGTATAAACTTTAATTGACGCAGCGCCGTAGAGGTAAGATCGTAAGTTATCGAGGGCCCATACTATCGCTAGCATTTCTTTTTCATTCACTGCGTAGTTTTCCTCTGTTTTGTTCAGAGACCGCGAAATATAGGCGATCGGGCGATCTTTCCCACCGTCGTTCTGAGTGAGAACAGCTCCTATTGCGTAATTTGAAGCGTCGGTTGTCAAATGGAAAGGCTTGTTAAAGTCCGGAAATGCCAGAACTTCCGAAGAGGCAAGAATGGTTTTCAAATCTTCAAAAGCTTTCATGCCTTCCTCGTCAAGTGAAATCGATATATTCTTGGATTGAGAGGCCTTAACCTGAGCGTGTTCTCCCCTCGTGAGGTTCGTCAAAGGCTTAGCGACCTTCGCGTAGTCGCAGATAAATTTCCTGTAATAGGATGTAATTCCGAGGAAACTTTTAAGTTCCTTCAAATTTACTGGTGGGGGCATATCTTTAATGGCTTTGACTTTCTTCCCGTCTGCGCGGATTCCCTCTGCCGTTACTACGTAACCCAGAAACTCAACCTGGGTGCGCAGGAACTGCGTTTTTTCCAAATTTACTTGCAGCTTGGCCTGTCTCAATTTTTCAAAAACGGCGCGAAGATTACGCCAGTGAGACTCATAGTCTTTACTGAAGACAATGATATCGTCGATGTATACGTAGCAAATTTTACCGATATGCTCTCGTAGTACGTCGTCGATCATCCTTTGGAAGACTGCCGGGGCGTTTTTCAACCCGAAGGGCAGGCGCAGGAACTCATATTTCCCGTTCAGGGTAGAGAATGCCGTTTTAGGTATGTCGGATTCCTTCATGTAAATTTGATGAAACCCGGACGTCAAGTCAAGGGTGGTAAACAGCTTGGCCTCACCCAGACTGGACAAGGTAGATGTTATATCAGGGATTGGATAGGTGTCGGAAATGGTGACTGCGTTAAGACGCTTGAAATCTATCACCATTCGGTATTGCTTTTCTCCGTTGGGTTTGGGTTTTTTCGGGACTACCCAGACGGGAGAATTATAGGGGCTTTTGGAGGGCCTGATTATCCCCTCACGCAGGAGCTCGTCGACCTGCTTCTCCACTTCACCTCTCATATTGGCTGGGTAAGGGTAACTTTTCGAGTTTCCGCCCGAACACTCGTATCCACGGCCTCGCCTGGCGAGAGTGGCTCAAAAATAATGGAGAATTCGGAAATTAAGGATTCGAGGCACTTCTTGGCTTCTGCAGGGTGTTGGCTGTCAATCAGAGAGTGGACATTCAAGGAAGGCATGGCGAGTAGCGGAATCTTTATTCCCGGGGATATTGTTAATAAGTCATTTTTCCTGTCAATAATTGCTTTAAGGGATTTTAAAGTGTCGTCCCCAATAATGCCATGGAAGGCAGTTAAACCGGGAAGAACGAAGAAAGTGACAGGGGAGTCATTGCCTATGGGGCTAAAAAAAGGTCCGGTGAGCTGGTGCGTTATTTTTATCTCCCCTCAACAAGGGCTTGCATCCCTTGGCTATTTGAGGGCTGATGAAGTTTTTGTTCGCTCCAGTATCAATTAAGAACTGAAGCCTTGCCCCGTCTTTCGCTCCATATTCTATGTATGGAACGCTAGAGAGGCGTCGGCCATAAAATTTACTGAGCCAGTACTACCAGCCTCCACAGGAGGTTGGTGACTAACTTGACTTCCAGGTACAGCTTCGTCATAATAACCCTCACCGGCAGATTCTTTCTCATGCTGGTCCGAAACGACCTCAGCCGAGGACGGAGCAGCATTTAGTTGATACAACTTTTGGGATTTCCGGAATGGGTTGAGGTTAGAGGAACCGCTAGGGCTGCGCTTAACACTCGAATTATTATTACTCTGGTTCGAACGATAGGAGTGTCCGGATTGGTGGGCCTCCATTTTAATTGCTCGGGGATTGGAATATCCTTGTGGGGACTGGGAATCCCTGCCTGCGTTCTGATATTGGTATTGGTTGTTATACGAGGAATAGTTAGGTTGGGACCAAGAGTACTTGTGACGGTAAGACTGGGATGGTTGAGACCTATTAGAGTAGTTGACGTGATTCATCGAGGCCAGATTCCGCAATTCCAAGCAGATGGCATAGGCCTCTGGCAAATTCTTCGGGCTGCGGATTACCAGTAGCTTAGAAAGGTCACCGCTTAAACCTCTGATGAAAACATCCAAGGCCCTGTCCCTATAAGTTTCGACGAGCGCGCCTAGGATTTACGGGCTTTGATTACCATTTTTCAGGCAGCGTATTATCAGGGCAAAGTGAGAATTTATCCCTGAGTAGTAGGCCTCCACGGTTTTCGCCCCTTGAGTCATCTTACCCATTTCGTATTCCAAGGTGCGCAGATCTCTCTTATCGGCGTAGTGGAGCGCTAGAACGCGTTTCATCTCGGACCAATCATCGTCTGCCACGTTATACGACATAATTGTCGTCTCGGCGTTACCCCTAATTTTCTGTCTAATGCTAACGACTATGGAGCGATAAAGCGGTCTCTCCTTAATTATTTCATAATCTTTTAGAATTGCCTCCGCTCTACCCATCCAAGAGTCGTAGGTGCCCGCTTCTCCCTCAAAGACCTGCAATTCTTTCACGCAGTCCGGTAGCCTGGCAATTTCCCTTAATTCATACTCCGTGCGGGCCGCAATCAAGGGTTGCGGTTGGGGGTATCTTCGGTAGCCCTTTCCCGAACCTCCTCTAGGCGTACCACCTTGTTGTTAACCTTTTTAATGTCATCTTTAACCTCCGCTACCTGGCCCAGTAACAGGGTCAGAGTAGCCTCAAACTTGGTAAGAGCTTCCTTCATTTCTTCCATTCTAACAAGTTGATTCAACCAGATTTTAATTCGGACAAGGAAATTATAGAGCGACGGTTTTTTGTATAACTCGGGAGTTTATTAATCTTTTGAGGGCTTCGCTGAGGACGTTTCACTTACCCGCGTGTAGTTCCTTAATTTTTTATTTGTTATTATAAACTTCGTATTATCTTCGTGAGTTGCCAGGCCACTTACAGCGTGCAGATTCTAGGGGTGAAAAACGACTTTAGTGTGATGTAATTACAATCATTTGGTAGGTCAGGCGGAAGCGATTTATTGTGCGTGTGTGCGTTTTTTTTTATTATTTCGTTTCGTGAGATTTTTTATTTTTTGAAAAGGAACAAAGATTTTTTCCATTTGTCGTATATGTCGAATGCTTGCATTTTTTCCTCGCAATCTCTTTTGATTCCTTTATCCGGCGTTAGGCACGGTGGGCCGTATTCTTCCGTTTTAGTTTATCACTTACTAAGGTACGGTTGCCACACAATCCACTAGGCGGCCCTTTCTGTGCTGATAACACTGAGCGTATCTAGTGAATTACCCCCACCACTTCTTATTTTACACATTTTTTTATTATAACGGGGGCCGCTCGTAACAAGTTACCGCAGCGGTTATCAAATTAAATATCTTTCATAATTGCAACGCACTATAACGCCCGTGAATTGGAACCACCGCGGCGGTTTCGTTGCTTCTTTTATTTCACGATAACCTTTTGCGCTCGTGAATAAGACGGGAGGTCAGATCACTGCAGCGGGTCGGTCATATCATTTTTATGGGATTTTTTCCATATTTTATTTATTTTGGAATCGACTGCGGACACATTTCTTTTATTTGGCATTTTTTCATTAGCATTCACCCGTCACTTCGTATGCAAAATTTCTGCATTTCTTTATTTATTTTTTATTATATTTTTTTCCGGGTTTTCGTATAATTTTTTATCATTATTCTTTTGTTGTTTAATACCTCGCTTTGATATTTGCTCACGCAACACACACAACACAATTTTCACTTCCACCTTTTACAATTTCGTGGATCCTCATCCTTAATGGAGAGGTCCCTGCTCGGGCGCCAGTTAAGTCCTTGGTAAGGACATGAGGGGAGCCCCGCCATAATTCGACTCCCTATGGCGGAGCTACGACCCCGGTTTATACTTGTACCTATTCATTCCCACAGTAGATTCAGAACAGGAGACCAGAATAGGAGTCGTCGTAATTCGTATCGTTATAATTCGTATTTATTATTTAATTAATTCGTACAAGAGGATCAGTAATGATAACTAATTTGGTTCGCCGTCCAACTGCTACTGTCTTGGCCCAAGTCGTCGCCTGGCCTTCAGCCCTCGGGGTAGCTGGGCGTTTCGTTGGCGCCGCCCGACGTCGGCGTCGGCAGCGCTCGCAATACTGCAGAGCTTGCAGTTCTCACCGTGCTCCAGTTGCACGGTGAGCGGGCAATGTGCCGTGCCCGGCGGATGTCTGTCGCCGTGCTGAGTCGGCACGGGGTGCGGGGGGGCAGGTGGCTCGTCAGCTTTCCCGCCGGCCGGTGGGTACCAATGTGCCGGGTCAGCACGGGGTGCGGGGGCAGGTGAAGTTGGCCGGTCAGCGCTCCCGTGGCCGGACGGCGGATGTTGATATGCCGAGTCGGCACGGGGAGCGGGGGAACAGTTGGGTCGGGCGGCCAGCCCTTCACTGTTAACTTGTATGTATGTATGTATATAGATGTCGCGTCGGCAGCGGAACAATATAAGGCGCACCAATAAAATGCAGAAAAAAGACGGACACTGGCTTACAAATTTTGTTTTAATATTTTATTCTTTATTTATTATGTTTTTATACCCTTGCAGGGTATTATAATTTCAGTCAGAAGTTTGCAACGCAGTGAAGGAGACGTTTCCGACCCTATAAAGTATATATATTCTTGATCAGCATCAACAGCCGAGTCGATCTAGCCATGTCCGTCTGTCCGTCTGTCCATCTGTCCGTCTGTCCGTCTGTCCGTCTGTCTGTTTCTACGCAAACTAGTCCCTCAGTTTTAAAGCTATCTGAATGAAACTTTGCATAGAGGCTTCTATTTACTCTCACTGCTATATATGTCGGAACGGGCCGGATCGGACGACTATATCATATAGCTCCCATACAAATGTTCGATAAATTTTTAGACAAAAAAATTATAACTTGGCTGTTTTTCAATATTTTTGCATCATTTTTGAGAGATAGCCATTTTATATTATTACAGAATTTTGGTAAAAATTTCATGAAAATCGGACGACTATATCTTATAGCTGCCTTAGGAACGATCGGAAAGAGAATAGGAAAAAAATTATAACTTCGTTGTTTTTCAACATATTCTTATCTACTTTTAGATATAAGCTTCTTTTATTATTTCAGAATTTTGGTAAAATTTTTATGAAAATCGGACAACTATATCATATAGCTGTCATATAAACGATCTGTAAATGTGGAGAAAATGTAAAGCTGGGAATGTAAAACTGTAACTGTCAAACTGTAAACATAATAAGTATAAGTAAAATGTAATGAAACTCTGTTTTGTGAGTGTTTTCAGCATTTAAATTTATAATATAAACATCAAAACCAATCTGCAAGGGTATACAAACTTCGGTGTGCCGAAGTTAGCTTCCTTTCTTGTTATTTTCTTGGTTTTAAAATGTTGTATGTAACTGTATGTGGAATGTATGTACATACATATGTGTATGGGGATGAAAATATAATGTGTAATATATATATATTATATGGAGAAAATATAATCTGGATTTATAATATAATAATATGTATGTATATATATGGATGATAGCGGACTGTATTTTGATTATTAGTAATTTTTTACTATGGAATTTTATTTTCTATCGTGCTTAATAAAGTAAGCCGATATGTATGGACATATGTATGTAATTTTTATTCTTGTGTCGGAACCGTTTTGTACATTGATGTACGGATAAATGCCAATATGTATGGAGGAAAGCGGACGAAAAAGAATATGGCGACGATCAAAACGGAGACGGATTGAAAATTGCAAAATGTAGGAAATGGAAAAAAGAAATGGAAAATTCCTCAACTGCCGTTGTCAGGAAAAACCGCACTTGGAAAATTAATCTTGCAGCAGAGTGACCGAAATTAATTGTTCGGACTACTGCTGAAGACCGGCAGCGAAGGGGGCGACGGAATAGTTCGTATTTATCTTTGGAAATAAGAAACGCCGAGAACTGCTGGTGTGGAAGGAAAAAATCCGGAATCCAAAAATCCAAAATCCAATAAAATCCGGAAATCCAAAAATCCACAAATCCGGCTCTGTAGGACCAAATGTTCGGCTGGGGGGAAACTTGCTGATTCCGTTCCGTAGGATAAGCACAAGAATTATTAAAAAACACTCCCGCGCCGCAGTCAGCGAAAACACCGTAGAAAACACCGCACGAAAGAGAGTAGTAGGCCGGGGGGCGTGGTTATTTTCAATATAAAATGTTCTGGACTCGGTCCGCTTTATTTGCTGGCATAAAAGGAATTAAAATGTACAAGTTGGAGTGAGAGATCAGAACCGCCGATCGCCCAGAGTCGAAAGCCTCCGCTAGAAGAGCGAGAGAGCAAGCTGCGCAAGAGCGCAAGCTGAGAGCGAGAGCGCGCTGAGGAGCTTTGCAGAAGTGGGAGCGCTTCGGAGTCGCGCGGGGGGGAAACGAAAGCTCCTGACCTGAACACATCTATCTATAGTATATTTGTTATTTTGTTTTTTTAGTTGTACATAATAAATTAAATTGAATACAAAAAAAACAAGAAAGGAAGCTAACTTCGGCACGCCGAAGTTTGTATACCCTTGCAGATTGGTTTTGATATTTATATTATACATTATAATGCCAAAAACCGACACTAAACAGAGTTTCATAACCTTTTACCTATATTTACTATGTTTACAGTTTGACAGTTACAGTTTTACATTCCCAGCCTTACATTTTCTCTACATCTACGGATCGTTTCTATGGCAGCTATATGATATAAACGTCCGATTTTTTTTTTACCAAAATTCTGAAATAATAAAAAAAGTTTATATCTCAGAGTAGATGAAAATACGTTGAAAAACAACGAAGTTTTTTCGCATTTCCTGATCGTTCCTATGGCAGCTATAAGGTATAGTCGTCCGATTTTCATAAAATTTTTTCCAAACTTCTGGAATAATATAAAATGGCTATATCTTAAAAATGATGCAAAAATATTGAAAAACACCCAAGTTATAATTTTTTTTCTGAAAATTTATCGAACATTTGTATGGCAGCTATATGATATAGTCGTCCCATCCGGCCCGTTCCGACATATATAGCAGTGAGAGTATATAGAAGACTATATGCAAAGTTTCATTCAGATAGCTTTAAAACTGAGGGACTAGTTTGCGTAGAAACGGACAGACGGACGGACAGACGGACATGGCTAGATCGACTCGGCTGTTGAGACGGAAACGTCTCCTTCACTGCGTTGCAAACTTCTGACTGAAATTATAATACCCTGCAAGGGTATAAAAACACCCACGCAGAGGGCGCAGATCTACGCAGCCGCGCAGGATAGGGAAGCAACCCAACAGACTAGAGCAGCGTCGAAGATTACCGCCAGAAGGAGAAGCCTCGAGAACTGGCAAAATCGCTGGGACTCATCGCAAATGTTAACCCCCACCCTTCCCTTATGAACATGCCCCCCCCCCCCCTTTCTACTAAATAAAAGAATTAAAAAAAAAAACCCACACAGTTTCATAACTCCCGCGGCAGAGATGTCCTACAGCGAGGTCCTGAGCAGGGTCACGCGCACCCAGGACTCTAGAAAGGCAGGAGTTGGGGACAAGGTGTCCAGAGTCAGAAAAACGGCTCCTTTTTGAGCTTAAAAAGTCCTCTGGACCTTCCCTCACCGCGCTGAAGGAGCAGATGGGGAGTGTGCTAGGCGGAGGATTGCCGATCCGCACTGTGTCACCTCAGACCACATTCCTTATCCGGGACCTAGACGAGCTGGTAACCAGGGAGGAGCTTTCGGCAGAACTCGCCTCACAGGCTAACTTCCCACCTGGTTCTGTTACCATCAAGAGCATCCGCTCCCTCGGCAAGTGGAGGGCAGGTGGCAACGTTCTCCGTCCCAGAGACTGTAGCTGGTTCCATAGATAGTCTGGGGAGGGTAAAAGTCGGCTGGACGAGATGTCGCATAAAAGTGATAGAATCTTGTCCCAGATGCTTCCACTGCATGGAGCCAGGGCACATAGCGGCCAGGTGCACCAGCACCTCCGACAGAAGCAGCTCTTGCTTCAGGTGTGGCCAGGAGGGTCATAAAATAGCCGCCTGCAACAATAGTCCGCGCTGCTTCAGATGCGCCGAGTCGAACCTCAGCGACACGAATCACCAGGCGGGCAGCAGCCACTGCCCCTTAGTGACGTCGCGTAGAGCAGCCAAAACAAAAAGGGCATGATAGTGGTTCAGCTGAATTCGAACCACTGCACGGCAGCACGACTTGCTGTCGTAATCGGTCCGAGAACGCGGTGTCGATGTTGCCGCTATCAGTGAGCCGTACAGGGTAGGCCCCGGCCCACACTGGGCGGTGGACAGCTCTGGCAAAGCTGCCTTGTGGTCTTGCGGCAACACACCGCAAGGCTCTCAAGGCGGCAATCCGGAAAAGCAAAACCAAATGCTTTCTAGACCTTTGCGACACCGCGGACATCGATCCCTGCGGAAACGCCTACAGGATCATCGTCAAGAAGATCCACGGGGCAAAACAGGGCGCCCCTCATGACGCAGAGAGCATCGACAGGATAGTCGAGCACCTGTTCCCGAGGGCGGATAACCCCAGAGCCACGCTGGAGATTGCTACGCACTCTCTGGAAGGGTTCGAGCCAGTCCTGGAGACGGAAATCCTATCAGCGGCGGCGAGAATCAGAGAGGCGAAAGCCCCTGGCCCTGACCTCGTTCCCAATAGAGCCCTGAGACTTGCCCTTTCGCTTCGCCCGGATCTATTCGCGGAGCTGTACGGAAAGTGCCTTAGAGAAGGAACATTCCCTAGGAGATGGAAGGCTGGTCCTACTTCCGAAACCAGGAAAGCCGCCAGAAGACCCTTCCGCTTACAGACCAATCTGCCTGATTGACGGGGCGGGCAAGGTACTGGAGCAGCTGATCCGGACGAGGCTAGAGACGGCCATCGCTTCGACGATCTATCTGACTCCCAGTTCGGATTAAGGAAGGCTACGTCGACGGTTAATGTCATCTCCAAAGTGGCGGGCATCGCAAAAGCCGCCATTGCAGGACAACGGTGGAAAGGAGGCGCGAATTAGTACTACTTGATTGTCACGCTAGACATCTGCAACGCCTTCAATACGGCGAGATGGGGATATATCCTGAAGAGCTATTTCAGAGGCAGAACCCTGGTATACGACTCGGACGGCGGTGTCAGATCGGCCGAGCTCTCCTACGGAATTCCGCAAGGGTCGGTTTTGGCACCGTTGCTGTGGAATGCCATGTACGATGCACTATGGTTTTTTTCGCGTTTTTTTTGGCATAAACTCAAATTTTAAACCTATTGATCTGAAATTTGGTTTGTATACATTTTTTAAGCTTTTATGATGACCTACCAAGTTTCAAATGATTTGGGGCACTATTTCATATAGCTGCCATATAACCGATCTGGCCGATTTGCACCAACTTTTTTGTTTTTCAAGTTATTGCTTTGAAATTTGGTTTGTATACATTTTTTAAGCTCCCAAGATGACCTACCAAGTTTCAAATGATTTGGTTATATTTTAACAAAAAAACTTTTTTTGGCGAATCGGCCAGATCTGTTATATGCCAGCTATATGAAATAGTGCCCCAAATCATTTGAAACTTGGTAGGTCATCATAAAAGCTTAAAAAATGTATACAAACCAAATTTCAGATCAATAGGCCTAAAACTGGAGTTTATAGCAAACAAAACGGGAAAAAACCATACTGATATGGTACTAGAAAATTATGATTTTTTTCGAAAACGTGTGGATTCGGACAAAAACGGTTAGTTTCTCATTAATCTGCACACTTTGGTTAATAGTTTCTCATTTACAACTTTTTGCAACTCTTTGCCATGCAAAAGTACTGATCCACGAAACACAGCTACACTGGTTAAGCTCGTTCTAAAAATACACGTAAAAAAAAGACGGTACAATTGGACAAAAACACATAACAACGACAGAAACATTGGTCAACTTTAGTTTAAATACCTGGACAATCGTTTTCCATATTTATTCATTTACTTTCTTCGTAAGCTTTTGCCACAACAAACTATCAAAGTTGCACAATTTTTCGTGCCAATTTCATACAATACAACTGCTACGTAATCAGCTGACTTTAACAGATGGCCAGCAGAACAGTGTTGCTCCATTGATTAAAGTTACATATTTTTTTATCTGTCTAGGGTGTTTAAAAATTAAAAATAAAAAAATGTTAAGATACATCAAAATAAAAAAATTGACTTTATGCCAAAAAAAACGCGAAAAAAACCATAGTGCGATGGTGTTCTGCGGCTCCCGCTCCCAGGCCGGACAGAGCTGGTGGGATTCGCTGATGACTTAGCCGTAGTCGTAGTCGCAGTGAACGAAGCTGATGGAGCCAACGGGATGGCAAACAAGCTGGCTGACGCCATGGCAAAGCGGCAAGAAAGGCGCTGAATGTCGCCATTAGGAACAGCAAGCGGGAATGCTTCCTCAAGCTGTGTGATGCCACCGAGGATGATCCATGGGGAGGCGCGTACAAGATGACGGTTAAGATGCTGAACGCGGGGAGAAACGCTCCATCCGACCCGGAGGCGCTGGAGGGGATCGTTAGAGCCCTATTTCCAGAAAACTTCCCAAGAGCCGAGCCAGGAGATTTCCGCAGTGTCACGGAAACCGAGGTACTGCAGGCCGGCATGAACATAAAACCCAAGAAGGAGCCGGGTCCGGACTGGATTCCAAGCAGAGCGACGAAGTTGGCTCTAGCGTTGCTGCCGGAGCAAGTGGCCGGGCTTTTTAACAAATGCCTCCAGGAAGGTACGTTCCCCATTAGGTGAAAACGGCAACGGCTGTTGTTGTTGGCCAAGCCAGGAAAGCCGCCAGGAGAAGCATTCTCCTACAGGCCAATCTGCCTGCTGGACATAATAGGCAAAGTCGTCGAGAGGGTGATCGCAACCAGGATGACAGAAGCCATTGAAGCAGCGGGCGGCCTATCCCCCGAGCAATTCGGCTTCAGGAAGGGAAGGTCTACCATGGACGCCATTATGAAGGTGGTTAAGGTGGCTAAGGAAGCCATCACTGGCTCCAGGTGGAAAGGAGGAACGAAATCCTACTGTCTAGTGGTCACCTTGGACTTTGGAAACGCGTTCAACACGGCTGACTGGGGGCGGACAATGGAGTCCCTGAGGAGGTTCAATATCCCCAGCTACCTACTGAATATAGCGCTAAGGTACTTTAGCAACAGAGTGCTCACTATGGACACATGAGCATACAATGACTCAGCCGGAGGCCTCCGTTTTGGGAACCCTGCTCTGGAACGCCATGTACGATGGAGTTCTGAGACTCCCAATGCCAGTGGGCACCAGCCTGGTTGGTTTTGGCGATGACGTCACCATAGTGGTGGTAGCCAAGGAGCTAGCGACGGTAGAGACTCACGCCGACGCAGCGGTGCAGGCGGTAGAGTCGTGGCTACCGAATGCAGGGCTGCAGCTGGCGGCCCACAAGACGGAGGCGGGGCTTGTCTCAAGTCGAAAAGCGGTGGATACAGCTAGTGTGAGGGTCGGTGGAACCACGATACGATCCCAGCGGGCAATCCGGTATCTTGGCGTCCTTCTCGACACGCGCCTGTGCTTCAAGGAGCACCTGGATTAGAAGGCCAGCGGAACCGCCAGAGCTCTATCCAGGATGCTGCTAAACACTAGAGGGCCGAACCAGGCAACCCGGAAAATGCTCACGACGGTAGTGACGTCGCAGATGCTGTATGCAGCGCCGGTATGGGGGGAAGCCGCTAAGGTAAAAAGCTATGAGCGAGGGCTGGAGGCAACCTATAGGCTTGTGCGCCGTCAGAATCGCGTGCGCCTTCCGAACCATTTCGGAAGACGCGGCGCTGGTTATCGCCGGACAAGTCCCCTTGACGGAGCTCGTTCGGGAGAGGGCGGAGATCTACGCAGCCGCGCAGGACAGGGAAGCAGCCCTGCAGACTAGAGCAGAGTCGAAGGTTACCGCCAGAAGGAAGAGCTTCGAGAACTGGCAGAATCACTGGGACTCCTCGCAAAAGGGACGCTGGACACACACGCTCATCCCGAACCTATCGAGCTGGGTAGAGAGGTCGCATGGGCAGGTAGATTTCTACCTCACCCAGGTGATTAGCGGGCATGGCTACTTCCGCAGCTACTTAAAGCGATTCGGCCACCAGACGGAGGACTGGTGCCAGGAGTGCAGCTCCGGCGTCGTGACGACGACATGAGCTGGAGGCAATAGCAGGGTCCAGAATCTTGGCAGAGACACTGGTGCCGATGATGCTGGCAGACCAGCGAGTGTGGGAGGCTGCAGCGACATTCGCCGCGGACGTCATGAAGTCGCTCAGGGAGCTAGAGCGAAGGCGAAAGGAGCAGGCAGAGTAGGGGTCACCGCGCCCGCGAAGGCATGCCAGGCGGCGGTACCGCTGGGCGTTCGATTTATATTCTATCTGTTAACTGTTAAGCCTTTCATGTGTATATGTAGTGTATGTATATTGTAAGAGTAATAAATATAACGAAAATAAAAAAATAAACAAAAAAAAAACACACACATCACACGGAGAGGAGCCACCAACGGCACGAAGCCGAAAATAAATTTCCGAAGGGAATATAAAGAGATACGTTTTGTAACGACCCTCTTTTGGGGTGCTCGGCCTAGCTCGCCGGAGTCGGGGTTCGTACAGAAAATTTGTAGTGTCCGAGTCCCTCGTGTCCCAATAATCAGTAAATAGGCAAGAGGCGAGAGGTAATTTTAATACAAGCTTTATTGATCAAGATATATAGTGAAACCTGTGGGAAGAATACAGTGTGGTTGCTGCTGTGGGGGTGTCTTGTTGATACCCTGGTTGCGGGTAGATCCGTGTCCCGGTCTTCGATGGTGTTCAGCCGGCTGGCTGACGATGATACCCGGTGGTGGGTGATGCGACGCTGCGACTAGGGTCCAGTGGGTCGACTTGTGGTTACCCTGCTCGGGCGATGCGACTGCTGATCGTCGGTGTGGCGATGCCCTGTATCGGTGATGCGATCGTCGGTGATCGGCTTGTGAGTACCCTGTTCGGGTGATGCGACTGTCTCGTGGTCGGCTTGTAAATACCCTGTTCGGGCGATGCGACTGTATCGTAGTCGGCTTGTAAATACCCTGTTCGGGCGATGCGACTGTATCGTAGTCGGCTTGTAAATACCCTGTTCGGGCGATGCGACTGTATCGTAGTCGGCTTGTAAATACCCTGTTCGGGCGATGCGACTGTATCGTAGTCGGCTTGTAAATACCCTGTTCGGGCGATGCGACTGTATCGTAGTCGGCTTGAGGATACCCTGTTCGGGCGATGCGACTATCTCGGAGTCGGCTTGAGGATACCCTGTTCGGGCGACGCGATTAGGGTGCGTGACTGGTGCGGTGGGCCGCTGTCGTGGTCACGATAGGTGGGTCCGGGTGACGTCACTCGCGGTGAGCGATCGTCGTGCCTAAGCTCGCACCGTCCCTAACGCCTTTCTGCTATCAAGATCCGCCGGCAAGGGCCAGATCTTCTCCCCTCCTATGCTTGCTGGGCGAATGTGGCGAACCTCATTCGACGCCCTCCCCTATTCCTGATCTGCCATCCAAGGGCCAGGTCAGAACCCCAAGTCTATACTACCTGTACGGCGTGGTCATACGGACCGCGCTCGATACCCTGTTTCCGCGAGATCTGCCATGCAAGGGCCCGACCTCGTCCCACGGCTGACTATCTGTGCGAAGTCCGCCAACTAGGGCCAAACTCCGCTCCTCCCAGCTACTTCGTTAGATCCGCCTGCAGGGGCCAGATCTAGACCTATCGCTACCTTCACCTTTCCTACCTTCTTGGCTATTAAGGTCCGCCGCCAGGGCCAAACCTTATTCTACTGCTAAGTCTACGATTAGTACTACTTGTTAACTCACCAGTTCACTGCTCGGCTGCTCTGCAAAAGTGAAGTTGCACTGGCCGGTGCGTCGCTTTATATAGCCGGTCGACAGCTGTTCTCCCCCGATCGATAATCGATAATTCCCCGATGGCCGATAGGCAGGGCGTTGCCAGATCGATCGTATCCATTCGATTATCGTCAGCTGTTCAGGGCTGGACGCGCTATTCCTTGGCCGGCGTTGCCACTACTATTCTTAATCTTATTTGAAAGCTTAATTCTACTTATGGATTATATTTGTTGTTGCGACGTGGGTCGTCGCACTCCCCCCTCCTTTGCCAGTTTAAATTTTCGAGGTGGTTCTGATGACTTCTCCTGCCAATCTAGCTGGGTTGACCCGTTATTGAATTTGACCATTGTGCTAGTGTTCCTGTGTGAGTGTATTTGTGTTATTAGGTTCGGTGTTGTCGAGTGCTATTCCCTGTTCTCCTAAGTATTTCTTCATGTTATTTACATATGCTCTTTGTGTCTTGCCCGACCCTATCTCTTTTACTACTGCTATTACTGGGGACTCTAGCTTTATGACTCTGAATGGACCCTCAAACTTCGGTGCGAGCTTGGCAGAGAACTTGTCGTACGCTTTTGACAGTGGGTGTTGTCGAACCCACACCATGTCCCCCTTTTTCGGCTTCCATTCGCGTTTCCTCAGGTTATATGTTCTGGCTTGATCCTGCGCTGCTTTTTCCATGTTCTTTCTTGCTAGCTCACATGTTTCCTTGATTCGCGCCATTCTTTCTTCCGTGGTCTCCTCGTTTATCGCTGAGCCTTTCGTTGTTTCATCGAACAGACTTCCCGGCAGCCTTGGTTCTCTCCCGTACGTGAGGTATGCCGGGCTGTATCCAGTTGATTCCGATCGGCTGCTGTTAAATGCTAGGGTCAGCTCCGGTAGTACGTCGTCCCATCGGTCGTGCCTTTCTCCCGCGAACTGTGCGATCATGGTTTTTACGGTTCGGTTCGCACGTTCAGTCGGGTTTTCTTGCGGTGTATATGGAGCCGTGAACTGCTGGTGTACTCCCCATTTTGACATCTGCATCCTGAATTTGTGGCTTGTGAACTGTACTCCGTTGTCTGAGATTAACACCTTTGGAGCCCCGGTGCGTGCTAGTATTTTCTCCCGAAACGTTTTGAGGACTGCGTCTGTGGTCGCTTTCCGTATTGCTGTCAGCTCTACCCATTTTGTGAACTTGTCAATGAATACCAGTAGCATATTGTTGCCGTGACTTGACCTTGGTAATGGGCCCACGAAATCGACGCATAGTGTTTCACCCGGTGCCTCCGCTATCTGTGTGAGCATTCTTCCGGATGCCTGCTGTTGTGACACCTTGTATTGTTGGCATGTCGTGCATCGGTCAATATAATTCTTGACTTCCCGATGCATTCCTGGCCAGTAGTATCGCGTAGCAATCCTGTGCTTGGTCTTTCTTACTCCCAGGTGTCCTGCCGTTGCTGTTTTGTGGTTTTCTTCCAATACTCTCGCTCGTTGGTGTTTGCCTACGCAGAGTTTCCAGGGTTGTATGTCTTCGTCTGCTGCCCATGACGGTAGGTGTCTATATAATTTGTTGTTTTCGACACAGTAGTCTGGCCACCGACTCGGATTCTTCTCAATGTCTATTAGTTTTTCTCTAATCCATTTGTCTTCCGCTATCTCGGCACTTTGGGCCTCTTCGGTAGGTTGTCTTGACAGTGTATCGGCTACTACATTGAGTTTACCCTTCCGATATCGTACCTCGAATGAGTATGGTTGTCGTGCTAGTGCCCATCTCGCCACCCGTCCTGACGGACTCTCTATGGAGTTCAGCCACTTTAACGCCAGGTGATCCGTTATTACCACGAAGTGGTATCCTTCCAGGTACATCCTCATCTTGTGTATACCCCAGTGTATCGCGAGGCATTCTTTTTCTGTTGCTGAGTAGTTCATTTCCTCCTTCCTTAGTTTGCGGCTCGCATATGAGATGACGTGTTCTCCGTCGTCGTCTTCTTGCGTGAGTACTGCCCCTAAGCCGCAGTTGCTTGCATCTGTTTGCAATATGAATGTCTTTGTGAAATCTGGGCATGCGAGTACTGGTGCTTCTGTCAGTGCCTTTTTTAGTTCTTCTGTTGCTCTTCCGTGTTCTTCTGTCCACTCGAACTTCGCGTTCTTCTTTATCAACTCAAACAACGGCTTCGCGATTTCGGTGAATCTGGGTACGAACCTTCTGTACCATGAGGCGACTCCCAGGAAGCTGTGAACTTGTTTTGTCGTTGTCGGCTCGGGCAGGTCCTTGATTGCGGCTATTTTGTCGGGGTCTGTGTGTATCCCCCTCGCGCTTACTACGTGGCCTAGGTACTTCAACTTGTCCTGGAAGAAATGGCACTTTTCCGGGTTGATTCGTAAGTTCGCTTTCCGTAGCCTTGCCAGTACCTCATGGAGCTTTTCCAGGTGTTCTCTCTTTGTTCTACCGATCACTACAATGTCGTCGAGGTAGGCGAACGCGAATGGTTCCATCTCCGGGCCTATCACTGAATCCAGTGCCCTTTGGAACGTTGCTGGTGCGGTGTGCAGACCGAATGGCATGACCTTCCATTGGAATAATCCTCGTCCCGGTACTGTAAATGCCGTGTACTGTTTGCTGTTTTCTTCCATGGGTATTTGCCAGTAGCCGTTCTTTAGGTCCAGTGTGCTGATATACTTTGCCTCTCTCAGTTGGTTAAGGATGTGGTCCATCCGTGGTACTGGGTATGCGTCTCGTTCCGAGTGCGTGTTCAACTGCCGGTAGTCAATACATAGCCTCCACTGGTTGTTCTTTTTTTTAACGAGCACTACCGGTGAGCTATATGCTGAGTGTGAGGGTTCGATCAGGTCTTGTTGTAGGAGTTCCTCCACTAGGTCGTGAATTATCTTCTGCATTGCCGGGTTTTTCGGATAGTACCTTTGCTTCAGTGGTCTGTCGTGTTTCATGTATATCTTGTGTTTTGCAATGTGACTTGTTCCGTGGATTTCACCCATCAGCTTTAGTTGCCTTTTTAGGAATTCCTCGACTTCTGCCTCTGTCGGTTCGGCTGCCGCTATTCCTACTTTCTGGTGTTTCTGCTGTTTTCCAGTCTGTGGCTTGAGCTGAGTGGTTAATCCTCCGCACCGCAGTGTCGTATCCCACTGTGCCAAGAAGTCTACCCCTAGTAGTATACCTCCGATAACGTCGTCCAGAATTAGTAGCGTTATTTCTGCTTTTCTTTCCCCTAGCTCGATCTTTAGACGTAGTTCTTCTGTGGCCGTTGTTGTAGTTCCATCCGCTAGATTTATTACCTCGTCTGTTGGTTGGACTTCGCCATACTGTCGGAGTTTGTCTGCTAGTTTTTCACTTATGAAACTTCTCGTTGCGCCTGTGTCGACTATTCCTTCGACCTGCACGCCTGCCACCTTGACTTGGGCGATGATCTTCCGGCCGTCAAACCTGATCATCGTCTCTGGTGGTATGTCTGGGTTGGCACTGGGTGTCCCACCTGTCTCCCAGCGCCTCTTCCGTTTCCCTCGTATCTTCTGCAGCAGTCGATTGTTCTTGTGTTGTCCCTTCCGCATATCCAGCAGAACAGTCTCGCCGGGTTGTTACACCGATGCGCCATATGCCCTGGTTGTTTGCATCGTCTGCACAGGTTGTTTACGTTGGGTATTCCTGCCGTTCTTGCTTGTGTCTGCTGTGGATACTGTGTTCCTAAGGCTTCGAATTCCTCCGTTAGCCTTAGGTAGTCCTGTAGCGACTGTACTTCACTACGTTTGGCATATCTCTTGAACTCCACGGTGCTGTTCCTATATGTCCATTCTAGTTTTTGTTCCTCGCTTAGTGTGGTGTGCGACATCATCTTCCGTAGTTCCCGTACGTAGTCTTTTGCGGGTTCCTGTGCGTACTGCTGACGTCTCGTTATCCGCTCCATTGCTCGTTCCCTATAGTCCGCCGGTACGTAATACCGCGTAACCTGTGCCTTGAACGTTGCCCAATCGTGGATCTTTTCTGGGTTTGTCCGCCACCAGTCTAGGGCTGCACCTTTCAGTATTACCACTGCTGCCGCTGTAATGTTTTCTAGCCCTATATCGTAGGCTGCTGCCAGTTCTTCCAACCGTGTTATGAACTCTAACGCGTCTCCTGACCCGTCGAATGTTTCGCCCCATCCTCGGATGGTATTTATGGCTGACGCGCGTTCCGATTGGCTGTTCCTTTTGTGTTCCGGCTTTGGCGAGCCTTCTTGAGTCTTTTCGGAGCTTGCTTCCTCCAAGTCTCTTTCTGTATCCGCGCTGTTTGTTGGTTTCCTTTCTTTTTCCGCCTGTAGCATTGCTGTGATCACTTCCCAGTTTACCTCCACTACGGGGCTTTGTTTGTTCTTTGCGTGTCGCTGGCTTAGTTCTCTCAGCCTGTTGACTCTTCCCTCGTCGTGGTCTCCGTTTTTTATGAAGTCCGATAGCTGGCGTCGTAGGTCTTCCACTATCAGCTCTGGTTCCATTCCAAACTCCCTTATGTATTCTTCCAGCTGGGTCTTGTTTAGACTTGTTACCCATCCGCGGGTTAACTTCTCTGTTGCCATGGTTTTTTACTTTGTTATTAAGGACTACGAGGTTTTCAGGACGTTGGGCGCCACTGTAACGACCCTCTTTTGGGGTGCTCGGCCTAGCTCGCCGGAGTCGGGGTTCGTACAGAAAATTTGTAGTGTCCGAGTCCCTCGTGTCCCAATAATCAGTAAATAGGCAAGAGGCGAGAGGTAATTTTAATACAAGCTTTATTGATCAAGATATATAGTGAAACCTGTGGGAAGAATACAGTGTGGTTGCTGCTGTGGGGGTGTCTTGTTGATACCCTGGTTGCGGGTAGATCCGTGTCCCGGTCTTCGATGGTGTTCAGCCGGCTGGCTGACGATGATACCCGGTGGTGGGTGATGCGACGCTGCGACTAGGGTCCAGTGGGTCGACTTGTGGTTACCCTGCTCGGGCGATGCGACTGCTGATCGTCGGTGTGGCGATGCCCTGTATCGGTGATGCGATCGTCGGTGATCGGCTTGTGAGTACCCTGTTCGGGTGATGCGACTGTCTCGTGGTCGGCTTGTAAATACCCTGTTCGGGCGATGCGACTGTATCGTAGTCGGCTTGTAAATACCCTGTTCGGGCGATGCGACTGTATCGTAGTCGGCTTGTAAATACCCTGTTCGGGCGATGCGACTGTATCGTAGTCGGCTTGTAAATACCCTGTTCGGGCGATGCGACTGTATCGTAGTCGGCTTGTAAATACCCTGTTCGGGCGATGCGACTGTATCGTAGTCGGCTTGAGGATACCCTGTTCGGGCGATGCGACTATCTCGGAGTCGGCTTGAGGATACCCTGTTCGGGCGACGCGATTAGGGTGCGTGACTGGTCCGGTGGGCCGCTGTCGTGGTCACGATAGGTGGGTCCGGGTGACGTCACTCGCGGTGAGCGATCGTCGTGCCTAAGCTCGCACCGTCCCTAACGCCTTTCTGCTATCAAGATCCGCCGGCAAGGGCCAGATCTTCTCCCCTCCTATGCTTGCTGGGCGAATGTGGCGAACCTCATTCGACGCCCTCCCCTATTCCTGATCTGCCATCCAAGGGCCAGGTCAGAACCCCAAGTCTATACTACCTGTACGGCGTGGTCATACGGACCGCGCTCGATACCCTGTTTCCGCGAGATCTGCCATGCAAGGGCCCGACCTCGTCCCACGGCTGACTATCTGTGCGAAGTCCGCCAACTAGGGCCAAACTCCGCTCCTCCCAGCTACTTCGTTAGATCCGCCTGCAGGGGCCAGATCTAGACCTATCGCTACCTTCACCTTTCCTACCTTCTTGGCTATTAAGGTCCGCCGCCAGGGCCAAACCTTATTCTACTGCTAAGTCTACGATTAGTACTACTTGTTAACTCACCAGTTCACTGCTCGGCTGCTCTGCAAAAGTGAAGTTGCACTGGCCGGTGCGTCGCTTTATATAGCCGGTCGACAGCTGTTCTCCCCCGATCGATAATCGATAATTCCCCGATGGCCGATAGGCAGGGCGTTGCCAGATCGATCGTATCCATTCGATTATCGTCAGCTGTTCAGGGCTGGACGCGCTATTCCTTGGCCGGCGTTGCCACTACTATTCTTAATCTTATTTGAAAGCTTAATTCTACTTATGGATTATATTTGTTGTTGCGACGTGGGTCGTCGCAGTTTTTTTTAAACTTACGCGCGCAAGAGGGGCCGATCATCGGCGATAGTAGCAGCGTCTGGCAACGCCACGATCGATCGCGGCAGCGCTGCCGGCAGAAGTGGGTCACGGCCACACTGCCGAATTTGGTCAATTTAATGCCCGGAAAACTCTTGAAGCGATAAGTCGCGCCGCTCCGAAAGTTTAACAAAAGTGCAAGTGTGAGACCACGTGTCCGCGTCGTAGAAAAAAATATCTCGGAGATCCTTCGATGACCTCCGCCCCGAGTCCTCAGGTGAGCATGACCGCCGGCCATTAATGTGACTCGGGATTTATCCCGCCCTGCCGCCAATAGTTTCGAATAAGAATTTTAATTAAAAATGTGTCACCGAATTATTATTGTGCTTTTCTCCACCCGTCTTCGTTCGCGGGCCGGTGCCCCTCGCCGGCAGTAACCATTCCCCTCCTGCTTTCTCCGCAGCATCGGAGAAATTCCGGGTGCGGACGGAAGTCGGACGGGACCAGGAGCCCGTGGCTGCTGGATTCATCCGAGCCCAGACTTGCTGCGCGAAGTTGCCGCTCCTCCTTCCCCATCCCTTGCCCGTCAGAGAGCCATCCCGGGCGTGGATCTGGTGTTGGTCGCTGGAGAATTCCGAACCAACTGTCCCGGCGCTGGATTCTTTCGGGCGTGGACGCAGACATCGGCTGCTGGATTTTTCCGAGCCTTTGTCCTGCCCCAACGGACGCCGCGCTGCTGGATTCTTCCGAGCGTGGGCGTGGGCGTGGCTGCTGGAGTATTCCGAGCCCTCTGATTCATCCCGCCGCTGGAGTATTCCGGGCGAGGATTCGGGGCTGGCTGCTGGATTTTTTCGAGCCACTAGTCCCGCTGCTGGATTCTTCCGAGCGTGGACACAGGCATTGGCTGCTGGAGAATTCCGAGCCCTTGTCCTACCCCGAAGGCGCCCCGCTGCTGGATCGTTTCGAGCGTGGGCGTGGTCGCTGGATCATTCCGGACCACCCGTCCCGCCGCTGGAGAATTTCGGGCGCGGACGCGGGCCTGACCGCTGAATCGTTCCGGGTTGCCCATTCTCTAGGCCAAGCCGCCGCGGCTGGGCAAATTCCGCGCGGCCGGTAACCATTGCCATAAATTTTCTCTCACTCGCCCCCCTCTATCTGGCTAAATAATTATCGGTGCTTTACGTTCTGGGCGTCTCACAATTATAAATTGTGTGAGGAAACTCTGGGCCGCTGAGGTTTACCCCAGCCAACCAGACGCTTCCTTACACACTAATCAAACAAAAATCTTAGAACTCACTATAAAAAAAGGATACAGCTGGAATCATCACATTACCAACCTGAAAACATCCCTCTCCCGTCCCCTCAATATCATAAGACACCTCTCCTCAAGAAAATACAACTGCAACACAACCACCCTCATCCAAATTGTAAACTCCACTCTCATCTCAAAAATGGACTACTGCCTATATACGGGAAAGCTCCCACCACCATTTTAAATTGCCTTAAATCGACCCAAAACTCCGCTATAAAAGCAGCCCTCGGGGCATTTAGAACAACTCCTATAAATAACCTGCTAATTGAAGCTAAAATTAATACACTAGAAAACAGATGCAAGCTTTTAACTAGCAAACTCGGGACAAAACGACGCATTTCCGCGAAAATATCGTATGTCGCTTTTTTTCGAAACTAAGATTTTAATAAAAAATTGTTAGGCACCTAATTTCTCACTACCCTGTGATATATTATAACTGAAAACCCTATAGTTCCGATAAAAATTAAGTTTTAACTTTATCGTTTGTTCAGTGCTTCCTAAGAGATCAAATCAAAAAAGAGATTCTCCTGTAAAATTGGATTTTTCAACATACGATACATTCGCGGAAATGCGTCGAAAACTTATTCTCTGTCATTGGGGAGTCAATAGGCAAACTATCCAAATCCATAGCCAAAACAAAAAGAAACTACAGATACCCCAGCACATCAAAAAAATACAATCCGGGAATAATTTTTAAAGCCACAAACACGTCCGTTTCCCTATCCAATAAAAACACAACTTCAATCTATAAAATACCACCAGCTGTTCCACTCTATTAAAAACTCCCTACACGATCACAAATTCATTTACACAGATTTAGTGTGTAACGTTTAAGTTCGTCTGCTTTGGGAGGGTCTGGGCTGCTAGGGCACGCTTTAGGTTCCGGCTCTAGCTCGTCTGCTTTGGGGGTGGTGGTCATTATCAACAAGCCAAGAATTGAGCGTGCTGCGACAAATTTAAAAGCTATAACTAAACCGGAAGAAATGATAAACCAGATCCATTGAAGGAGCAAAGCTATAGAAAAGAAACGGAAGTTTATAGAAAAAGAGACAGACGGAGGAAGAGAAAACTAAACTTTGGAGACACAGATGTTATTATGCTCACATAATGCCCACCCTACCTATGATCACCTGCCGCAAGAGCATGGCCCTGGTGATCCCTTTTCATTCCTACGACCATTGAGTCATCTATCGAGTCGGTAAAACAGGGGGTTTAGAAGTTCATGATTGCGTTAACCAATGTATATATCATATATAAATTTTATTAATGCTAAAAATTCGACAATATATTGACTAGGAATAGGCATAGGTAATTATTCGTATTATTCGTATATAGCATGATTTAATAATAATAAAGAAAAATATAATAATGTAAATGATAATTAAATAGTAAAGTTTTGCGGTAGCTGAAGGAATTATTTAAGATTTCTTTTTTTATTTCACTAATTGGTAGTTAACCTTATTAAACTCCACTCGATTCATTTTTCAAAAATAATTGTTCAAACTTCATATTGTTTAAATCCAAACGTTACGTTACTTTACGTTGTGAGCGTTAGTTAATTTCAAATGTTGCTTTATTTAATTCATGTTTTAAGGTTGGCATTTTATTTCATTGTGTTTTCTCTTTTATTTTCTTTGTTTTCACTTACTGAAAAGGTTGCATAAACAATCACGCATCTTATCCATCGGCGAAAGATCAATCTCCCTCGAAGGTGTGCTTGAAGTTTGTTGGCTTTGGCAGGCCGCTAGTTTAACATTAGTTTAAACGAAAGAGGTAAAAGAAACAAACTTCTGCCTTATGTTTCGCAACAAATGAAATGTTCTTAGGCATTACCAATATTAATTAAATTCTATAAATTATTATTCTATAAATTATTATTCTATAAATTATTATTAAACTTCTCAAAGGGTATTTCTTCACAATATTAATGGTGTTTAGGAGTGGGGTGGCTAGGATATCCTCCCCAAAAGGATCATTAGAAAAATCCGTCCCACGAAGAAGAAACGCAGAAAAAAAGTCCTGAAATTCGGGGGTCGAAAAATGACGTTGGCATGGAGCGCCCTTTGCATGCATTTATTGACATTCGTATTGGAACTAAAAACTTAGCTTAGCCTAAGGGCCCGCCGCCGGCCGAGAAGCCCAGGTTAACAGCGCGAGAGCGGGAGAACCGTGAATTGGAGCGGCTCGTCTAGAGCGAGCGACGATCGGGAGCACGGGAGCGTGCGATCGGGAATACCGAGGAGCGGAGAGCGGGCGAGCGTTGCTACGTTGGGAGCGCTTGAGCTTTTGGACGCTCGGTGGGCAGAGGGGGAACAGGGGGCCATGGCGTGAACATTCCCCCCCCCCCCCTTGAAATCACTCGGGTTGCAATAAACCCGTGCAGCACTATGGTGTGGAGGAGCATGAAGTCGCATCAGAGCGCTCCGTAGGACGCTGATGCCGGAGCGACGAGTGGGGCGAAGGACGAGTACCATGGAGAGGCGGATGATGATTAGGAGGCGTCGGAGGCCGTGAACAGGACGCATCAAAGCTGATCGGTACTGAGCGCTAGAAGACGTCGACCTTTCCGTAGCGGATGAACCAGGATGGCAGACTCGGCAACGGTAGGACTAAGAGCCTCGAGAACGTCTGCCTTCCAGAGCGATCGCGGTGTGTGGAAGCCCTTGTAAGTGATCTGGATGAAAAAGGATGACATGGAGATGAGTAATGGTCAATAATGTGCGAACTAGAAGTATGGGGTTGACCGATGCTGCGAGCGAAGTGGATGCTCTGGACGGTCATGCGGATGCAGGAGAGTGTGGTGGTGCTGATTGCACGTCTTGCATCGGTCACCGCTGCGGCAGGTTCCCACGGAATGTTCGTGGGCCAAACAGTTGGAACAATAACGGTGGTCGAGAACAGCTCGGAGCCTCTTCTCAGCGCAGAGTTTGAGGAACTGTTGGCATTTCCGGAGCGGATGGTTCCCTTGGCAGACTCGGCATTGGTAGGATAAAATACCTCGGGAACGTCTGCTCTTGCTGTCGTCGTACGGAACCCAGTAATTGGAGGAATCGGCAGAAGTGGTCACTCGTGTGGACAACGAGGAAACCCTTTGGATGGGTGCAGGTCGAGGACTAGATGGAGCGGAGGGTCTTGGAACATTAGTAGTAGGATTGTCGCGGTGCAGCAGAGTGTGATGCCGGCTGTGGCACGTAAAGCAGGAATGGGCACTAGTACAGTCCCGTTGCTGGTGCCCTCGCGAAAAACAATTTAAGCAGAGTGGATGAAGTCTGTCCGCTCATTGACATTCATGTCCAGGAAAAACGGGCATATACGGATAGGGTGGTCCTCTCTGGAACATAGATTACACCTTCTCGGTGTTGGAGCCATCGAGCCTACGCACCGGTGGATTGTCATTTGCTGACCTTGGCGGAAAATGCCCAGAGCCGCTAGGCCTGACGTCGTCGATGGCCTCCAAAGTGCGATGGCGCTCGGTCAGAAACGCCTCCAACTCACGCCAGTTTGGAATTTCGGCCTTATTGTGAATTGATTGCTCCCACAAGGAAAGCGTAATCTTGGGAAGCTTCGAGCAGACCATATACACAAGAAGGCAGCCCCACTCCTCGACTTCAATGGAGGACATTTGTAAGGCGGTCAAACAACTTTGAACTGTGCTATGCAGCTCTCTTAGAGCAACTCCGGATTCTTGAGGAACAGCCTGGATGTTAAAAAGAATCTTTAACTGACTGTTGACTAACAATCGTTTATTTTCAAAGCAGTCGGAAAGGCTTCTCCATGCTGAGACAAATACCCTCGTTGGTCAGAGGGCCCTTTGAAACGATTGCATGCACATCGCCGCTTGTCTTCGAAAGTAGGTGGAACAACCTCTCCACAGGCGTGAGTCGGGAATTATTAATGTAAATCGCCGTGAAGAGGTCCCGGAAGGTGGGCCACCGAAGATAATCGCCTGTGAAGACTTCGGTGTCCACTGGTGGCAGGCGACAACCCGTAGAAGGAAGTGGTTGGGCACTGACGGAAGCCTGAGTGGACTGGGAGGCGGCCTTGTCAAGTACGTCCTGAAGTTGGACAACACACCTCGAATATATGGAGTAACAGTCGCTATATTTTGATTCGAGGACTGTCGAGGCGGCGGTATTATCGGCGGACACGGAAAGAAGATCGGAGCAGCTTTCATAGCTTTTCTCCACCTTTTCCCACAGGGCCCGGATTTGGTCCCGATGAACTCGGCACATGGCAGGGGAAAATCTCTCAGTGTCAGGACCGCTCGGAGTGTGAATGTTAGCTTCGAATTGGCTAACACGGGCTATCGTGGCACTAAACTTTCTTAAGGCGATGTCTACTGCATTTTGAGCCATTTTGGAAACGCACAGCGTGAGCCGAGAGGCGCAAAGAAAACTCAATCAGGACGGAAAAGAGACACGGCGACAGCTGCTGCTGGCGATGGATGCCTGATTCGAAGTGGAAAGCAGAGTCGGGAACCAGAACGTAGACCGGAATGTCCGTGATCGTGGTGGAGTAGGAAGTGGAGCTTGTCTAAATTGGAAAATTAATTTACAAATTATAATCCGTAATAACAAAGAAAATTAATTAATTATTAATGTCGGAAATAATTAATGTGAATTATTTAAGTATTTGCACGTAATTATTACGGAGCCGGAAGGGCGGAATTAAAAAGAAACCTTGGCTTTGACTCGGGGAAAACTCACTGGGCTATGCCGTCGGCAAATCAGTGCATAAGTGAGGCGCCTATGAGAGACGAAAGGCAAAGATACCGAAACAACAACAACAACAGCACGGCTGATGCGGCGGTTAGCACGGGGATCGGAAAACAACCATAAATCGAAGTTTGGTTTAAGAAAAGCCGTCGGTAAAACACAGCCGAAGTGAAGAGCTCGGGAGAGAGAACAAAACAGAACTCAAGGAACAACAACAATAACAACACGTCTGTTGCGGCGGTTGTGTGGATGTGACGAAATAAAATCTTGGTTATTTTTGTTATTGTTTGATGGTTATTTAGTTCCTGTATGTAAGGGCAGAAAATATAAATACGTATGTAATTGTATGAGCATACAAAATATGTATGGAAAAGTTGTCTTTATTTTGTACAGTGGAAACCCGATAACGGAACTGCTGAGGGCGTACAAAAATATATTGAAGGCAGAAAATATATTTTGTACAGTGGAAACCCGATAACTGGACTGGAGTTGTGAGGGCGTACAAAAAATATTGGAGGCCGAAAATATATTTATATATTGGCATAAGTACAGTAGAGCGTCGAGAAGTGGACTGTATTATTTAAAGTTGAAGGAATTGTGTTCAAGAAAATATCGTTTTATTCGTTGATGTACGGCCGAATATAGGGACGTATGTATGTATGTACCGAGAAATGTACAACGGGCCGAAGAAGTGGAAGAAAAAACGGCGATAATTATGCCGTTGCAGAACGAAGTGCAGGCAAATGGAAGTGGGGAAAATTGGATTTGATATGATTTTCAAGTTGTCTAATTGCCGCGGTGTCGGAAAACTCGGACTAGGAGTTGACAAAAAAATCGTCCGCAGGTTGAGCGAAATTTAAATTTTGGACGGGAGGAAACTTTTTACTTATCTTTTCTGCGGCGGCACCACCAAAGGTGCTGGGAAAAAAGGATTCCAGGACGATATCCTTATCCGGCTCGAAGGACCATGTTTAGGAGTGGGGTGGCTAGGATATCCTTCGCAAAAGGATTAGTAGAAAAATCCGTCCCACGAAGAAGAAACGCAGAAAAAAGTCCAGAAATTCGGGGGTCGAAAAATGACGTTGGCATGGAGCGCCCTTTGCATGCATTTATTGACATTCGTATTGGAACTAAAAACTTAGCCCTTAGGCTAACTAAGGGCCCGCTGCCGGCCGAGAAGCCCAGGTTAACAGCGCGAGAGCGGGAGAACCGTGAATTGGAGCGGCTCGTCTAGAAGCGAGCGACGATCGGGAGCACGGGAGCGTGCGATCGGGAATACCGAGGAGCGGAGAGCGGGCGAGCGTTGCTACGTTGGGAGCGCTTGAGCTTTTGGACGCTCGGTGGGCAGAGGGGGAACAGGGGGCCTCCTGGCGTGAACACATGGCTTCCAGAGATTCTAAACAAATTCACACCTCGTTTCATTTAATTTCATAAAGGTTATAATAACCTTTGTAGGCTATGGCCATTTAGCGATGAAAAATTCAAGAAAATCGATTTGGGCATTAAAGATTTTTATCCCGTTTAAGTGTTTAATTTATCACGGAAAGTATGCACTTGGACATCGGATGCTTTATCTGCACTGATTGGCCTAATCTGCACTACACTGCCCTACATAATGGTTTTAGATTATGCCCGCGTGGGTGCAGGGGTCAGACTGGGGTCACATGGTCAAACCGACGATTACTGCCAAACGTAAAAAAAAAATTCCGCATCCGTAGTGCTGGCCGCAGACGAAGGTTGCGTAGCCGCACTGGTGGTCGTTTTCTGCACTAGAATTTATCTATGCATCTCTCCGACTCGGCTCCCTAGCCCGCCATGCCCCTCTTAGGGGTGCTCCTCTGGACAGGGAGTCGAATGCTGCTTGCTGGGGTCAATCTGTTGATTTTAAATTCGCCACAGTAAGCAATCAACAATATAACCACTTTTCCGAGAATATTTACCCACTTTATGATTGGCCCCGATAAAAATTTAGGGGTCTCCCAGGGTACTGGCCGACGCCAGACGGTCGCCTTGCTACCTTAGCTGTCACTTTTCTTAGGGACCTGGCAACAAAAGTAATTATGCACCGTACACAGACACAAGCAGCCTTTATTTACTCACTTTCGTTTGGTTAAGCTCTGACTGAACCTTTTCGAGTACAAAATTTTGATCTGTCCGCGTAGACGTTGCACGTTTAATCAAACTTGGGCTGCTGGCAGCAACTTAACACTTGCGCACTCCACCGGCTCTCGATTTGAAAAAAAATTTGCACGGAAACGGATGGAGAGACTTTGGTTCAGCTGAGTTGCAGAAAAATTTCCTAATTGGAACTAAAGCTTTCCAGATCTCCCCTGGCGCAGCTATGAGCCATCTGGTATACTTGCCCAAAATTCTGTTCTGGTGAAAAAATATACGTGCAGCTGCCGAATTTTACGCACGTGCATTAAAAGTTCGGCTTAGAAATTGCGAAAACCTTTGCCTGCTTTTAGGACAAAATCTATTAGCGTTACTTCGTACCCCAAATCTTGGCTAAAATATCTTTACGGTCTGCAGCATAATAAACTCTGCGTCTCTTCAGTCGCTACTACACAGACGGCTTAAAAGCCAATGACACTGTGAGCTACAGTGTAACCAATAATACTGACATAAACAAATCTGGACTCCTTCCCCAGTATTCCTCCGTAATCTCTAGTGAGTTGATTGCAATTCATGAAGCTGTCAAAATTTGCTCAGGATCACCTGGTAAATATATGCGATATGCTCGGACTCCCAATCCTCCATTAAATCTATATCAAACGTAAACAATTACTCTTACTACCCCAATACAATAAGATCCCTTATTACCAAACTCTTTCCCAAAATCAGACTAATTTGGAGCCCTAGCCATATAGGTGTGATAGACAATGAGAGAGCGGACACAGCAGCGAAAGAAACACACAAATACCCTCTAATATTCACAAAAAACTTCAACACCAAAGACATCACACAACTCCTTAACAAACACTATACCGACAAACTCAACAGTTTTCAAACACAAACTTCCCAATGCACTATGGTTTTTTTCGCGTTTTTTTTGGCATAAACTCTAATTTTAAACCTATTGATCTGAAATTTGGTTTGTATACATTTTTTAAGCTTTTATGATGACCTACCAAGTTTCAAATGATTTGGGGCACTATTTCATATAGCTGCCATATAACCGATCTGGCCGATTTGCACCAACTTTTTTGTTTTTCAAGCTATTGCTTTGAAATTTGGTTTGTATACATTTTTTAAGCTCCCAAGATGACCTACCAAGTTTCAAATGATTTGGTTATATTTTAACAAAAAAACTTTTTTGGGCGAATCGGCCAGATCTGTTATATGGCAGCTATATGAAATAGTGCCCCAAATCATTTGAAACTTGGTAGGTCATCATAAAAGCTTAAAAAATGTATACAAACCAAATTTCAGATCAATAGGCCTAAAACTGGAGTTTATAGCAAACAAAACGGGAAAAAACCATACTGATATGGTACTAGAAAATTATGATTTTTTTCGAAAACGTGTGGATTCGGACAAAAACGGTTAGTTTCTCATTAATCTGCACACTTTGGTTAATAGTTTCTCATTTACAACTTTTTGCAACTCTTTGCCATGCAAAAGTACTGATCCACGAAACACAGCTACACTTGTTAAGCTCGTTCTAAAAATACACGTAAACAAAAGACGGTACAATTGGACAAAAACACATAACAACGACAGAAACATTGGTCAACTTTAGTTTTAAATACCTGGAAAATCGTTTTCCATATTTATTCATTTAACTTCTTCGGAAGCTTTTGCCACAACAAACTATCAAAGTTGCACAATTTTTCGTGCAAATTTCATACAAAACAACTGCTACGTAATCAGCTGACTTCAACAGATGGCCAGCAGAACAGTGTTGCTCCATTTGTTAAAGTTACATATTTTTTATCTGTCTGGGGTGTTTAAAAATTAAAAATAAAAAAATGTTAAGATACATAAAAATAAAAAAATTGACTTTATGCCAAAAAAAACGCGAAAAAAACCATAGTGCAATGGTACAAACAGATCTTTCTAAACACCCCAACTAACTTATTTTTGAAAAACAAATCTCAACAGAAAACAACAAATTATAATTAATAGGCTACGACTAGGACACACACAACTCACAAACGCCCATTATATGAATAGTTCCATAACAAGTATATGCCCATTTTGCAACACCTCAGCAATAGACATCCAACACATATTAACCCTTTCATGCCCAAATTAAACTGGGAACACATAGAAAATATTTAACACCATAAATGATTAATAGGAGCCCCCATTAGCGTTCATTTTGATTTTCGATACTCTAAGTCCTTTGGTATGTCCTTACTGCAATGTTGCCTATAGTCAACATTTGTCCCTCCACACTCTTTATAAAACAATTTTCAAGCCCAATTTTATACTTTTATCACAGTCTTACCTATTTTAAAGATGTGTACGTACTTATTTTTTTAATATTTGTCACTAATTTTAGTTAATCGCATTTTTTTCACGGACACTTTTTGGCAAAATTTTTGGCAAAATTTTTCGGCAGCTGTGGTCGCTTCGAATAATTAGTGATAACTGAACACATGCTGCAGCTGCATTCGTAAAAATTACCAAAAATGAAAGAACATTAATAAGGAGAATCCCCCATAAAAAAAAAGTTCACAAAAATTTTGAATCGTAACCGATTCGTAACAGTGGGCATGAAAGGGTTAACAGACTGCACTGCACTTTGTAATGGGCAGCATTGGAGATAAAAGTTAAAATTTTAAAATTCAAAAGATTTGACATACGCGCCTTACGATAATCATATCTCATTCTCCAGCCCTATTCGATCATAACAGCTGTGTGTAACGCTTGTGGCAGGCAAAAAAGCTGGCAAAGGAAAAATTAGGTGTCGCCATCTACAGGGAAGTGCAAATGTTGTGTTTATTTTTAATCCAGGTTTGGCGCTTAATGCCGAGCCAAATCGCCGGATTGAGGCCTTCATTGGAGCCCGTCCCTGCCGTAGAAGAAACTAAGGAAAAAACCGTATCCGCCAGCCAGAGACGCCGACATCTGCATTGCTAAATTTTCCCGAGTTAACGTCGTCAGAAATTATACATGCAAATATACATGGAATTTTAGGGATTGATTTGCGTCAGCGGCCACAGTCGAAAGAAAGAGAGTAGGGAATGCATTATTTCTCTTAAAGGCATAGGGCGGATCTCTTAGAACGCTGCTGAATTTCGGTCCAGCTGTGAAGAGGTGGAGACAGCGGGAATGGACGAATAGGCAAGGGCTCTGATCAACAGTTCGCGATTTGCCTACATGGTCGCCGGGCGCGCATAGCGAAGTTTGGCGCGTCATCGTCGCTGCGAAGGAGAGAGGAGAAGGAGAAAAAGAAACGGCGCACTATGGTTTTTTTCACGTTTTTTTTGGCATAAACTCTAATTTTGAACCTATTGATCTGAAATTTGGTTTGTATACATTTTTTAAGCTTCTATGATGACCTACCAAGTTTCAAATGATTTGGGGCACTATTTCATATAGCTGCCTTATAACCCATCTGGCCGATTTGCACTAACTTTTTTGTTTTTCAAGCTATTGCTTTGAAATTTGGTTTGTATACATTTTTTAAGCTCCCAAGATGACCTACCAAGTTTCAAATGATTTGGTTATATTTTAACAAAAAAACTTTTTTGGGCGAATCGGCCAGATCTGTTATATGGCAGCTATATGAAATAGTGCCCCAAATCATTTGAAACTTGGTAGGTCTTCTTGGGAGCTTAAAAAAGGTATTCAAACGAAATTTCAATACAATAGGCCTAAAATTGGAGTTTATAGCAAAAAAAAAACGGAAAAAAACCATACTGATATGGTACTAGAAAATTTTGATTTTTTCGAAAACGTGTGGATTTGGACAAAAACGGTTAGTTTCTCATTAATCTGCACACTTTGGTTAATAGTTTCTCATTTACAACTTTTTGCAACTCTTTGCCATGCAAAAGTACTGATCCACGAAACACAGCTACACTGGTTAAGCTCGTTCTAAAAATACACGTAAACAAAAGACGGTACAATTGGACAAAAACACATAACAACGACAGAAACATTGGTCAACTTTAGTTTTAAATACCTGGACAATCGTTTTCCATATTTATTCATTTAACTTCTTCGGAAGCTTTTGCCACAACAAACTATCAAAGTTGCACAATTTTTCGTGCAAATTTCATACAAAACAACTGCTACGTAATCAGCTGACTTCAACAGATGGCCAGCAGAACAGTGTTGCTCCATTTGTTAAAGTTACATATTTTTTATCTGTCTGGGGTGTTTAAAAATTAAAAATAAAAAAATGTTAAGATACATAAAAATAAAAAAATTGACTTTATGCCAAAAAAAACGCGAAAAAACCCATAGTGCAATGGTACAAACAGATCTTTCTAAACACCCCAACTAACTTATTTTTGAAAAACAAATCTCAACAGAAAACAACAAATTATAATTAATAGGCTACGACTAGGACACACACAACTCACAAACGCCCATTATATGAATAGTTCCATAACAAGTATATGCCCATTTTGCAACACCTCAGCAATAGACATCCAACACATATTAACCCTTTCATGCCCAAATTATACTGGGAACACATAGAAAATATTTAACACCATAAATGATTAATAGGAGCCCCCATTAGCGTTCATTTTGATTTTCGATACTCTAAGTCCTTTGGTATGTCCTTACTGCAATGTTGCCTATAGTCAACATTTGTCCCTCCACACTCTTTATAAAACAATTTTCAAGCCCAATTTTATACTTTTATCACAGTCTTACCTATTTTAAAGATGTGTACGTACTTATTTTTTTAATATTTGTCACTAATTTTAGTTAATCGCATTTTTTTCACGGACACTTTTTGGCAACATTTTTGGCAAAATTTTTCGGCAGCTGTGGTCGCTCCGAATAATTAGTGATAACTGAACACACGCTGCAGCTGCATTCGTAAAAATTACCAAAAATGAAAGAACATTAATAAGGGGAATCCCCCATAAAAAAAAAGTTCACAAAAATTTTGAATCGTAACCGATTCGTAACAGTGGGCATGAAAGGGTTAACAGACTGCACTGCACTTTGTAATGGGCAGCATTGGAGATAAAAGTTAAAATTTTAAAATTCAAAAGATTTGACATACGCGCCTTACGATAATCATATCTCATTCTCCAGCCCTATTCGATCATAACAGCTGTGTGTAACGCTTGTGGCAGGCAAAAAAGCTGGCAAAGGAAAAATTAGGTGTCGCCATCTACAGTTTGGTCTCCGCATTAAAGGCAGGGGCAGAAGAAGAAAGTAGGGATACCTTTCGCAGAGAAAGAGGCAACAGAGGCATCTGTCAGTTAGGGCCGATGACGTTGGACTCGCCAGAGAGAGAGCTATAGAGGTTCCCGAGCAGATCGAGGCGTCACCATAGTTCTTTTCCGATTTGGCGGTCCCAAAGCTAAGTTCAGTAAAAGGGAAAGAAAATCCCATATATATACATGCTACCAAAGTGCTAAGGAAAAAAACTTAAGCAAACGTCGGAAAAGAAGCCCTGAATCAAGCAGCGCTGAATCCAATTCCAGGGTAAGCGGCAAGTGCAGGGATTTAGTTTCAACAAAAAAAGTGCAAATGTTGTGTTTATTTTTAATCCAGGTTTGGCGCTTAATGCCGAGCCAAATCGCCGGATTGAGGCCTTCATTGGAGCCCGTCCCTGCCGTAGAAGAAACTAAGGAAAAAACCGTATCCGCCAGCCAGAGACGCCGACATCTGCATTGCTAAATTTTCCCGAGTTAACGTCGTCAGAAATTATACATGCAAATATACATGGAATTTTAGGGATTGATTTGCGTCAGCGGCCACAGTCGAAAGAAAGAGAGTAGGGAATGCATTATTTCTCTTAAAGGCATAGGGCGGATCTCTTCGAACGCTGCTGAATTTGGGTCCAGCTGTGAAGAGGTGGAGACAGCGGGAATGGACGAATAGGCAAGGGCTCTGATCAACAGTTCGCGATTTGCCTACATGGTCGAAGATTACCGCCAGAAGGAGAAGCCTCGAGAACTGGCAAAATCGCTGGGACTCATCGCAAATGTTAACCCCCACCCTTCCCTTATGAACATGCCCCCCCCCCCCCCCCCTCTTACTACTAAATAAACGAATTAAAAAAAAAAACCCACACAGTTTCATAACTCCCGCGGCAGAGATGTCCTACAGCGAGGTCCTGAGCAGGGTCACGCGCACCCAGGACTCTAGAAAGGCAGGAGTTGGGGACAAGGTGTCCAGAGTCAGAAAAACGGCTCCTTTTTGAGCTTAAAAAGTCCTCTGGACCTTCCCTCACCGCGCTGAAGGAGCAGATGGGGAGTGTGCTAGGCGGAGGATTGCCGATCCGCACTGTGTCACCTCAGACCACATTCCTTATCCGGGACCTAGACGAGCTGGTAACCAGGGAGGAGCTTTCGGCAGAACTCGCCTCACAGGCTAACTTCCCACCTGGTTCTGTTACCATCAAGAGCATCCGCTCCCTCGGCAAGTGGAGGGCAGGTGGCAACGTTCTCCGTCCCAGAGACTGTAGCTGGTTCCATAGATAGTCTGGGGAGGGTAAAAGTCGGCTGGACGAGATGTCGCATAAAAGTGATAGAATCTTGTCCCAGATGCTTCCACTGCATGGAGCCAGGGCACATAGCGGCCAGGTGCACCAGCACCTCCGACAGAAGCAGCTCTTGCTTCAGGTGTGGCCAGGAGGGTCATAAAATAGCCGCCTGCAACAATAGTCCGCGCTGCTTCAGATGCGCCGAGTCGAACCTCAGCGACACGAATCACCAGGCGGGCAGCAGCCACTGCCCCTTAGTGACGTCGCGTAGAGCAGCCAAAACAAAAAGGGCATGATAGTGGTTCAGCTGAATTCGAACCACTGCACGGCAGCACGACTTGCTGTCGTAATCGGTCCGAGAACGCGGTGTCGATGTTGCCGCTATCAGTGAGCCGTACAGGGTAGGCCCCGGCCCACACTGGGCGGTGGACAGCTCTGGCAAAGCTGCCTTGTGGTCTTGCGGCAACACACCGCAAGGCTCTCAAGGCGGCAATCCGGAAAAGCAAAACCAAATGCTTTCTAGACCTTTGCGACACCGCGGACATCGATCCCTGCGGAAACGCCTACAGGATCATCGTCAAGAAGATCCACGGGGCAAAACAGGGCGCCCCTCATGACGCAGAGAGCATCGACAGGATAGTCGAGCACCTTTTCCCGAGGGCGGATAACCCCAGAGCCACGCTGGAGATTGCTACGCACTCTCTGGAAGGGTTCGAGCCAGTCCTGGAGACGGAAATCCTATCAGCGGCGGCGAGAATCAGAGAGGCGAAAGCCCCTGGCCCTGACCTCGTTCCCAATAGAGCCCTGAGACTTGCCCTTTCGCTTCGCCCGGATCTATTCGCGGAGCTGTACGGAAAGTGCCTTAGAGAAGGAACATTCCCTAGGAGATGGAAGGCTGGTCCTACTTCCGAAACCAGGAAAGCCGCCAGAAGACCCTTCCGCTTACAGACCAATCTGCCTGATTGACGGGGCGGGCAAGGTACTGGAGCAGCTGATCCGGACGAGGCTAGAGACGGCCATCGCTTCGACGATCTATCTGACTCCCAGTTCGGATTAAGGAAGGCTACGTCGACGGTTAATGTCATCTCCAAAGTGGCGGGCATCGCAAAAGCCGCCATTGCAGGACAACGGTGGAAAGGAGGCGCGAATTAGTACTACTTGATTGTCACGCTAGACATCTGCAACGCCTTCAATACGGCGAGATGGGGATATATCCTGAAGAGCTATTTCAGAGGCAGAACCCTGGTATACGACTCGGACGGCGGTGTCAGATCGGCCGAGCTCTCCTACGGAATTCCGCTAGGGTCGGTTTTGGCACCGTTGCTGTGGAATGCCATGTACGATGCACTATGGTTTTTTTCACGTTTTTTTTGGCATAAACTCTAATTTTGAACCTATTGAAATTTGGTTTGTATACATTTTTTAAGCTTCTATGATGACCTACCAAGTTTCAAATGATTTGGGGCACTATTTCATATAGCTGCCTTATAACCCATCTGGCCGATTTGCACCAACTTTTTTGTTTTTCAAGCTATTGCTTTGAAATTTGGTTTGTATACATTTTTTAAGCTCCCAAGATGACCTACCAAGTTTCAAATGATTTGGTTATATTTTAACAAAAAAACTTTTTTGGGCGAATCGGCCAGATCTGTTATATGGCAGCTATATGAAATAGTGCCCCAAATCATTTGAAACTTGGTAGGTCTTCTTGGGAGCTTAAAAAAGGTATTCAAACGAAATTTCAATACAATAGGCCTAAAATTGGAGTTTATAGCAAAAAAAAAACGGAAAAAAACCATACTGATATGGTACTAGAAAATTTTGATTTTTTCGAAAACGTGTGGATTTGGACAAAAACGGTTAGTTTCTCATTAATCTGCACACTTTGGTTAATAGTTTCTCATTTACAACTTTTTGCAACTCTTTGCCATGCAAAAGTACTGATCCACGAAACACAGCTACACTGGTTAAGCTCGTTCTAAAAATACACGTAAACAAAAGACGGTACAATTGGACAAAAACACATAACAACGACAGAAACATTGGTCAACTTTAGTTTTAAATACCTGGACAATCGTTTTCCATATTTATTCATTTAACTTCTTCGGAAGCTTTTGCCACAACAAACTATCAAAGTTGCACAATTTTTCGTGCAAATTTCATACAAAACAACTGCTACGTAATCAGCTGACTTCAACAGATGGCCAGCAGAACAGTGTTGCTCCATTTGTTAAAGTTACATATTTTTTATCTGTCTGGGGTGTTTAAAAATTAAAAATAAAAAAATGTTAAGATACATAAAAATAAAAAAATTGACTTTATGCCAAAAAAAACGCGAAAAAAACCATAGTGCAATGGTACAAACAGATCTTTCTAAACACCCCAACTAACTTATTTTTGAAAAACAAATCTCAACAGAAAACAACAAATTATAATTAATAGGCTACGACTAGGACACACACAACTCACAAACGCCCATTATATGAATAGTTCCATAACAAGTATATGCCCATTTTGCAACACCTCAGCAATAGACATCCAACACATATTAACCCTTTCATGCCCAAATTAGACTGGGAACACATAGAAAATATTTAACACCATAAATGATTAATAGGAGCCCCCATTAGCGTTCATTTTGATTTTCGATACTCTAAGTCCTTTGGTATGTCCTTACTGCAATGTTGCCTATAGTCAACATTTGTCCCTCCACACTCTTTATAAAACAATTTTCAAGCCCAATTTTATACTTTTATCACAGTCTTACCTATTTTAAAGATGTGTACGTACTTATTTTTTTAATATTTGTCACTAATTTTAGTTAATCGCATTTTTTTCACGGACACTTTTTGGCAAAATTTTTGGCAAAATTTTTCGGCAGCTGTGGTCGCTTCGAATAATTAGTGATAACTGAACACACGCTGCAGCTGCATTCGTAAAAATTACCAAAAATGAAAGAACATTAATAAGGGGAATCCCCCATAAAAAAAAAGTTCACAAAAATTTTGAATCGTAACCGATTCGTAACAGTGGGCATGAAAGGGTTAACAGACTGCACTGCACTTTGTAATGGGCAGCATTGGAGATAAAAGTTAAAATTTTAAAATTCAAAAGATTTGACATACGCGCCTTACGATAATCATATCTCATTCTCCAGCCCTATTCGATCATAACAGCTGTGTGTAACGCTTGTGGCAGGCAAAAAAGCTGGCAAAGGAAAAATTAGGTGTCGCCATCTACAGTTTGGTCTCCGCATTAAAGGCAGGGGCAGAAGAAGAAAGTAGGGATACCTTTCGCAGAGAAAGAGGCAACAGAGGCATCTGTCAGTTAGGGCCGATGACGTTGGACTCGCCAGAGAGAGAGCTATAGAGGTTCCCGAGCAGATCGAGGCGTCACCATAGTTCTTTTCCGATTTGGCGGTCCCAAAGCTAAGTTCAGTAAAAGGGAAAGAAAATCCCATATATATACATGCTACCAAAGTGCTAAGGAAAAAAACTTAAGCAAACGTCGGAAAAGAAGCCCTGAATCAAGCAGCGCTGAATCCAATTCCAGGGTAAGCGGCAAGTGCAGGGATTTAGTTTCAACAAAAAAAGTGCAAATGTTGTGTTTATTTTTAATCCAGGTTTGGCGCTTAATGCCGAGCCAAATCGCCGGATTGAGGCCTTCATTGGAGCCCGTCCCTGCCGTAGAAGAAACTAAGGAAAAAACCGTATCCGCCAGCCAGAGACGCCGACATCTGCATTGCTAAATTTTCCCGAGTTAACGTCGTCAGAAATTATACATGCAAATATACATGGAATTTTAGGGATTGATTTGCGTCAGCGGCCACAGTCGAAAGAAAGAGAGTAGGGAATGCATTATTTCTCTTAAAGGCATAGGGCGGATCTCTTCGAACGCTGCTGAATTTGGGTCCAGCTGTGAAGAGGTGGAGACAGCGGGAATGGACGAATAGGCAAGGGCTCTGATCAACAGTTCGCGATTTGCCTACATGGTCGAAGATTACCGCCAGAAGGAGAAGCCTCGAGAACTGGCAAAATCGCTGGGACTCATCGCAAATGTTAACCCCCACCCTTCCCTTATGAACATGCCCCCCCCCCCCCCCCCCCCCTCTTACTACTAAATAAACGAATTAAAAAAAAAACCCACACAGTTTCATAACTCCCGCGGCAGAGATGTCCTACAGCGAGGTCCTGAGCAGGGTCACGCGCACCCAGGACTCTAGAAAGGCAGGAGTTGGGGACAAGGTGTCCAGAGTCAGAAAAACGGCTCCTTTTTGAGCTTAAAAAGTCCTCTGGACCTTCCCTCACCGCGCTGAAGGAGCAGATGGGGAGTGTGCTAGGCGGAGGATTGCCGATCCGCACTGTGTCACCTCAGACCACATTCCTTATCCGGGACCTAGACGAGCTGGTAACCAGGGAGGAGCTTTCGGCAGAACTCGCCTCACAGGCTAACTTCCCACCTGGTTCTGTTACCATCAAGAGCATCCGCTCCCTCGGCAAGTGGAGGGCAGGTGGCAACGTTCTCCGTCCCAGAGACTGTAGCTGGTTCCATAGATAGTCTGGGGAGGGTAAAAGTCGGCTGGACGAGATGTCGCATAAAAGTGATAGAATCTTGTCCCAGATGCTTCCACTGCATGGAGCCAGGGCACATAGCGGCCAGGTGCACCAGCACCTCCGACAGAAGCAGCTCTTGCTTCAGGTGTGGCCAGGAGGGTCATAAAATAGCCGCCTGCAACAATAGTCCGCGCTGCTTCAGATGCGCCGAGTCGAACCTCAGCGACACGAATCACCAGGCGGGCAGCAGCCACTGCCCCTTAGTGACGTCGCGTAGAGCAGCCAAAACAAAAAGGGCATGATAGTGGTTCAGCTGAATTCGAACCACTGCACGGCAGCACGACTTGCTGTCGTAATCGGTCCGAGAACGCGGTGTCGATGTTGCCGCTATCAGTGAGCCGTACAGGGTAGGCCCCGGCCCACACTGGGCGGTGGACAGCTCTGGCAAAGCTGCCTTGTGGTCTTGCGGCAACACACCGCAAGGCTCTCAAGGCGGCAATCCGGAAAAGCAAAACCAAATGCTTTCTAGACCTTTGCGACACCGCGGACATCGATCCCTGCGGAAACGCCTACAGGATCATCGTCAAGAAGATCCACGGGGCAAAACAGGGCGCCCCTCATGACGCAGAGAGCATCGACAGGATAGTCGAGCACCTGTTCCCGAGGGCGGATAACCCCAGAGCCACGCTGGAGATTGCTACGCACTCTCTGGAAGGGTTCGAGCCAGTCCTGGAGACGGAAATCCTATCAGCGGCGGCGAGAATCAGAGAGGCGAAAGCCCCTGGCCCTGACCTCGTTCCCAATAGAGCCCTGAGACTTGCCCTTTCGCTTCGCCCGGATCTATTCGCGGAGCTGTACGGAAAGTGCCTTAGAGAAGGAACATTCCCTAGGAGATGGAAGGCTGGTCCTACTTCCGAAACCAGGAAAGCCGCCAGAAGACCCTTCCGCTTACAGACCAATCTGCCTGATTGACGGGGCGGGCAAGGTACTGGAGCAGCTGATCCGGACGAGGCTAGAGACGGCCATCGCTTCGACGATCTATCTGACTCCCAGTTCGGATTAAGGAAGGCTACGTCGACGGTTAATGTCATCTCCAAAGTGGCGGGCATCGCAAAAGCCGCCATTGCAGGACAACGGTGGAAAGGAGGCGCGAATTAGTACTACTTGATTGTCACGCTAGACATCTGCAACGCCTTCAATACGGCGAGATGGGGATATATCCTGAAGAGCTATTTCAGAGGCAGAACCCTGGTATACGACTCGGACGGCGGTGTCAGATCGGCCGAGCTCTCCTACGGAATTCCGCTAGGGTCGGTTTTGGCACCGTTGCTGTGGAATGCCATGTACGATGCACTATGGTTTTTTTCGCGTTTTTTTTGGCATAAACTCTAGTTTTAAACCTATTGATCTGAAATTTGGTTTGTATACATTTTTTAAGCTTTTATGATGACCTACCAAGTTTCAAATGATTTGGGGCACTATTTCATATAGCTGCCATATAACCGATCTGGCCGATTTGCACCAACTTTTTTGTTTTTCAAGCTATTGCTTTGAAATTTGGTTTGTATACATTTTTTAAGCTCCCAAGATGACCTACCAAGTTTCAAATGATTTGGTTATATTTTAACAAAAAAACTTTTTTGGGCGAATCGGCCAGATCTGTTATATGGCAGCTATATGAAATAGTGCCCCAAATCATTTGAAACTTGGTAGGTCATCATAAAAGCTTAAAAAATGTATACAAACCAAATTTCAGATCAATAGGCCTAAAACTGGAGTTTATAGCAAACAAAACGGGAAAAAACCATACTGATATGGTACTAGAAAATTTTGATTTTTTCGAAAACGTGTGGATTTGGACAAAAACGGTTAGTTTCTCATTAATCTGCACACTTTGGTTAATAGTTTCTCATTTACAACTTTTTGCAACTCTTTGCCATGCAAAAGTACTGATCCACGAAACACAGCTACACTGGTTAAGCTCGTTCTAAAAATACACGTAAACAAAAGACGGTACAATTGGACAAAAACACATAACAACGACAGAAACATTGGTAAACTTTAGTTTTAAATACCTGGACAATCGTTTTCCATATTTATTCATTTAACTTCTTCGTAAACTTTTGCCACAACAAACTATCAAAGTCGCACAATTTTTCGCGGCAATTTCATACAAAACAACTGCTACATAATCGGCTGACTTTAACAGCTGGCCAGCAGAACAGTGTTGCTCCATATGTTAAAGTTACATATTTTTTTATCTATCTAGGGTGTTTAAAAATTAAAAATAAAAAAAATTTTAAGATACATAAAAATAAAAAAATTGACTTTATGCCAAAAAAAACGCGAAAAAAACCATAGTGCGGCGGTTCGTAAAAGGCCACGGAGAGATGCTGCCGACCGTCGCGACATTTTTATACCCTTGCAGGGTATTATAATTTCAGTCAGAAGTTTGCAACGCAGTGAAGGAGACGTTTCCGACCCTATAAAGTATATATATTCTTGATCAGCATCAACAGCCGAGTCGATCTAGCCATGTCCGTCTGTCCGTCTGTCCATCTGTCCGTCTGTCCGTCTGTCCGTCTGTCTGTTTCTACGCAAACTAGTCCCTCAGTTTTAAAGCTATCTGAATGAAACTTTGCATAGAGGCTTCTATTTACTCTCACTGCTATATATGTCGGAACGGGCCGGATCGGACGACTATATCATATAGCTCCCATACAAATGTTCGATAAATTTTTAGACAAAAAAATTATAACTTGGCTGTTTTTCAATATTTTTGCATCATTTTTGAGATATAGCCATTTTATATTATTACAGAATTTTGGTAAAAATTTCATGAAAATCGGACGACTATATCTTATAGCTGCCTTAGGAACGATCGGAAAGAGAATAGGAAAAAAATTATAACTTCGTTGTTTTTCAACATATTCTTATCTACTTTTAGATATAAGCTTCTTTTATTATTTCAGAATTTTGGTAAAATTTTTATGAAAATCGGACAACTATATCATATAGCTGTCATATAAACGATCTGTAAATGTGGAGAAAATGTAAAGCTGGGAATGTAAAACTGTAACTGTCAAACTGTAAACATAATAAGTATAAGTAAAATGTAATGAAACTCTGTTTTGTGAGTGTTTTCAGCATTTAAATTTATAATGTAAACATCAAAACCAATCTGCAAGGGTATACAAACTTCGGTGTGCCGAAGTTAGCTTCCTTTCTTGTTTTTAGTTTTTTTAGTGTTAAAACCAAAATAGTGATTTCTTAGTTAATAAGTGAGCGTAATTTAGAAGAGCGTTGGCCATAATATTTTTTTCTTTTGTCTTGCGGTTCGACGCTGCAAAGAAAAGTGCGAGAAAGAGATGCCGAGAGGGCACAGTGGGCCAGCGTCAAATAGTGGGAAAAGAGTGCAGTGAATATTTTTTGCGTTTTTTTTTGTTTTTGTGTTTTCCACAGGAGCGGAACCCAACGGAAGCGCTTTCGTCGCGGGAAATCCGGAAAATTCTGGTGAGAGTAATAATTTGACAAATAAACGAACGCAGATGTAATTATTGGGCTCGAAATTGCGCGTCCTTAAATTTTTGATTCGCGCCCCACTGTCCGTCGCGGCTGAAGCCTAGGCGCAGAAGTTAGAGAACATAAAGCAGAATGAAATTTCAAGTTCAAGGGCAGCAGCTGATTTGATTTTGCTTTGCTGAGTCTGCGGAATTTTAACCCTTATGCAGGCAGTTAGTTTTTGACTGTGAAGAGAGAATTTCCCCTTTTGTTCGCTCTAGTATGTTTGTATTTACGCTCTTGTTCGATCGTCGCTTTTTGTTCTCAGTCACATTTTAATTCGTATTTTATTCTTAAGTTTTGTTTATCATTTCGATTTAGGCAGTATTGTATCTTATAGGTTTTATTGTGTAATAATTAATGTTTGGCCCCGTTTTTAATATGTCTTGTAGATGTAAGAGCTTTTATTTAGAATGGTAATAATAAATATTATAATGTGCTAGAAGCGAATTTTTTTTGCCCATGGCTAGGATGACTCCCCCGTGAATATGAGTTAGCAACCGAAAGGGGCCGTCTGTGGATATAATGTTTGCGGATAACAGGAGCCTTATCATCATCTGAGGTTCGGTTTGAAGATTGGGAATAAGAGTCTGTCCGTTTTTCTGTAGAGTATGAAACCCTTTTCTGCCCCCAAACCATTTCTTGTCGCAGCACGCAATCATTGATAATTTTAAGGATGAGCGGAGGCAGAGGTGTGAGGACAAGATCACCACCCCCACGTAGCCGACAAGGAGCAGCTGGACAATTGCGCGTGCGTCCTCATTTACCTCTCGTTTACCACCAAGCCTCGTAGTTCGCTACATGTGCGAAATTGACAGATGACAGCACATAATTATCGATTAAGCATATTTTCCGACACGATGAAAACACCCGCTTTCGTTCCTTTTCCGCTGCAACGCCGAACGCTACAGACATGCAAATCTGTAAGCTAAATAAATAACCAAGTGCCACGTATACATTTTGCCAATCAATTACAAGGCATCGGCTATTGCATCCTATCATTTAACCACCGGCACATAACCGCCAGTGTCGCGCACCGGTTTTGGGTATTTATTTTGAGACTTCACGCCGTTTGCAGTCTTGCATTAATAGTGGTTTCATAGAGACAGCGAAATACCGCGTGCCTTCCCGGCTTGGAGAGCCTACATACCGGCTACGGAACTTTCTTGCGCTTAAAACGCGAGCGTACCGCAGTTAATCCTCATCACCAGTCGGTAAATAGTTTTTCTTATAGGACTCAAAATTCTTCCCGTAACAGAACGGTTGTTTTTATAGTCGTACCTTCCTATAAAGGCCAGTTGGAATATTGCCGGAGGTGAAGCGAAAACCTTCGCGACCCAGCCAGCGAATCCGCTCGGTGGCCAGGAGCCCCGATTACGTCATCGGCGTGGAATTACCTATTTTTCCTTTCCGTGCTTCGCCAGCTGCGGCAAAGGAAGTTAGACGACAAACGCTGTAGGCAGGGACCACCAGGTTCGGCCAGCGCTTGACGAATGCGGAGAATGTAGGTCTGTGTTATACGACAACATATTGTTAGTTTTCGACTGATCAGCGGCGGCGGGACACATAAAACGGTAGCTCATTCCGGGAGGGGTAGGTTCTTGCTGACGTCTAAACTTGACAATACGAACTTTATATTTAAGAGTCCCTCAACAAAACTATAAGCCTACTCATAGGCGAAAAGGTGGAATCAAAATCAACTTTATTCTATGGATGTATGTGTAAGGTCGTCAACGAACTGTAAGGGGGTGGCGTTGATGGTAGATGCCACATGTGTTCTTAACCCTCCCAACCATGTCTCTCCCTAACTGGGGAAATCCAATGTTTATGTCCCTTCTTTTTATTTAATTGATACCATGTCTAAAATAAAACTTAGAACTTCATTGTTAATTCCATACTATAATTTTTTGTTATATTCATTTTCATGATATTTTTTTTTCAATTCATCTTTTCCTAAACATCCATTTTTAAAATTCAAGCTTTCTGTTTCTATGCATTAGGTTGTAATAATTTCCAAATTTATAAGTCTTATTTAAGTTGTAAATTGTCAAATAATTTTCTATATCTACGTGTTGGCTTTTAATTAGTTATAATAAAAATTAAGAATTAAGTTTTGAAGTGTAAGAAATAATTGTACATCTTTGTTTTCTCAGTGTATGTCGTTTATCTTTATTGTTTTCTTTTTTACTCTATTTTAACTTTTTCTTCTATTCTCACAATCACATCAACAGGCCGTGCTTTAATTCATAATTAATTTCAAACTCTGCGAGAACATCAAATCATATATCTTTGCTATCGGCCAAACCAATGTACACGAGCTCCCATTATCTCTCACCGAAACTGGATAATCAAAACAAAAGCTGCGCTTACGGCTGCATTTAAATTCTTATATATTCTTTTTTTTCACGACTTAAAACAATTAAATTGGTTTGGATTATCAGTTTGCACTAAATATTAATTGTTTGATTTGCATGTTCATTGGTTGGCTCGATCACTTCCACTTTTTTAATATGTTGCCGAATAAAAACTCACCCACTCTTGTTGCTTGATTAAGGCCTTCATGTTGCTCCACAGGAGATGGTTACAAAGCTGTGGGCTTAGAAGCTTTCAAATTATATGATTAAGGTTCTCCATAAGAGGTACACTTAGAGAAATGTTGATCGGCGTGTTGTGACGGCGGATTTAAATTAATTAATTTTAGTATTTCATAATTATTGTTTTTTTTTTTAATTTAGTTTTAAGTTTTAATCTGTTGTATCCTTTTTTTTTTTTAGGATTAGGTCATAGATTATTTTTGGATTTTATTATTTTAAGGTGGTTGTTGTATCGTTGTAATTTTTTAACAATCCCACGTGGCCAGTTGTTCTGCTACATTTTTGCTTTTGTTGCTTTTCTCTCCTTGATCCCTAAAGGCTTTTCCTTCTCCGATGGCAAGAACGTTGTTGCGAGGAACTAAAGAATTTTTACCATTTAAAAATATATATATAAGCGACAGGTTATGGTAGGACTTACGTAAGTCGATTTTTTCGGGTCTGCCAAATAACAAGGGTTGGCAACACAGGTTGGCAAAAAGAATTTGGCTATGGCCACGATCACGAGAATTGTTGGTATTGGTTGATCCAGTGGCTAGTAGAGTGGCAAAGGTTAGGTTTTCTAAAATTTGCACAAAATATTTACCGTACAGGTTTAATCAGCCGCCGAAAGGTAAAATAAAGCTGACAGAACAGCGGAGCACTTTCCGTATCGCGAGATGCGAGCAGATCTGAATGCCTGGACTTTGAACTTTAAAGTCCAATTTTCTTGGCAGCGTGCAAAAATAATAATTTAAATAAGAGCGTATGAACTGCTCGTAGGCACGACTTAAAACGGAAAGAGCAATTTCTGGGCTTAGGAGCTTTTTATCGGTTCTCAAGCCGACAAAGGGGTGCATTCAGACTAATCACTGCTTCACAGGTAGTTGTCGAAAAAGGTGAATAGTGGTTGTCCTACCATGGCGGGATATGACGAGTTTTTAAAAAATCTAAGTCAAATAAAAAAAACTTTTCTTTCCCAACGTTCGTATAGGGGAGAAAATATTCTGGCAACTAAGGCGACCATTACAAAAATCGGAGGAAACTCCTCCCCAAACCCACAACCGGCATTGGATCCGGCGCGCAGATCTGTTTAGGTTTGATGCAATTGTGAAAGCTTCGCGTTCTTAAGCAAATTTCGATCGCATTTGGCTCCTTTGCGCCTCGGAAAACTGTAGTGCGTATCTAGGTTCATGCGCACTACAAACTCGCATAACCAGACACAGATAACGCGATAAGCATGATCGATCAAAATAATCATTGATGTTGAATTAAATTAACCGTTATTTAAAAACGTAAACAGCTCGTCATCCAGGAGGATCGGATAGGGTAAGTGCTCCAATATGTATATATATATATCAACCATAATTTAAAACCTTGATATGATCGTACCAAACGGCCGCTGCTACCGTGAAGAGCCGTAAGCTCTGTTTGTTATTCTTTTCTGTTTGTTTGTTTTGGTCTGCAAAGTTACTCGCTTATAAATGCTCATCTAGCAGCGCTCGTATTTAGTGGGTAATGATCCTTACCGAATCTTAATTCTCGGAAATCGTTTGTTGCTATATTCTTGGCTAGTGTATGCAATTTAGATCTATGTGCCACCAACGTAATCATGCAGATTAAATATCGAATTATGCATAGAAACGCTTAGTTTTATTCTTCTTTTTGCCAGCCTTATATGCAAATATGTAAATAAAAATACAACTAAAGTAGAAACTAATCATTAAATCATAGTTCAGTAAAATTTGTCGTCGCAATGAAAGCTTATATGAATCCAAACCGAAATCTCTGAATTAAAATGAAAAGAATCAAATTAATTAGAACGAACACTCAACATTTACCATGTCATTAACCTGAATTTCGATATTTCATATCGAATCCTTAATATCATGATGGAGTAGATGCAGTCATCTCGGGACCTGGGGACTTGAATGTTTTGATCAGCTACAATATGGGGTCTTTGCTAACAGTTAATGTACAAAGGCATTGTTAGGGTGGGTAGCGACTCCGTGTGTGTCAACCATCATCTAAGACGCCACGAACAGACCCTGGTGCTCGACATATTCCCTTTTCATCATTATTGTCGTCCTCTGAATTGGAGATTTTCTCTGATTTTCTTTTCTAGGCAGTTAGCCTGACTCTTTCAGCCATGATCAGATGGCTTATTAGTTTCAGATAGGGACTCTATAAATATTTCTCGTGTAATGTCAGGAGTAGTTACAGCAATAACCCCCCCAATCCCGGAAGAGCTAGAAATAACAAGGGGTCCCGCTCCGCTGAATACACTGCTGTCTGATTCAGTTGCCTTGCACTGTAGATAGTTGTCATAAACTTTCTGCAGTGTAGACAACCATTACAACTTTCACATATTACAACCATTTGCTTTTCCATAGATAACCCAATCCATCTCCTTTCGAATTCAACAGCAGCAAACTCCAATAAAATCATATACTTTCTACATAAAACGAATCTCATACATAACATTTCATTTATAACATATTCCATACACATATTTTTGGTTAATACAATAGTAGAGCGGTAGGCCATAGCAGCCAATGCTGAATAATTTTTGTTCTTAGTTTTAGTTTTTAACTATGAGTTAGCTTTAAATAAATAAATAAATTAATTTTTCTATTTAAGAGTTTGAAGACTATTCTGAGTGAATCAAATGTTGGAAAAGCCATTATTGAGTACGGAAAAAAATAAAATCCCTTGTCAAACTGGCATAGAAAAGAAATCATTCGCTTAATTATTGAAGATGTAATGCTTAAAAAAGTTTCTTTGAAACCGAAAGATTTTGTACAAATTGTTGTAGAAATTCGTGAATTGTTACGGTAATTATTTTAATTACATAGCCTATTAAAACAAAACAAATTTTTTTTGGCCGGATATACCCATCTTCTGAGGTATTTTAACCGTAGAATTTAAGTCCGTTGTCTGTTTGGCGCCAGCATATCCAGGATAGTTAAAAATTGTTTTATTTAGTTTGGCTGTTGTGTTTTTATCATCCAATTAAAAATTACATTATAATTACATTTGTCAAATTCTTATTATTTAAAACAGGAATATTATTACATACCCCGGAAACTTAAGTCGAACCCAGGAGGGAGATTGTTCGGCAAATACAAAAACAAAAGGAGCAAAATTCAAAAAAGCGAATCTTTTTTGCGACTTTCTCCAGAGATCGATGAACTTTCTGATGAATATGATGAGTCTGTAGCTAATGAGCTAAACAAAAAACGCTTAAAACAGATTGTTCAGATTGGCTAATTGTAGAGGATAAATGGAAACAAACCTTTACATTAAGACAAAAGGACGTAAAAAAATTGGAAAGCCTAGAATTTATTACAAATTGGCCATCATTATCCGATTCTAGAGCTTAGTAAGTACTCCACGCACTCATAATATATTTATAGATGCATGTAATTTTTATCTTTTTGCATTTCAGATAAAAATTGAGTTCGACCGTTTATACCCCGGCAAGAAGGATTTATTGTTGTGGAAGTGGGCTGACTTCAAAACGAGTGTTATAGCTTACTATGAACTTAACATAACCAATAATTCCTGCAAACAGCAGTTGAAGACGTCAAAACTTTTCACTTGCAAAGGTAAAAATTTAATTTAATGATAATGTATTAAAACTATTTTTTTTATTAATTAATTTTTTAATTTATACAGATACGCAGGATTTTCTATACACCCTTTTGCTTACATCAGTGCTTCCCTCAAGTGCCAGGTTCAAGGGTGTAACTGGGAGGCGCACTAAAAAGGCTAAAATACCTGATTGCCAGGATAATTTAGTCCTACGTCTTCACTCTCTAAACGATTATCAACGGAAAATTAAAAAAAACTGTAAATAAATATTACTCGGCCGGGCTGCAGATTCAGCCGTTTTTAATCACCGAAGGAGTTTCTGAAGCGGACTTACAAAATGTTTACGTTTATTTTAATAGCGTATTGCTTAAATTTAATTCGTTCTTAGAAGCGCTCGACACTTGCTTTAAAATATTTCAAGTGTTATCGTTAAAATATCCAGATACCTGTTACCAGACCTGGTTATTTATTCAAAAATATTTCTACGATATAAACACAAAATTTGATAATGCATCTGGCAACATTACAGCACTAATTAATTTTTTGAATAATAATAATTGCAAACTCAAAATGTATATGTCGGCGAGTTAGTTGCTAAGTGCAAATTTGGAATGCTTGTTGCTATGGCAACAGGATTATTCGGCATGCTCAGGTATTGGTAGCCCTGTAGGTATCGCTGGCGCGCAGGCGCAATGACAGTTGAGCAGGTAACAGGACAAGGACAAAAGACTGTCTGTTACTGAGTGAGGTCTGTTCGTCTGTCGCAACAAAAGGAAAGAGTGAGAGAGACAGCTAGAGATTTTTTTTTTCAAGACGTTGATGAACTATGTACAGTACATATCAAGTGGAACTTGCGACACCAAGCACGTGCTTGTTCTGTTAGCAATTAGTAAACGCGAAGGAATTAAAAAAAAAGGATGCGGGGAAACTACTACTGGCGTACTGCCGGATTGGTTTCTTGCAGGCGTACTAAGTAGATTAAGATTGAAGTTTTTAGTTTTGGGAGGCTTTCAACATTAGATATTATTGTGTACAAATCGTTATAATTTGCACAGAGGACTCTAAAGGGTTCATGCAGTTCAAAGGATGTTCCATAGTGGGGCAAAACTAATGGTAAAAAGGATCTAGTGTTTCTTATTGGTACGTGAAAATTTAGCTGACCGAGCAAGTCAGTACTTTCCACGTCACCACGGATTAAGTTGTATAAGAATGTTATACCTAGCATGGTTCTACGATTAGATAAGGAGGGTAAGTTAATTAGTAAGAGTCTACTAGAATAAGACGGTAACCTCTGGTTTGCATCCCAGTTTAAACCGCGTAAAGCGAAAAGTAAGAAGTTCTTTTGAACCGATTCTATGCGTTTACTACGGACGCCATACTGAGGGCTCCAAACGCAGGATCCATATTCTAAGATAGGACGAACAAGTGAAGTATATAACGTTTTTGTAACGTAGGGGTCATTGAATTCCTTCGACCGCCGTTTAATGAAACCAAGCACACCCCTGGCTTTATTCACCATGCACGAAATATGATCGATAAAGTCAAGTTTAGGATCCAGACGGACACCTAAATCATCAACTATATTAATTTTTTCCAAAGAGCAGCCGTTTAGCGTATAAGTTGCAGGCTTAGGAGTGACGCGGGAGAATGTCATTAGCTTGCACTTAGAGCCGTTTAAGTTTAATAAGTTCACGCAGCACCATGTTTGAAAATTGTTAAGATCTGTCTGTAAGTCTGATTGGCAAGTAGCATCGTTATATTGCACACAAAGCTTGACGTCATCAGCATACATAAGTACTCTGGAGTTGGTCAAAACTTCGGGCAGATCGTTGATAAATAACGTAAACAGTAGGGGACCCAAATGACTTCCTTGCGGGACGCCAGATGTAACCCTAAGAACATTAGATAGTTTATTTTCGAAAAGGACCTTCTGCGTCCTGCCACTCAGATAAAATAAGATCGAGTTTCCGAACAAGAAGAGAATGGTTAACAGAGTCAAATGCTTTACTGAAATCATATTTGATCTACACAGGTGCTGCAAATGAGGAGTAATGACATTTTCGAACAGTTTTGGGATGGCCGATAACTTACAGATTCCTCTATAATTCTTGGCCTCCAATTTGCTACTTTTTTTGTGGAAAAGAATAACGAATGATTCCTTCCAAATAAGGGGAAAGTGGGAGGTTTCTAAGGATAAGGTAAACACTTTGAGAAGTGGATTGCACAGGGCTTCGGCACAATTCCTAAGCACACAGCCTGGTATTCCGTCGGGACCTGGTAAAAAAACTGGCTTAACACGATGAAGATATATAAGAAAAGAGCTTTCGTTTAAGGTAGGATTGAAGATTTAGTTCGATTTAGGGATGATGTAAGGATAAGCCTGATTTGGGTCTATTAAGTTGGAGTAAGTGGTTTAAAAAAACTGAGCAAAAAGATCGGCTATTGCCTGATCATTATCTGCTGTTGAATTATCAAAAGAGAGCGAGGACGGATGAGTAATGGGTTTACGCTTAGATTTAACAAAATTATAAAACTGTTTTGGGTCCTCAGAAAACTGGGACCTGCAACGAGTCAAATAATTATTGTAGCACTGCGCGTTATACACGGTAAAAGTGGATCGAGCTGATAAATAACTAGATAGGACAATCGGAGAACCGGTACATTGATATTTAGCATACAGATTTGATTATCTAATTTTGAGGCGGGTCAACTCTTTGGTAAACCAAGGAGGCTTGTTTGATATAGACGGACAGTATATCGGAACACATTCAAAATAAAACGAATTCATAACACGATAAAAAATATCCACGGCTTCCGCCATGTCAGTGCATGTGTATAGATCGGACCAGTTGTAATCAATTTTGAAATTATTCAGCCTTACGAAATCCGTCTTGCTAAAGCAGAAGACTTCTTGGGCTGGACAGTCAGATTTATTCCGTGAAACAGTCCCCATGTCGATAGTCACTTCGAAAGTGGGATGATAGGGATCTTCGGGTTGCGTCAGGGGCGCCACCCTAGCTAAACTAACTCTTTCCGGATCTGAGACAAAACAAAGATCAAGCAAGCGCTCTAAGGAATTTCAAACATGATTGACTTGGGACAGCGAAATGTCAAACAAGCCAGCAATAAAATAATGATGTGTTGTGGTAAGAAGTGTATTAGTAGAATTATCTAGGGACTAAATAGCCCCTGGGTTGATCAAATCACCAAGAACTACTAAATGGTCCCTATCCGAAAGTCTTTTGGAGACCAACTGAATAGCGGAAAGATGGTTCCAATAAATAGGAAGTTCCGACAATGGAGGAAAGTAGGAACATGTAGCGAAAATGGAACTACCATTAACTGATAGCTCCACGCAAAGGAATTCAACATTGTTGGATTCCTCGAAAGTTATTAATTCGGACGTGAGAGTGGAGTCGACCGCTATAAGGACACCTCCCCCACGTCTGATAGGCCGATCTAGCCGGTATACTGTGAACGCAGCTGGAAAAACTTTGGGGCTCAGAGTGTCCGGCTTTAACCAGGTTTCTGTGAACACAAAAACTTGGGAAGCAAATGTGACGCTGTCAGAATACAATTTCGGAAGCTTACTGCGTAAGCCTCTTGCATTCTGATAGGAAATACCAAGGGAACTGGTTAGTTTTTTGGGACGGAATTGAAAGACGTAGACGGAGCATTGGGCAAATCTGGCCTATGAAGAGTAATTCCTACAGGCCGCTTTTTTTTTCGTACCTTCAAACTCTTTGACAACCACATACTGTGGCCAGGTTTGGGCAGAGCATAGAGTGCCAAAGACTTCGTCAGGAACATTTATCTTGAAAGACATGTTCATAGGGTAAGAAAATTTAACTTTTTCCACCTTAATTTTTTCTCTATCGAATTTTACTTTGCCTTGGATAAAAGCTATGACATCTTCCGATGTCTGATCAGGGGAAAGCTGCGAAACAAATATCTGTTTTCTTGGTGGAATTGCCATAAGGGGTTTTGGCACGGCAGACTGACCCACCATACCACTTTCGGTCGGTAGTCCGGGCCTGATACCCTGACAGGGACTTGGATTAGGGCTCTGAGAGGACAATAGTTGGGACCCCCCCAGAGGACAAAACGGAACTGGCACCGGGGGCACGGTCGCACCCGCGACGCATTCGGATTCCGAATTTTTTTTAGCGCTCGATCTCAGGATTCTTGGAATTTGTCCCGGGGTCGGGGGCAGAGTCGAGGGAGGTTGCTGTTGAGAGCCTATCACTGCACTATGGTTTTTTCGCGTTTTTTTTTTTGGCATAAAGTCAGTTTTTTTATTTTTATGTATCTTAAAATTTTTTTATTTTTAATTTTTAAACACCCTAGACAGATAAAAGAATATGTAACTTTAACATATGGTGCAACACTGTTCTGCTGACCAGCTGTTAAAGTCAGCTGATTATGTAGCAGCTGTTTTGTATGAAATTGGCGCGAAAAATTGTGCGACTTTGATAGTTTGTTGTTTATGAAGAAGTTAAATGAACAAATATGGAAAACGATTGTCCAGGTATATAAAACTAAAGTTTACCAATGTTTCTGTCGTTGTTATGTGTTTTTGTCCAATTGTACCGTCTTTTGTTTATTTCATTAAATTTCATTTATTTTTTTTTTATCCTAGTGCGACAAGTGATTAGCTTATAGTTATTGCACTAGTCAAGAAAAAATTATTATTTAGTCTAACAATTCGTATTCTTATTATCTAAAATTATTCGTTATTTATTTATTATTAATTTACTAATTTTACTTACTATATATATATTTTATTTAATTATTTGTATTATTTATTTATTTAACTATGTTATTTTTATTTTATATTATTTTTATTTTTATTTATTATATTAAAACTATAAATATTATAAGTATAGTCTTTTGCTTATTGTTTTAAATATTCTTTAATTAGTTTGTTAAACTGAGTTGCGCTCCTTATGGTTTTAAAATAGTGTGGTAGGTTGTTCCATAGACGGATAGCGTTTATAAAAAATTGACGGTTTGAGCATAAAGGTTTGTATCTGGGGCTATCAAGTTATTCGTTCTAAGTGAATTTGCAAACACAAGTTTATCATACAAATACTTTGGTTCTTTCGAAGTTATAATTCTATGAAAGGAAGTAAGAGTTCTATAGCTAATACATGCAGTCAAGTCAAGGTCAAGAAGTTTAGTTGTCAAGTTGGATACATGGTCAAGACGTCTAAGATTAAACACATATCTAGTTATTGAATTAAGGGCTACTGATAAATTATGGAAATCTCGCGAGTCACAGTGTCCAAACACCTCTATTCCATAGAATAGTGTTGGAATAAGGATTGTTTTTGCAACTAAGGTCTTTATCTGTTGCGGAAGGAGTGTCTTAGTACATGCAAGTTGTCTCAACAATCCATATGTTCGACCAGAGGCTTTAGTGATATGTTTGCTCCAAGAGAGTGTATTATTAAAAGTCATCCCTAAGTTATTAGCATTTGTGGTGTAATTTATAGGGCTATTATTTATAACCAGACATTTGGATTTCTTCGGATTAATGCTTAATGCATTGCATGTTGCCCAGTCATTTAATTTCTTGAGCATATTATTGCTCTTACTAATACAAATATTTAACTGATTAACAGGACTACTAACATAAATTTGAACATCTTCCACATACATATGGACTTCACAGTCAAACAGAACACTAGGTAAATCATTAACATACAAAGAAAATAACAAAGGACCAAATACTGATCCCTGAGGTACTCCCCGTGTTAGCAATCTACAGCTATGTGTATTTTTAGAACGAGCTTAACAAGTGTAGCTGTGTTTCATGGATGTAGCGCTTGTAGCATGTGAGTTGGTTTTTAGCGCCACCTAGGGGTGGGTGAGCGAAGTAAGAAGGAGGAAAGGTAGATCAGGAAGGGAGAGCAACAGAGTGAAATGTCAACCTGCCCTGGGGCACATCTCTCTTTTTGGACTCGGGAAGGGAATAGCCGCCAGAAAGTTGGCGTCGGTTCGATCTTTCCCAATCCATCCTTCGAGCGATCGAGAAGTGCCAACAAGCGGACAGACCCTAAGGGAGAAACACTTTAGTACCAGCTATACCAGCCTTTACGCCAAATAGAGCGAGGTGAGTTGGCGACAAGAAAAGGAGAAATAAATAGGTTTATCTGACAGGGGCCTGCCCATATTATTATACAGGTTGCGGCAGCCAAAAGCGAGTATTTCATCAAGGGAAATCCCCAGCAGCGCAGAAGCCAGCGCCAAGATCAGCCACCGGGAAAGAAAGGGAGAAAATAGCGCTCTGGAGTGGTTTAAAAAAGCGCTCAATTGCGAGCGCTGAGGCCACGGAAGGAGGGCCAATAAAACGCACAGACCAGTCGTCGCGGAAGCGCTCGCCGGAGCGCCTTAATTCGGCGGAGTTTCCTCCAAATCGTCAACCAGAGACGAAATTTCCTTTTTTTTGTTGTGCTTAGGGGAAAACCGACCAAATTTATTTGCCAAGTGTTGTGAGAAAAACTCGAGCTCTTAACTGGGAAAATCCCGATTTAGATTTAATTTGTTAAATTTATTTACTAATTTTTTTTTAGTGAAATGAGCCGAGAGTGAAGAAAAATTTGTTCAATTTAATTGGCCAATGGGCAAAGGCATGTAGAGGCAAGAACTGAGAGAATTTAGTTTTTTTGTTGTAATTATTCGTCTCTGCTCCGGTCGTGTAATCTCTTGTAAATTTTATTTAAGGTTTCTTTTGAAAGTGTAATCTTTGACCCCCTCTCAAATAACTTTCCTAGCGTTGCAGCCTCCTGAAAGCGCTTTCATCGAGGGATCTGTCGACGGAAAAATTGTGGTGAGCTACCAAAAACAATTAAAAGTACAAAAAAGAATGGAGTCAATTTTTTTTATCACCGATTTAAAAAAAATATTAAATGCAAAAGTTATGAAACAAATATAAAATAAAGCAAAAGAAAAAAAACTATAACGGAGACAGAGACAAAAAAAAATGAGCATAAAGAATATATAGAAAAAGAATAACGTAAATTGTCTCTTTATGTCTGATGTCTCCTTGTCATTTGTTTTTCGCTTTTAGAGCTTTTCACTCATTAGTTTTGGCTCAAATTTAAAAAAAAAAAAGAATTCATAAATTTAATGTTGAGTAATTATTGCGAAATTTTCATGATTACATTTAAAAATATATATATATATTGCCATATTTAATAATTTTTATATTTTAAATTTATTTTAATTTTATATTGTTCCTGTAGATTTAGTTATATTTATATTATTTTATGTTCCTTGTATATTTATACCCTTGCAGGGTATTATAATTTCAGTCAGAAGTTTGCAACGCAGTGAAGGAGACGTTTCCGACCCTATAAAGTATATATATTCTTGATCAGCATCAACAGCCGAGTCGATCTAGCCATGTCCGTCTGTCCGTCTGTCTGTCTGTTCGTCTGTCCGTCTGTCTGTCTGTCCGTCTGTCCGTCTGTCTGTCTTTCTGTTTCTACGCAAACTAGTCCCTCAGTTTTAAAGCTATCTGAATGAAACTTTGCATATAGTCTTCTATATGCTCTCACTGCTATATATGTCGGAACGGGCCGGATCGGACGACTATATCATATAGCTGCCATACAAATGTTCGATATATTTGTAGAAAAAAAAAATTAGAACTTTGATGTTTTTCAACATTTTTTATTATAGATATTTTTTAGATATAGATATTTTATATTATTTCAGAATTTTGGTAAAAATTTTATGAAAATCGGACGACTATATGATATAGCTGCCATAGGAACGATCAGGAAATTAATAGGAAAAAAAATTATAGTTTCGTTGTTTTTCAACGTATGTTTATCTACTCTGAGATATAAGCTTTTTTTATTATTCTAGAATTATGGTATAAATTTCATAAAAATCGGACAACTATATCATATAGCTGCCATATAAACCGATCGGTAGATGTAGAGAAAATGTAAAACTGGGAATGTAAAACTGTAACTGTCAAACTGTAAACATAATAAGTATAGGTAAAATGTAATGAAACTCTGTTTTGTGAGTGTTTTCAGCATTTAAATCTATAATATAAACATCGAAACCAATCTGCAAGGGTATACAAACTTCGGCGTGCCGAAGTTAGCTTCCTTTCTTGTTTTCTTATGTGTTCGCAGCTAGGAGGGGAGAATTTTAGTAAATAAAATACGTTTATAATGTTGTAAATTATTCTTTAAATTTGACGGAGCAACTATAACCTCGGGAAGCCCTTAGAACTCAAAAGGGGCCGTTCAGAAAAAAAAGATGTTTTATTTGGCAGTCGAACGGCCGAAGGAAGGGAGGGCGAAAGGGATCCCATCAACACCGGAGATCCCAAAGGAGTTCTAGGGCAGAGAATAAGGGCAGATCTGGGTGTATATCTCCTCTTTAACCACTTCTGATATTGTCGCTAAAATGTCCAAGTTTTCTACCACTTAATATCGGCAAGAAATTTAAACACGCAATCCCTTTTTTCTTTGAAAAATAATAAGCATAGGCCATACTGACGGAAGCAGCAAGACCACCACCCCCCTTGCCGACGAGCCGCAGCCGGAGAACAATTTTGCGTGTGCGCTTCTCTCAGCCCCACCAGCTAGCCTGAATATATAGTTTAAAATGTTCGTTACATTTATAATTATATATTGTATAATTATTATTATTAAAGATGGCGCCCAACGTGTAGGCCACGTAATTCTACGTTGCTTCAGAAACAAATAGACATTTTAGCCAATTTTGATGGTTCGGGATAAACTTTATAGCAAAGGCAAGTAAATTTGTACTTTCGTTGCAAATTTTGAGTCGTTCCGATTTGTCACTCATCGCAGCTTCAAACCTCGGGTGGAACTTCACTCAAACGCATTGGATCACGGAGAGACAAAATCTTGAGAGACTTGTCGTCCGACCACGGTTGAGTGGAATTGCAAGCGAGGAAGATAAGCTCAATCAAGATACTCTACAATTCAACTAGTGTCAAGAGGTCTGTCCATTAAACGCATAGGAATTGCAGTCAGTGAGGTTTCATAATTGCATTGATTGACCACGGGTAATGGACAAACACAACCCACCAAATTTCCATCTAATAAAAAAACAGCTAATTTCGCCATTAGTCGCTTCGGAAAGCAGTGGATTTTTTTTCTAAAGAGTTCGCTGACCACGATGAAAGGCGAAACCGATAGGCTCAACTTTGCAGAGTGCGAAGCCGCAGGTGGCGCTTAACATATGATAAGCGCCAGGCGTCTAGCACAGGCAGTGTTGTTGTTTTTTTCCCTTCTTTCCTGTTTCTGCACTTGTCTCATATTCCCAGGGGGATTAGTCACGTTCGACGTCAAATTTGATTTATTACAATTGTTTTTGTTATTTCCGAATTCTTGTGGTTTTGTCTGTTCCGAGTAAATTTTTTTTGCATGCCTTTGGTTCTCATTTCGTGATCGGCTGATCGTTTGATCTTTTCTTTGTCGTTTGCCGCTTTGAAGCCCGATTAAAGTTTGAGCGTTTGAGAGCGAGCTTATACCATTCCTGAGCGTAAGCGGTGAAGCTGATCAGGCGTTTAGACAGAGAGTTCAATAACCTCGTACAAGCAAAAGCAGATAAGAAACTCTTATATCAGTGATTTAGTTGGCATTTTAAAATCAATTAATTCAGCAAGCAGTTTAAAGTTAAAGCAAACAAATTATATACAAGAAAAACAATAATAAATAAAAAGTAAATAGAGAACAATTATTAATATTACATTTTAATTATATTTTATATTTTATATTCACATTTATATTTTAGCATAAATATTTTTATTTGGGTTTAATTATATTGTCATAGAAATAATTTAGAAAATCAATATGGAAGAATCAGAGAGTAGTAGTGCACCTATTTGTCCGGTATGCAAAGCCGAATTAGCTGCTGCATCCATTTACACAACTAATTGCGGTCACCAGTTCCACCAGACCTGCGTAGCAGCATATTCTAAGTCGAGTACTAAATGCCCTACTTGCTCTGCAATTTGTTTCGAAATACCGGCTACTCCATCCCAGAACACTAGGAGGCAAAAGGGGCAAGTGTTGGCTGTCAGCGACTCAACACCAGGTGGCCAGCGAAATACTCAAGTCCTGGGTACCGCGCAAACTGAGCTGATAGAAAATACAGTCATCAGCGCAGTACAAGCCATGCAAAACGACTTGCTTGTTCAATTGGGTGAGAAAATGGCCCAGTTGTTCCAAACCAACTTGGCTGGCCATTACCAGCCAAGAGGAGGGACAAACCCTTGAGCTGAAACGGTACTAGACGGTGATAACCGTCCTCTATTTGACCACCGTAGAGAGCTAGCAGGTTCCAGACGCGATACGCCCATAAGTTTCGCTTCAGAATTGAGTCAGAGGCCGCTTCAGCGGACACCCTGACGGGATCAGTGTGGATAATTTTATCTATCGGGTCGAGGCTCTTACATACCAGACTCTGGAGGGGAATTTCGCCATTCTCAGCAGCCAAGCATTGGCGGCGCCACAAAAAGCTGACCGAACTAAGGTGGGATTATCTTTGCACGGCATTGAGAAGACAGTTTAGGGATGGTCGGACGGATATAGACATCAGGGAGGCAATTCGCGATCGGAAACAAAAAGAAAAAGAAGGATTCGATGAATTTTATGAGGCCTTGTCCGAAATGATGGATGCGCTTAAAATGCCCTTGACTTAGGTTCGAAGTTGTGGAGATTTTAAGGCGGAATTTGAGGCCAGACATTAGACATGAGATTCTGAACCTGCAAATCAAAACTGTGGAAAATTTAAGAGAAGTTTGTCGTCGCAGGGAAAACTTTCTTGAGGATTTGCGAAAGACCCAGGAATACCAAAAGTTGGGTTTCAGTCCGTAGGCCAGTCGCAGAGCTAGTCGAGGGGGTACCGTGGGAAGAGCAGAGGAGTTTTCGGAAGAGGAAGTTGGTCAGGAAGTTGGGGCGGTAGCACTCATTTGTTGGAATTGCCACAAAGAGGGCCACCGGTACCAAGACTGCGGATCAAAGAGAAAAATTATCTGCTATGGTTGCGGGGCTAACAACGCGTATGAAACGACCTGTGTTCACTGTCAAAAAAACGGGATTTCGAACACAGGCAGCAGCCGCTTGCAGTCCTGTGTTCTCAGAAACAAGGCGACACACACGGAGACGAGTCAACAGTAGGATCTGATCAGTCTGAGCCAGTAGGAGATAATAGGATGCAGAATTTAGAAGGCCACATGGAGTTTTGGCCAAAAAAAGTTAGTAAGGAAATAAATTTAAATAGTTATTTAGTAGAAAACTCAGCTATTTCAAGGAATTCAAAAAGGATGAAAGAATTTTGGAAGACAGTCCGAACAGTGAATTCCATTCGATTCAAAGCTAATGACCAGCGTCCCTATGCCGAGGTCCGGTTGCTGGATAGAGTAGTGGTCGGATTGTTGGATACCGGGGCGGCGATCAATGTTATTGGTGGCCACTTAGCAAAACAGGTCATATGCAGTGGAGTAAAATTCAAGAGAGCGGCCACGGTAGCCCACACGGCAGATGGGAAAACGCAGAACATTGTGGGAAGATTTAAGACTCCGGTCACTTTCAAGGATATAACTAAGGAAGTAGAGTTTCACATAGTCTCTTCTCTGAATCAAGATCTGTATTTGGGAATCCAGTTTTGGTCCGATTTTAAGTTGCTCCCGGAAAATATGCAGATCGCTGAGATTACATCGGATTCCCATAGTCTCTCTGAAAGCCAACAAGGCAGTCTTAGTGCTGTGGTGGCCAAATTTCCTTCGTTCGCTATCTCAGACTTGGGGAAAACAAATTTGCTCTCGCACGAAATTGATGTGGGGGAAGCCAAACCCATGAAGCAGCGTCACTTCCCTGTGTCTCCCGCTGTCGAGAAGCTGCTATATGCGGAAATCAACAGGATGTTGGAAATGGGGGTGATAGAGGAGTCCCAGAGCGCTTGGTCGTCGCCAGTTGTTCTCGTCCAAAAACCAGGAAAGGTTCGACTGTGCTTAGACAGTCGAAAAGTGAATGCGGTGACGACAAAAGATGCATATCCCCTGGCGCAGATCGATGGCATATTGTCGAGGTTGCCAAAAGCGATGTTTATCTGTAGTCTAGATTTGAAAGATGCGTATTGGCAGATCCCTCTTGACCCCTCTCGCGATAAGACGGCTTTTACCGTCCCAGGAAAGCCGCTCTACCAATATAAGGTGATGCCATTTGGTCTGACTAACGCATCTCAGACGATGACGCGGCTAATGGATCGAGTCATACCCGCAGATTTGAGGAATGAGGTGTTCGTTTATTTAGATGACCTGCTAGTGGTCTCTGACACCTTTGAGAGGCATCTGCGAGTGTTGGGATTGGTAGCTGATAGAGTTCGAGCAGTTGGTTTAACTCTAAACGTAAAGAAGAGCCACTTTTGCATGAAGTCAGTGAAGTATTTGGGGCATATTGTTGGTAATGGAGTTATACGTACTGACCCCGAAAAAATATCTGCGATGTCCGTATTCCCACTCCCGAAAAGTTTGAAATCCCTTCGTAGATTCTTAGGGATGGTTGGGTGGTATCGCAAATTTATTAGCAATTTTGCCTCTGTGGCTGCTCCTTTGACAGATTTGCTCAAGCCTAGGAAGAAATTCCAAATGACGCCAGAAGGTGAGAAGGCATTTCAAGAGCTGAAAAGTATGTTGTGTTCGGCTCCTGTGCTTCGCAGCGCAGATTTCAGTAAGCCATTCTTCGTGCAATGCGATGCTTCTAAGACAGGAGCAGGTAGAGTTTTAGTGCAGAAGACAGAACAAGGGGATGAGTATCCAATTGCTTTCGTATCCAAGAAGCTCAATAAGGCACAGAGAAATTATTCTGTCACTGAGCAGGAGTGTCTGGCGGCTATAGTCTGCATTAAGCGATTTAGGCCGTATATTGAGGGACACGAATTCACAGTTATCACGGACCACGCCTCTCTTAAATGGCTAATGTCCCCAAACTGACCTGCACTCGCGCTTAGCCCGTTGGGCATTAAAGCTGCAAGGCTTTAATTTTAAAATAGAGCACCGCAGTGGGAGGCTCAATATGGTGCCGGATGCTCTATCCAGAGTTAATGAAGCAGAAATGGCCAGCATTGTAGCGAGCCAGGGTTTAATGGTTGATCTTCAGTCGCCAGAGTTTAAATCCGGGAAATATGTCGAGTTGCTAGAGCGAGTTAAGGCTAATGAGGAGAAGTTGCCTGACCTAAAGGTAAGGGATGGACTATTATACCGAAGATCCGAGCACGCAAAAAGGGATCCTTTACATGATACCTTCATTTGGAAGCTGTGGATACCAGCAGGTTTATTGCCTGAAGTATTAAAGAAAAATCATGATGATCCTCTTGCTTCGCATGGTGGTATCCATAAAACGCTTGAACGGAGTCGGCGTTACTACTATTGGCCCAGCTTAGTAAACGATGTAAAATCGTATATCCAATCCTGTGAAGTCTGTAAGACCACCAAAGCGCCGAACAGGACTCAGCGACCGCTAATAGGCGTTGCGCCTGAGTCGCAAAGATTTTTCCAGCGTTTGTATATTGATTTCCTTGGACCATATCCACGCTCTCGTAGCGGCAATGTTGGGATATTTATTTTGCTGGATCACTATTCCAAGTTTGTGTTCCTGAAAGCCGTGAAGAAACTCACGGCAGATGTGGTCCTAAAATATCTACAGCAGGAATTGTTCCACACTTTTGGAGTGCCGGAGACGTTAGTGTCCGATAATGGTTCTCAGTTTAGGGCTGAGGCGATTCAAAAGTTCTTAAGGGAGCATGAGATCTCGCACACTCTAACAGCCGCGTAAAGCCCACAGGCGAATGCATCTGAAAGGGTGAATCGTTCGGTGATCGCTGCTATTCGATTCTATGTTAGAGCAGACCAAAAAGATTGGGACGAGCAGCTAAGTAGCATTTGTTGCGCCCTTCGCTCAGAAGTGCATTCGGCAACCGGCACAACCCTATATTACATGGCGTTCGGACAGCACTTCATGACGTCCGGGTCGTCATATAAACTGTTAAGGCTATTGGGCCTTTTGGAGGACAGGTCGGCAGTTTTTTCTCGAGAGGATTCTTTGGAATTGGTGAAGTTAAAGGCAATGGAGGTGATGGGCAAACAGAATGCCAAGAACTAACGTCAATACAATTTGCGAGCTAGGGACGTGGTTTACGCTGAAGGACAGAAAGTTTATCGGAAGAACTTCAAGCAAAGCAGCTTTCTGGGCGGATAGAATTCCAAACTGGGACCCGCTTATATAAAGGCGAGAGTTCGGAAGAAGCTTGGCAATTCCTGCTATGAGCTGGAGGATTTGAATGGTCGAGCTATAGGGCGGTTTCATGCGAAGGACATGAAGCAGTAGACCGGATAGGCTACAACCTTTGGGTGGATCAGCCTTCGGGTGTCTAACCCCAAGTCTGCTCTTCAGAGGGGGCTTTTGTAGAGCTTGTAGCATGGGAGTTGGTTTTTAGCGCCACCTAGGGGTGGGTGAGCGACGTAAGAAGGAGGAAAGGTAGATCAGGAAGGGAGAGCAACAGAGTGAAATGTCAACCTGCTCTGGGGCACAAGTAGTTAAATAACCCGGCTTTCGGGACCTTTGATGTCGGTAAAAAGGGTAATAAAAATGCAATTAATGGATTAGCTGTCAAAATTAGAGTGGTTTAGATAATAAAAATGCACTTAGTTAGGGGGAGATATGAACCTGTCATAAGAGGGGGTAATAAAGATGGAATAAATTAGGGTCAGTGCATGTAAAAGGACACTTGAGATCAAGTGTTCAAGGGTTCCCACAGGGATATGGATACGAGTGCGAATGCAACGGAGCGATCCCGGTAGCGATCCCGGATCGATGCACGTGCACCGACGACCCCTCACTTAGAGGGTGAGGCAATTGAAAAAGGGCGCACCGGGGAGATCCTGCACCGACAGGAGTGATCCTGACCCACACGTGTACGTTCACCCACGTAAGGCAATTGAAAAAGGGCGCACGGCGGCGGTCCTGCTCCGCCCGGATAAGGCAATTGAAAAAGGGCGCACCGGGGAGATCCTGCACCGACAGGAGTGATCCTGACCCACACGTGTACGTTCACTCACTTAAGGCAATTGAAAAAGGGCGCACGGCGGCGGTCCTGCTCCGCCCGGAGTGATCCTGAGCATCCCGTGTACGTTCACCCACGATCCTCGTTTGAAAAAGGGACGGGGTGGATCCTCGTTTGAACAAGGGCGCCAGACGTGATCGTTCAGGCAACATCCTCAATTGATAAAGGGACGGGGTGTAAGTGAAGAAGGGCGCCAGAGTCGAAACATGTTCCCACCCACGACTCAGGACTGTGATTTTCCCTGTGAGATACCTCACTTGAAAAAGGTCACTTGTTTTCCCACTGAAGGGCCGCTGGAAAGAGGATCAGAGCAGTCAAATTTTCCCACCCTCATCCCACCTACACTAGATCAAGTGCGTGCAACAACCTGCTCAATTAGTTCACCAAAGTAGAGATGGTGAAGGATGCACTTGTAACGGTTTCTCAACAGTCTGTGCAATGTGAAACACCCCATCCACCCAAAACTCAAATCCACAGTCAATCTGAAAAGTAAAGGCTGCAAAAGAAATATCCCATATCCCATTTCCACCATTAAAAAAATGCTATCTATTTATTTATTTATTTTTTTTTTTGTAAATATAATTTTATTTTTCAAGTATAATAATCAAAAGCGATGTTCCAAATTAACATACATTTTCATAATTTTTAATGATTTTTGTGAGCGTACAGTAATGAAATGGCAAGCACATGTATCAACTCCATCCTCGACATTGTCATGTGCCCAACAACAAGATGTGAAATGTTGCCCATGAATATTGGAAACCAGCGGTGAATCAGCCATCCTTTTATAAAAATATTTGAGCGACTCCTCCAGATATTGCTCATGTTAGGGGAAAATTCGATGTTTAAACATTTTCATGAAATTATTTATTTTTATTATAAGTTGTTGAATGCTATTACTGGTTGAGATGATGTCTTTGTTTTTTAGTCTTAGCATTTTGATGGATCCGTGTACGTCTACTTGCAATGAATTCAAAAATTTAAATGAAGTAATCCTTTCCAAATTGTTAGACGATACGTTGAACCAATCCAGTTAATGGCGAGTATTCAACTAGTCGATCATGGATGAGAAGGCAATTTGCCTTTGTATTTATCTCACTCGCAACAGTTAGCTCAGTGGAAATTTTTATATCAGTCGCTCCTGATTTGACACTCTCGTTCTGGTATGAGAGATCAACAACCACAATAGGAGCCTTCGACATGAATTCCATCGGAGATAAAAGAGCTCGGGGTTCTCGATTGTAATAGCTCTCTTGAAATTTTGTATACATGTCATACAAGACAGCAAACCGATTCTCATTATATTTAACATTCAAATCCTCATAGGGATATACTTCAGAATTAAGATATACCTTTGCATTTCTCAAATTGTTTGTAATTAGTTCTCCATTCAATCTAAATGCAATAACAGCAAAACGTGGACGTTCTCTATTTGCAGACATCTTGACATTCCATATATGATGTGTTCCCTGAACCAATGTCGGATTTATATAACAATCCCAACTCCGGAATGCGAGTGGGAGGCTAGCTCCACTCTTTACTACATTAAACATTTTAATTTTAGCACTGTCACTTGGAACGATGTGGGGGATCTTCCAACTTATACTATTTATAGCAATATTATGGATTTTTCCATCAACATTTTTCACAAACATATCATCAGGGTTTTTCGTAAGTAACAGAACGAGCTCATGTTTACAGTTTAAGACGACTTTCTTATAGTCTTCAGCGAACCCCATCAACATTTTTAAAGGTACAGAAAAACTGAAATGTCCTCCAGAAGGGATATTGTCCCCGCCACTCCACCCCGCATTGCGATAAGCCGCTCCTTCCTGTTGGCCGACTGAGAGAAAGTTCTTAATAGTCGTTGTTATTCCAGTAAAACGCGTCCTATCCAATTCACAACCATTCAACTCATATCTTATTTCATCCAGAAAATAGGCCATGCAATTATTTTTGAGCAAACCGCTAACGCCATTTGTACTAGTCGTTCCTGTATTTGAGTCAATAATTTTGCTAAGCGTTCCTTCAAAATGGAGAAAACTTTCACATGGAAGGACATACAAATCTTGGTTTTGCAAACTGATCCGTACTTCATCATTTGCTTTGAAGCTCTGCTGATATGAATAATATGAATGAAATTCTTTTTTAATAATAGATTCATCGTTAGCAGGCTTTTCCTGGACATAAAAGATCTCATTCATTTGAATATTAGTTGATAAACTTTATTTAATATTAAATCCCAACGATTTCAAAATCAATTTATTTTTTAATGTGAGGGCCGGGCGTTGATGTGAAGATGATGGTGCTTTCACTTCAGCTTTAGATTTGATAATGTTATCAAAGGATCGATGAGTACCCCTTTTATTGTAAATAATCATTCTGTCGGTCGTAAGTGGAGACGGATTGATACAGTTTCTCCACGCAAATTAACTAAATCTCCGTCCTGATCAGTTATCCGTATTTCTAGTGTGCTTATTTCTCTGGTGTTCACAGGCAAATAAATCAAATTTCGTGGTGTTATGTTCATTTTATATCCAGGGGGGACATTGATTCCAAATTCATGAAGCACATGATTTGATTTATTCCCTACATATGACCCGCTTATAATGTTGCATTCCAATCTAACAGAATTTATTTTTAAAATATTGACGGGATTATCCGAGATGTAAACTTCTTTCTCATGTGGTCTTAATTTTCGTTTATTAAATCCGAATAAACGACCAATTGATCGTTCATGATTAAAATATACGGTCTCATTTTTAGTATAAACTTGAACTTGTAAAGTGTTGATATTACACTCTATTTTTATACTGTTTAGAAGCTCATACTCCTTGAGCTTATTAATAATATACTTTGAAATATCATCAAACTCATATGAGCCAATTGGTATTTCAATGAGTTTGTTCCCAATATGAAATAAGTTGTTCCCCTTATTAAAATTCGGTATAGAATTGAATGTATAAAAATCAATTAGAGCACATTCATAATTACGTTTTAGCTCAATTTGTGGGAAAAAATTCTCGCTAAGTACTGATGTATTCCCATTTAGAGCTATTGTCAATGATGTAGTTATGCTTGAGTCTGAACTGACTTTATTTCCAATAATATTATTATATTTATATTATCATTATTATTTATTCAAGTATAATAAATTGGTCGAATCCTTTTCTATATCGTCCAGCTTTCATATCATCGTCTTTAGAGATTACAAGAAATCCAAATTTATCGTCCCATCACTTTCGTGAAATTTCCATGAATGTTTCAAAATTCATATCAAAATGAACATGATCTCGATATATGTGACGAAGGTTCACGTTTGACATAAATAGAATGAATCAATATTTCTATGTCGCCCCATACAAAAATAATTGCGAATAGCAGTTTGCTTTTCACACGCTACGTCATCAAACACCATGATGGAATTGTTTTTAGCTTCCTCTGGTGACAAAACGCTGTCATTCGCTGAAAATGTATAATATCCCATTCCTCGTATTGGTTTTACAAGTTTTTCCAAATACTCATATTTTGGTTGATATAAACTCTTTGAATACACGTATATATTTTCGAATTTCAGGCCGTTTGGGTCCTCGATTAAGGCAATCATCACATTGGTTTTTCCGCTATTGGACGGACCTACCACCAAAGCTCTAATCGTGTTTGGTAGCAGTGAGCTGTGACGCGATGTTTACTCTCACCGTCACCACCACTTTCAATGTTTTTTACTATGATTTTTATACCCATGCAGGGTATTATAATTTCAGTCAGAAGTTTGCAACGCAGTGAAGGAGACGTTTCCGACCCTATAAAGTATATATATTCTTGATCAGCATCAACAGCCGAGTCGATCTAGCCATGTCCGTCTGTCCGTCTGTCTGTCTGTCCGTCTGTCTGTTTCTACGCAAACTAGTCCCTCAGTTTTAAAGCTATCTGAATGAAACTTTGCATATAGTCTTCTATATGCTCTCACTGCTATATATGTCGGAACGGGCCGGATCGGACGACTATATCATATAGCTGCCATACAAATGTTCGATAAATTTTTAGAAAAAAAAATTATAACTTAGCTGTTTTCCCACATATGTGCACTATTTTTTACATATGACCACTCTATATTATTTCTGAGTTTTGGTAAAAATTTTATGAAAATCGGACGACTATATCATATAGCTGCCATAGGAACGAGCAGGAAATTAATAGAAAAAAAATTATAACTTCGTTGTTTTTCAAACTATTTTTATCTACTCTGAGATATAAGCTTATTTTATTAGTTCAGAATTTTGGTATAAATTTTATGAAAATCGGACAACTATATCATATAGCTGCCATATAAACCGATCGGTAGATGTAGGGAAAATGTAAAACTTGACAAATGTCAAACAGGGTACAGGTCTCATAAATAATTTAATAAACACTCTTCCCTTTGAGGTTCATATACCTGGGTATAATTACTGTGGACCTGGTACGAAGCTAGAGAAACGATTAGCTCGCGGTGATCGGGGTATCAACGGCTTAGACGAAGCTTGTAGGGAACACGATATAGCATATTCAAATACAAAGATTTGGGGGAACGTCATAAAGCAGACTCGATTTTAATTGATAGGGCTTGGGATCGAGTAAAAGCAGCGGATAGCAGCATTAGTGAGAGGGCTGCATCATATTTTGTTACAAACATGATGAAGCTAAAAAAGAAATTTGGTATGGGAGCAAAGCAACAGAAAAAGAAAGTGGTGAAAAAATCTCTTGCATCAATTATCAAAAAGGCAACCATCGAATTGCGAAAGAATAAGCCACTCGACATATTGAATGCTGTTAAAGTGGCACGCAGTGCAGTATCGAAATCAATGGGATGTAAGAAAAATGTTGTAATTCCACGGGTAATAGCAGTTCCCAAAGTTGGTGGTTTTTTACCATTGGTACCTATTTTAACAGCCCTTAGCGCTGTGGGTAGTTTAGCGTCAGGTAGCGCTGCAATTGTAAAATCAATTAACAATGCAAAGATGGCAAAGGCACAACTTGAGGAAAACCAGAGACATAACAGAAAAATGGAATCTGTATCGTTGGGTAAAGGCTTGTACCTACAACCATACAAGAAAGGCTATGGCATATCATTTTCAAAAAATAATAATAAACAAAAAAACTATTAAATGAGCTACCCAAGAGAGCACTTTCCAATTTTGATATATTGAAGTTTGCCTTTAAAAATATTCCACATTTTCGGGGGGTTTATATGAGAGATGAGATACCCAAAGTACTACATTATTCCGAGTGTGGAATAATAAATTTAGCAGACTCATCATCAGAAGGAACGCATTGGGTGGCGTATTATAAGAAAGGATCAGACTCGTACTACTTTGACAGTTTTGGTAACTTGCAACCGCCTTTAGAAATAATTAGATATTTAGGGGAAAAAATAAGATATAATTATCAGCGTTTCCAAAAATTTGGTACTTTTAACTGTAGGCATTTATGCCTTAAATTTTAGCTAGACTGTAATTCTTCCCATACCCTTCGTAACCACTTCACATGAAGTGGACACTTTGACCTTTTACAAAGCTAGACGTTCTATCCCTTGAGACCGAATACCATAGTACAAGTGGATAGCAGTGGGAGGAGAAATATGCTCCTTGGCGGGTATAAATTCAGGGACCTCGTCTAGGAAAAATATCATTCAGCGACCAGCAAGCGTGACGAGCAGCCACCAGCATCAGCAGCAACAACACCAGCAACAGCAGCATCATGAACCACCTCACCACCACCACCACCAGCTCTACCAGCTCCACCAGCTCTACCAGCTCCACCAGCTCCACCGACTCATCCGCATCATCCAGCTCCAACTCATCCGCCTCATCCAGCTCCAACTCAACCGCCTCCAACCTTCCCCCTGGGGTCACGCAGGAGGACATCAATGCCCTTTTGAGGGATATTGAGGAAGACCCTCAGATGCAGGCCTTCAACGCCTGCAGGGTAAAAAGGAAACTAACCTTTCACAAGCTGCCGATAAATATACCCTTTAATATTTATTCGGCCAGGCGGGTGACGGGAAAGTTCGGCACCAATATTATGCTCGAACTGGTTACCAGAATTGTATTCCTCCCGGATAGGTTCTCGCAGCTTAAGGATAAGGTAATTCAGAAGTTTTCTTCAGGGATGTATTCTCTCCTAAAGCAGCTTCCTGTCGTGCTAAACTTAAAAAGTTCAACTGGATGCTTAGACCAACGAGCAAGCTCAGCCTTGGCAACAAAATGTTGCTATTTAAGTCAATTGTTGTGCCTTCGATGACTTACTGCATCCAATTGTGGGGCATGGCTTCTGACTCGAACGTCATGAAGGTGCAAACGGGACTTGGGAAATTTATTTTTCAGCTTTTATATTTCAGATTAAAAATGAAAACAAAAATAAATAAAAAAAAATATTTAAAACAAGAAAGGAAGCTTACTTCGGCACACCGAAGTTTGTATACCCTTGCAGATTGGTTTTGATGTTGATATTATAAATTTAAATGCTGAAAACACTCACAAAACAGAGTTTCATTACATTTTACTTATACTTATTATGTTTACAGTTTGACAGTTACAGTTTTACATTCCCAGCTTTACATTTTCTCCACATTTACAGATCGTTTATATGACAGCTATATGATATAGTTGTCCGATTTTCATAAAAATTTTACCAAAATTTGTAGTAGCCAGCCAGCTAGTCGGTTCCCCCTTGTCTTTCTATGTCAGCCAGACTAGGTTCGTCGGTTGCCCGTCAGGGCTCCCTGGCCTGTGTTCACCGGGTTAAGGGTAACCTAGTGTATAAGGAGATTCGGTTTCGTGCACTTCTAGCATTGCTCTTTGCTAAGCTCGTCGGATTGTCGTGGGTTTTCCTCATCTTCCCTATATACACACTGCACTACGCAAAAGAAAAGTTTTAAGTGCACTAACTGTAATCTACAGTTCAAAACAACAAAGGATATATTCGGATTCTGGAATGCGCGGACGGACCAGTAAGCTAATCAAGAGAACACCAGGAGTAGGGGTGGCTAGCTGTTATTCGCCATCCCTTTCTGTACCCTCCCTGCCATGATAACTCGAGAGATTATGTTTGCGGTTATCCCTTAATCAAAGTTTATTATTATATTATAATTCTAATTCACATTGCGGCAGCATCAAGATCGATCCACGAAAACTAATTCAAATTACTCCAACATATTGGAAAAAGAATCAATCAATCAAAACAAAGTATCGCATAAATTCAATCATATTGGCCTAATGCCCAAAACAATAACAAAGCGTTATCCAATCGCATCATCTTATCATCTACAAAATCTTATTCGCTCCAAAAATTCTTATCGCTGCTTACGGTGTATTTACTCCTAATCATAATGCTACGAAAATTTACTTTAATTGAATTGTAAAAAAAAATATGTAAATATCAATCGACTAATTATATAGCGTTTCGTTATTTAAATGCACACACAAAAATGTAATATATTTTTAAAGTCAGAAATCAATATGTTTTTTTTTTTTTTTATAAGGAGAGATCTCACTTACTCACAAATCCGGTTGAAGCAGGTTCGGTGGGCCCATCGAAGACGCTGTGCTAGATTTAATCAAGAAATGTTGTTAACTTCTGACAAATATTATTTTTGTGTTGCTCAAACGGCCCTAAATTTACATTACTTGAATACAAACAGTATTATTATCAAAAAATTAGATCTACAATTTCAGCACATTGGCTCTGAATCCCTAAACAAAGAAAATTATCTGCAGCACACGTCAACGTTGATTGGCTGCAGCTCTGCACATGGCGATGCCTCCTTGCGGCATTCTCCTCCAGATCTCCTGTTCGATTCACCGCATACGAAGGGTTTGGCGTCTTCGCATGCCAGACGAGAGGTCTGTTCTCCTTATTTCATCCCGCTCTGGGATATGGTGCCGCACGTGGCACGTGCGCGTAAAGTGTAGGCTAGCGTCGCCTCACATTCGTCTCCTCCTTCTAGTTACGGCAGCAAAACCAACGGTCAACCGATCGTGGTTGCTTCTGCAGGAGCTCGTAGCTCCTTCTCCTCCTCCTCGCGTTCCTTAGGGTAGCCTAACCCGCATGGGTACTCCGACACCACGCCTGGGATGGATTGGCTGATTGGGAACGGCAGGTCGGATTAAGGTTAAATCCGAACCTTCATGTGGCACACGGTGTCGCGGCCGAAGTGTCGCTCAAAATTTGAGGTTAAGGCCGATGGGGGTTGGGCGTGCTCGCGCGCAGGTCGATTCCAACCTCAAACGTGGCAGTCAGCGCGTGGCACGTCCAAAAGAGTACGGCGGTTGTCGCACTGATCTCGGCCAGCGGCCTCCAAAACGGTCTACCAGCCGGTGACCAACACCCGAGAACTGGCGTAATGCTGCCGCTCTGGCGCTGAAGTTGCCGGCCGACGTATCTTCCGTCTCTTTCCTACACAAAAATATGCACTTAAACACTGCCTTTCATTTGCACTTTTCACGGAAATATTTACCCCTTGTGCTGGGTTCGTTTCTCCGAAACTCCTTCTGCACTGGTGAACTCCTTTTCCTTGGCCAGAAAACACTTTGAAATTTTCGGCCACGCGGTTGAAAATTTTCCACTATTATTACAACGATCAGCAGCGGTTTGCATGCGAACGTTATTAGTGCCAAAAATGAAATGAGCGAGAACTCTGACTCGAGAAGTTAGCTGTACGCAATTGCAGCGTTGCCAAACTTCACCTAACGGAGTGCTTTCAGTCGCTCTTCGCCTTTTCTGTCTTCACACGCATTCGGTGCACACGAGAAAGGGTTAGCGCTATGCCGGTAGGCTGTATGCGAGAGCAGGCCAGATAAACTTCTATCGACGCTCTCCGCTATACTCTACGTTTTGCTTGTGGGCATAGGCGAATTCAAATGTGATTTGCATTTTCGCAATGTTCACAAATTAATTTCCGTATTTCTCATATATTTTATTTTCGGTTTGCGACTGGCCACCACAAATTCTGAAATAATAAAAGAAGCTTATATCTAAAAGTAGATAAGAATATGTTGAAAAACAACGAAGTTATAATTTTTTTCCTATTCTCTTTCCGATCGTTCCTAAGGCAGCTATAAGATATAGTCGTCCGATTTTCATGAAATTTTTACCAAAATTCTGTAATAATATAAAATGGCTATATCTCAAAAATGATGCAAAAATATTGAAAAACAGCCAAGTTATAATTTTTTTGTCTAAAAATTTATCGAACATTTGTATGGGAGCTATATGATATAGTCGTCCGATCCGGCCCGTTCCGACATATATAGCAGTGAGAGTAAATAGAAGCCTCTATGCAAAGTTTCATTCAGATAGCTTTAAAACTGAGGGACTAGTTTGCGTAGAAACAGACAGACGGACAGACGGACAGACGGACAGACGGACAGATGGACAGACGGACAGACGGACATGGCTAGATCGACTCGGCTGTTGATGCTGATCAAGAATATATATACTTTATAGGGTCGGAAACGTCTCCTTCACTGCGTTGCAAACTTCTGACTGAAATTATAATACCCTGCAAGGGTATAAAAATATACAAATTTTTTATTGGGAAACGGGACTTGGGAAATTTATTTTTCAGTCTTTATATTTCAGATTAAAAATGAAAAGAAAAATAAATAAAAAAATATTTAAAAAAATATACACATTTTTTATTGGGAAAAGGGACTTGGGAAAATTCTTTTTCAGCTTTTATATTTCAGATTAAAAATGAAAACAGACCTGATAAACAGATCAGAGCTGATACCAGGTCCGATTATCAGGTCGGTTTATCAGACCTGATAAACAGATCAGGTCTGATTATCAGGACGGTTTATCAGACCTGATAAACAGATCAGGTCTGATTATCAGGTCGGTTTATCAGATTAGGTATATATGATCATGATTTATTATTTATTTCTCAGTGCATACCGAACTCCGAGACAGATATAACCAGTATTGTTCTTTCGATTGAAACATTCTAAAATTTCATCACAATGAACCAAAATATTTTATCACAATTAAATAAAACTCGAAATGCTTTAAAAAAATTTTTTTAGAGCTAAAACAATTTAAAAGTCAGAATACTATGGGTTTAGAAGAAACATTTAAACCGATAACTGAACCGCTAAATGAACTTGTCAAGCATACCAAAAAAATTGAGTACAATAAACACAAAGAGAACCAATATGATAAAACTAAGATGGAGATTGAAAATAAAACTCCGCATATGAAAAAGAGGAAACTTACATTTTATACTGCGCCTAACAAAAATTCAAATGCTGAAGAAGATGAATACAATCTATCGGATTGGAGGTTGAAAAGTGCTGAAGAAGATGATTATGAGAATACTCGCAATGATAATAGAGATGATGATGATGATGATGATCAATTTTACTCCCAACCCGCTATAGACGATGATTCTTCATTCTCACCACCCGATCACCACTTAAATCAATCCCCTGCAATATCAAGCCAAACGTCTCCCCACGCACCAAGTGTATTATCAAGGCAATCCTCCCCCAATTCATCTCCATTGATACCAACTCAACCTCTGTTTGAAGAGAGCCCGAAAAATTTTAATGTTAGTGAACTGGCACGAGAACGAATTTTGGATAAGACATATGGACCATACAAAAATGAAGCTGGTCAATTAATGTTGGGAAATAACAAAATAAATGTAATTGAATTTGATGATGGTCAAAACTGGCGACTCACAAGCGGATTATATTCTTTAATATGTCACCACCTCCCAAATAATTATAATGCAGATGACCTGGAAATATATCGAGAAATATTAATAAAAACAAATGTGTATCGAAGAAATTTTCAACCAAATGGACAAGTGAAAGGAACGAGAGCATTGAAATATTCGAAAATTATTAAACCACTTTTAGCTAAGGTACCCGTCGCCGAATCTACACCCAAAGGGAAAAAAGAAATGATAAGTGGGTCTGGTTTCATGACACTTGAGATGAATAAGCCTAAGTTCATCTACTGGGATGATCCAAACGAATTAGTGGAACGACTTCAGCTCTTAATAGCATCGGAATCAGCAGGCAATCAAAACCACAATAATGAGATTACATCGATAATTGAGGAACTAAGAGAGGCTAAAATTATATTCTAATTAAGTATATAATTATGAAACATTAACAAATAAGATTATAATCATAATGTCCGTTGACAAGTTTGGACGTTTTTTACATGACAAGCAGAACACTAGATTAAAACGATATGAAAAAACTGGGACAGGACTCTTCATAGATACGGATGGAAACTTTAATATTCAGCGAAGGCGCTTAAAAAATGGAGACTTTCCAAAAGAGAATTCGGACTTAGTCATTAAAGAATATGTTGACAAGGCTATACTCGATATAAGAGCATCGCTAATGTCACATCAAGAGGAGTTAATTATTAGTATTCCTGATGTGAGGGCCACCGATATTGAGGATCGTTTAGACAGACTTGAGGTTATTATTTCAAGTATTATTGAAAAAAAAAGGATATTCTAAGTAACTTGTGTGAAAATGAGTCGACGGGGTATTATTAATGAATTACATGCTCCTGCACGAAAACATTTTCTACGTCGGAGAGTTATTACAAAGGGAATAAATTGGTTATGGCAGGCTGACTTGGTGGATATGCAAAAGTATTCTTCCACGAATAATGGATATCGCTACCTTCTTACAGTTATTGACACCTTCTCAAAGCTCGCCTTTGGCGAAGCACTTAAGGCTAAGACTGCTTCACATGTTTCTGAAGCAATGGAAAAAATTTTCAACTCTGGGTATGGAGTACCTAAGCATCTACAAACAGATGACGGGAAAGAGTTTTTTAACATACAATTTAAGTCGCTGATGAATCGTTATGAAATAAATCATTATTCGACATTTAGTACTCTAAGGCCTCCAATGTGGAACGATTCAACAGGACATTAAAAGAACTAATGTGGAAGGAGTTTTCTTACAATGGGACCTATAAATGGATCGATATGTATGAAGCCTTAATTAACTTTTACAACAATAAAGTACACAGGACTATAAAAATGGCTCCCGTAGAAGTAAACGCCGAGAATGAGAGACATATCTTGCAAACGGTGTACAATAATATCAAAATGTTTGCAGGTAGCAAACTGAAAATTGGTGACAATGTTCGAATTTCTAAATATAAGGGAGTTTTTGAAAAAGCATTTACTCCGAATTGGAATGTTGAAATGTTTACAATATACAAAATTCAAAACACTTATCCGGTAGCATACCTATTAAAGAACTTGAATGGAAATCCCGTAAAAGGCGGATTCTATAAGGAAGAGCTGAAAAAAACCCGATATCCCAACACATATCTAGTTGAAAAGGTACTTAAAAGACAAGGCAAAAGAGCACTCGTACGTTGGTTGGGCTTCCCAAAAAGTGATGACAGCTGGATAAATACATCTGAAATTTTGTAATGAAATAAACATACACATACAACACATTAAAAAAATTTTTTTTTTTAATTTATGTTTTTTATTATTGTTATTATTTTTTTTTAAATTTTAACTTTACATTATACATTATATTTTAATCTTAGATCTAAACATTTTGAATAAATTTTTTTAATTTAAAACTTAAATACAATGTTTTATTTACAAATTTGAATTTATATTTTATATCACAAATTCTGGATTTTCTAGTTTAGCTATTTTAATATAATGCCAAATTAAATCTCGTTCATATTCGTCGAGCGCACTGTTTGTTTCCTCCAACTTTCTTTTTAAGTCTTCTCGCTTTCTTTCACTCATTATCGCAAGAGTTTCATTATTTAACCCCCGTGCTTTGTCTGCTAGAGTTGAGATACATCCATTAGTTCCCCTTCTCTTGTCGAATAGTGTCCTATCGCTTTTGTGGCAATTCCGTCTTCACATATTAGCCTCTTATCATCCTTATTATCTAATGTTATTTTTGAAATTTTGTATGTATTAATTTCATGCCCCCTAGACCGAAACAAATACATACTATCACTTTCTTGTTGTCCTCTAAACAAACAATTTTTATATTTCTCGAATGTAATTTTCTCCAAGGCACTTCGCTTCACGCCCTTATTTTTTTTTACACATTTTTCGGGCTCGCTACCTGCACTTGACGCTGTATAGGCGTATATCTTAGACCTTAGACCCACAATCTCTGTCATTGGCCTGCAATGCAGCTCATCCTTAAAGTACCCTAAGCGCTTCTTGTTACACTGTGGAAAATCGTATTGCCTATCCAATTCATCAGGGTATTCAGATGTATCAAATTTTAATTGAATATCATCTCGAATGTCCTTATATAAATCCTCTGTTTAATGGAATAGATAAATGAATCTGTATCCATATAGTTTAATTTCAGTGCATCTTGAAATTTTGGTTTCATATAAGAGTAGTGAAAATCGTACATTTTCCATTTGGATAACTCCAACACTACAAAACCTAGATATGTTGGCTTATCACAAACGTTACGCAACCTATTCATTTGAATTGCGTACATGTTTTCAGTAAACTTAGTTGCACTGTGAAAATTTGATCTAGCTATTAGGTCCCTAGCACATAATCTCGGGCGCCCACCTTTTGGACCCACAGGTGGAGCTTCCCATTCTGTTACTATCCGAATATCTTTGCGCTTTAAGCTGTTTTCCATCGTCTTACCGTAGACGCTGTTGTTTTAAAGCTTATACAAGTCTTTTTCGAAATTACTTTTAGCCCTAGTCCTGTGTGCAGTGTTAATGTCAATATATTCTTTAAGCCAAGGTTGTTGCTTGAATCGGAGGATATTGTGAAGCTTTTAAAGTTTCAATCCATTAAGTAAGCATTGCTGCAAAGTTCTGTAGTGCATAATGTATTTATTTTTATCGCAAAGATCCGCTATTAACTTTGCAGTCTTGGATTTTTTTGAAGGACGTCTATTTGCGGGACAGAAAGGCAGGTCATTGTGTTGGTCGTGAAGTGCATATGGGTACTTCGACCTCTAGAATGTATCCATACTCACTACTTTCAGAAATAGAATTAATATTAAATGATTCTATTTCTGAAGGTTCCATCCATTTAAAATCGCCATAGGGGAGTGGTTCAGACATTGCCCATCCATATAAATTGTTCGCGTCCACATACATCAAATATTCCGATTCCTTAGTTGGATCGAAATCTTTGAGGTATTTGTGGTTCGCTTTTGTATATCGATGACTACTTTGAACTAAACCCCCCCGAATTCCGCTTTGAATAAATAAAGTCATGTCTATATCCGATATTAACTCGAGGGATATTTTGGTAGTCTTCAACATCGCATCCCATGAGAAGCGCGGAAGTGTATAATAATGGGCAGGATTGAGTTCGTAGATACCTTTACACATAGCCCTAAAATACTGAAAGACATCTGTCAGCAACAAAACGTCTGTCTTCAAAGTGTGTTTTACACTTGAAGTGGGACCAAACCTGAACTGCATGGAGATAATCAGCTTCAGAACATTCTGAGTCTGTTAATTTGCTGAAAAATGCACTCCTTGGTGGGAGACAAGTTTCCATCAGCTTGCGCTCAGAATCTAAATATTCATAGGGAAATACACCTTTCCTACGAAGCAAACTACAATCGGTACTATTTGGAAATTGATTTCGAAGAACTTTGAAATCCCCTTCATTTAAAGTTCCTGCAAGGGTGTCTAGGCTAGAGGGCATGAAACGAATAGTATCTAAAAATCTAATTTCTAATTTATTTTTTCCTATAGGAATATATTTTGAAATTAATATATATCTCCTTATTCAAGGGGATTATTTTAATTTCACCCTCAATCTCCCCGAGTTCTTTCACAAATAAATGAGCATCGTATTTAGACATATTGTGAAAGAAAACAGGTATGAAATCTCCTGTCTTATACTTTAGGTTACACTCGCTATGTGCAGCCCCTCGAAATTGACCTGTAAAATGACAGTGATCTCTCACTCTATCATTTCCGAAAACTCCCTTACATATGTGGCAGTTAAGGGCCTCATCAAAATCATAAGCATCCTGTGCACTCATTTGAAGGGGGACTATATAATTCATATACTTCTCGTAAATAGCAGACAAATCAGACGTTAAACTATCTACAAAATTGCGCCCGACATTTGACCCTGTCTTTGCAACATATTTCTCTAAGGCAGGGTCAAATGAACACTTAATATAATACGCGAAGGCAATCGGAATATGCTTATTTACTATTTGCGTCTTCTCACTTACATCTATCGTTGTGGGCTCGAGTATACACTCGAAGTCGGCATACACAGCAAAGGGTACCTCCAGCTGGCGGTTAATATGGTCGAATTTGATGACATCTCCTTCCTTGGGTGCTTCGCTTACAATGTTGGTGCATCTTTCTGCATGGCGCTGAGCTCTGGCCTCATTTGTTGAGTATGAGAGGCACTTGTTGCAGAACCAACGCTTATCACCGCTATTTCCCAATTGTGATGATAGATGTCTGTAAAACAAAAATGTATGTATATGTGTGAGTGGATTGTCATAAAAATGTATTTATTTCATATACTTTTTTAATTTATTTATGTTTTATTTTCTTACCCGGACATATTTTTAATCCACGTGTAATGGCCATAATTATCGGGGGTTGGTCCATCGAGGAAAAGCATATTAACATGGTTCTCCTTCTCCGTTCCATTTGAATATAGTGGGCCGTATACGGTGTCCTTCTCCTCATCATACCCAAACACATTTACACTTATGTGAGGGTTTTGAAGCACGAAATTGTCAATGCTCTTTATTTTCATCGGGAACGTCAACCCAGTAAAATCAATTTTTATATTATTGGTGTGGATAATTGGTGATTTAATATCCACACCATAGGCATTGCACCTTTCTACTTTCTCTTTTAAGGGGTTAAGTGCTGAGACTATTGCCCACTTGAAGCAGAAAACATCTCTGTTCTGCACATTGATGCATGCTCTGCGTTTTTTAAGAGAGGGAGGGAGATCGAAATACTCAGATCCCTCGAGAGGAACACATTGCATCATGTTCAACTCGACCCTAACTATGCGTGTTAGGGTCCATCCACTGTCCTTCTCTTGGAACTCACCCATTTTCGTAATAATGGCTTCAGTGTGGGAATTATAAAAATCTAATAAATTTGAGCCAATCGTAAGCAGAGTCATCTTACTTTGAAACGATTTCATTTCCACTTGTGTTTCATGTTCTTTAATTAACATGTATTCCGCAAACAGTTCAAAATTTATTTTTGAAGCTGTGTGGAACGATAGCACTCTTTCGATATGAGGGAGTTGCGCTTGGCCCGCTTCATTTAGGAATTCAACAGGAATCCTAAGAGCTGCTCCCTCATTTAAGAACATATACTGAAGGATGCGTCCCTTGTATCCATCGATGATTTGCTTTACACTCCCATCCAGGGGTCGGGTAGCAAAATATTTGTGCTGCTCCGTCCGCACATGGTTGTGCCATTGAGTGGATGGGTAGGTACCGCTGGCAGGAGTTGCAATAAATTGCATTCATGTTGTTGATGATGTTGTTGTTGTTGGCGTACATTTTTGTATTTGTTTGTTTTTAAAAACTTTTGGTTTTTTGTTATTAATTTTTTTAAGGTTTTTGGTTTTGTTTGTTTTTGATTGTTTTTAAAAACTTTTGGTTTTTTTGTTATTAATTTTTTAAGGTTTTTGGTTTTGTTTGTTTTTGATTGTTTTTAAAAACTTTTGGTTTTTTGTTATTAATTTTTTTAAGGTTTTTTTTCGTTTTTGTGTATTTTGTAAATTATATTTTACAAACTTTTTTACACTTTGCACTTGTTTTTTATTTCACTTTGAAATTTTTCGGTTGCGGTTGCGGCGGCGGTTGATGGTGACGGTTGAGACACAAACTAGAAGTGATTCTTAAGTCACAACTAGTCTTTTCGTAGACCTACAAAAAGATCAACAAACAAATACAAAAATGTGGGACAAACACTTGATGTCCATTCCCAACCTTTCCATCCTTTTTTGAAGTGTGATCCAACTTCGTTGAGAAACCATTACAAGTGTGTCCTTTCACCCCATCCCTACTTTGGTAAGCTAATTGAGCAGGTTGTTGCATGCACTTGATCTAGTGTAGGTGGGATGAGGGTGGGAAAATTTGACTGCTCTGATCCTCTTTCCAGCGGCCCTTCAGTGGGAAAACAAGTGACTTTTATCAAGTGAGGTATCTCACAGGGAAAATCACAGTCCTGAGTCGTGGGTGGAAACATGTTTCGACTCTGGCGCCCTTGTCCACTTACACCCCGTCCCTTTATCAAGTGAGGATGTTGCCTGAACGTTCACGTCTGGCGCCCTTCTTCACTTACACCCTGTCCCTTTTTCAAACGAGGATCGTGGGTGAACGTACGCGGGATGCTCAGGATCACTCCGGGCGGAGCAGCACCGCCGCCGTGCGCCCTTTTTCAATTGCCTTATCCGGGCGGAGCAGGACCGCCGCCGTGCGCCCTTTTTCAACTGCCTTAAGTGGGTGAACGTACACGTGTGGGTCAGGATCACTCCTGTCGGTGCAAGATCTCCCCGGTGCGCCCTTTTTCAATTGCCTCACCCTCTAAGTGAGGGGTCGTCGGTGCACGTGCATCGATCCGGGATCGCTACCGGGATCGCTCCGTTGCATTCGCACTCGTATCCATATCCCTGTGGGAACCCTTGAACACTTGATCTCAAGTGTCCTTTTACATGCACTGGCCCTAATTTATTCCATCTTTATTACCCCCTCTTATGACAGGTTCATATCTCCCCCTAACTAAGTGCATTTTTATTATCTAAACCACTCTAATTTTGACAGCTAATCCATTAATTGCATTTTAATTACCCTTTTTACCGACATCAAAGGTCCCGAAAGCCGGGTTATTTAACTACTGGCACATCTATCCTTTTGGACTCGGGAAGGGGATAGCCGCCAGAAAGTTGGCGTCGGTTCGATCTTTCCCAATCCATCCTTCGAGCGATCGAGAAGTGCCAACAAGCGGACAGACCCTAAGGGAGAAACACTTTAGTACCAGCTATACCAGCCTTTACGCCAAATAGAGCGAGGTGAGTTGGCGACAAGAAAAGGAGAAATAAATAGGTTTATCTGACAGGGGCCTGCCCATATTATTATACAGGTTGCGGCAGTCAAAAGCGAGTATTTCGTCAAGGGAAATCCCCAGCAGCGCAGAAGCCAACGCCAAGATCAGCCACAGGGAAAGAAAGGGAGAAAATAGCGCTCCGGAGTGGTTTAAAAAAGCGCTTAATTGCGAGCGCTGAGGCCACGGAAGGAGGGCCAATAAAACGCTCAGACCAGTCGTCGCGGAAGCGCTCGCCGGAGCGCCTTAATTCGGCGGAGTTTCCTCCAAATCGTCAACCAGAGACGAAATTTCCTTTTTTTTGCTGTGCTTAGGGGAAAACCGACCAAATTTATTTGCCAAGTGAGAAAAACTCAAGCTCTTAACTGGGAAAATCCCGATTTAGATTTAATTAGTTAAATTTATTTACTAATTTTTTTTTAGTGAAATGAGCCGAGAGTGAAGAAAAATTTGTTCAATTTAATTGGCCAATGGGCAAAGGCATGTAGAGGCAAGAACTGAGAGAATTTAGTTTTTTTGTTGTAATTATTCGTCTCTGCTCCGGTCGTGTAATCTCTTGTAAATTTTATTTAATGTTTCTTTTGTCTGTAATGTCTGTAAAACAAAAATGTATGTGTATGTGTGAGTGGATTGTCATAAAAATGTATTTATTTCATATATTTTTTTGATTTATTTATGTTTTATTTTCTTACCCGGACATATTTTTAATCCACGTGTAATGGCCATAATTATCGGGGGTTGGTCCATCGAGGAAAAGCATATTAACATGGTTCTCCTTCTCCGTTCCATTTGAATATAGTGGGCCGTATACGGTGTCCTTCTCCTCATCATACCCAAACACATTTACACTTATGTGAGGGTTTTGAAGCACGAAATTGTCAATGCTCTTTATTTTCATCGGGAACGTCAACCCAGTAAAATCAATTTTTATATTATTGGTGTGGATAATTGGTGATTTAATATCCACACCATAGGCATTGCACCTTTCTCCTTTCTCTTTTAAGGGGTTAAATGCTGAGACTATTGCCCACTTGAAGCAGAAAACATCTCTGTTCTGCACATTGATGCATGCTCTGCGTTTTTTAAGAAAGGGAGGGAGATCGAAATACTCAGATCCCTTGAAAGGAACACATTGCATCATGTTCAACTCGACCCTAACTATGCGTGTTAGGGTCCATCCACTGTCCTTCTCTTGGAACTCACCCATTTTCGTAATAATGGCTTCAGTGTGGGAATTATAAAAATCTAATAAATTTGAGCCAATCGTAAGCAGAGTCATCTTACTTTGAAACGATTTCATTTCCACTTGTGTTTCATGTTCTTTAATTAACATGTATTCCGCAAACAGTTCAAAATTTATTTTTGAAGCTGTGTGGAACGATAGCACTCTTTCGATATGAGGGAGTTGCGCTTGGCCCGCTTCATTTAGGAATTCAACAGGAATCCTAAGAGCTGCTCCCTCATTTAAGAACATATACTGAAGGATGCGTCCCTTGTATCCATCGATGATTTGCTTTACACTCCCATCCAGGGGTCGGGTAGCAAAATATTTGTGCTGCTCCGTCCGCACATGGTTGTGCCATTGAGTGGATGGGTAGGTACCGCTGGCAGGAGTTGCAATAAATTGCATTCATGTTGTTGATGATGTTGTTGTTGTTGGCGTACATTTTTGTATTTGTTTGTTTTTAAAAACTTTTGGTTTTTTGTTATTAATTTTTTTAAGGTTTTTGGTTTTGTTTGTTTTTGATTGTTTTTAAAAACTTTTGGTTTTTTTGTTATTAATTTTTTAAGGTTTTTGGTTTTGTTTGTTTTTGATTGTTTTTAAAAACTTTTGGTTTTTTGTTATTAATTTTTTTAAGGTTTTTTTCGTTTTTATGTATTTTGTAAATTATATTTTACAAACTTTTTTACACTTTGCACTTGTTTTTTATTTCACTTTGAAATTTTTCGGTTGCGGTTGCGGCGGCGCACAGTAGCGCCTTTTCTCATTTAGCGTTGCAAAAATCATAACTTTTGAACCAAATGAGATAACTAAATAATTTAAACGGCATTGGACAGGTAATTGTTGTTAAATTTATATATGTACTGCATAATGTGCCACGCCCACAAATAGGGTATTTTATAGGGTATCAAAGAGAAAAAATAATTTTTTTTCTATGAAAACGAATTTTTAAAAACAAAAGATTGTTAATTTTTTTGCTTTATTTTTATTTAATTTATAAAATAAAAATATTTTGAACACTGAATTTTTTTTTTTTTTTTTTTACAATTTTTTTTAGTATTTTTTAATTTTTGGTTAATTTTGACTACTTATTACTAAATATATGCTTATATTTGAGGAATTTCTAATAGACTAAGCATTTCTGGACTATAATCACTTGATTCTATCTCTTTTCGTGATTTTACATGCCGTAGAGATGCAATAAATGGGTCAGATGATGCAGCCAACATGTTGAACAGGTCCTCATTTTGCATCAGTCTTGATGACTTGTATTTCTTATAGAATTTATTCAGCGACCCCTGAGCTTCTTCCGAAAGTTCTCCAATAGGCAAAGATTGATATTCAATTATATCTTTACCATGTTCCAAAATTTTGTGGACTGTCGGGGTCAATCTTTTATGTGGATACTTCTGAGCCAAAAGTGAAGCTGTGATGGAAGCATATTCCCCATATTTTACGGAATCAATTTTCTCCTTGCAATTGAGTACATTCAAGATCGTACCCAATCTTTGAATGATTTCCTCGTCAACTCCAGTGATTTCTGCCGCAACATGGCAATTTTCAAAAAATCTCCGAGAAGTATTTCCATCGAGTTTCCATATCCCGGTTTTGGGTCTTTTAAAGGTTTACATCATGCACGTGTTATACCTGTGCATCTTTGTAAATATGTCCCAAATTCATGTTATGCAATTTTTAGGTAAGACATTTTTTACCTAGTACAACCCAAAACTATTTTGTAAACAACAAAATGGCCTACCTGTTTTTTAAAAGTACTCCTTTTGCCCCTTTGGAAGTATAATCAGGTATAAATATGAAACCTAGTACAGCCCAAAACTATTTTGTAAACAACAAAATGGTCTACCTCTTTTTAAAAGTACTCTTTTTGCCCCTTTGGAAGTATAATCAGGTATAAATATGAAACCTCCAAACCCATTTTAAAAGGTACGTTTTGTCCTTCAATACAGAAAACATAAACAGATTGAAAGTATTTGGGATGCAAAACAGTTGCGCGCTAAATTTGGTATATAGTATATACCGTGTAAGTGGCGGTTATGGTATTTTGGTATATTTTACCCTGAGTTGTTTTGGTTTTTTGCGTTGCATTTCCGCAGACGCAGCTCGACGCAGCCGATGAAAGTTAATTCTGATCCAGGAAAGATCCACGGAACGTTTAGTCATAGTGTAGTCAGTGGCCGGCATTGGCGTCAAAAGATATAGACTACTTTAGGCAGAAAAAGGTGAAAAAAATGGACACCTGGCAGGTAGCGATTTACCTGTACAAGCCCAAACCAAAGTGCCGTTTTTGTTGGGTTAATTAACAGTTTATGAATGTATCTATCATTTAAAGTTAAAACCATGACCATTGGTTTTATGGTTTTTTTGTAATATTACCTGAAAGTCGACCAATTTACACATTTTTTTTTTTATGATGCAAAAAACGAAACAAAGTTCAACTTTAAATGCTCATAACTTCTACAAAAAAAATCTTAAAATTGATTTTATTGCAGATTCTGAATCCTTGTTAAATTTCCTGTCGAATAAGTATGGTTAAAATCGAACATGAACATTTGCGAACATGACTTTTTCGATTTTTGCAACGCTAATTGTTCGAGAGGCGCTACTGTGCGGCGGTTGATGGTGACGGTTGAGTGAGAAGTGATTCTTAAGTCACAACTAGTCTTTTCGTAGACCTACAAAAAGATCAACAAACAAATACAAAAATGTGGGACAAACACTTGATGTCCATTCCCAACCTTTCCATCCTTTTTTGAAGTGTGATCCAACTTCGTTGAGAAACCATTACAAGTGTGTCCTTTCACCCCATCCCTACTTTGGTAAGCTAATTGAGCAGGTTGTTGCACGCACTTGATCTAGTGTAGGTGGGATGAGGGTGGGAAAATTTGACTGCTCTGATCCTCTTTCCAGCGGCCCTTCAGTGGGAAAACAAGTGACTTTTATCAAGTGAGGTATCTCACAGGGAAAATCACAGTCCTGAGTCGTGGGTGGAAACATGTTTCGACTCTGGCGCCCTTGTCCACTTACACCCCGTCCCTTTATCAAGTGAGGATGTTGCCTGAACGTTCACGTCTGGCGCCCTTCTTCACTTACACCCTGTCCCTTTTTCAAACGAGGATCGTGGGTGAACGTACGCGGGATGCTCAGGATCACTCCGGGCGGAGCAGCACCGCCGCCGTGCGCCCTTTTTCAATTGCCTTATCCGGGCGGAGCAGGACCGCCGCCGTGCGCCCTTTTTCAACTGCCTTAAGTGGGTGAACGTACACGTGTGGGTCAGGATCACTCCTGTCGGTGCAAGATCTCCCCGGTGCGCCCTTTTTCAATTGCCTCACCCTCTAAGTGAGGGGTCGTCGGTGCACGTGCATCGATCCGGGATCGCTACCGGGATCGCTCCGTTGCATTCGCACTCGTATCCATATCCCTGTGGGAACCCTTGAACACTTGATCTCAAGTGTCCTTTTACATGCACTGGCCCTAATTTATTCCATCTTTATTACCCCCTCTTATGACAGGTTCATATCTCCCCCTAACTAAGTGCATTTTTATTATCTAAACCACTCTAATTTTGACAGCTAATCCATTAATTGCATTTTAATTACCCTTTTTACCGACATCAAAGGTCCCGAAAGCCGGGTTATTTAACTACTGGCACATCTATCCTTTTGGACTCGGGAAGGGGATAGCCGCCAGAAAGTTGGCGTCGGTTCGATCTTTCCCAATCCATCCTTCGAGCGATCGAGAAGTGCCAACAAGCGGACAGACCCTAAGGGAGAAACACTTTAGTACCAGCTATACCAGCCTTTACGCCAAATAGAGCGAGGTGAGTTGGCGACAAGAAAAGGAGAAATAAATAGGTTTATCTGACAGGGGCCTGCCCATATTATTATACAGGTTGCGGCAGTCAAAAGCGAGTATTTCGTCAAGGGAAATCCCCAGCAGCGCAGAAGCCAACGCCAAGATCAGCCACAGGGAAAGAAAGGGAGAAAATAGCGCTCCGGAGTGGTTTAAAAAAGCGCTTAATTGCGAGCGCTGAGGCCACGGAAGGAGGGCCAATAAAACGCTCAGACCAGTCGTCGCGGAAGCGCTCGCCGGAGCGCCTTAATTCGGCGGAGTTTCCTCCAAATCGTCAACCAGAGACGAAATTTCCTTTTTTTTTGCTGTGCTTAGGGGAAAACCGACCAAATTTATTTGCCAAGTGTTGTGAGAAAAACTCGAGCTCTTAACTGGGAAAATCCCGATTTAGATTTAATTAGTTAAATTTATTTACTAATTTTTTTTTAGTGAAATGAGCCGAGAGTGAAGAAAAATTTGTTCAATTTAATTGGCCAATGGGCAAAGGCATGTAGAGGCAAGAACTGAGAGAATTTAGTTTTTTTGTTGTAATTATTCGTCTCTGCTCCGGTCGTGTAATCTCTTGTAAATTTTATTTAAGGTTTCTTTTGAAAGTGTAATCTTTGACCCCCTCTTAAATAACTTTCCTAGCGTTGCAGCCTCCTGAAAGCGCTTTCATCGAGGGATCTGTCGACGGAAAAATTGTGGTGAGCTACCAAAAACAATTAAAAGTACAAAAAAGAATGGAGTCAATTTTTTTTATCACCGATTTAAAAAAAATATTAAATGCAAAAGTTATGAAACAAATATAAAATAAAGCAAAAGAAAAAAAACTATAACGGAGACAGAGACAAAAAAAAAATGAGCATAAAGAATATATGGAAGAAGAATAACGTAAATTGTCTCTTCGTGTCTGATGTCTCTTTGTCATTTGTTTTTCGCTTTTAGAGCTTTTCACTCATTAGTTTTGGCTCAAATTAAAAAAAAAGAAATCATTAATTTAATGTTGAGTAATTCTTGCGAAATTTTCATGATTACATTTAAAAATATATATATTGCCATATTTAATTATTTTTATATTTTAAATTTATTTTAATTTTATATTGTTCCTGTAGATTTAGTTATATTTATATTATTTTATGTTCCTTGTATATTTTTCTAATGTGTTCGCAGCTAGGAGGGTAGAATTTTCGTTTTAGTAAATAAAATACGTTTATAATGTTGTAAATTATTCTTTAAATTTGACGAAGCAACTATAACCTCGGGAAGCCCTTAGAACTCAAAAGGGGCCGTTCAGAAACGATGTTTTATTTGGCAGTCGAACGGCCGAAGGAAGGGAGGGCGAAAGGGATCCCATCAACACCGGAGATCCCAAAGGAGTTCTAGGGCAGGGAATAAGGGCAGATCTGGGTATATATTTCCTCTTTAATCCTTTCTCATGTTGTTGCTAAAATGTCCAGGTTTTCTACCACTTAATATCGGCAAGAAATTTAAACACGCAATCCCTTTTTTCTTTGAAAAATAATAAGCATAGGCCATACTGAGGGAAGCAGCAAGACCACCACCCCCCTTGCCGACGAGCCGCAGTCGGAGAACAATTTTGCGTGTGCGCTTCTCTCAGCCCCCCAGCTAGCCTGAATATATAGTTTAAAATGTTCGTTACATGGATCAGTACCTTTCCATAGCAAAGAGTTGCAAAAAGTTGTAAATGAGAAACTATTAACCAAAGTGTGCAGATTAATGAGAAACTAACCGTTTTTGTTCGAATCCACACGTTTTCGAAAAAATACAAATGTTCTAGTACCATATCGGTATGGTTTTTTCCGTTTTTTTTTTCTATAAACTCCAATTTTAGACCTATTGTATTGAAATTTCGTTTGAATGCCTTTTTTAAGCTCCCAAGAAGACCTACCAAGTTTCAAATGATTTGGGGCACTATTTCATATAGCTGCCATATAACAGATCTGGCCGATTCGCCCAAAAAAGGTTTTTTTGTTAAAATATAACCAAATCATTTGAAACTTGGTAGGTCTTCTTGGGAGCTTAAAAAATGCATACAAACCAAATTTCAAAGCAATAGCTTTTTTTTTTTTTAGGCTTTGTTTTTATTTATTGAATCTTCTCAGCTTTGTCTTCATTTTCGTCTTCGTCTCAGCACGCACTATGTTTGCAGCCTAAGGCTGCAGAATATCATTCCAATTCTGGTCCACAATATGCCTATTGTGGTATAGTTTATTCTGCTGGTCCCATAAACATTGTTTTTAAAAAACGGCTGAAATTAATTCTTCATTTATTATAGACATTTTTACAAAACATGTGCTTCAGGAAAATTGCAAGTCACAAGTAAATTGCAGTGTTGCCAAATGAAAATTTGGCTCTCTTCCTTAAAAATCTCAAAAAGTTGAAATTTTCCCCTAAAAATTCCAGTTTTTCCCCTAAAATTTAAAAAAAAAAAGAAGAAGAACAACTCAAAATAGCAAGGGATTCGTCTTCAAAAACAGTACTGCTCCGTTTGAAGCTGATCGCTTGCGTTTCGTCTTCATCTTCGTCTTCGTCTCAGCGCGCACTATGTTTGCGGGTGAGCGAATTCATATGAATTGTTCTGCACTGTTTTTCGTTTTCAGCTTCGTCTTCATTTTCAGCTTCGTCTCAGCGCGCACTATGTTTGTAGCCTAACAATAAGTGTATCAAATCTTACAATACTACCTAACTAGCAGTCATGTGACTGGTACAGAGTAAATGGCCCTGACTAATTATGGCTGGGTTGGATGGTCGTTACGTAGTAGGCGGCTTCTTCTGGAAACTCGTATCAAGTCCCTTGCTAAAGGATTTGGATGGGTGGAGAGTTTTTCCTTGTATGACGCTTTTTGTTTTTCTATTTCGTTCTTAACTGCAGGAATGCCGAGTTCCCTGTGGATGTGTTCGTTGCGAATATACCATGGTGCCCCAGTGATAGTTCTCAGGATTTTTGATTGGGCGCGCTGTATGATGTCTAGATTGGTACTGCACGCGTTCCCCCAGAGCTTCAGTGTGGAGTTGTAGAGCAGGACCTTGTAGTCCAGACACAGGGGCGATCGGGAGTTTATGTGCCAGTGGAGGCTGCTGGCTTTTAGTTTTAGATGAATTTTCTTGCATTCAATGTGTCTTCGCCATGTTAGGCGTCTGTCCAGGTGGACGCCCAGGTAAGTTACCACGTTGACTTCGGGGATCTGCGTGCTGTTCAGGTAGAGCGGAGGGCATGTTTGTCTATTGAGAGTGAACGTTATGTGCTTACACTTTTGTTCATTTATTTTAATATGCCAATCAGCCACTTCTCGACTACCTTGAGGTGGTTGGCGAGCTGGGTTGTTGCCCGGACTGGACATCTGGAACGGCTGAGGATCGCAGTGTCGTCAGCGAAAGTGGATAGTGTTAGCTGGTCGCTTGTGGGGATATCCGCTGTGTATAGGACAAATAGGGTAGGCCCAAGTGCGCTTCCTTGGGGAACTCCAGCTTCGATTGAATAGGTGCCGGATGTTGTTGCGTTGCACCTCACTGCGAAGACTCTGTTGTAGAGATACGACTCAAGTAATTTGTGTATGTATGCCGGCAAGAGTGTTTTAATTTTGTGCATGAGGCCATTGAGCCAGACGCGGTCGAATGCTGGAGAAACGTCTAGTAATATTGCGCTGCAATATTCTCGATGTTCGAAGGCTGTGCGAATTTCTGATGTTATTCTGTTAACTTGCTCTATAGTTCCATGCTTTTCTCTGAAGCCAAATTGATGAGCTGGGATGATGTTGTGAGCTCCCAGATATGGCATTATGCGCTTTAGTAGGCATTTTTCAAATAACTTGGACAAGCAAGATAGTAGACTTATTGGTCGGTAGGATGATGGAATCGTGTGGTCTTTTCCGGGCTTCGGTATCATTATAATTATAGATATTTTCCATTTAGTTGGGTAATGGCCGAGACTTATGATCCCATTGAAGATTTTACAGATGACCTCAATAGCACAATTCGGAAGTTCAATTATCATTTTTTGAGTTATTAGGTCATCGCCGGCAGCCTTTTTCGGCTTCAGTTCCCTGATGACCTTCGTGATCTCGTTCGGACGAAATAATGTTGGAGTAGATTCCGTTTCAGTTTGGCCCGAAGGGCCTTGGCGTTTATTAGATTGCGTGGGATGTTTTTTGTCACCGCAAAGTCGATTAGATCAGGTATCTTTCTGGGGTCTGCTGGCCAATAGGTGGGGCGACCAGGGGAAACGTAGTCCAGCTTATTTCTCACATTGATGAGAGCGTTATACAGTTGTCTTCCCTTGGGGGTCACGAGGCGGGATCCCCAATGCGTGTGCTTGGCGTTGTAATCTCCTGCAGCTATGAAACGATCTCCAAGACAGTTGTTGTCCATGAATTGGCCTTCAGAGATTGTAAAGTGAGGTGGGCAGTAGACAGTAGAAATGCAAAGGTTGCCGTTTCCTGACTGCACTTTAATGGACGTAGCTTGCAAGTAATTTGTTGCAAACCTTTGGTGAATGTGGTGTTTGATGCGTTCTCTGATAAGGATGCCGGTCCCGCCGTGGGCTTTACCATCTGGATGATCTGTGCGGTGGAAGGTATAACCTCTTATATTGAAGTTGTATCTGCTTGTGAGGTGCGTTTCAACCAGTAGCATGGCGTCGATGTGGTTTTCATTTAGGAATTGTGTTAGTTCAAGTTTATGCCGTGAGACGCCGTTGGCATTCCACGTGGATATACGTAGATTGGACATTGATTATTTCGACTGTTGTGCTACAAGCAACTATATCACCATATTCTGATTCTGGACAAGCGTTTGCATGGTCGTTTTCATAAATGACATGAGTTCCATCATACTTTGTTGCATGGTCACAATCATGTATTCCAGGTTGTTTTGTGACTGCCCTGGGGCCTGCTGAGAGTTTACCGAGTTTGAGGGGGGAGGATTTTGCATACCTGTTCGTAGAGCTTCAGCGTAGGAGATGCCCGTGGGGGCATTTAGCGGACCAAAAGGGGATCTGGCTGCTTTGGCAAAGAATACATCTGGAGTAATTTTTGAATTAAAATACACATTTTGTGTATTTTGTTGGCGTGTAGCTGTTGCTCGTCGCATGCGACTCTTCAGCTCCTTTTAGACCACGCAGCCTCTGTAGTTAGCTGTGTGATTTCCTCCACAGTTTCCGCATTTTTTCGTTTTTGGGTCTTCTTTGTTTGCAGGGCAGTGTGCGGAATTGTGGAAGTCTCCACAGACTACGCAGACGGTGATTCTTCGATGCAATAGGAACTGCAACTTGTAGATCGGGTGAACTTCATTCTTCTTCAGGGTTTTACTTTCTGGCTCCAGTTCGACTTTGAAAAGTGGCTGCGGATTTTTGTTTTTATTTATAATGTTGCTGACACCTTTGGCAAGGAAACCCCTCCCTTTCAGGGCTTCCACTATCTCAGAGGGGGCGACGTCTGGCTCAATTCCTTTTAACACGACTTGCAGTCCCTTGCTGATTTTTAGTTGGTAGGTGTAAAAGCTCTTTTTTGCTTCGTGCAGGTAATTAGACACAGCTCGAAAGTGTTCTTCTGCTTAAGTTTGAACTTTGGTTTCGCAAATGTTCCCTTTAATAATCGGAACAACATGAAAATTTCCGTCCCCGACCACCGCAACAATTTTGTTGACCAGGGCGTTTGAACTTTTCTCCCTTATATATATAGGTGGGGGCTTTGGCTGTTTTTGAGTCTCCTGCTCCAGCTCTGCTTCATTATTCTTACCAGCTGCTAGCGGAGAAAATCTATTGGAGTTGTTTGGGTCGTAGCTTTTGGTGACACGGTTGATCTTAGGTTTGTTACCAACCGTGTTATGGGGGCTAAGCTTACGCTTAATTTGGATGTAGCGATCCATGCCAGTCTGTATGGCTGGAACCGCTTGTTGCTTATCGGAGCTCACGGTTTTTGTTACCATTGTATTTTGCGCTGCGGCCGTTGGCACCGATTTCGCAATATTGGTCGTTGGTTTAGTTGTTGCTGTTGCTTTTGTTGCGTTTGCTGAAATTGCACCTCTGCTTGTTGTTGGTGCGTCTTCCATCGAAGCCGGTGGTGGTGGGGTTTGGCATTGGGAGCTCCAAGATGTAGGAGCTGGAATGAGTAGGGCGGGTGAGCAAGAGTGCGCTCTCGTGCCGTCGGCGGTCAGTAGAGCCGGGTTGGGCTTGGTAGACGTTTTTTCTGCTTCGTTATCGCGAGTTGAGAAATAAGTGAAAACACCGTTTCTTTGGTTTACAGAGGTTCTACGCTCATTCTTTTGATCGCCGCTCATTATTTTGAGCTTGTTACACGTGGCACCATATAAATGAACTTTGCAGCTCTAAAACACGTCTCACGCACTAGTGTCCGTATGTCATACGCACTGTAGGGCTTGGCCTAGCTGACAGTACGTAGTTTAGAGTTCCGATTTTACTTTTTTACCATGAAAAAACACTTCGAGAATAAACCCCGCGTAGCGGTCGTCCGTAAGCACGTAAGCACTCGATGAAGGTCGAATGCGAATGTCTTATATATATGGATGACATTATGGTAAACTCGACATCCCTGCAAGAACACATAACGGATTTGGAGAAAGTCTTCAAGAAACTTACGGAGGCGAACTTCAAATTGCAATTGGAGAAAACAGAATTTTTAAGGAAGGAGGTTGAATACTTGGGACATGTAGTGACCCAACAGGGGATTAGACCGAACCCAGGGAAGATTGAGGCGATAAAAAGATTCGAGATTCCCAAAACCAGGAAACAAATTAAATCATTCCTGGGCCTGTTGGGGTACTATAGGAAGTTCATAAGAGATTTTGCGGCTATTACAAAGCCATTGACAAGACAGTTGAAAGGGAAAAAGGCTGTACAAATAGATCAGGAATTCTATGATGCATTCGAGGTATGCAAGACCTTGCTGTGCAATGATCCCATACTTCAATTCCCCTATTTTGAGAAACCTTTTATCCTCAGCACGGATGCGAGTAATTATGCGATTGGCGCCGTCTTGTCCCAAAGGAACTTGGGAACGGACAGACCAATAGCATACGCTAGCAGAACGCTGTCAGTAATTTTTGAATTAAAATACACATTTTGTGTATTTTGTTGGCGTGTAGCTGTTGCTCGTCGCATGCGACTCTTCAGCTCCTTTTAGACCACGCAGCCTCTGTAGTTAGCTGTGTGATTTCCTCCACAGTTTCCGCATTTTTTCGTTTTTGGGTCTTCTTTGTTTGCAGGGCAGTGTGCGGAATTGTGGAAGTCTCCACAGACTACGCAGACGGTGATTCTTCGATGCAATAGGAACTGCAACTTGTAGATCGGGTGAACTTCATTCTTCTTCAGGGTTTTACTTTCTGGCTCCAGTTCGACTTTGAAAAGTGGCTGCGGATTTTTGTTTTTATTTATAATGTTGCTGACACCTTTGGCAAGGAAACCCCTCCCTTTCAGGGCTTCCACTATCTCAGAGGGGGCGACGTCTGGCTCAATTCCTTTTAACACGACTTGCAGTCCCTTGCTGATTTTTAGTTGGTAGGTGTAAAAGCTCTTTTTTGCTTCGTGCAGGTAATTAGACACAGCTCGAAAGTGTTCTTCTGCTTAAGTTTGAACTTTGGTTTCGCAAATGTTCCCTTTAATAATCGGAACAACATGAAAATTTCCGTCCCCGACCACCGCAACAATTTTGTTGACCAGGGCGTTTGAACTTTTCTCCCTTATATATATAGGTGGGGGCTTTGGCTGTTTTTGAGTCTCCTGCTCCAGCTCTGCTTCATTATTCTCACCAGCTGCTAGCGGAGAAAATCTATTGGAGTTGTTTGGGTCGTAGCTTTTGGTGACACGGTTGATCTTAGGTTTGTTACCAACCGTGTTATGGGGGCTAAGCTTACGCTTAATTTGGATGTAGCGATCCATGCCAGTCTGTATGGCTGGAACCGCTTGTTGCTTATCGGAGCTCACGGTTTTTGTTACCATTGTATTTTGCGCTGCGGCCGTTGGCACCGATTTCGCAATATTGGTCGTTGGTTTAGTTGTTGCTGTTGCTTTTGTTGCGTTTGCTGAAATTGCACCTCTGCTTGTTGTTGGTGCGTCTTCCATCGAAGCCGGTGGTGGTGGGGTTTGGCATTGGGAGCTCCAAGATGTAGGAGCTGGAATGAGTAGGGCGGGTGAGCAAGAGTGCGCTCTCGTGCCGTCGGCGGTCAGTAGAGCCGGGTTGGGCTTGGTAGACGTTTTTTCTGCTTCGTTATCGCGAGTTGAGAAATAAGTGAAAACACCGTTTCTTTGGTTTACAGAGGTTCTACGCTCATTCTTTTGATCGCCGCTCATTATTTTGAGCTTGTTACGCGTGGCACCATATAAATGAACTTTGCAGCTCTAAAACACGTCTCACGCACTAGTGTCCGTATGTCATACGCACTGTAGGGCTTGGCCTAGCTGACAGTACGTAGTTTAGAGTTCCGATTTTACTTTTTTACCATGAAAAAACACTTCGAGAATAAACCCCGCGTAGCGGTCGTCCGTAAGCACGTAAGCACTCGATGAAGGTCGAATGCGAATGTCTTATATATATGGATGACATTATGGTAAACTCGACATCCCTGCAAGAACACATAACGGATTTGGAGAAAGTCTTCAAGAAACTTACGGAGGCGAACTTCAAATTGCAATTGGAGAAAACAGAATTTTTAAGGAAGGAGGTTGAATACTTGGGACATGTAGTGACCCAACAGGGGATTAGACCGAACCCAGGGAAGATTGAGGCGATAAAAAGATTCGAGATTCCCAAAACCAGGAAACAAATTAAATCATTCCTGGGCCTGTTGGGGTACTATAGGAAGTTCATAAGAGATTTTGCGGCTATTACAAAGCCATTGACAAGACAGTTGAAAGGGAAAAAGGCTGTACAAATAGATCAGGAATTCTATGATGCATTCGAGGTATGCAAGACCTTGCTGTGCAATGATCCCATACTTCAATTCCCCTATTTTGAGAAACCTTTTATCCTCAGCACGGATGCGAGTAATTATGCGATTGGCGCCGTCTTGTCCCAAAGGAACTTGGGAACGGACAGACCAATAGCATACGATAGCAGAACGCTGTCAGGATCGGAGGTGAATTATGCTACGATCGAAAAAGAAATGCTCGCCATTATTTGGGCGATTAAGCATTTTAGGCATTATGTGTTCGGTACAAAGTTCAAAATAGTCACCGACCATAGGCCGTTAACATGGTTAATGAGCGTCAAGGAACCTGATTCCAAACTTGTAAGATGGAGGCTCCAAATGCTGGAGTACGATTACGAGATTGTATACAAAAAGGGTTCCCTGAACGTAGTCGCTGACGCATTGAGCAGAATCCAGCCTGAGCTCAACGCGTTCGAAGATGCTTTCGAGATGGCGACCGATGGAGAGACAATTCACTCTGCTGGAAAAGATCTCCAATTGGGATTCCCAATATCGGAAAAACCACTAAACGAGTATAACATTCAAGTGGTCGTACAGGAAGGTAGGGTAGCGAGAATTCAGAAACAAATTCCGTTCAGGAATAAGTTGAGAATAATTTGGACGGATAATAATTTCGACGATGAGATAGTTAGTCGAAGGTTAAAAGAAATCCTAAAACCAAAAAGAACGGTAGCCCCCCTGATCCCAGACAACTTAGTGATAACAATCCAGAATGCATATTGTAAGTATTTCGCTTACAGCAAGTTGTATAAGGCAATAAGGTGTACTTTTTTATTGCCGGATATAACGGAAAAGAGGGAACAGGAGCAGATTATCAAAGACTATCATGAAAGATCAAATCACAGAGGGATAGACGAAACCTTAGCACACCTGAAAAGGAAGGTGTTTTTCGTCCATATGAAACAAGCAATTACCCAGACAATTAACAATTGCGATAGTTGCCAAACACAGAAGTACGATAGGAGACCAAATAAGATCATATATAGCCTTACAGAGACACCTGAGAGGCCAATGGAAATAGTGCATATTGACTTGTACTTCGTGAACAAGAAAAATGTACTAACCATTATTGGATAAGTTCTCGAGGTACGCTTGGGGATTACCAATCCCAGCAAAAGAGAGCGTTAACATCGTCAAGGCAATAAAGAGTTTCATGGCCCTATTCGGGGTGCCTAAAAAGATAGTCTGTGACCAAGGAGTGGAATTCTCTTCCAACTTGTTCTAGGACTTTTGCAGGCAGTATGAATTAGAGCTTTATACGACATCTTTCCAGCAATCGTCAAGTAATTCTACAGTTGAAAGACTGCACTAGACGATTACTGAGATTTATAGGCTGATATATGAGGCAAAGAAGAAAAATAAGCCGGAGATTACACATGAAGAAGTCTTAGATGAGGCATTCATAACCTATTATAATGCCATCCACTCAGCAACGAAACTAACGCCACAAGAGTTGTTCACAGGGAGGACGCATAACTTCCTAAATAACGTGTCATTTAATAGTGAACACGATTATTTACAGAAGATTAATGCGTTCCAAGCGGAGCTCAACCCAAAAATTAAAGAAAAGGTACATCAGGAGAAGAGGAAGAGAACAGAGGCGGCGAATGCCGACAGGCAAAACCCGGAACCAATAGAAGTAGGAGACACAATATTTAGGAAAGAAAACAGGAGGGACAAATTGACTCCTAGGTTTTCGAAACACCAGGTGATGGAGGACCACGGTCTAACATTAACCTCAACCAAACCTCAGAAAATCCATAAGGAAAAAATCAGAAATTTAACTAAACACAACGATTAATGAATAATTACAGATAGTCTGGGACCATGACGGCGGAGAGGAACTTTGAGCTCCGGCCGTTAGAAGGAGACGAGCCGTTGACACGAATAAACCTCGGGCCGGCGAAGAAAGTACAAACGCACAAGACGTTTGTGCACGTAGTACAACTCCAGGATTACAAAGAAGCAATGGAACAGATAGAGAAAACACTTAGTGAGGTAGTAGAGGAGGCAGAAACTAGAGACCTTGTTAGGGTTTTACAAAATAAACTGCGTATGATAAAGACCAGGTTAGAGGCAATAGGCCCTAGAAGAACGAAAACAAGAGGATTGATCAATGGACTAGGGTCCGTTGTTAAATCCATAACAGGGAATTTAGATGCGGAGGACGCCGAAAGGCTAGAGCAAGAAATAAGAAAGATGCAGGAAGAAGAAAGGAGCTTAAAAGAAAATTTGAACTCACAAGTAAGTACAGGAGCCAAATTCGCGATAATGTTCAAAAACTTGACTAAATGTATAAATGATGAACAAAATAGAGTAGCGACATTCAATAACAACTATAAGAATGGAATCAGTAAGACGTTTGTGGAAGAAGACAAGAGGATTTATAGGATAGAATATATCGAGAGAATCGCGATAACTATAGATATGCTAGGGTTAAACCTAAATAAGGTAGCTGAAAGTTTACTGTTAGCAAAGATCGGGCTAATCTCAAAGTTTATCTACGATAAGCAGGAAACAGCTAGACGTATAAGAGAGTTAGAGGAACAGGGAATAAAGATTTTATCGGAGGAGCACATGTATGAGTTCCTAGAATTAAGAACAATTATGAACAATACGGATATATTATTCTCAGTAAGACTACCAATGTTCAAAGAAGGAGAATATTATTTGCAAAGAATGGTACCGTTACCAATAAACAAAACTGAATTTGTAATTTCACCGGAATATATAGTAAACCATGAAAAGGAAATGTACTATTATAGTGATAAATGTCAGAAGATAAGGAATTTGTGTATTTGTAAGAATGATAGAATTGTAAAACAAGATAACGAAGAATGTCTTAGAAGTCTGATCAGCGGGAAGGAAGCGGATTGCGAGACGAGGGATGACGGACTCGTGACCAGGATCTTCGAGCCGGAGGAAGGCTACATCGCGATTTTCAACGGAGGAAACGTAAAGGCCCAAACAGACTGCGGACAAGAAAGAACCCTGAATGGGTCAGCGCTAATCACTTTCAGCGAATGCAAAGTAATGGTGAACAACGTCCAATACGAGACGATGGAGAAAATGGGTACAGAAAAACCAATGCTGGAGATACCGAAAATTCCAAATATGAGAAGGAACAGGACAACTAAGGAATTAGGAATCCACGAGTTGAGGATGGAAGACATCGAGACGAAATTGCAGATCGACAAAATACAATCGGGAGCAACAATACATACGACAACCACTTACACCATGTTGTCCGTGATACTGATAATAGTGTTGACTGTAGCATGTTTTTCCAAGAACACGACCACGTTTACACCAGCCGCTCCACCCGTTAACTCCACACAAACCATTGCTTCACCTGTCACTTTCACACCAACCATCGCTCTGCTATGGTCGGTAGTTTAGTCTGAGGGGGGAGGAGTTACCACCTCGACATACACCCTCGGTGGTCCCCCGCCGAAACCCCGTCGGCAGTCCGCCACTTAGGCCGCCTCAGCACATTTCATCGGCGGCCCCACCCCATAAACAACGACAATGTATTGGCAACTAAAGTTGCCATCTAAACATAAACATCGGGCCACTGCGGAAACCCGAGACGAGACCCAATTGTACATCCGCTCCAATTGCTACTCCATCCCGCTAGGTCAGCACATTTATGTATCAACGTTTGGGTTTGAATAAGAATTAAAAAGAATAAAGCATTCACTCTGATTTTTGATTCCAAACGATAAACGTAAAGCTTGTTGCATTTCTCTGGGAAAATTCACTGGAACACCTTTACAAGGGGCTATCATCTCTCAGCTATTTACTGGAACATCCTCTCCAAGGGTATTCATCTCTTAACTCGCGCCGTGCAACCTGCGGGAAGTGATAGTAAGCCTGTTTCTCCCATGTGTACTGTGGAGGGAACTCCCTTGCATACAGTCTGCAGTTCGAACGGACTGTGGGTTGCAAACATCCATCTGTTTCGTTGATGTGTTGCTGACCATATTAAATCGGACTTCGATTTATCAGTCTCACATTCTGTTTCAGTCTTGTCATTGAACAACTGAAATTCACATCGATTATCTACACTAAACGTAGCTTGATGATTGATGCATATATGTTCATCCTTTGGCAATTGTAGATATTGATCAAACTCGTCAGTAGTTAGTCCCATGAATTGATCTCTATGGGCATTGACAGTTATGATCCTTGTTTTGAGCTTGAATTCATGCCAGCTTCCTGCCTTCCATGCTGGTATGGGGATGACGCTGAAAACTTCTTGCTGCGCTAATGTACTAATGGCAGCGTTATTTTGAAGATAACATGGTCAGTGGTTGTTGTTGCATGCATGATTCGATAGTAGTTGTATTACGTCATTTGAAGAGACTGGCAGCTGTTGATACGGTGGGATGTGTTTCCTAATATTATCAAGTTGATCCCTTAATTGTTATGGAGAAACTAGCATGGGGCTATTTGTTCGTTGGCGAATGTCGGTAAGAACGTTGGTTATTTTATTTTGCATTCGCTGCATCCTACTTGCCAGTAGAGTGAGCTGGGCTGTTAGGACCATGAATGCTTGTTGCAGATAGTTGCCTTGATATTTTCCTCGTTCCCTGATAAGAGCATCTATTTGTTGTTCCATATTTCGGATGCGGTCGTTGGTAGCTGAACTGCTTTTCCTTACCACATTTATAGTGGAATTCAAAATCAATGTTTTGTTTGTAGCGCTTGTAGTGTGGCATATGTAGAGTGACGTTAGCGCCATCTAGGAGTCGCTCTACAAACGGGATTGGGGCAAAAGGAAAGCAGCAAGAAGAGTAACAGACCCTTCTGTCAACTTTCCCTGGCTCTATCTCCCAGGTTCGGCTAGCGGTTACCGCCACTTTTTGGCGTCTGGATCTTTCTTTTCCAATCGTTTCGTCAAAGGGGAAAGTTGTGCTGGGAAGGAATATTCCCAAGTCTGATTTTTTTTTAACCAGTTCAAACTCAAGCAGCCCGTAGCCGGAAAAGCAAACTTGTGTAAGTTCAGCGTAGCTTTAAGGCCTAGCGGCTTAATACGAAACTTATTGCTGAAAAATCATAGATCGCATTAATTGAGTGGATATTGGCGAATGAGAGAGACCCCGAAGTACGCACGGAAATCGCCGAAGTCAGGCAGCAAAAGCTCAACCGACCGCCGCTCCAGTTTGAGTTTTTTTTTGGGAGTCCCGCAGTCGTCGCGCAGCCGCCATAAGGGGAGTGTTTCAACGTCGCCGGGTGGAAAACCTATAAATCTCGGCAGGGCTGTGAAATCCTTATTTCTTATTTAACGAAGTGGAAAGGGATTTAAAAGTGTGCCTTTGCCTAGAAAAATCGCCCAGAAGAGCGCCCACCAAAAAGAAAGAAAAGGGCTAATAATAATACAATTATATGGCAAAGATGTAGTAACCTAAACCTAAAATCAGTGAAGAGAAAAGTTAAGCAGCCACGGAATAATTATAAATTTTGTTTAGTTATGTTTTAATTCAATGGGTTTTTTTTTGTTCTTTGTGTATGATTATGGCCATTAGGTCCATGCGAATGAGAGAAATAAAAAAGAATTTTATTTTGTGAGCGAAAATGATGACGAATAGGCAAAGGCAAAATTGAGTGATTTTAATATATGTGTATCGATATTAATTGAGTGATTTCTGCCCTGTGACTCGAGTTTTTTTTTTGAGTCGTTTGTCCTGTCCAAGGAATATTATTTTCTGATTTCCAGGTTTTTCTCAGGAAAGCGCTTTCTTCGAGGAGGACCTCCACTGCATTTCGGTGAGCAAATGAGTTTTGAAAAAAAAAAAAACAAAAAGGAATAAAAATTGCCAAAGAGATGGCACTAAAACGGCAAATTCGAAATATTTAAATTCAGCCAAAGAAAATAAAGAAAAGGAAAAAGGAGAGTCCAAAGGTTAGAGGTCCAAAACAATATTTTTATAACTAAATTGCGTATTTGTATCCCTCAAATTTTATTTAACTCTTGCCAAGAAAGTCTGATTCGCCTTCGCTTTAAAGAGAAAATTAATAATAATTCAAGTCTAGTTGATTTGTTCAATTCATTTTATCAAACGTATCGCATTAGGCCGCATTTTTGTACCATTTATGACCATACTACTTTATGTATTTTATATTTTTGTATTTTTATATTTGTATGCTTTTAAATGTTTCTATGCTAGGTTTTAAGTCATATCAATATTTATTCAGAAATTGTCATTATGACTCACCAATATTTTTCTGTTAGGTTTTAAATAAAATTATAATGTTTTAATTCCACCGATTTTAGTTGACTCGACGTAATATGAACCCCTGACACTCCTGCACACCTATGGGACCGCTTAAATATTTATATATCTTGGTGGTAGTTAAGCGGTCAAAGGAAGGGAGGGCAATATGACTCTCTACCAACATCTGAGATTTTCTGGTGTTCCAAAACAGGAAGAAGTGCAATAGACCCCAAAGTTAGTTTCAGTTTCTATTTCCGTAAATTTTGGTTAAAATATATAGTATTTCGTCCCTTCACGCGATCTCTTTTTGAAATAAATAATGAAAATAGGCAATACGAGAGAGGTAGCAAAGACCTACACCATTAGTCGACGAGCACAGCCGCCGAACATTTCGCGTGAGCGCTTCTTTCGAGTAAAACCTTAGCCTGAATAATTATCAATGTTCGTTACATTTATAATTATATTAGAATTATCATTATTATTTGATGGCGCCCAACTTAATGGCCACGTTTTTTACGTTGCTCACGGAATACAATTTTATGTTTTAGCCAGGTTAGAAATATTGAATAAAGGAAGGGAGGGCAATATGACTCTCTACCAACATCTGAGATTTTCTGGTGTTCCAAAACAGGAAGAAGTGCAATAGACCCCAAAGTTAGTTTCAGTTTCTATTTCCGTAAATTTTGGTTAAAATATATAGTATTTCGTCCCTTCACGCGATCTCTTTTTGAAATAAATAATGAAAATAGGCAATACGAGAGAGGTAGCAAAGACCTACACCATTAGTCGACGAGCACAGCCGCCGAACATTTCGCGTGAGCGCTTCTTTCGAGTAAAACCTTAGCCTGAATAATTATCAATGTTCGTTACATTTATAATTATATTAGAATTATCATTATTATTTGATGGCGCCCAACTTAATGGCCACGTTTTTTACGTTGCTCACGGAATACAATTTTATGTTTTAGCCAGGTTAGAAATATTGAATAAAGGAAGGGAGGGCAATATGACTCTCTACCAACATCTGAGATTTTCTGGTGTTCCAAAACAGGAAGAAGTGCAATAGACCCCAAAGTTAGTTTCAGTTTCTATTTCCGTAAATTTTGGTTAAAATATATAGTATTTCGTCCCTTCACGCGATCTCTTTTTGAAATAAATAATGAAAATAGGCAATACGAGAGAGGTAGCAAAGACCTACACCATTAGTCGACGAGCACAGCCGCCGAACATTTCGCGTGAGCGCTTCTTTCGAGTAAAACCTTAGCCTGAATAATTATCAATGTTCGTTACATTTATAATTATATTAGAATTATCATTATTATTTGATGGCGCCCAACTTAATGGCCACGTTTTTTACGTTGCTCACGGAATACAATTTTATGTTTTAGCCAGGTTAGAAATATTGGATTTAACTTCGAGCAAAAATCGAGCAACTAATTCTCGTCAGTTTAAGTTGAAAACCTTTTATATTTCCACTCAATTCAGCTTCGAACCTCGCTTAGATTTTGACTCAAACGCGTCGGACACGAAGAGGCAGAGTCAAGAGACATGAGCCATTCGTCCACGTTTGACCGAAAATTTTAGGAAGAGGCCCAAAAGGTATACCCTTACATTTTCAAGTCCATAGGGTTGGTTATTAAACGCATAGGAATTGCAGGTATTGAGTTTTTTTTAATTTAACTGCCTGACCACGGTTAATGAACCGTATTCAAATAGTAAATAATTCATAATCAGACATTAAAACTGGCCATAATTCGCATTGGATATGCAGTGGGTTTTTTTTACATAAGAACTCGCTGACCACGATGAATGGCATAGCTAACATGCTTCACAATTGTAAAGTGCGAAGCAGCCGGCTCGGATTATAGGCAGTGGAACGATCGTCTAGCCGCCGTCTGCAAGTGGTGCTTATTGTTGTTGTTGGCATTTTGGCAATGCGATAAGCGCAATGCACATGCAATTGCAATGTTGTTGTTGGAATTTTGGCAATGCGATAAGCGCAATGCACATGCAATTGCAATATTGTTTTTCTATGCACTTGTCTTATCTTTGTTAGGTTTGTTAGAGGGGGAATATTTATGTTCGACGTCAAATTATTTTATGATATTCATTTTTTTTGCTTCGTTTGTTTAAGAATTTATTTGATTTGATTTATTTGAATTTTTATATCATTTGTTGATTGTATTATTATTATTCGACTTTATTTATTAAAATTTTTATAGGCTTTTATATTTATACTTATACGGTCGATCGATTGTGATTTTTGTCAGTGTAGCCGAGCAGTTTGGTTCGATTTAGGTTCGCTTTAGTTCGAACGTGGATTGATTTTGCACAGTGAACTGGACAGCTGATTTCTTATAGGAGGTCATTGACCTCGCAATATAAAAGGAGATAAGATATTTTGGTCCAAGCAAACTGTTGGAATTTCTCACTCGATTTAAGCAATCTTATTCGCTATAGGTAATTAGTTTCAAACTTTGAATTAATTCTTAACATTAGAGCATTTATTTTTATTTTTGTTAGTTGTAAGCCTAGGATTTATTTATATCCAGTATGACTGATGGCGAAAGTACCTAAGCCCGTCAGTGTCCGCTGTGCGAGTGCTATTTAGATTCCGCCAAAACATATAAAACTAAATGCATGCATGAGTTTCATTAATCCTGTATCGCAGCGTATTCCAAGACCCATACTACATGTCCTACTTGCCAAACTGTATGCTTTGAGAAGCTAGCAACTCCAGCTCTGAATACCAGACAGCAGAAGGGCCAGGTGCTGACGCCAATTGCAACTAGAAGTTCAGCAGAGTTGGAGGCGTCTCGAGCTGAGTTAATTAAGAATACTGTGAAAAGCGCTATACAAGGGATGCAAAATGAGTTACTAACCCAGTTGTCCGATAGCATGGATAAGTTAATAGACAATAATCTTACGGCACGTCTGCAGCCAATAGGTGTGAATAACTCCGAGCCAGGAGAAGGGGTATATATGGGGCGATAAATGCCTGTAGAGAATACGGGTGTTCGAGCAGGCTCAGGACGAGGAACTCCTAGAAGCTCCATATCCGATCTAAGCCAGAGGCCCGATAAAGTAGGCCACATCTTAAATAGTTGGAAATTGCGTTTTAGCGGTAGTTCGGATGGCATTAGCGTTGATATCTTTATTTATCGGGTGCAGGCTCTCACAGAACAGACTCTGGAGGGGAACTACTCGATCCTCAGTAGCAATGCGAGCCTGTTATTTGAAGGGAAGGCTAGGGAATTTTATTAGAGATGCCACAAGCGAACAAGGGATCTTCAGTGGGAATTTCTTTGTAGTGCTTAAAGGAAACAATTTCATAATGCTCGGACGAACATTGACATAAGGAAGGCCATTCGCGATTGGAAACAGCGAGAAAAAGAAGGATTTGACCCGTTTTATGATGCTGTCGTGGAGATGATGAACAGTTTGGATGTGCCTTTATCGGAAATGGAAGTCGTCGAAATTTTAAAGCGAAATTTTAGGCCGGAAATAAGGCACGAGATTTTAAATCTGCAAGTACGAACGGTGGAAAAATTGCGAGAAATTTGTCGTCGTAGGGAAGACTTTTTGAATGAGGTTCATAAGGCTCAGGGATTCCAAAAGGTTGTTCCATTTAAGAAGCAGGTTTCTGAAGGTTTCTGAGGAGGTCCAGTGGGAAGATGCCGAGGAATTTTCTGATGTCGATAACAATTGGGAAGTCGGGGCAGTTGCGCTTATCTGCTGGAACTGCCATAAAGAGGGCCACCGATATCAAGACTGCAAGTCTAAGAAAAAAGTTTTCTGTTTCGGATGCGGCCTTATGAATGCCTACAAACATACTTGTATTTGGTGCCAAAAAAACGCAAGGACGAACACAGGCAGTTATCGCTAATCGACCTGTGTTCAACCAAGCAAGGCAACCAACGAAGAATTGAGTCCCCAATAGAGATTCCCATTTCTTGTGAGTCTGAGTCCATTGAAGAAAAAAAATATTCGAATTGTTGGCCTAAGCTAGTTAGTAACAATTCTAGTTTAAACAGTCAGGAATTTCATAAAAGAAAAATATTTAGAAATACGAAAAGATTAAGAGCATTTGGAATTCCATCAAAACTATTAATTGTATACATTCTAAAAACAATGATATTCGTCCTTATGCCGAAGTTAAGTTATTGGATAGGGTGGTGACTGGATTGTTGGATACCGGAGCAGCTATAAATGTCATCGGTGGCAAGTTGGCGGAGCAAATCATTCGCAGTAGAGTCAGATTCAAGAGTGTCTCTATGGTAGCACATACAGCAGATAGAACAAAGCAGGACGTCATAGGAAAATTAAAAACCGAAGTGATCTTCAAGGACGTAGCTAAAGAGCTCGAGTTTCACATTGTGCCGTCCTTGAGCCAGGATCTGTACTTAGAGATACATTTTTGGAAAACATTTGGTTTGTTACCATCGTCTATGCAAGTTTCTGAAATAGTATCAGGTAATCATATGCTGTCCGATGACCAACGAAGTAGCCTCAGTGAGGTGGTGGCCAAATTTCCCTCATTCCCCGTATCCGGTCTGGGAAAAACTACATTAATTTCCCATGAAATTGATGTCGGTGATGCTAAACCGGTTAAACAGCGTCATTTTCCTGTATCCCCATGCGGTAGAAAAGTTGCTATATGCCGAAGTTGACAGAATGCTGGAAATGGGAGTGATAGAGGAGTCTCAGAGTGCATGGTCATCACCAGTCGTTCTTGTTCAGAAGCCAGGGAAGGTCCGTCTGTGTTTAGAAAGTCGAAAAGTAAGTGCTGTGACGAAAAAGGTTGCGTATCCTTTACCGCAGATCGATGGTAACCTGTCAAGACTCCCGAAGCCATTGTTTATCTCGAGTTTGGATCTGAAAGATGCCTATCCCGTTAGATCCAAAATTCCGCGAAAAGACGGCTTTTACCATTCCGGGGAAGCCGCTTTATCAGTACAAAGTGATGCCATTCGGGCTTACAAGCGCCTCACAAACTATGACGCGCCTAATGAACATGGTCATACCAGCCAATCTGCGAAACGAGGTTTTTGTTTACCTGGACGATCTGTTGGTGGTGTCGGATAGCTTTGAAACCCACCTAAAGGTGTTAGACAAGTAAAGATCGCTGGTTTAACGCTTTATGTAGAAAAAAAACCATTTTTGTATGCGATCAGTGAAGTATTTAGGCCACATAGTTGGGGAAGGAGTTATACGGACTGAACCAGACAAAATATCGGCAATGTCTAAATTTCCGCTGCCAAAAACTTTAAAATCTCTCCGCAGTTTCTTGGGAATGGTTGGCTGGTATCGCAAATTTATCAGCAATTTTGCCTCGGTAGCAGCCCCACTAACAGACTTGCTTAAACCCAAGGAAAAATTTCAGATGACCCCAGAAGGCGAAACGGCCTTTAACCAGCTAAAAACTATGCTATGTTCTGCTCCTGTCTTACGCAGCGCAGATTTCAACAAACCTTTTTTCGTGCAATGCGACGCTAGTAAAACGGGAGTAGGGGGAGTCTTGGTACAGAAAACTGAGGAAGGTGACGAATATCCGATTGCATTCGTGTCAAAAAAATTAAACAACTATTTAGTTACGGAGCAGGAATGTTTAGCCGCTCGAAGGATATGAATTTACTGTCAAAACAGACCATGCGTAACTTAAATGGCTCATGTCCCAGACCGATTTACATTCCCGTTTAGCTCGGTGGGCACGCAAGCTCCAAGGCTTCAATTTTAAGATAGAGCATCGAAGTGGTAGACTGAACGTTGTACCAGATTCTTTGTCAAGGGTAAACGAGGCCGAGTTAGCATCTATTGATTCGAGCCATGGGTTGTTAGTCGATCTTCAGTCGCCACATTTCAGATCTGAAGAATATGTGAAGAGAGCGAAAAGGGTAGAGGCAAACCAGGCTAAATTGGCAAACTTGAAGGTAGTAGATGATGGACTGCTATATAGAAGATCAGAGCATGCTACTGGCGACCAGCTGCATGATATATTTATTTGGAATCTTTGGATTTCCGAAAAATTAGTAGCTGAAGTTTTGAAGAAATCCCACGATGATCCACTTGCTTCACATGGAGGTGTACACAAAACTTTGGAGAGAATTCGCAGATATTATTTTTGGCCTGGTCTGGTTAATGACGTTAAGTCATACATTCAATCCTGTGAAACTTGTAAAACCACCAAGTATCCAAACAGAACACAGCGACCGCCAATTGGCGTGGCACCAGAATCACAGCGGTTCTTTCAGCGGTTATATGTTGACTTTCTAGGCCCATTTCCCAGATCTCGCTCTGGCAATGTGGGAATTTTCATTGTGTTGAACCATTACTCCAAGTTTCTATTTCTAAAAGCGGTCAAGAAGCTCTCAGCAGAGGTGGTGATAAAATATATGCAGCAAGAATTATTGCACACATTCGGATTCCCAGAGACAATGGTATCGGTAACGGATCACAGTTCAAGGCAGAAGCTTTTCAGAAGTTTCTAAGGGTGTACCAGATATCGCACACCCTTACAGCGGCCTACTCACAGCAGGCGAATGCTTCTAAAAGGGTGAATCGATCAGTCATTGCCGCCATTCGATCGTATGTGGTGACCAAAAAGATTGGGATGAGCTCAGTAGCATATGGGTAGTTAAATAACCCGGCTTTCGGGACCTTTGATGTCAGTAAAAAGGGTAATAAAAATGCAATTAATGGATTAGCTGTCAAAATTAGAGTGGTTTAGATAATAAAAATGCACTTAGTTAGGGGGAGATATGAACCTGTCATAAAAGGAGGTAATAAAGATGGAATAAATTAGGGTCAGTGCATGTAAAAGGACACTTGAGATCAAGTGTTCAAGGGTTCCCACAGGGATACGGATACGAGTGCGAATGCAACGGAGCGATCCCGGTAGCGATCCCGGATCGATGCACGTGCACCGACGACCCCTCACTTAGAGGGTGAGGCAATTGAAAAAGGGCGCACCGGGGAGATCCTGCACCGACAGGAGTGATCCTGACCCACACGTGTACGTTCACCCACTTAAGGCAATTGAAAAAGGGCGCACGGCGGCGGTCCTGCTCCGCCCGGATAAGGCAATTGAAAAAGGGCGCACGGCGGCGGTGCTGCTCCGCCCGGAGTGATCCTGAGCATCCCGTGTACGTTCACCCACGATCCTCGTTTGAAAAAGGGACAGGGTGTTAGTGAAGAAGGGCGCCAGACGTGAACGTTCAGGCAACATCCATCGATTGAAAAAAGGACGGGGTGTAAGTGAACAAGGGCGCCAGAGTCGAAACATGTTCCCACCCACGACTCAGGACTGTGATTTTCCCTGTGAGATACCTCACTTGATAAAGGTCACTTGTTTTCCCACTGAAGGGCCGCTGGAAAGAGGATCAGAGCAGTCAAATTTTCCCACCCTCATCCCACCTACACTAGATCAAGTGCGTGCAACAACCTGCTCAATTAGTTCACCAAAGTAGAGATGGTGAAGGATGCACTTGTAACGGTTTCTCAACAGTCTGTGCAATGTGAAACACCCCATCCACCCAAAACTCAAATCCACAGTCAATCTGAAAAGTAAAGGCTGCAAAATATCCAATTTCCACCATTAAAAAAATGCTATCATTTTATTTTTTTTGTAAATATAATTTTATTTTTCAAGTATAATAATCAAAAGCGATGTTCCAAATTAACATACATTTTCATAACTTTTAATGATTTTTGTGAGCGTACAGTAATGAAATGGCAAGCACATGTATCAACTCCATCCTCGACACTATCATGTGCCCAACAACAAGATGTGAAATGTTGCCCATGAATATTGGAAACCAGCGGTGTATCAGCCATCCTTTTATAAAAATATTTGAGCGACTCCTCCAGATATTGCTCATGTTCGGAGAAATTTGATGTTTAAACATTTTCATGAAATTATTTATTTTTATTACAAGTTGTTGAATGCTATTACTGGTTCAGATGATGTCTTTGTTTTTTAGTCTTAGCATTTTGATGGATCCGTGTACGTCTACTTGCAATGAATTCAAAAATTTAAATGAAGTAATCCTTTCCAAATTGTTAGACGATACGTTGAACCAATCCAGTTAATGGCGAGTATTCAACTAGTCGATCATGAGTGAGAAGGCAATATGCCTTTGTATTTATCTCACTCGCAACAGTTAGCTCAGTGGAAATTTTTATATCAGTCGCTCCTAATTTGACACTCTCGTTCTGGCATGAGAGATCAACAACCACAATAGGAGCCTTCGACATGAATTCCATCAGAGATAAAAGAGCTCGGGGTTCTCGATTGTAAGAGCTCTCTTGAAATTTTGTATACATGTCATACAAGACAGCAAACCGATTCTCATTATATTTAACATTCAAATCCTCATAGGGATATACTTCGGAATTAAGATATACTTCTGCATTTCTCAAATTGTTTGTAATTAGTTCTCCATTCAATGTAAATGCAATAACAGCAAAACGTGGACGTTCTCTATTTGCAGACATCTTGACATTCCATATATGATGTGTTCCCTGAACCAATGTCGGATTTATATAACAATCCCAACTCCGGAATGCGAGTGGGAGGCTAGCTCCACTCTTTACTACATTAAACATTTTAATTTTAGCACTGTCACTTGGAACGATGTGGGGGATCTTCCAACTTATACTATTTATAGCAATATTATGGATTTTTCCATCAACATTTTTCACAAACATATCATCAGGGTTTTTCGTAAGTAGCAGAACGAGCTCATGTTTACAGTTTAAGACGACTTTCTTATAGTCTTCAGCGAACCCCATCAACATTTTTAAAGGTACAGAAAAACTGAAACGTCCTCCAGAAGGGATATTGTCCCCGCCACTCCACCCCGCATTGCGATAAGCCGCTCCTTCCTGTTGGCCGACTGAGAGAAAGTTCTTAATAGTCGTTGTTATTCCAGTAAAACGCGTCCTATCCAATTCACAACCATTCAACTCATATCTTATTTCATCCAGAAAATAGGCCATGCAATTATTTTTGAGCAAACCGCTAACGCCATTTGTACTAGTCGTTCCTGTATTTGAGTCAATAATTTTGCTAAGCGTTCCTTCAAAATGGAGAAAACTTTCACATGGAAGGACATACAAATCTTGGTTTTGCAAACTGATCCGTACTTCATCATTTGCTTTGAAGCTCTGCTGATATGGATAATATGAATGAAATTCTTTTTTAATAATAGATTAATCGTTAGCAGGCTTTTCCTGGACATAAAAGATCTCATTCATTTGAATATTAGTTGATAAATTTTATTTTATATTAAATCCCAACGATTTCAAAATCAATTTATTTTTTAATGTGAGGGCCGGGCGTTGATGTGAAGATGATGGTGCTTTCACTTCAGCTTTAGATTTGATAATGTTATCAAAGGATCGATGAGTACCCCTTTTATTGTAAATAATCATTCTGTCGGTCGTAAGTGGAGACGGATTGATACAGTTTCTCCACGCAAATTAACTAAATCTCCGTCCTGATCAGTTATCCGTATTTCTAGTGTGCTTATTTCTCTGGTGTTCACAGGCAAATAAATCAAATTTCGTGGTGTTATGTTCATTTTATATCCAGGGGGGACATTGATTCCAAACTCATGAAGCACATGATTTGATTTTTTCCCTACATATGACCCGATTATAATGTTGCATTCCAATCTAACAGAATTTATTTTTCAAATATTGACGGGATTATCCGATATGTAAACTTCTTTCTCATGTGGTCTTAATTTTCGTTTATTAAATCCGAATAAACGACCAATTGATCGTTCATGATTAAAATATACGGTCTCATTTTTAGTAATAACTTGAATAATAACTTACACTCTATTTTTATAGTCTTGAAGCTCATACTCCTTGAGCTTATTTATAATATATTTTGAAATATCATCAAACTCATATGAGCCAATTGGTATTTCAATGACTTTGTTTCCAATATGAAGTAAGTTGTTCCCCTTATCAACATTCGGTATAGAATTGAATGTATAAAAATCAATTAGAGCAAATTCATAATTACGTTTTAGCTCAATTTGTGGGAAAAAATTCTCGCTAAGTACTGATGTATTGCCATTTAGAGCTATTGTCAATGATGTAGTCATTATGATGCTTGAGTCTGAACTGACTTTATTTCCAATAATATTATTATATTTATATTATCATTATTATTTATTCAAGTATAATAAATTGGCCAAATCCTTTTCTATATCGTCCAGCTTTCATATCATCGTCTTTAGAGATTACAAGAAATCCAAATTTATCGTCCCAACACTTTCGTGAAATTTCCATGAATGTTTCAAAATTCATATCAAAATGAACATGATCTCGATATATGTGACGAAGGTTCATATCGTCCTGCTTAAACATTATAATAAAATTTGCGTTATCTCGTATTAAATGTTTTGGAATATATATGTATACGTTTGACATAAATAGAATGAATCAATATTTCTATGTCGCCCCATACAAAAATAATTGCGAATAGCAGTTTGCTTGTCACACGCTACGTCATCAAACACCATGATGGAATTGTTTTTAGCTTCCTCTGGTGACAAAACGCTGTCATTCGCTGAAAATGTATAATATCCCATTCCTCGTATTGGTTTTACAAGTTTTTCCAAATACTCATATTTCGGTTGATATAAACTCTTTGAATACACGTATATATTTTCGAATTTCAGGCCGTTTGGGTCCTCGATTAAGGCAATCATCACATTAGTTTTTCCGCTATTGGACGGACCTACCACCAAAGCTCTAATCGTGTTTGGTAGCAGTGAGCTGTGACGCGGATGTTTACTCTCACCATCACCACCACTTTCAATGTTTTTTACTATGATTTTTTTATTTTGTCTTAATAAACGCATGTTTTAGAGATAAGTACTTCATTCAAAGACAACCAGTCGTTAATTGAGGTTGATATAAAATGGGTAAACATTTTTATAATATTATCAGTCATAAATCAAATGTCAAACAGGGTACAGGTCTCATAAATAATTCAATAAACACTCTTCCCTTTGCGGCTCATATACCTGGGTATAATTACTGTGGACCTGGTACGAAGCTAGAGAAACGATTAGCTCGCGGTGATCGGGGTATCAACGGCTTAGACGAAGCTTGTAGGGAACACGATATAGCATATTCAAATACAAAGATTTGGGGGAACGTCATAAAGCAGACTCGATTTTAATTGATAGGGCTTGGGATCGAGTAAAAGCAGAGGATAGCAGCATTAGTGAGAGGGCTGCATCATATTTTGTTACAAACATGATGAAGCTAAAAAAGAAATTTGGTATGGGAGCAAAGCAACAGAAAAAGAAAGTGGTGAAAAAATCTCTTGCATCAATCATCAAAAAGGCAACCATCGAGTTGCGAAAGCATAAGCCACTCGACATATTGAATGCTGTTAAAGTGGCACGCAGTGCAGTATCGAAATCAATGGGATGTAAGAAAAATGTTGTAATTCCACGGGTAATAGCAGTTCCAAAAGTTGGTGGTTTTTTACCATTGGTACCTATTTTAACAGCCCTTAGCGCTGTGGGTAGTTAAGCGTCAGGTAGCGCTGCAATTGTAAAATCAATTAACAATGCAAAGATGGCAAAGGCACAACTTGAGGAAAACCAGAGACATAACAGAAAAATGGAATCTGTATCGTTGGGTAAAGGCTTGTACCTACAACCATACAAGAAAGGCTATGGCATATCATTTTCAAAAAATAATAATAAACAAAAAAACTATTAAATGAGCTACCCAAGAGAGCACTTTCCAATTTTGATATATTGAAGTTTGCCTTTAAAAATATTCCACATTTTCGGGGGGTTTATATGAGAGATGAGATACCCAAAGTACCACATTATTCCGAGTGTGGAATAATAAATTTAGCAGACTCATCATCAGAAGGAACGCATTGGGTGGCGTATTATAAGAAAGGATCAGACTCGTACTACTTTGACAGTTTTGGTAACTTGCAGCCGCCTTTAGAAATAATTAGATATTTAGGGGAAAAAATAAGATATAATTATCAGCGTTTCCAAAAATTTGGTACTTTTAACTGTGGGCATTTATGCCTTACATTTTTGCTAGACTGTAATTCTTCCCATACCCTTCGTAACCACTTCACATGAAGTGGACACTTTGACCTTTTACAAAGCTAGACGTTCTATCCCTTGAGACCGAATACCACAGTACAAGTGGATAGCAGTGGGAGGAGAAATATGCTCCTTGGCGGGTATAAATTCAGGGACCTCGTCTAGGAAAAATATCATTCAGCGACCAGCAAGCGTAACGAGCAGCCACCAGCATTAGCAGCAACAACACCAGCAACAGCAGCATCATGAACCACCTCACCACCACCACCACCAGTTCTACCAGCTCCACCAGCTCTACCAGCTCCACCAGCTCCACCGACTCATCCGCATCATCCAGCTCCAACTCATCCGCCTCATCCAGCTCCAACTCAACCGCCTCCAACCTTCCCCCTGGGGTCACGCAGGAGGACATCAATGCCCTTTTGAGGGATATTGAGGAAGACCCTCAGATGCAGGCCTTCAACGCCTGCAGGGTAAAAAGGAAACTAACCTTTCACAAGCTGCCGATAAATATACCCTTTAATATTTATTCGGCCAGGCGGGTGACGGGAAAGTTCGGCACCAATATTATGCTCGAACTGGTTACAAGAATTGTATTCCTCCCGGATAGGTTCTCGCAGCTTAAGGATAAGGTAATTCAGAAGTTTTCTTCAGGGATGTATTCTCTCCTAAAGCAGCTTCCTGTCGTGCTAAACTTAAAAAGCTCAACTGGATGTGTTCACGCCAGGAGGCCCCCTGTTCCCCCTCTGCCCACCGAGCGTCCAAAAGCTCAAGCGCTTCCAGCTTAGCAACGCTCACCCGCTCTCCGCTCCTCGGAATTCCCGATCGCACGCTCCCGTGTTCCCGATCGTCGCTCGCCTCTAGGGACGGCTACGCCGCTCTAATTCACGGTTCTTCCGCTCTTCCGCTCTCGCGCCGTTAAGCTGGGCTTCTCAGCCGGCAGCGGGCCCTTAGGCTAAGCTAAGTTTAGTACCGAATCGACTGCGAAAATATATGTATGCTACGGGCACTCCGCCGATGTCATTTTTCGACCCCCGAATTTTCTGCGTTTTTCTACTTCGTGGGATAAACTTTTATTGATCCTTTTGCGGAGGACTGAGCAGCCACCCCACTCCTAAACATGGTCCTTCGAGCCGGATAAGGATATCGTCCTGGAATCCTTTTTTCCCAGCAGCTTTGGTGGTGCCGCCGCAGAAAAAGATAAGTAAAAAGTTCCCTCCCGTCTCTAATTGCCGGTCGTCAACAGTTGTCCGAAATTTAAATTTCGCTCAACCTGCGGACGATTTTTTGTCAACTCCTCGTCCGAGTTTTCCGACACCACGGCAATTAGACAGCTTAAAAATCATTTCCAAAGCTAATTTTCTCCACTTCCATTTGCCTGCATTTCGTTCTGCAACGGCATAATTATCTCCGTTTTTTCTTCCACTTCTTCGGCCCGTTGTACATTTCTCCGTACATATGTACATACATATGTCCCTATATTCGGCCGTACATCAACGACTAAAACGGTCTTGATATACGCACATACATACGTACATATGTAAATCGGCGCGCATTACTCCGCGAGTTGGTTGGTCATTTACTTAGAGTGGTAATTGACATCCGCAACCTTCAGCCGACCAATATATTAAAAAGGATAATATAATAAGTGAACGTGTGTTTCAAGTCGAGCGCCGCGGCAGTGAAAATTCTACAGTGAATATTTCGTGTTGCCGAATTCGGCCCCCTACCCGAGATTTCATTCTCATATGTATAATGCGGTCACTGTGTGTTTCTCGCCGCCTCGATATTTTCTTGAACACAATTCCTTCAACTTCAAATAATACAGTCCACTTCTCGACGCTCTACTGTACTTATGCCAATATATAAATATATTTTCGGCCTCCAAAATTTTTTGTACGCCCTCACAACTCCAGTCCAGTTCTCGGGTTTCCACTGTACAAAATATATTTTCTGCCTTCAATATTTTTTGTACGCCCTCAGCAGTTCCGTTATCGGGTTTCCACTGTACAAAATATATTTTCTGCCTTCAATATTTTTTGTACGCCCTCAGCAGTTCCGTTATCAGGTTTCCACTGTACAAAATAAAGACAACTTTTCCATACATATTTGCATGCTCATACAATTACATACGTATTTAAATTTTCTGCCTTACATACAGGAATTAAATAACCATCAAACAATAACAAAAATAACCAAGATTTTGTCTCCACATCCACACAACCGCCGCAGCAGACGTGTTGTTCTTGTTGTTGTTCCTCGAGTTCCGTTTTGGTCTCTCTCCTGAGCTCTTCACTTAGGCTGTGTTTTGCCGAAGGCTTTTCTTAAACCAAACTTCTATTTATGGTTGTTTTCGGACCCCCGCACTAACCGCCGCATCAGCCGTGCTGTTGTTGTTGTTTCGGTTTCTGTGCCTTTCGTCTCTCATAGGCGCCTCACTTATGCACTGCTTGGCCGACGGCATAGCCCAGTGAGTTTCCCCCGAGTCAAGGCCAAGGTTTATATTTTAATTCCGCCTTTTCGGCTCCGTAATAATTACGTGCAAGTCCTTAAATAATTCACATTAATTATTTCCGACATTAATTATTAATCAATTTTTTTTTTGTTATTACGGATTATAATTAATAAATTAATTTTCCAATTTAGACAAGCTCCACTTCCGAGCCACGGAATATATATAGACATCTCTGCTTCCTACTCCACCACGGTCACGGACAGTACGGTCTACGTTTTGGTTCCCGACTCTGCTCCACTTCGAATCAGGCATCCTTCGCTCAGGTCAGTCGACAACCGCTGATCTTGAAATTGAGTTTGTCTACTGGAAACAACAAAAAGCCACTGCCAACCCAAGGGCAAAAACGCGACAAGTCCGTCCTTTCTAGTCCCGTTCCTTCGCCAAGACTTATTACGTTTCCAAGATGGCGCAATCCGCACTAGACATCGCCCTGCGAAAGTTCATTTCGACGACAGCCCGTGTTAGCCAATTCGAAGCTAACATCCACATTCCGAGCGCTCCTGACACGGAGAGGTTTTCCCCCGCCATGTGCCGGATCCATCGGGACCAAATTCGGGCCCTGTGGGACAAGGTGGAGAAAAGCTATGAAAGCTGCTCCGATCTTCTTTCCGTGTCCTCCGACAGTACAGCCACCGCCACTGAGCTTGAATCCAAGTACAGTGAGTGCTACTCCTTATATTCGAGGTGTCTTGTACAGCTGCAGGAAATTATCGACAAGGCCGCCTCCCAGTCTATTCAGGCTTCCGCCCCTGCGCCCACACTCCCGTCCATGGGTTGTCGATTGCCACCAGTGGACACCGAGGTCTTCACAGGCGATTATCTTCGGTGGCCCACCTTCCGGGACCTCTTCACGGCGATTTACATTAATAATTCCCGACTTACGCCTGTGGAGAGGTTATTCCACCTACTTTCGAAGACAAGCGGCGATGCTCATGCCATCGTTTCAAAGGCCCCTCTGACCAACGAGGGTTTCGTCTCAGCATGGAGCAGCCTTTCCGACCGCTTCGAAAATAAGCGCTTGTTAGTCAACAGTCAGTTAAAGATTCTTTTTAACATCCAGGCTGTTCCTCAAGAATCCGGAGTTGCTCTAAGAGAGCTGCAAGGCACAGTTCAAACTTGTTTGACCGCCTTACAAATATCCTCCATTGAAGTCGAGGCGTGGGACTGCCTTCTTGTGTATATGGTCTCCTCGAAGCTTCCCGAAATTACGCTTTCCTTGTGGGAGCAATCAATTCGCAATAAAGCCGAAATTCCGACCTGGAAGGCGTTGGACGCATTTCTGACTGAGCGCCATCGCACTTTAGAGGCCATCGACGACGTCAGGCCTAGCGGCTCTGGGTATCTTCCGCCAAGGTCATCAAATGCTAATCCACCGGTGCGTAGGCTCGGATCACGCGAAGTTAGGGTGGCTCCAACACCGAAAAGGTGTAATCTATGTTCCAGAGAGGACCACCCTATCCGTATATGCCCGTTTTTCCTGGACATGAATGTCAATGAGCGGACAGACTTCATCCGAAAAAAGCAACTCTGCTTAAATTGTTTTTCGCGAGGGCACCAGCAACGGGACTGTACTAGTGCCCATTCCTGCTTTACGTGCCACAGCCGGCATCACTCTCTGCTGCACCGCGACAATCCAACTACTAGCGTTCCAAGACCCTCCGCTCCATCTAGTCCTCGACCTGCACCCATCCAAAGGGTTTCCTCGTTCTCCACACGAGTGACCACTTCTGCCGATTCCTCCAATTACTGGGTTCCGTACCACGACAGCAAGAACAGACGTTCACGAGGTATTTTTTCCTACCAATGCCGAGTCTGCCAAGGGAACCATCCGCTCCGGAAGTGCCAACAGTTCCTCAAACTCAGCGCTGAGAAGAGGCTTCGTGCGGTTCTCGACCACCGCTATTGTCCTAACTGTTTGGCCCACGAACATTCCGAGGGAACCTGCCGCAGTGGTGACCGATGCAAGACGTGCAATCAGCACCATCACACTCTCCTGCATCCGCATGACCGTCCAGAGCATCCACTCCGCTCGCAGCATCGGTCTCCCCCATACTTGTAGTTCTACTTCATTTCTTCATGTTTTGACCATTACTCATCTCCATGTCATCCTCTTTCATCCAGATCACTTACGAGGGCTTCCACACACCGCGATCGCTCTGGAAGGCAGACGTACTCGAGGTTCTTAGTCCTACCGTTGCCGAGTCTGCCATCCTGGTTCATCCGCTACGGAAAGGTCGACGTCTTCTAGCGCTCAGTACCGATCAGCTTCGATGCGTCCTGTTCACGGCCTCCGACGCCTCCTAATCATCATCCGCCTCTCCATGGCAATCATCCGCCTCTCCATGGTACTCGTCCTTCGCCCCACTCGTCGCTCCGGCATCAGCGTCCTACGGTGCGATCTGATGCGACTTCACGCTCCTCCACACCATAGTGCTGCACGGGTTTATTGCAACCCGAGTGATTGCAAGGGGGGGGAGAATGTTCACGCCAGGAGGCCCCCTGTTCCCCCTCTGCCCACCGAGCGTCCAAAAGCTCAAGCGCTTCCAGCTTAGCAACGCTCACCCGCTCTCCGCTCCTCGGTATTCCCGATCGCACGCTCCCGTGTTCCCGATCGTCGCTCGCCTCTAGGGACGGCTACGCCGCTCTAATTCACGGTTCTCCCGCTCTTCCGCTCTCGCGCCGTTAAGCTGGGCTTCTCGGCCGGCAGCGGGCCCTTAGGCTAAGCTAAGTTTAGTACCGAATCGACTGCGAAAATATATGTATGCTACGGGCACTCCGCCGATGTCATTTTTCGACCCCCGAATTTTCTGCGTTTTTCTACTTCGTGGGATAAACTTTTATTGATCCTTTTGCGGAGGACTGAGCAGCCACCCCACTCCTAAACAGGATGCTTAGACCAACGAGCAAGCTCAGCCTTGGCAACAAAATGTTGCTATTTAAGTCAATTGTTGTGCCTTCGATGACTTACTGCATCCAATTGTGGTGCATGGCTTCTGACTCGAACGTCATGAAGGTGCAAAGAGTCCAAAACCGGGCGCTGCGCTTGATTGCTAATGCCCCCTGGTACGTTAGAAATAAAGCCTTGGCAAGTGACCTCCACATTCCCTCTATCAGGGAGCAGATCAACCGGCATTCAAGTCGGTATAACGAACGTCTCACGGCTCACACCAATCGCCTAGCGGCTTCATTGGCCAACACGTCAGTCAGAAGAAGGCTCAAACGTAGACATCCCGCCGATCTCTGGACATATCTCGCGAGTCTTAAAGCAGTAACTAGCATTTTCCACTTGTCATTAAAAATTTGTTAATTTGTTTCCGTTTCTGTTAAGTGCCATGTTATTGGTTTGTTCATATTTATAACCAACGTTTTATAGCCATTAGGTTGGTTGATCAACGTTAATAAAATTTTGTTTAATGTTATGCCAAAAAAAAAAAAAAAAAAAAAATGCAGGTAGCAAACTGAAAATTGGTGACAAATTTCGAATTTCTAAATATAAGGGAGTTTTTGAAAAAGCATTTACTCCGAATTGGAATGTTGAAATTTTTACAATATACAAAATTCAAAACACTTATCCGGTAACATACCTATTAAAGGACTTGAATGGAAATCCCGTAAAAGGCGGATTCTATAAGGAAGAGCTGAAAAAAACCCGATTTCCCAACACATATCTAGTTGAAAAGGTACTTAAAAGACAAGGCAAAAGAGCACTCGTACGTTGGTTGATCTTCCCAAAAAGTGATGACAGCTGGATAAATACATCTGAAATTTTGTAATGAAATAAACATACACATACAACACATTAAAAAATTTTTTTTTTATATATATTTTTTATTATTATTATTTTTATTTTTTTTTAATTTTAACTTTACATTATACATTATATTTTAATCTTAGATCTAAACATTTTGAATAAATTTTTTAAATTTAAAACAATGTTTTATTTACAAATTTGAATTTATATTTTATATCACAAATTCTGGATTTTCTAGTTTAGCTATTTTAATATAATGCCAAAATAAATCTCGTTAATATTCGTCGAGCGCACTGTTTGTTTCCTCCAACTTTCTTTTTAAGTCTTCTCTCTTTCTTTCACTTATTATCGCAAGAGTTTCATTATTTAACCACCGTGATTTGTCTGCTAGAGTTGAGATACACCCCATAAGTTCCCGTTCTCTTGTCGAATAGTGTCCTATCGCTTTTGTGGCAATCCCGTCTTCGCATATTAGCCTCTTATCATCCTTATTATCTAATGTTATTTTTGAAATTTTGTATGTATTAATTTCATGCCCCCTAGACCGAAACAAATACATGCTATCACTTTCTTGTTGTCCTGTGAACAAACAATTTTTATATTTCTCGAATATAATTTTCTCCAAGGCACTTCGCTACACGCCTTTATTTTTTTTTACACATTTTTCGGGCTCGCTACCTGCACTTGACGCTGTATAGGCGTACATCTTAGACCTTAGACCCACAAACTCTGTCATTGGCCTGCAATGCAGCTCATCCTTAAAGTACCCTAAGCGCTTCTTGTTACACTGTGGAAAATCATATTGCCTAGCCAATTCATCAGGGTATTCAGATGTATCAAATTTTAATTGAATATCATCTCGAATGTCCTTATATAAATCCTCTGTCTTAATGGAATAGATAAATGAATCTGTATCCATATAGTTTAATTTCAGTGCATCTTGAAATTTTGGTTTCATATAAGAGTAGTGAAAATCATACATTTTCCATTTGGATAACTCCAACACTACAAAACCTAGATATGTTGGCTTATCACAAACGTTACGCAACCTATTCGTTTGAATTGCGTACATGTTTTCAGTAAACTTAGTTGCACTGTGAAAATTTGATCTAGCTATTAGGTCCCTAGCACATAATCTCGGGCGCTCACCTTTTGGACCCACAGGTGGAGCTTCCCATTCTGTTACTATCCGAATATCTTTGCGCTTTAAGCTGTTTTCCATCGTCTTACCATAGACGCTGTTGTTTTAAAGCTTATACAAGTCTTTTTCGAAATTACTTTTAGCCCTAGTCCTGTGTGCAGTGTTAATGTCAATATATTCTTTAAGCCAAGGTTTTTGCTGGAATCGGAGGATATTGTGAATCTTTTCAAGTTTCAATCCATAAAGTAAGCATTGCTGCAAAGTTCTGAAGTGCATAATGTATTAATTTTTATCGCAAAGATCCGCTATTAACTTGCAGTCTTGGATTTTTTTGAAGGACGTCTATTTGCGGGACAGAAAGGCAGGTCATTGTGTTGGTCGTGAAGTGCATATGGGTACTTCAAGTCGACCTCTAGAATGTATCCATACTCACTACTTTCAGAAATAGAATTAATATTAAATGATTCTATTTCTGAAGGTTCCATCCATTTAAAATCGCCATAGGGGAGTGGTTCAGACATTGCCCATCCATATAAATTGTTCGCGTCCACATACATCAAATATTCCGATTCCTTAGTTGGATCGAAATCTTTGAGGTATTTGTGGTTCGCTTTTGTATATCGATGACTACATTGAACTAAACCCCCCCGAATTCCACTTTGAATATATATCCGATATTAACTCTAGGGATATTTTGGTAGTCTTCAACATCGCATCCCATGAGAAGCCCGGAGTTGTATAATAATGGGCAGGATCGAGTTCGTAGATACCTTTACAGATAGCCCTTAAATTCAGAAAGACATCTGTCAGCAACAAAACGTCTGTCTTCAAATATAGCTCTAAATAATCTCTAAGTGTTTTACACTTGAAGTGGGACCAAACCTGAACTGCATGGAGATAATCAGCTTCAGAACATTCTGAGTCTGTTAATTTGCTGAAAAATGCACTCCTTGGTGGGAGACAAGTTTCCATCAGCTTGCGCTCAGAATCTAAATATTCATAGGGAAATACACCTTACCTACGAAGCAAACTAAAATAAGTGCTTTTTGGAAATTGATTTCGAAGAACTTTGAAATCTCCTTCATTTAAAGTTCCTGCAAGGGTGTTTAGGCTAGAGGGCATGAAACGAATAGTATCTAAAAATCTAATTTCTAATTTATTTTTTCCTATAGGAATATATTTTGAAATTGAAATATATACCTCCTTATTCAAGGGGATTATATTAATTTCACCCTCAATCTCCCCGAGTTTTTTCACAAATAAATGAGCATCGTATTTAGACATATTGTGAAAGAAAACAGGTATGAAATCTCCTGTCTTATACTTTAGGTTACACTCGCTATGTGCAGCCCCTCGAAATTGCCCTGTAAAATGACAGTGATCTCTCACTCTATCATTTCCTAAAACTCCCTTACATATGTGGCAGTTAAGGGCCTCATCAAAATCAAAAGCATCCTGTGCACTCATTTGAAGGGGCACTATATAATTCATATACTTCTCGTAAATAGCAGACAAATCAGACATTAAACTATCTACAAAAGTGCGCCCTGTCTTTGTAACAAATTTCTCTAAGGTAGGGTCAAATGAACACTTAACCCTCTAGTGCCCAAGACCGCCTCTAGACGGGTATTGTTAAAAACACCGATATTTTATTCTTTTCATTCCGTTTTACTCGGTTTCGCGTTTTTTCTAATTCGGGGAAGTCCAAAAATTAGGTTCGTTGCGTTTGGAATACACACTAGAGCTTGCGCAAGCTGCTGTATTCATTTGAAGCTGAAAATTCGTGCAGTTCGGACGAAAAAATTATTTTGTACGAAGTGCAAAACATAAATATTTTTTAAAAATATTATAAAAAGTTTGCTACTGGAAAAAAAATTAATACCGTGTTGCTTATAGTCTTAAGGACGCAAAATACGAAACCCACACTAAAAAAAAGTTTTCGTTAGCTTTTTATTGCTTTTATAAAGTATCCCGTCTAGAGGCGGTCTTGGGACAATTCGGGAAAAAAATTTATAAGGTAAGATTAAAAGTGAAACAACCTATAACATATTTAAGTACATATAATTGCTTCTGTAGACATGGAACGACGACAAGGGAATAAGCTATCAGCTCTTTCCGACGTGGAGATTGAAAAATTGTTAAATTCTATTGAATTTGATATTGATACGGATGGAGAAGAAGAATTGGAAGACGATTTGACTGATGATGTTTCCGAGGCAGCGCTTCCTGACTCTGAGGAAGATGAAGGGCCTATTGAACAAGTGCTACATATGTCGGATTCTATGTTGGCTAGTGAGATTTGTGTAACTTCAAGCGGAAGTCCTACTCCTTTTGCAAAATTGTTGTCTCCCTCAAGTTCGATTCCGTCCAATTCACCTCAAGCACAAAAACGCAAACGTAAAGCGCCTGCTGAGCATAATACTGCTGATGTTAAAGAAAGCTCAATAGCTGAATGTGGATCTGTTTGGACTATCGACCCAAAAGCACCGCTTTTTAAAAAGATGTTGTGGCGCCAAACGAACCTTGTCATGGATAAATCTGCAATATCCTTTAATGAGCCTGACCTCGGAGAACTTAAAAATTTGGATACGCCATTCAAGTGTTTTCAATTTTTTTTGAATGATACTATTATTGAACATATCACCCAGCAAACAAATTTGTATGCTGCCCAAAAGGACGTCAATACTTCGTTTTCCACAACAAACTTAGAAATTCGACAATTTATTGGCATTCTATTTTTGATGTCAGTTTTTCGCTACCCAAATATTCGTTCATATTGGGGGGAGTGCGCATTCGGAGCAATACAAAACACAATGGCAAGAAATCGCTTTGAAAAAATACGAAGTAATTTGCATTTTAATGATAACAGTAAGTTGCCCTCAAAGGATTCTGCCGACCACGATCCTTTATACAAAATACGGCCGCTCGTGAATCATTTCAATGATAAGTTTCAATTAGTTCCGATGCGCCAACGCTTATCTGTGGATGAACAAATGTGTGCAACGAAGATGAAGACCTTTCTTAGACAATACTTACCAGACAAACCACACAAATGGGGAGTGAAATTCTTCAATTTGTGTGACTCTTCTGGCTTTTGCTATAATTTCGAGATATATTGTGGAGCAGGTGACAACGTTGTTCAAACTGGCTCACCAGATCTTGGTGCGGCAGCAAATGTAGTTGTTCGATTGTCACGCAATGTTCCGGATTTTAAAAATCAGATTATCTACTTTGACAATTATTATACTTCGTTGCCGCTTCTTGTATATCTCAAGTCCCGGGGAATATTTTCTTTGGGAACTATTCGCTCGAATCGCATTCCAAATTGTAAGCTGCCAACTGACAGCGACCTCAAAAAACAAGTGCGTGGATATTCTACAGAATTTTGTGGATCTGTATCAGGAGTCGAATTGTCTTTGACGATTTGGAAGGACAATAAGGCAGTACGACTTGCTTCGACTTACGCGGGCACTAAGCCTTTCCTGAATGAAACGAATCCAAAAGGTCAGGTTTCACGTTTTGTTCGTTCCGAAAAAAAGTACGTTGACATAAATTGCCCAAATGTTATCCACGAATATAACAGCCACATGGGCGGTGTCGATTTAATGGACGGACTTATTGGTCGATATAAAATTCCCATAAAGAGCAACAAGTATACAAATCGACTATTTACGCATATGCTTGATTTGGCAATGGTAAATGCTTATATTTTGTTCCACCGAATAAACCAGCCCGACGCTAATAACACAAAATACCAATTGCCAAACTTCCGATCAGAGGTCGCATATGTGCTGTGCAAGCTACAAACTCCTAATTTGCCAAAAGGACCCGGCCGCCCGCGGCAAGCTATTGGGAAGGAAAATAAATGCACAGGGAAGAAAACTTCCCTACCGTTTAATGATGTACGTTATGATACCGTCGAGCATTTTCCAATGTTTTTATCACGCGCTGGCAAAAAAACCTGTAAGCTTCCTGGTTGTACTTCCGAAACTCAAATTGTCTGCCGTAAATGTAACATAAACCTGTGCTTCTCCCAGAAAAAAGACTGTTTCTATGATTTTCATCACAAATAAGAAAACGAAATTTTTGTACACAAATATTTGAAGCTTTGTGAATTTAAGTAACTTTAGTTTTAATTGTTATTTTATTTGCTTTTGGTGTTCATCTTTATAATATATATAATAAAACATGTAAACAAAATTATTGATTACCTCATTTTTTGTTGGCCCATCTGCCCAAAGCCGCCTCTAGGCGGTCGAAGGTTATAGTCATATAAAACTCGATCCGAGCAAAAGTAAAAATTTTTCCAGAACAAACATTCACTTTTGATACATACTGAATCCAAAAATAATTTTTTTCTTGGAAAAAAAAATTTGGGCACTAGAGGGTTAATATAATACGCGAAGGCAATCGAAATATGCTTATTTACTATTTGCGTCTTCTCACTTACATCTATCGTTGTGGGCTCGAGTATACACTCGAAGTCGGCATACACAGCAAAGGGTACCTCCAGCTGGCGGTTAATATGGTCGAATTTGATGACATCTCCTTCCTTGGGTGCTTCGCTTATAATGTTGGTGCATCTTTCTGCATGGCGCTGAGCTCTGGCCTCATTTGTTGAGTATGAGAGGCACTTGTTGCAGAACCAACGCTTATCACCGCTATTTCCCAATTGTGATGATAGATGTCTGTAAAACAAAAATGTATGTATATGTGTGAGTGGATTGTCATAAAAATGTATTTATTTCATATACTTTTTTGATTTATTTATGTTTTATTTTCTTACCCGGACATATTTTTAATCCACGTGTAATGGCCATAATTATCGGGGGTTGGTCCATCGAGGAAAAGCATATTAACATGGTTCTCCTTCTCCGTTCCATTTGAATATAGTGGGCCGTATACGGTGTCCTTCTCCTCATCATACCCAAACACATTTACACTTATGTGAGGGTTTTGAAGCACGAAATTGTCAATGCTCTTTATTTTCATCGGGAACGTCAACCCAGTAAAATCAATTTTTATATTATTGGTGTGGATAATTGGTGATTTAATATCCACACCATAGGCATTGCACCTTTCTCTTTTAAGGGGTTAAGTGCTGAGACTATTGCCCACTTGAAGCAGAAAACATCTCTGTTCTGCACATTGATGCATGCTCTGCGTTTTTTAAGAGAGGGAGGGAGATCGAAATACTCAGATCCCTTGAGAGGAACACATTGCATCATGTTCAACTCGACCCTAACTATGCGTGTTAGGGTCCATCCACTGTCCTTCTCTTGGAACTCACCCATTTTCGTAATAATGGCTTCAGTGTGGGAATTATAAAAATCTAATAAATTTGAGCCAATCGTAAGCAGAGTCATCTTACTTTGAAACGATTTCATTTCCACTTGTGTTTCATGTTCTTTAATTAACATGTATTCCGCAAACAGTTCAAAATTTATTTTTGAAGCTGTGTGGAACGATAGCACTCTTTCGATATGAGGGAGTTGCGCTTGGCCCGCTTCATTTAGGAATTCAACAGGAATCCTGCTCCCTCATTTAAGAACATATACTGAAGGATGCGTCCCTTGTATCCATCCGTGATTTGCTTTACACTCCCATCCAGGGGTCGGGTAGCAAAATATTTGTGCTGCTCCGTCCGCACATGGTTGTGCCATTGAGTGGATGGGTAGGTACCGCTGGCAGGAGTTGCAATAAATTGCATTCATGTTGTTGATGATGTTGTTGTTGTTGGCGTACATTTTTGTATTTGTTTGTTTTTAAAAACTTTTGGTTTTTTGTTATTAATTTTTTTTAAGGTTTTTGGTTTTGTTTGTTTTTGTGTATTTTGTAATTATATTTTACAAACTTTTTTACACTTTGCACTTGTTTTTTATTTCACTTTGAAATTTTTCGGTTGCGGTTGCGGCGGCGGTTGATGGTGACGGTTGAGACACAAACTAGAAGTGATTCTTATGTCACAACTAGTTTTTTCGTAGACCCACAAAAAGATCAACAAACAAATACAAAAATGTGGGACAAACACTTGATGTCCATTCCCAACCTTTCCATCCTTTTTTGAAGTGTGATCCAACTTCGTTGAGAAACCGTTACAAGTGTGTCCTTTCACCCCATCCCTACTTTGGTAAGCTAATTGAGCAGGTTGTTGCACGCACTTGATCTAGTGATCTTCACTAACACCCTGTCCCTTTTTCAAACGAGGATCGTGGGTGAACGTACACGGGATGCTCAGGATCACTCCGGGCGGAGCAGCACCGCCGCCGTGCGCCCTTTTTCAATTGCCTTATCCTGTCGGTGCAGGATCTCCCCGGTGCGCCCTTTTTCAATTGCCTCACCCTCTAAGTGAGGGGTCGTCGGTGCACGTGCATCGATCCGGGATCGCTACCGGGATCGCTCCGTTGCATTCGCACTCGTATCCATATCCCTGTGGGAACCCTTGAACACTTGATCTCAAGTGTCCTTTTACATGCACTGACCCTAATTTATTCCATCTTTATTACTTCCTCTTATGACAGGTTCATATCTCCCCCTAACTAAGTGCATTTTTATTATCTAAACCACTCTAATTTTGACAGCTAATCCATTAATTGCATTTTAATTACCCTTTTTACCGACATCAAAGGTCCCGAAAGCCATGTTATTTAACTACTCATATGTTGTGCCCTTCGTTCGGCAGTCCATTCAGCTATAGGAACCACACCGTACTACATGGTATTTGGGCAACACTTTCTCTCATCCGGATCTTCCTATAAATTGTTAAGATCGTTGGGATGTCTGGAGGACAGATCCGCGATGCTTACGCGAGAAGATTCTCTAGAGGTGGTCAGAAAGAAGGCTCAAGAAGTCCTGACCAAGCAAAATGCCAAAAATGAGCGCCAATACAATTTGAGGACAAGAGAGGTTGCATACAGCGAATGCATACAGTTTACCGAACAAATTTCAGACAGAGTAGTTTTCCAACAGGATATAGCTCGAAATTGGGACCAACGTATGTCAAAGCCAGAGTCCGAAAGAAATTAGGGAATTCTTGCTATGAGTTGGAAGATTTACAAGGAAAAATGGTAGGTCGTTTTCTCGCCAAAGATCTGAAACAGTAGGCTCAAGGAACTACAAGCTTGAGGGTGATCATCCTTTGGGATTTGAATCCCCAAGTCTGATCGTAGGAGGGGGCTTTTGTAGCGCTTGTAGTGTGGCATATGTAAAGTGACGTTAGCGCCATCTAGGAGTCGCTCTGCGAACGGGATTTGGGCAAAAGGAAAGCAGCAAGGAGAGTAACAGACCCTTCTGTCAACTTTCCCTGGCTCTATCTCCCAGGTTCAGCTAGGGGTTACCGCCACTTTTTGGCGTCTGGATCTTTCTTCTCCAATCGTTTCGTCAAAGGGGCAAGTTGTGCTGGGAAGGAATATTCCCAAGTCTGATTTTTTTTTCACCATTTCAAACTCAAGCAGCCCGTAGCCAGAGACCGGAAAAGCAAACTTGGCGGCTTAATACGAAACTTATTGCTGAAAAGTCATAGATCGCATTAATTGAGTGGATATTGGCGAATGAGAGAGACCCCGAAGTACGCACGGAAATCGCCGAAGTCAGGCAGCAAAAGCTCAACCGACCGCAGCTCCAGTTTGAGTTTTTTTTTGGGAGTCCCGCAGTCGTCGCGCAGCCGCCATAAGGGGAGTGTTTCAACGTCGCCGGGTGGAAAACCTATAAATCTCGGCAGGGCAGTGAAATCCTAATTTTTTTATTTAACGAAGTGGAAAGGGATTTAAAAGTGTGCCTTTGCCTAGAAAAATCGCCCAGAAGAGCGCCCACCAAAAAGAAAGAAAAGGGCTAATAATAATACAATTATATGGCAAAGATGTAGTAACCTAAACCTAAAATCAGTGAAGAGAAAAGTTAAGCAGCCACGGAATAATTATAAATTTTGTTTAGTTATGTTTTAATTCAATGGGTTTTTTTTGTTCTTTGTGTATGATTATGGCTATTAGGTCCATGCGAATGAGAGAAATAAAAAAGAATTTTATTTTGTGAGCGAAAATGATGACGAATAGGCAAAGGCAAAATTGAGTGATTTTAATATATGTGTATCGATATTAATTGAGTGATTTCTGCCCTGTGACTCGAGTTTTTTTTTTTGAGTCGTTTGTCCTGTCCAAGGAATATTATTTTCTGATTTCCAGGCTTTTCTCAGGAAAGCGCTTTCTTCGAGGAGGACCTCCACTGCATTTCGGTGAGCAAGTGAGTTTTGAAAAAAAAAAAAACAAAAAGGAATAAAAATTGCCAAAGAGATGGCACTAAAACGGCAAATTCGAAATATTTAAATTCAGCCAAAGAAAATAACGAAAAGGAAAAAGGAGAGTCCAAAGGTTAGAGGTCCAAAACAATATTTTTATAACTAAATTGCGTATTTGTATCCCTCAAATTTTATTTAACTCTTGCCAAGAAAGTCTGATTCGCCTTCGCTTTAAAGAGAAAAATTAATAATAATTCTAGTCTAGTTGATTTGTTCAATTCATTTTATCAAACGTATCGCATTAGGCCGCATTTTTGTACCATTTATGACCATACTACTTTATGTATTTTATATTTTTGTATTTTTATATTTGTATGCCTTTATATGTTTCTATGCTAGGTTTTAAGTCATATCAATATTTATTCAGAAATTGTCATTATGACTCACCCATATTTTTCTGTTAGGGTTTAAATAAAATTATAATGTTTTAATTTCACCGATTTTATTTGACTCGACGTAATATGAACCCCTGACACTCCTGCACACCTATGGGACCGCTTAAATATTTATATATCTTGATCGGTAGCGGTCAAAGGAAGGGAGGGCAATATGACTCTCTACCAACATCTGAGATTTTCTGGTGTGCCAAGACAGGAAGAAGTGCAATAGACCCCTAAGTTAGTTTCTGTTTGGTTTCCGTAAATTCTGGTTAAAATATGTAGTATTTCGTCCCTTTGTTTTAGCTTGTCCTTTCACGCGATCTCCTTTTGAAATAAATAATGAAAATAGGCAATACGAGATAAGTAGCAAAGACCTACACCATTAGTCGACGAGCACAGCCGGAGAACATTTCGCGAGAGCGCTCCTTTCGAGTAAAACCTTAGCCTGAATAATTATCAATGTTCGTTACAGGTTCTTCAATAGCATCATTAATATATCCTCGTTTGATTTGACATTGTTTATGACCTTGGACATATCTTCAGCATATTTGGAATCCTGCACGCCAAATAATAAGTTCGCCACGTTACCGACTATATTAAGTGGTGATCTTCGCTGCCGTGAGTGATTATAAAGCTCATTTCCGGCTTGTAACTCGGCATGTAAGTGTTGAAAGTGCGCATATATGTATAGATTGCATTGACGTTTTGTATTTCTGAACACTTGTGTTTGAGTTCAGTTATCCCGGCAGCCAATATTCTCATATCACTCCAATATGGCTGGAAATCGTAATATACGATGATGTTCCATTCTGCAAGCTTTTGACTTTCATAGCGAACGGTCATGTTTTTGTTTTGCGCTCCGAACTTTTGTGTTGTTTTGCATTTAATCCACCGGGGTCCAAATTTTAAATTGTTAAAATACAATTCATAATTTTGCCGTTTCGCTACGCGAGTGCATGTGCATGTGGCTTTCAGTGTTTAATTAAAATATATCTAATTAATCACTTTTAGTTTTTGCGTTTTTTGTTTTTTGAGTTTTCTTATCCTCTCTTTGTGTTGTGCCTAGACTGAACGCTATTGTTGCCATGCCTGTCGTGAGGTTGAGAAGGAAATGTTATTCTTCATGCGGCAAACCAGAAGTGGTTTTAGTGAAATCAATTTTCGCAAAGCGAATGACTTGTTCACAGCGATGGATGCTCAATTTAACGGCATGAAGCTGTTAAGTGAGTCGCCAAAGCGCAAAAAATCGGCTGCAACTGGGCGAACCCCTGCAACCAAAGATTTGGCACACTCCTTCGGCACTGCCCCCGACACCGACACCAACTCCAATGGTGTTGAGATCGGGTGCGGCTAAAGATTCGGCATTCGAAGGTGCCGGGACTGTAATGGCATCAGCTCCGCCAGTTTTATCAGTTGAGCCCGCTGCGGTGTCTCAATCTCTGACAACGCAGACTTCAAAAAAACCTCAGCTATCCCACAGGGCAAAAAAAGGGCTGGACCACTGGCTAAAGTCGGCAATGCTGCGTTACCAAAAACCCTCACCGCTATTCCACCATTAAAAACAATATTTGTTTCTCGGCTTGCCCCTGACCTCGCATCGGAAGATGCTCATATACTGAGCAAAAAACAAGAAAAAATGTGAAAGTGGAGAAGTTCAATTTTTCATACCCCAGAGACATCTCATCTTTCAAAATAAGTTGTAGCATATAACGTACATATCCGAGAAGGATCAGGGATATGAGAAAACGAACGGATGGTCGGGGAGTCCTATTTCGCAGAGCACGTGATAATTTTCCGGCTCAGTGTTAGTCGGGCGTTGGGGGGTTCCCTAGTTAATATTCTGCTAGGCTCATTGCTCGCGGGTATACACAATAACAAATAAAATCACGTGCGGGTATTGGTGTATTCATTGGTCTTGAGTTTCACTATAGAGAGAGAGGCAAAAGGGAAATAGTCTGAGAGAGGAAATCATCGAGTCCTACACAACCGTATGCGCCAATTCAGGTGATACTGAGCAGCGTTATCCCCACCCTACCAATGATCGCCAGTGCTAGGTGTTTCTAAAGGATATTAGGCGATCCCTTGATCGGTTGTCGAACCGCTAAGTCATTACTCCACTTCCGATTGCCATGATTCCTGAAGAAAATCGTCTACTCACGCTTGATTATAATTTTTATTAAGAACTAATTATAGCGGTAATAGAATTCATTTTGGGTTGGCATTAACATAAGAACTTAATTTAATTACTAACGATTTTTAATAAGAATACTTCATTAAATTGTCTTCATTTGGATTTCTTTCTTTGAACTAGTTTTTCTTGTATTTACCTATGACGAGATAATGAGAAGGCGTTTATTTATACAGCAAAACTAACCGAAAACTAAGTAATATACTATTAATTAATCAAATATTAATTTAAGAGTTCTTTTCATTATGTTTCACCCTGATTATTTTTAGTGGAGCTATTTATATTTGGTTATTATTTCGTTACTAGGTAGTTTTAAAAATTCAAACGAAGTATATAATTTTTTTTAATAGTTTAAGTTACATTCTTTAATATATTAATTCATAACGGGATAAGAAAAGGCGATCAAACAAAAATAATAAAATTAAATAATAAAATGTTTTGGTGACTTACAGTAATCCATTATTTCCTCGGCGAAAGATCTTTCTCCAGGTGCTGAATGGTGGGGTTAATATTAATTATTTGTTTATTTAGTATTTATAATTTGATTCGCTTTTGCATTTAATTAAATTCATCCTAGTGTCTCCTTTCTAACTATATAACAAAAAAAAAAATAAATAAATAAATAAAGAATAAAAGGATTTTTCCTTGATATCTACATTATACAAATATAATTAATTATTTTTATTTATTTCACTGTACTTCGAGCCTCATTTCTTCTCGCTCATATTCACAATTTTAATTTATTTATATTATTAAGTTTGTAAATAAAAATATAAAAATAATTCAGGAAAATAATATAGTCGAAGATTAATTAATCCACTATTGTGCCATTATAAGTATTTCTTTTTGTTATTATTTAAGATGCGGCAAAAAACAAGAAACCTCAAATTATTTCTATTTAATTAATTAAATTATTTTTATTTATATTTGCTGTTAACTCTTGCACAGAATTAGGTTATTTTTACTTGTTGTTGTTGTACAAAACTAAGGGCATATGGTCACTAGTGGTCGTGGCTATTCGAAGCCTGAATTTAAATTATTTTCACTGGTTGTTGTTGTTCAAAACTAAAGGCACATGGTCCCTAGTATTTGTTGCTTTTCAGAGCCTAAATTTGGGGGATTTTTACTGTTTGTTGTTGTAAAAAAAAAAGAGCAAAGCGGGGCTTGAAGCTATTTTCACTTGTTGTTGTTGTTCAAAGCTGGAGGTTAGGGTATTTTCCCTTGTTGTTGTTGTTGTTGGACGGGGCTCCGCTGGCCAAACGAAAAATTGGGAACTCGATGGCCAAGCTCAAACTTTTGGCTTGGTCTCCGATCCGTGGAAGCAAGATGCAGACCTCGGGCTATGCTAGCCGCTCTGCCGCTGGGCGCAGTTGGCCATAGTACTGACGGGGGTGCTCCTCGAGACAATTCGACAATTCTGGCACAAAGTGCCAGAAACTAATAAATTAATTTTTATTAGATCTCTGGGTTGAAATAATGATGTATCCAGTACATACCTTGAGTCTGGCACACTCAAACACTTCAGATTGGCGGACAGGTAGAGGATTAAATTTTTTTAATTACCAATACCACGTCTGTCCGGCTTAAGATCTTAGAGGAAAAGGAAATTGGCAGCGCAAAGCTGGCTGCACTTACGCTAAGCCCAGGCTTGTAAGTAGTTATTTAATGCGGATATGAGCACAGCTACGCATGACTGCACACGGGGTGGGGGGGTCATTAGTCACGCATGACTGCGCACGAGGGGTGCAGGTGTCCTAATTAGCATAAAAAATCAATTAATTATTAGGGGGAAGGGGTTTAGGGTAAGATCCTCCCCCTCATTATTTTATGCATGCATGATCATGTGCAGTTTTGTGTGTGAGAAACTGATTGTGAGGGGTTAAAGGGATAAGGTGTGTGTGTTCAAGCATGGGAATTTGTGGGATTTTGTGAAGGAGGGAGGGATGAGGCATAAGGAATTTGTGAGAATTTGTGAAGGAGGGAGGGATGAGGCATAATGCGTAGGAATTTATTAGGGTTAGTTATTGTGCGTATCCGGCTTGTGTTAATGTGATTCAATTAGGATAGCAGGTGTGTAAGTCACCCCAGTTATTTAACTTGTCTAAACGTGTAATACCTTGTAACGGTTTTGTTTCTGTTGTCATGCGTGAGAATTTGTGAGATCGTGTGGTGGTGGTGGTGGATGGAAAATGTTCTCATGCTTGTGTGTAGCTTGTGCCAAGAAATTTCTAGGTATGAACAGCGAGGGTTGTTGTGAGACATGTTGATCTATGAATTTGTAAGATCGTGTGTGTGGCTCGTGTCTACCCAGGCCTGCTTGTGTGTTTAATTGGTGGAAAGTAGATTCAATTAACTTGGCTAAACATGTAATGATATATTTTGTTGTATAATTTGAAGGTATTTTCTAGTTATGTACATATAGGATGAGTATATGTATAACATAAGTGGAGAGTAGATGATGATATAGAAGGTTATAGATGTGTGTATATGAATATCACCACCTTAATAGTGAGAAGGTATTCCGTGGGAAAGGGTGGGCGATCGTAAATGTTTAAATTAATAAAGAAAGCATGTGAAAGGTCGAAGAAATTTGAATATATCTAAAAATATCTTTAAGACTTTCCCACACCGCATGAAAGAAAGAGTTGTGTGCATGTGAGGGTGGATGATCGCAGATGTTTGAATTAATAGAGAAAGCATGTGAACTAAAAGACACATTTTCTAGGCAACAAAAAATGTATTCTAAATATCCTTAAGACTTTCCCACACCTTTTGTAACAAAGAGTTGTGTGTAAGGGTGGACGATCTTAAGTGTTTCAACCCCACCATCCTATGTGTAACATATGTGGATGTTACCTTAAATTAGCATAATTTCAGGGAGCTAACCTTTCTAATAGAAAAGGGATGTGAGCAAAAAGAGAAATTTGAAGAACATATAGGAATTTAAACATACCCCCTTAAGACTTTCTCACGCACATTCATAGAAATAAGGAAATGGGGTACTTTCTAAACCCCCAAAAAGTTATCTTGGAAAGTGCATTTAGGGAAATGGTTTTAGTTTAAAAAAACATTCGCTCGCGTTAATATATTTTTCTTCGTATCGAAAATTTCTCTCGGTCTCCAATAAATTTTTGTAAAGTGAAAACTCGACCAAGTGTTTAAAAAATATATATCAAAAAAAAAAAAAAAATAAGAAACTGAAAAAAAGCAAAGTGAAAGTGAACTGAATAATGTAAATAGTGCTGTGTTGTGCTATTGACCAAATCAGAAAAAAAAATAATAAAAATAAATAAATTAAAAAACAAACAAACAAAAGGAAAATTAAAAAAATTATTTAAACTGTTTGTAAATAGTGCTGTGCTGTGCTATTAACCAAATCAAAAAATAAAATAATAAAAACAAACAAACAAAAGGAAAATTTAAAAAATTATTTAAACTGTTTGTAAATAGTGCTGTGCTGTGCTATTCAAAAAAAAGAAAAAAAAAATCGATCAAGTGAATTAAAAAACATAAAATAAAAAAACAAGAACAAAAATGTATCGATTCTGTGGAAAGTGCAATATGCCCACAAATTCCTCTGCTGAATGGAATCAGCATGTGCGAACGGAGAAGCATAAAATGAATGCTATTGAACCCGTGGATTCCCGGGTCAAAAAAGTAGCAGATGGATTTCGAGGGAGGATCCTTCACTACCTGTTCGAGAATACGCAGGCAGGAGTGATATTCCCGGCATCATTTCTACGAGAGGCAGGAGACGCATTTCTGCCTCATCTAGCAACAATTTTGGAAAGCTATGCATCCGTAAAAGTTAATTTTGAACTTTTCGGTTTGTATAAGCTATTAAAAGATGAAGAGGAGTGTATGGAGATGAAGTCATTTCAATCGAAAATGACAATTCTCTCCATGCACTCAGACATTAACAATGAATATGAGGAACACGCGGAGAAAATAATTGGAAAAATGGGTGAGTTCCAAGAGAGGGATAGTGGATGGACATTGGTCCACATCGCTCGGCTTGAGATGAACGTGAACCAATATTCACTAATAAGAGGATCGTCATTTATCGAGCTACCCAAGGCACTGGAAAATAAAGCACCCATTGTGAATGTAAGAAACTTGAATGATGAGTTTTGTTTCAAGTGGACGATAATTGCGGCAATCATGAGCAGACCAACCAATCGGAGTAGATGCAGCGGGTATAGGGTTAACATTGATGATGATGTTATCACCCTCCAAAACGGATACCAATTGGATTTCAGTGGATTGGAGTTCCCTCTCAACCCCCGACATATCACGGATTTTATGAAAAAAAACCTGGAGCTGAGCGTATCTGTTTTTGGATATGGTGATGGGCTAATTTATGGACCCATTTTTTACCCACCTGAGGTGAAACCCCGCCACATAAATATGCTGCTTTTGGAGGAGGGAAATAAAGCGCACTACACATGGATAAGAAATCTTTCAGGGTGAGTCTTTATTTTTATTATTTTATTTTTATTAATTTCCTTTTTTATTATTATTATTTTTTTTTTATTTCTATTATTTTATTTTTATTTATTTATTATTATTATTTTTTTTTTATTCCGCCACCCTTTTTTAAAATTTTCTGTTCACCTTTTTAAAGTTTTCTATTCGCCTTTATATATAGTTAAACGTTAGGGGTATTTTAGCTAATAGCTTCTTTTTTATTATTCATTGTTTTAGTTTGGTTGCCTCTCAGACGGGAAAAGGCAAAAGAAAGCAGTGGTTCTGCAATAGATGCCTGAACTATTCCTTAACTAAGGAAGCCGCCAAACGTCATTCTGAAGTGTGTAGCAAAATAGTTTCCAGACTGCCCAATCCGCAGAACGCCACCCTCCGCTACACAAATATTCATAAGGAGGTTAAGGTGCCATTTTCAGTATATGCTGACTTAGAAGCTATACTGCAGCCTGATGAGAAGGCTATTGGTCAAAAATTATTTAAAATAAATACACATGTACCTATAGCATATGCATACTATATAAAGTGTGCGTATGATGATAGTCTAAGTAAGATTGAAATTGAAACGACCTTGGAAGCAGGGCAAAATTTTGTGAATTCACTCATTACAAATTTAAAATGTATTTATTCAAATTATATTTCAAAAGAAGTTCCCATCCAAATGTCTATGGATGAGGAAGAAGAATTCCAAAAAACTGAGAAATGTCATATCTGCCATAGTCCCCTTTTATTAGATAGTTTAAGGGATCATTGCCATTTTACTGGAAAATTCAGAGGTGCTGCACATAATGCATGTAATTTAAAATATCAAGTCCCAGATTTCATCCCAGTTTTTTTCCATAATTTCTCCAGGTATGATTGTCATTTATTCGTGAAAGAATTGGCTCTCATACCTGGAGAAATGAGTGTTATTCCATCAAATAAGGAGCACTATATTTCCCTCTCAAAAACTATAACTACTGATGATGGGGGGAGTTTTCAGATTCGCTTCCTTGATTCTTTCCGCTTCATGTCGTCCGCTTTAGATACACTTGCCTCAAACCTAGATGATGACCAATTAAGAACAACAAAAACCTTCTTTGAAAATCAGGAAGAATTTTCCTTGATGAGGCGTAAGGGTGTATTTCCTTATGAATATTTAGATTCAGTTGAGAGGCTATCAGAAACTTCTTTACCTCCCCGAGAAGCATTCTACAGCTCCCTAACAGAAACTAATTGTTCGGAAGAAAATTAAACTCATGCACAGAGGGTTTGGAATAAGTTTTCATGTCAAAATTTAAAAGATTATTTGGAATTGTATTTGAAAACAGATGTCTTGTTAATGACAGATGTTTTTGAAAACTTTCGAAATATCTGCATGAAAATTCACTCATTAGACCCTGCGCATTTTTACACCTTACCTGGTTTATCATGGGAGGCCATGTTAAAATATACCGAAATTGAGCTAGAACTGTTAACAGATATAGATCAATAAAAATTTTTACAATCGTGCAATGCGTAAATCGATATTCGAAAGTAAATCATAAATATTTGGATTCTTATGACGATAAAAAAGAATCCCAATATTTATCATATTTTGATGCCAACAATTTGTATGGATGGGCCATGTCCCAACCTTTACCATATGGAGGATTTGAATGGGTATCAAGGGAAACCCTTGATAATATAAATATATTAGAGCACCCAGATGATTCTGAATATGGCTACATTTTCGAGGTAGATTTAGATTATCCGTTTAGCTTGCATGAGACTCATAATGACTTACCATGTTGTTGTAGTAATCAGCTACCAACACCATCATCTAAAGTAAAAACATTAATTGCAGATCTAAAAGATAACAAGAAAGGAAGCTAACTTCGGCACACCGAAGTTTGTATACCCTTGCAGATTGGTTTTGATGTTTATATTATAGATTTAAATGCTGAAAATACTCACAAAACAGAGTTTCATTAAATTTTACCTATAGTTATTATGTTTACAGTTTGACAGTTACAGTTTTACATTCCCAGCTTTACATTTTCTCCACATTTACAGATCGTTTATATGACAGCTATATGATATAGTTGTCCGATTTTCATAAAATTTTTACCAAAATTCTGAAATAATAAAAGAAGCTTATATCTAAAAGTAGATAAGAATGTGTTAAAAAACAACGAAGTTATAATTTTTTTTCTATTCATTTTCCGATCGTTCCTATGGCAGCTATAAGATATAGTCGTCCGATTTTCATAAAATTTTTACCAAAATTCTGTAATAATATAAAATGGCTATATCTCAAAAATGATGCAAAAATATTGAAAAACAGCCAAGTTATAATTTTTTTTCTAAAAATTTATCGAACATTTGTATGGCAGCTATATGATATAGTCGTCCGATCCGGCCCGTTCCGACATATATAGCAGTGAGAGCATATAGAAGACTATATGCAAAGTTTCATTCAGATAGCTTTAAAACTGAGGGACTAGTTTGCGTAGAAACAGACAGACGGACAGATGGACAGACGGACAGACGGACAGACGGACAGACGGACAGACGGACAGACGGACAGACGGACATGGCTAGATCGACTCGGCTGCTGATGCTGATCAAGAATATATATACTTTATAGGGTCGGAAACGTCTCCTTCACTGCGTTGCAAACTTCTGACTGAAATTATAATACCCTGCAAGGGTATAAAAATAAATATATAATCCACTATAAAAATATGAAACAGTGCTTAGAATGTGGATTACAATTGAAAAAAATTCATAGAGGTCTTCGCTTCTTCCAAAAACCTTGGTTGAAGAAATATATAGATCTTAATAATTTTCATCGTACAAATGCTAAAAATCCATTTGATAAAGATTTTTATAAATTATCAAACAATGCGATATTTGGAAAGACCATGGAGAACGTTGATAAACGCGTTAATATTAAATTAATTTCAGAATGGGAAAGTGCAACTCCAAATGATTCTCCTGGTCGTAAAATAGATTGCGCCCGTTCACTGATTTCCAAATCTAACTTTCATAGTCTCAAACAATTTTCTGATCATTTTTATGCTTTTCAAATGAACAAATTAAATGTTTTATATAATAAACCATTATATTTAGGGTTTTCAATTTTAGAAATTTCAAAATGGAAGATGTATGATTTTCATTATAATTATATGAAACCAAAATTTAATGAAAACATACAATTGAATTACATGGATACAGATGCATTTATATATACCATCAAAACTGATGACTTCTATAATGATATTAAAAATGATATAGAGTCATATTTTGATACATCTGAATTTCCAGATAAAATTGCAGAAACGTATAATTTTCCTAAAACCAATAAAAAAAAGTTAGGGTTTTTCAAAGATGAACTCAATGCTGGTTTACGCTCAAAAATGTATTCATATAAATTTTCTGATGGTGATGGTAGCGTTGAAAAAAACAATAAAAAAAATCAAAAGGCGTCAAACGAAGCGCGATAGAGAAAATAGACTTTCATGGTTATAAAAAGTGTTTGCTTTCTGAGGAGTCTGTGATAGGGTCAATGGCAATGATACGATCATCAAGTCATGTAGTATCTACTATTAGGTGTAATAAAATTATACTTAATAGTAAAGATGATAAAAGAATTATAGATTCTAATAAAATGGGTACTATGGCATATGGACATTATAAAATAGAAGAAAAAGATTTAGAATGTAAAATAGCTGAATTAGATGTAAGTATTTTCGAAAGGAATGAGAAAATAAAAAAAATTGAAAGTTGTACAAATAGGAGTAATTTAGAACAAAAAAAATTGGAAGAATATTTACAAAAAAGAGAAGAAGAGCAATTTAAATTAGAAGTTAAAGAATTAGAGCAAGACCTATTTATAATAAGAAAATCTGATGATTTTAAATAAAAAGTATTTAGATAATATAGTATAATAAACAAGCACAATTTTATTTAAGAAAACATGTAAAAACTTAATTCTAAGAACAAATGTGTATTTTTTCTTTTTTTTTTTTTAACAATATTAATTTTTTGAATAATAAAAATGATTTATTTTATTTATTTTTAATAGTTTTATTTTTTTTAAGAACAATTGTATATTTTTTAAACAATATTAATTTTTTTAAGAACAATTGTATATTTTCTTAATAAATTTAAAAAGTTAGTAATAATAACAATTTTTGAAAAAATATTTTTATTTTTTAAATAAAGAAACAATAGAAATTTCAAAAAAAAAAAAAAAATTTTTAAATAACTTGATTTATTTCATTATTGGTGAAAAATTCTTCTTTTGGATCTAATATATTAGATTTCACAATTTGGGTGTAATTAGTTAATCCTCCCTCCATTAAAATTACATCATTTTCGTTTTGGTTTGTATCATCAACATCAACAAATGGAGGGGGGAGGGGGTTTTCATCTTCTTGGTCTATATTTAAAGGTAAGATTTGTTTATAATTTTCAACCCCGCCTTCCATATAAATAAGTTCATTTTCATATAGCCGTCCTGCTTCTTCTTCTTCTTCATCTGCGTCTACATAAAAAATCCCTTCACTGATTAGATTATTTTCCAAAGCCTTATCTGTAAACAAAATTAAATAAATAAAAAATAATTAAGAAATATTCAACTATATAAAAAATAAAAAATATATATAAATACAAATTTAGTTCACTCACCATTTTCATTCATATCATTTCCCCTATCTATAGAAAAATAAAAAGAGAAGAAAAGAGAAGAAAATAAAAGAAAAGAAAAAATTAGTATAATATTTCAAAATTGAAAATAAACATAAATTAAGTTTACTCACCTTTTTTATTAGTTGTATCATTTTGAATCTTGTTTTTCTCCCAGTCATAACCTTCACTAAATATTATGTTCTGGAAGAGAAATAACTTTTTACCTATGAAATTTCATCATTAAGTATTGATTGGAACTCATCAATGTTTTTAACCTTTATTTCATCGTTCGAAATCTGGGTTTCTTTTCTATTTAAATAATCATCTAACAGTCTATCTGCTATATTCCTCTTTTTTAAATATATTGCATTTATTTGCTCTGCCTCATCCTTTCTAATTTCCCGCACTTGTGGTTCATCACTTAAATAGCCATCGTTAATATCCTGATACCTGTTTTCTGCTGCAATTTGATGATCTGCCTCGCTCGAAATCTGTGTCCTAATTTTCTTGTCTTTCTTTCTCTCATTAACAAGAGCCTCTTGTGTTAACGCCTCAGCAAATTCAAAACAATTTATTCTAAGTGTTGATGGAGGAATATTATTAATTTTTTTATTGTCAGTATTTGAGGTGTGAGCTAATCTAGATCTATAGTGACATTTAATACCCACCTTGCCATTTGAATATGAAATAATAAAATATCTATTAGCCCCTCTGTGACCTAAATCGAAATGACCACCTATTTTTTTCTCCTGGGTTATTAATTTTTGCTTAAAGTTCTCTATTAATTTTTTTTTGGTTATGGCTATACCTGTGCTATTCATAGTTGTACTATTTTTTAATCTACGCGTCGTGTTTCTCTTCACTGGTATGCGACTTACATTATCCTCATCATTATCGGGTATCCCCAACATGATCTTAAATGAAGAACTATCATCCGCCATAGTATTCGCTGTAGTTGTAGAAGTTGAAGTAACAGCTGAAGTTGATGTTTCTACTTCAAATGTTGAACTATTGAGTAATAGCCTTTCCCTGGTCATCACAAGAGTTGTATTTGATTCGTTTCCGGTAGTAGAAGGTAAAATTGGTTCCAACGTCGTCGTCGTCATCGTCGATTGTTCTTCTCCATTCTCGAATAAAATTGGTGAGGGTGCAGGTTTATTTGATGTTGTTGTTGTTGTTCCATCATCATTGTCATCATCATTCAAAATTGGTGAGGGTGCAGGTTTATTTGTTGTTGTTGTTGTTGTTGTTGTTCCATCACCCTCACTAATGAGGGTTGTATCAACTTCTCTATCCTCATTCAAAATTGGTGAGGGTGCAGGTTTATTTGTCGTTGTTGTTGTTGCTACATCATCATCATCATCATCATCATCATTACCCCCATTAATGAGGGTTGTTTCCAGCGTTGAAGTTGATATTGCTCCTCCGTCCTCGATGAAAATTCGTGAGGGTGATGAAGGCGGGGTTGACGAAATTCGCAGCAGTGAAGGCACCATATTCTCACTCTCACTTTCACTTTCACTTTCAATTAATTTCTCATTTTTATCATAATAATAGTTGAGGATATGTTTTTGTAAATTTCGGTATCTTCCAAAATTTCAAAATTAAATTCTATCCTCATTAATTTGTTCGAGTTCGGTAAATTCATTAAAAACTCAACTTCATTTGATGAATTCCATGAAGTTGAGTTTGTTAAATTAGCTAGTACATATTTAACCGGAGCAGTCTTCACGCCACACCAAATAGTCGCGAAAACGAAGATCACGACCGCGTTGAAAGACATCGTGATGTTTTCCAATGTAAGAATAGTTGGGAACTGATCTGGACCGAAAATTCATTCGCCCTTTTCACATTGAGAACGAGCAGAGAAATTAAACAAAACATAGACATTCACATGCACATACAAACAATTATCAAGATTTTTCTTCGGTTTGTATATAGAAGGCACTGCTCGCCACGCACTATCAGCCGCATACCACACACGCATATACACAGAGTATATTCCACATCGCCCTCCACGCACATCGCCCTCAACGCACATCGCCCTCCACGCACTATCCGTCACGCATTAATTATAGAATTTCGTTTTTATGGACCCAGCTATCTTCTGTCTTTGGAAAGCCTAGCCAGCGCACAAGCACACGATCCCCCTTCCGCTTCAAAATCTTCTCGACGAGATAAGTGTGGGGGAACAAAGTCTTTTTTATTTCTTGGGCATAGAAACCGCCTTCTATAGGGGTCCCCTTCAGATCTTCAAGTAAATAAGTGGTGGGGAATGTGTTGTGTCGTATTCGAAAAATTTCCGTGGTCCAGCCCGCTATGTACCCCTTTGTGAATACATGTTTATATTTACTTATGCGTACAAATTCCCCTTCCCGTAAATTTTTCTTATTTAAAAATACTTTTCGGTGATTGTAGACCGTTGATAAAAGTTGTTTCTCATTAGACGCATTGACGTCAATTGGTTTCATTTTTATTGTTCTATGCTTCCTGTTGTTGTAAATATCAATTAAGTTTTTATACATTTGAATCCATGTATATTTTCCATTGAAACTAAACTCACGCCACATAAGTTCTTTTAATGTTCTATTAAAACGTTCCACGATCGATGCTTAAAGAACGCTAAAAGTTGAGTAATGATGAATTTTAAATCGCGTCATTAATTCTTGAAATTGTTTATTATAGAACTCATTTCCATTATCTGTTTGTAAATTCTTGGGTGTCCCTCGACCAGACTTTAAAATGTTTAACATAGCTTTGGTGACATCTTTGCATTTTTTGATTTCACCGCCTCTCCCCACGCGAACTTAGAAAAACAATCCACAACTGTTAATAAATATTTATAGCCTTTATTGACAGTGGCATAAGGCCTCATCTCAACTAAATCAGCTTGCCACAAATCATTAATTCCTTTTACTATCACTGGACGTCGTGGGAAGTTTTTTAATGTGGGGCGATGTAATTCATTCACAATATCTCGCTTACTCATATTTTAATTTTATTCGGGATGAATGGTGTTCGCTCCTTAGATATTGTTTCACTTTTTAATATTGATTGCGGGTGAATTATATAACTGAAAATACTATTTTCTATTTCATCAATTTGCATTATTATCTCACGAAGATTTTTCTTTAGATAATCAATTTTTGAAGAAATTTCATTCACTTTGCTCTCTACATGATTTATTCGGGGTTTTACTTTAAAAATTGACTGTTTCTGTGGTTGATTGGAAATTACAGTAGATATATTTGTTAATACTTTTCTTGTTTCATCATCAACATAATTCTTTGTTACTACATCATTTTCATGGATGGGAGGTAAACAATTTTTAAGTCTTTTTCTCTGAAGATTTAAATTACCATCAGAGTCAGTGAGTAAGCTTTGAAATTTGATTACCCCCTTTTTAATCTCCCTTGAGTACTCTCTCTCATTTAAAAAACATCCAAACTTATCGAGTGTCATTATTATTATAAATATAAAAGCTGAAGGAATGGTATATTTAACTTTCAACTAAATCAGTTTTCGGATCTCTTTCACGGTGTGCGAATGGGCTTTTTTTAAGCAAAGTTCCTTCTATTTCCACCTGTTGCGTACGAAGATTTGGTGGTGGTGGGTTTTTTGAGTTTATAAAACTATTAATATTTTCAATTTGATTAATTATGTTGTTCATCAAGATATCTATATGTTCTAATTGTGTAATAATTTTTATTGCTTTACTCTCCAACTCTGATACTCTTTTATTTCGATTCTCAAATGATTTGTCAATCAATTCCATTTGTAGTAATTTAACATCGTCAATTTTCTTGTCTACATATAGTTTAATGACTAAGTCATTACCATTTATTGGTTGTGAAGAGTTTTTTATTCTTTTTCTCTGTACATTTATATGGCCATCAGTATCAAGATAAACACCCGTGAGACTTTCAAGCTCCCTTTTGAAAAGTGAGGAAAATTCTCTATCATTCGAAAAATGACCAAACTTGTCAATTGACATTTTAATATTAATTAAAAATTATAAAGTGTCTTCTATTTAATTAATATATTATTTTTTCTTCTCGCAGTTCTTCTATTATCGATAAAATCTCATTAGAATGTCCATTATGTCCAGCAGCTTTTGAACTCATTAAAAGCTGTAACCTCTCTACAAGCACGTTTACATTGTTCCAATAAATATACCTAGGTTTCGTTCGTTGAAGCTTCATATATGCTGACCCAGTATATTTTCGAGTGGGTGAGACAGCTGATGTCATAAGAGGTCTAATAATTGATTAAAGGCGCTGTAATTGGCTTAAAAGTTTCTTCTAAATTTGAAGCATTCTCATTTTTCATTTGTTTTAATTCATTGAACTTTCTTTTTAAAATATTTCTACTCTCTGTCAACTGTTTTAAGACTTGACGTTTCATTGCTCTAGTTTTCTCAGACACTCACTTGATACTGTGAGAAATGTAAATGTAATTAAATATTTATAACAAATTTATTTGTGTGTTTTGAAGAAATTTTATTTTTATTATTGCAAATATATAGCTTAAAAGTATTAAAAATGTATAAATTTTCATGATTTCACAACTTTATTTAATTCCAAGTACAAATTATTATCATCCTTTTTCAAAATATAAAAACGGTTATCCTTTATAATGTTGATTGTTGCATCATCTAAGGTTGAGTAGCGCTCCGGTAAGTATAAAATATACTCCTCAAGTTCAAGAGCAAGGGAAGTTCCATAGCTGGTTTTTTTACGTTGAGCATTCATAATCGGGTAAAAGCAATTTGTTTTCATCTTGTTCTTGGTGAGTAGAGGTTTGGCCATCTTTCCATTGAAGTCCTTAATAACTTTCATTACCATTTCCGGGTTGGTCATATTGCAGATGATTCTTGTTTTTTTCTAATTGATGGAAAATAAATGGAAACAGATTGTTGTTATTATCTAGTTTAATAGTTGTTTAATTGTTGTTAATATGCAGTTAATAGCTGTTCTTACCTGTTTTTTTAGCAGTTAATTGTTGTTAATATGCAGTTAATAGCTGTTCTTACCTGTTTTTTTTTTTAGCAGTTAATCAACTGTTTTTTCCAGGCTGTTTATAGATGTTGTTGTTTGTTGTCTGATTTTTAACTTTGACTGTGTGTTAAAATCATTTTCACACCGATTTTATAGTCGAGAGTAGAACAACCCTCTCAATTTTTGAAGACATTCTTTCATTTTAAATTCGGGAGCAGACCAATCAGAGAAGAGCATAGTTGAGACATAGGGTGGGTTTGAAACGATCTCAGAGAAAGTATTCTAAGATCTCACCCAACCATGAAGCAAATAGTTAAAAATAGGGTGGGTTTGAAACGATCTCAGAGAAAGTATTCTAAGATCTCACCCAACCATGAAGCAAATAGTTAAAAGTAGGGTGGGTTTGAAACGATCTCAGAGAAAGTATTCTAAGATCTCACCCAACCATGAAGCAAATAGTTAAAAATAGGGTGGGTTTGAACGATCTCAGAGAAAGTATTCTAAGATCTCACCCAACCATGAGGCAAATAGTTAAAAATAGGGTGGGTTTGAACGATCTCAGAGAAAACTAGAGAAGAGTGTAGACCAATCATGAGTTGATAGAGAGTAAAAATTGTAGAGACAGGTGTCCACAATTGTTTGTGTTAAAGGCTTGCTTTCTATCATAGTTATAGCTAATATTATTCCCCAAGTATTTCACAACTTCTTTTGGTGGTTGTAAATTTCCAAAACTATCAAAGTAGTGTATATTTTTTTTATTTTTATTATAAGCTACCCAATGTGTACCATTTGATGAGGCATCGCCTAGGTTTATAATTCCTGATTCATGAATCCAAGGTGATTTCGGTAGTGAGTCTCTCATAAATACACCTCGAAAATGAGGAATATATTTTTGAGCAAAATCTAAAATTTCAAAATTTGAAAGTGCCTTCTTGGGTAGCTTACTGATTAGTTTTTTTGATTTCCTCTAAATGGGTTAAGATATAATCCATACCCTTTTCTATAAGGTTTCAGAAACATACCTTCACCCACACTAATACTTTCCATTTTCTTATTATGATGTTTACTCTCTTCTAGTTGTTTTTTACTCGTTGATGCATTATTGATGGCTTTAGCAATAGCTGCGCTGCCAGAAGCAACACTACCCAGTGCACTAAGTGCAGTCAAAATGGGGACGAGTGGTAAAAAACCACCAACTTTGGGTACATTAATTATGCGAGGAATCTTTATTTTTTTCTTATTGCGACCAATTGATTTACTCACTGCTTTGCGTGCAACCTTAATAGCACTCATGAGATCTAATGGTTTCTGTTTTTTCAATGCTCGCATTCCTGTTTGAATAACATTTGAGAATGTCTTACCCTTTCCTCCCCTTTTCCTACACTTCCTCTTCACTCCCTTCTTCTTCTTTTTCATACCCATTCCGAATTTCTTTTTAGTTTTCATGATATTTGTGACTAAGTATGCAGCAGTTTTTTCACCCAAACTACTATCCCTTGAAGTAACACGATCCCACGCTTTATTTATTAAAACTGCATCCGCCTTGTGACGGTCACTTAACTCCTTGTGTTGTGAATATGCAATATCATGAGTTCTACATGCCTCATCTAATTGATTTATTCCACGATCTCCGCGCTCCAATCTCTGTTTTAACTTTGTACCAGGTCCACAAAAATTATAACCAGGAATATGTGCTTCAAATGGAAGCGTGTTAATTATTTTGTTAATAATGCCACTACCTCGCTTCAAGTTTAAATTCTGACTGCGATAATTATAAAAACTTTTACCCATTTTATATAATGTTTAATCAATGAGCATTTCTCGGTGAATGAACTACATGTGAATATGCGTTTAATACGTCAAAAACAACAGATTTGTATTAGGGACATAGAGGGTGGTCATGACTCATTTAAAAATTCATCACCACGACATAGTCTACTATTACCTGATACTATCAGAGCTCTGATTGTTGGATCATCGAGCTGTGGGAAAACCAATATTCTAATTAATCTTTTGGAAAGTCCGAATGGTCTAAAATTTGAGAATATATATATTTTCGCAAAAAGTTTGTATCAGCCAAAGTACCAGTATTTAGAGAAATTAATTAAACCGATAAAGGGTATGGGGTACTACACATTCTCACAAAATGATGAAGTTTTACCACCTGAAAAGGCAAAAGAAAACTCCATCATGATCTTTGATGATGTCGCATGTGAGAAACAGACTAACATCCGTTCATATTTCTGTATGGGACGCCATAAAAAAATTGACTCATTTTATTTATCTCAAACATATACACATATCCCAAAGCACCTTGTACGCGATAATGCTAACATGATTATAGTGTTTAAACAAGATGATCTTAATTTACGAAACATATTTCGCGATCATATACATGGTGATATGACTTATGATTTATTCATGAAAGTTTGTCGAAAATGTTGGGAAGATAAATATGGTTTCTTAATGATAAGTAAAGATAATGATATGGATAATGGGCGATATAGAAAAGGTTTTAATGAATACATAATTATTTGAGAATATAAGTTTACATGTGTAAGCTCTATTTTCACAGTTTATTATCAGATTTCAAAATGAGTAGATCATTCACCCTTACATTAAATGGTAATGAACCCATTACGAACATAACTTATTTCCCACCCATTGAATTAAATAATGGTGAATTTGAGTGCGCACTAATTGATTTTCATATGTACAATTCTATTCCCAATGTTGATAAAAGTAATAATCTATTCCATATCGGAAATAGGATAATTGAAATCCCCATCGGATCTTATGAACTCGATGATATTGTAGTATGCACACATATTGAATACGCACTGTACCCAGAGTACTTAAAGAGTGCGCACTGTAATACAATGTTGCAGTGTTTACACAATTAATAGTCCCGGTCATAAACATTGAGTGGCCGAAATATGAACCGATCGCTAAGGCTTAGCCTGCACCCAGAAAGTGCTAGTGTCGGCATATTTGCATCGAATGGACTACACGCGCATACCCCCTCGCGCCTCCACTCGTGAGCGCATAGCCAATGTACATAAGTACATTTACTTATACATAAGAATACTTATACATAACCGTCTCTCTGCCGCCGCCTGTGAGCAGCGCAGCTCCGAGACCTAGCTTATATTATAACTTAAGGAATACTGTAAGATCACTAACTCTTGGAGCCTTGGAGCGGCATCATAGCTGCACCTATAAACCAACTGTTGAACCCTGGAGCGGCACCATGGCCGCACCAAGAAAAAACCCAAATATAAAGTTCTAATAAAAATCATTCAAAAAATCTAAAACTAAACTCCAGGACTTATCCTTGGGAGGAATTGTGGTTGGCGGAACAAACTTATTTCATGGCGACCGTGACAAGTGATAAAAGAACCTGCAAAAAGAAATAAAAGTGAAAGTGTACTAACAGAAAACAACAATGTCCTACCCTAAGCCCCAAGGGGTTAAAGGGCAACTTCCCCGCATTCTTGGAATGGGATGCGTTTGAGGTAATGTTCGGGATTATCGACAGAGGTGTTACAGACACTGAAGACATCGCATTGGAAGTGAGGGCTTACTTTAACACACACCACGGAGGAAATTGGCAGTGCATCGCGGGAAGAAATCTCGGAACAGCAGTCGACGCCGCCCATGAGGAATTTATTCATTATTACTACGACATGGAAGTTGTGCTTTACCGACCTAAAAACAGTGCTAATCAGCAATAGTGCGTTATGAAAAGGGCTGGCGTGAAAAATCGCATGAAAAAGAGAATAGCCCAGTTAAAGTGGCTTTTATACACCAACGAGCCACCACCGCCGTGGGCTACAGCCCAGAAACTGCAAGAAGAATTAGATTTCCTAAAAACGGAAGTGAAAAGGCCGGCACCAAAAAGCCCAGCCACAACCTGCACCGCCACTAAACGTATAAAAACGACACACAGTGATATAACCAAACCTCCACTTCGAAAGCCAACCCCGGAAAAACAACAAACCTGTCCGGCCGACTGCCCAGGACCCCTCTACACCGCTGAATGCAAATATACATGCATGAAGCAAAATAATTAACCTGTGCGAAGACCAGCACCGGTACCGCCTGAGCCCATAGGCCCAGGACAACTGCAGCTGAATAATAACCTGTGCGAAGACCAGCACCGGTACCGCCTGAGACCATAGGCCCAGGACAACTGCAGCTGAATAATAACCTGTGCGAAGACCAGCACCGGTATCGCCTGAGCTAATAGGCCCTGGACAGCAGCAGCCGATAGCACAAGTGTGAGGGGCAGGCCGCCTCTTACACCTTCGAGGGAGCGTCAGCGAAGCCAGGCCGGCGACGACCAGCTGACGCGGACGACACTGGACTCCGGAGAAGCAGAATATACAAAACTTTGCACTGCGTTGCATAATTTTTTGCGAGTGTACTGCGATGCACCTTTTTTTTTACACCCACCTTGTAAAATTGAGCGGAACCCTTTCTGTCCGATTAGTAGTGTAGCCTGTAAAGCTATGCGAAAAACTAGGTAGGAATTTTGTAAAACCAGATGCGCGATAACGCGATTAACAAATTCCCAATAGAACCACACACTAATAGAATCAGTAAAATTTTTATAGACATCCAAAATAACACTGTGTATAAACCCAAAGTATCCGAAACAACAACAAAAATGACGCTTGACATTAAAACAGTGGATTCCACTGCTAATGTTATAAACAAGGTAGAGTCGAGCAATATTAATCTATACTGGGTACACATACTTTTAATAATCATTGTTGTTATTATGTGCGCTAATTTTTTTTACAAGATATACAAGGTGCATAATAAGTGCCTGAAAAAGAAATATATGAGCCGGGGTAACGACCTGGATAAAATCTAATTAGAACGCATAAATAATAGCAATGATTAAATAAACAACATAATAATAATAAAAAACACAACAACACAAACACGTCACCTTCTTATCAATGGTTAAATGGATTGGAATGCAATCTTTAAAGATTTATCCGATATCAAGACAAATTTCAACAGGTCCTACAAATCTTTAGCTCAGAATAGGCCAATCCAGAAAAATACAGTCAAAAAACACGTCTGGATATTGGTAGAGTGCTTCAATGCGGCACGATTATTAATATACGAGCATAGAGATAGGCTAACTCAGGACCACTGGACACAAGTATCTACACTTCTGATACGCCTCCGATCCCAGTTGATAATTGTTAGACAGAAATTCGGTTTGGATATATCAATACCAACCATATTAACACTACCAGTAGCAGCCTCAGTTGCACTTGACCCCGAAACAGACAACGAACAATCTGAGGAACCACCTGAAGAGAGCCCGAAAATAGAAGAAGAAGATTTAACTAATCTTACTATTCCGGCAACTTACACTGATCTGGAATCAGAAGATTCAGACGCTTCAGACACCTCAGAGGACAACAAGTTAAATACTACGGTAACCATGGCCGATGAAGCAATTGCCCAAAGGGCATATATCAGGGAAATTTCTGGTGCCATACCATACATATGCCAAAGGGCATATATCAGGGAAATTTCTGGTGCCATACCGGAATTCAATGGTCAAAAACTCCACCTCCAACGATTCATAACGGCTCTGAAGTTAGTAAATCTAACTAAAGGGACATTTGAACACATCGCTGTAGAGGTTATCAAGTCTAAAATTGTTGGATCCACATTATATAGGGTTCAAAATGAGACAACCATAAACGACATAATCAAAAAACTTCAGGACACAGTAGTCGGCGAAACATCCGATGTAATAAAGGCCAAAATGGCCAAGACTGTCCAGAAAGGCAAAACTGCCGAGAAGTTCACAACTGACATTGACAATTTACGGAAGCTCCTCGAAGCTTCGTATATCGATGAAGGCCTCTCAGCCGAACACGCTGATAAATTCAGCACAAAGGAAGCCATCTCCACAATGGTCAAAAATTGTGAGCATGGCCGACTTAAGACAATATTGGAAGCTGGCAACTTCACGACAATGAATGAAGCCGTCACTAAGTATATACAATGTAGTACTGAAATGACGGGTAATGCCAACACCATTTTGTATGCGCAAAGAGGTAACTATCGCGGTAACAATTACAGAAATAATTATCGCGGTAGAGGTAATAGCCGGGGTTACAACCGAAATAATGGCTATAACCAAAACAACCAGAATAACGGTTATAACCGCAGCTATAATAATAATAACAATAATTATTATAGAGGAAACAACCGTGGCGGAAACAACCGCAGCGGAAACAACAGCGGATCAAACCAAAATAACCGTAATAATCAGAACAATGTCCGATTGGCCCAAACCAATTCGGAAAACCAGACAAACCCTTCAGATATTTAGAGCAAACAACTAGCTCTATAAAAACCGTCAACCTGAACCTAAGCATTTTTATAAAAATAAAAAATGAAAGCACACGCAAAAGTTATACTCTGTTACTTGATACTGGTGCAGATATATCTATATTAAAAGATAATATAGATAAATTTGAGATAATCAATGATAAAGTACACACCGAAATATCGGGAATAGGCGAAGGAACAATATCTTCAACAGGCTTAGCCAGTGTAGAACTCACTAATGGCAAATATATCATCCCACACGACTTTTATTTAGTCGACCAAAGTTTCCCAATACCTTGCGATGGCATATTAGGTATTGACTTCATAAAACAATACAATTGCCAACTAGATTTCACCCAAAGAGGCGACTCACTAATTCTTCGTCCAGATAACTTAAATTGTCCAATTGAATTGCAAATACTTCACTCTTGTGAAAGTAATGCCACAGTGCACCCCGCACATTCCGAAGTTGTCCGAGAAATACAAATTCCCTCGGCAGAAAATCAAATTCTGATATTAAATCAGGAAATTGATGAAGGAATTTATATCGCAAACACGATATCCGACCACAATAATACTTTTGTCCGTATAATAAATACAACGAATGCCACAAAAATCGTAAGCTTAAATAATATTAAATATGAAACTTTGAGTAATTATGATATAATAAAAGAAAATAACGAAGGAAGAGATGAATTCGTTATGAGTAAATTAACCAAAAACTTCCCGCCTTTATTCAAATCTCAATTAAAAGACTTGTGCACCAAATACACAGACATATTCGGACTTGAACCCGAATCAATAACAACAAATAACTTTTACAAGCAAAAGCTTAGACTAAAGGATGACGAGCCAGTATATATAAAAAATTACCGAAGTCCGCACAGCCAAGTGCAAGAAATTCAAGCCCAAGTACAAAAGCTGATAGACGACAAGATAGTCGAACCATCAGTCTCCCCTTACAATAGCCCACTCTTATTAGTTCCAAAGAAGTCCCTCCCGGACTCTGACAAGAAGAAATGGCGATTAGTAATTGACTATTGTCAAATCAATAAAAAACTATTGTCAGATAAATTCCCTTTACCTAGAATTGATGATATTCTAGATCAGCTAGGTAGAGCTAAATATTTTTCATGCCTAGACTTAATGTCTGGTTTCCACCAAATTGAACTTGAAAAAAGTTCCAGGGATATAACGTCATTTTCAACGAGCAATGGCTCGTATCGCTTCACGCGATTACCATTTGGCTTAAAAATAGCCCCAAATTCATTCCAGAGAATGATGACTATTGCTTTCTCGGGATTAGAACCGTCTCAAGCATTTCTTTATATGGATGACTTAATAGTCATAGGATGTTCCGAAAAACACATGCTTAAGAACCTAACTGATGTTTTTGAGACATGTAGGAAACACAACCTAAAGTTACATCCTGAAAAATGTTCATTTTTCATGCATGAAGTCACATTTTTGGGACATAAATGCACTGATAAAGGAATCTTGCCTGATGACAAAAAATATGACGTAATAAAAAACTATCCAGTCCCGCATGACGCGGACAGCGCTAGACGATTCGTTGCATTTTGCAATTACTATAGGCGCTTTATAAAAAATTTTGCCGATTATTCTCGTCACATAACTAGGTTATGCAAAAAAGATGTAAAATTCGAATGGACATCGGAATGCCAGAATGCCTTCGATCATCTTAAAACGGCACTTATACATCCAACCTTGTTACAATATCCAGATTTTTCTAAAGAATTCTGCATAATAACTGATGCAAGTAAGCAAGCGTGTGGAGCGGTTTTAACTCAAAACCATAATGGGCTCCAACTTCCAATTGCATACGCATCAAGATCCTTTACTAAAGGAGAGAGTAACAAGAGTACTACTGAGCAGGAATTAGCTGCTATTCATTGGGCTATAAAACTTTTTGACCATATATTTATGGCAACCACTTCACTATTAAAACGGATCATAGACCATTAACATATTTGTTTTCAATGGTAAATCCAAGTTCCAAATTGACACGTATGAGGCTTGAATTAGAGGAATTCGATTTTACGGTAGAATACCTGAAGGGCAAGGATAATTACGTAGCTGATGCGTTATCAAGGATAACCATCAAAGAATTACAACAAATCACAGGATCGATAAATAAAGTCACTACAAGATATCAAAGTAGACAAAAATTCCGCGCGGAACATCAAGAAAAAGAATTGCCAACGCAATCTCTGAGTAAAGCTTCTAAGCCCAACGTTTACGACGTCATAAACAATGACGAAGTACGTAAAGTAGTGACCTTGCATATAAAAGATATGTTGTGTTTATTTAAACATGGCAAGAAAATTATTGCAAGATATGAAGTTAGCGATCTATATACTAATGGAGTTATCGACTTAGGTCAATTTTTCCAAAGGCTTGAAATGCAAGCCGGTATACATAGTATCAGCCAACTCAAAGTGGCACCGTGGGAAAATATCTTTGATACAATATCAATAGATAATTTCAAATTAATGGGCAATAAAATACTGAAAACATTAAGAGTAGCGCTACTCAACCCGGTGACCCTAGTATCAAAAGATACAGAGAAAGAAGCTGTTTTGTCTACGCTACATGATGATCCAATACAAGGAGGTCACACAGGCATTACAAAAACCTTGGCCAAGGTCCAGAGACACTATTACTGAAAAAATATGTCCAACGACATAAAAGAGTACATAAGAAAATGTCCGAAATGCCAGAAATCAAAAATAACAAAACACACTAAGACCCCTTTAACAATTACAGACACCCCAACACATGCATTTGACAGAGTGATAGTGGATACCATCGGACCACTACCAAAATCTGAAAATGGTAACGAGTATGCAGTCACATTAATATGTGATCTAACGAAATATTTAGTTGCAATACCGATTCCAAATAAAAATGCTAATACCATAGCAAAAGCTATATTTGAATCTTTTATTTTGAAGTACGGTCCAATGAAGACGTTCATTACGGACATGGGAACCGAATATAAGAATTCAATCATAGATGATTTGTGCAGATATATGAATATCAAGAATATCACATCAACAGCACACCACCACCAGACCGTTGGAACAATAGAAAGAAGTCACAGAACTTTCAATGAGTACATACGATCTTACATATCGGTTGATAAAACTGATTGGGACGTATGGCTTCAATATTTTGTCTTCTGTTTCAACACGACCCCCTCTATGGCACATACATATTGTCCATATGAGTTAGTGTTCGGTAAAACAAGTAATTTACCGAAACACTTCAATAGCATAGATAGTGTAGAACCACTTTATAATATAGATGACTATGCTAAGGAATCTAAGTATAGGTTAGAACTAGCTTATAAAAGAGCTAGAGTAATGCTAGAATCGAATAAGAATAGGAATAAATTATTGTACGACCATAGGGTTAATGATATAGATATATCAGTAGGCGACCAGGTTTTGTTAAAAAACGAAACAGGTCATAAGTTAGACGTTAAATACACCGGTCCTTACGTAGTAACGGAAATAGGTGATAGGGATAATATAGTTGGCGGTGAATGAGTGGACTGTATTATTTATTTTCTTAGTTTTGTAAGTTTTATTAATGATTTAGCGGGTTTACAAAATTATAAGCGGGTTGCGGGCGGTAAGCGGGTTGCGGGCGGTAAGCGGTTGCGTTACTGTACAAAACTTGATAAGCGATTTTGCGTGCGGTTGCGGTCAAGTATACAGAAGCAATAGAACTAGCGGCGAACAGCGTGCAGAAAAGAACAAAAAATGCAAAGATCGCGTGATGCGCTAATACATAGACAAAAGCTGCATTTTCGGCTATGCGTGTGAGCTTTTAAGCTTTCATAAAGTAAACAATACAGTGATGCGCAATTAACTAGGTGCAATTATAAGAAATTAAGAACAAGTAAAGAAGTAATGAAAATGGCCTATCTATTTCTCAACATACCGGCCCCCCTGAACGACTGTTCAGTTCAAAGGAAGCACAGCAATTTTCGTAATAGGTCGCTTGTAGGTTCCTCTAGCGGTTTTCACTGTGACGACACGGACCCTCTGATCCTGGCCAGGATGCACTTCTACGACTCGTCCCAACAACCACTTGCTTGGCGGTTGATTTGGCTCCTTCAGCACAACCAGGGTGTCCATGGCAATGTCCTGAGCGTCTTGTTGCCATTTCGTGCGAGCTTGAAGTGTGTTGAGATACTCTAAATTCCAGCGTTTCCAGAACCCTTGGACCTTGGCCTGCAGTTGCCTCCAGCGCTGCAGTCTGTTGATGTTTACATCCAGGAGAGATGGCTCTGGTACCGAAGTGAGAGGCTGACCTGTTAGAAAATGAGAAGGGGTTAGCGGATTAAGGCTGTGGTCGCTGGGTGCGCACAAAGGACGAGAATTCAGAAGTCCTTCAATCTGTATGAGCAGGGTCGAATATTCCTCGAATGTGAGTGCGCTGCTGCCAACAACTCGTTTCAGGTGCAGTTTAATAGATCGCACACCAGTCTCCCAAATGCCTCCGAAGTGGGGTGCAGAGGGCGGGATGAAGTGCCAATTAACTTCGTGAGTCGACAAGAAACTCGAAATCTCTTCGTTTTGACTTTGGGAAATTGCGATCTGTTGCATTTCCGCTAACTCTTTTTTAGCTCCATGAAAAGTTGTGCCATTGTCTGAGTACAAGTCTGAGATGGGCCCACGGCGGGACCAAAAGCGTTGAAAAGCGGCAATAAATGCAGATGTTGTCAGATCACTGACCAGCTCAATGTGTATTGCCTTTGTAGATAGACAAACGAAGATAGCAAACCAAGCCTTTCCAAACTTTGGCGTCCGACCTGTAGATATTTTGATCGATACAGGTCCAGCATAATCCAAACCAGTGTGAAGAAAACAGCGGGCAGGTTGAACTCGAAACTCTGGTAAATCTGCCATCAGTTGAGAGGCCGTGTGTCTTCGCTGCAAGAAGCAAGTTCGGCAATTGAATACAGTTTTGCGGACGAGGTTTCTAGCTCCTAGAATCCAATAGCGTTGTCGTAAACTATGAAAGGTGTATTCGACACCAGCGTGTAGCAAGGCAGAGTGTTGATATAGAATTAGTGTAGCGGCGATTGGAGATTCCTTAGGCAGAATTATGGGATGTTTTGCGTCATAATTAGCCAGCGAATTGTCTATGCGACCACCAACACGCATTATTCCTTGCTCGTCTAAGAAGGGCGTGTAGCGGATTAACTTGGACTTCTTTGATAATTGTTGTCCGGTGCTCAACTGAGTATATTCCATGCTAAAGAACTCTTTCTGAACGTGCGCAAATATCCTGGATCGTGCATATTGTAGCTCCCACGCTGCTAGGAACGGTTGGAGTGGAGTCCTTCCACGAAAACGATGGACGAAGCGAAAGCAGTAGCTGAGTATCCTTATTAAGCGAGACCATGAGGAGATTTTGTTGATCATACAGTTGAGCGAATTTCCGTCGTCGGAAATGTGTAGATTAACTTTGTGTTCGGCCTTTACCTCCAGACATGCCTCTTCTTCTGTCGACAAAGCAAACTTAGCCTTAGCGGGTGGCCAAGCTGAACGTGACTGAGATAGCCAAGCGGGTCCATTCCACCAGATTTGATGATCGACGAGGTCCTTTGGTAATATACCTCGGGAAGCGCAATCTGCAGGATTATCTTCACTTCGAATATGTTGCCAGCAGCTTCTTGGACAAACGTCTAAATCTCAGCAGTGCGATTGCAAACATATGTATTCCATGTCCGAGGAGGAGATGATAGCCAATGCAGGACTATTTCGGAGTCTGACCAACAATTGATTCTGGAAATAGGAATAGTTAATGATTGCTTGACCAGAGAAATCAATTTAGAAAGCAAATGTGCTGCGTTTAACTCAAGGCGAGGAATGGATATGGGCTTAATAGGTGCGACTCGAGTTTTGGCCATTATCAAGTTGACTGCGTATCCAGCGTTGACTTTGAAGCGACTATAGATGACGGCCGCAAATGCCTGAGATGAAGCATCCGCAAGTCCGTGTAGCTCAATTGCTTGACTTGGTGTTGAAATGTAGCGAGGAACTCGACAAGTTTCCAATAAATGCATTTCAGATACAAATTGTTGCCATCGGAAACATAAATGGGGGTGTAATACCTCACTCCATTCGACAGAGCTGAGCCAACTATCTTGAAATAGAATCTTTAGAAAAACAGTGGTGGGCGCAAGCAAACCCAGCGGATCGTAAATCTTGGCGAGCTCTGATAGCAAAATGCGTTTCGTAAGAGCAGTTGTAATTCCAGGAGGTGACAGCTTGAAGAAGATGTGATCAGTTTTAGGTTCCCAACATACTCCCAGAACTTTAACAAATCGAAAAGGGCTGTCGTTTTCTAAAGCGTTTGGTGGATACTCACAAATCTCCTTTGGCAAAGACTTTAATAAGCCGCAACAGTTGGAACTCCACTTTCGAAGGTTGAAGTGAGCTTCACTCAGAAGCAGAATCAGCTCATCTTTGAGTGCGATGAGATCCTCCACTTTGTCGCATCCAGTAGGAATATCATCAACGTAAGCGTCTCTATTAAGAACGACAGCAGCGTTCGGATACATTTCGGCATAGTCGGTGGCGAGCTGCTTCAGGACTCGAACAGCTATAAACGGCGATGAAGCTAATCCATATGTGACTGTCAGCAATCGATAATGATCCAGCGTGGCGGTTTCCTCCTTTCTCCAAACTATTCGTTGATAATGCGTATGTTCGTCTGCTACCAAGATCCCTCTAAACATCTTCTCGATATCAGCGCAAAAGACGTAACGATGCTGACGGAAGCGAAGGCATACTCCAAGCAGATCCCGTTGAATAGGTGGGCCTATGTGCAGTCGGGAGTTAAGCGAATGACCCTTGGAGTCCTTTCCTGAGCCATCAAATACGACTCGGCAACGTGTGGTAGTGCTATCTGGCTTAAACACTGCGTGGTGTGCCAAATAATTATAGCGTGCTGGATCCTCACCAGCGGCGGTTGCAGGTATCAATTCCATGTGTCCTCTTCTCAGGTAATCCTCCATGAAATCAACATATTGTTGTTTGAGTGCGGGGAATTTTCGAAATTTCCTTTCTAATGCGGCGAAGCGATTTAAAGCTTGTGGCAACGTAGATCCAATTGGCATGATGGGCTCCTTAAATGGGTACTGAACAATGTAGACACCATCTTCTGTACGAGCATGCGTTTTAAGGAAATGTTGTTCTGCAGGATCACTAGCATCAATAGTCGCTTTGGTCGGATGCACTTGTTCCATGTCCATGAATGATCGGACCAAGGAGTCCAAGTCTTCGTACGCGTGGTGAACTTGGGCTTGCGTAGATGCTTCGTTGCAATCAGAATAACTGCCTGTAATTACCCAACCAAAATTAGTATGTAGTGCGATGGGGTATTCGATACCAAACTCTCGGCGATGTCCAGTGTATATGTTCCACAGCTGATCAGCGCCTAAGATTACGTCGATTTTTCCCGGAGCTCCAAACGTCGGGTCAGCTAGCGGTAAGCGGCGAATCTTGTTCCATATAGAAGAGCTGGACTTGACCTGCTGAGCTGGAAGCAGAGAAGTCAGAGAGCTCATAATTAAACCGGTGACCTCCACTGATGCAGTAGTGGTCCTTGACAGCAGGGTGAAGGTAGCGCGACCTCGGCTCACGCCTGCCGGGCTAGCACCTAAACCAACTACCGAAATGCGAGCATGCGAGCGAGAAATTCCGATCCTTTGGATAAAGGACTCGGATACCATGGTTATTGTTGATCCAGTATCGAGCAATAACCTACATGAGGTGGTGTTGCCACATGCGTCAATAACATTGGCCAGAATGGTTGGCAGTAGGGCTTGATTGTTAGCCCTCTCCACAGTATGATGGCTGATAGCGGCAGTATTCATGTCAGCAGCATGATCAAAGGAAGAAGTTGTATTTAATTCAGCGGCAGACATCTGGGCGGAAGCCGAAGGAATCGATCTTGACTCCTCCGGATGTACTAGAGTATGATGTCTCGCGTTGCACTGACGGCAAGTGTTTGAAGAATTACAATCTGAAACTTGATGCGACCTACTTAGGCAATTGAAGCATAACTTAGTATCCCTGACAAAGGTGCGGCGGCTTCCGACATCCAAGGCTTTGAATTCAGTACATGAATATATATTGTGCTGTCCTTGACAATATATACACTCGCGGGGCGGTTGATTTGATCCACTTGCATGATAGGTGACTTGGCGGCGTCTACTCTGGGCTGGTCTTGACGGCTGCAATGCGTGTAAATCCTGACAAGACTCCAAAGTATCACAATGAGCGAAGAGAAAAGTGAATAAATCATATATGGTGACGTCTTCCTTGGACGACATACTACAATTGGCCCAAGCTTGCTTGACTTCAGAACCTAACTTTGATAGCAGAATATGAATTAGCCATACATCGCGGCTGTCACAATTAAGCGCGTGTAGGCCTCGTATACATTCGTCGGCAGAATCCACAATTTTGCGTAACACAGCGATATTCAAATTATTAGCGGTTGGCAGCGACAGAAAATTCTGCACAAAAGATCGAGCAATAAGCGATTTTTTATTATAACGATTTTCCAATTTCTCCCATGCATCTTGGTAATTATCGTTACAAACGGCGATATGTTTAATTAACGATAGAGCTTCACCATCCAGATAAGATTTCAGGTAATGGAATTTTTGGCACTTAGAAAGCTTCTCGTTGTTATTCACTGAGCTCAAAAACAAATCACTAAACTGGCTCCAGTCTTCATATTTACCAGAAAAGGTGGGAATCCGAATTTTCTCGAACCTTAAATCAGTTGCACTCGAAGAGGTATGAATTTGTTCCAAAAGCTGATTCTGTCCCTCAAATAGACGTTCCACTGTACTTGAGATCAAAAGGTTAGACTGGTCTTGGCCGTAGTCTTGACCTCCCATTTCTTTTATGGCGTTACTAAAAATAGCGTGGGCACTGTAGAACTTCTCTTCGTATTCCGGTATATCCAAACCAGGGTCCTCGTACCCATCCTCCAGGTTGAATTCCACTAAGTCATCGGAGAGCTCCATGAAGTGGTTGAAAGTGGCAACCAAACGCTCCAGTTTATGTTGCAATGTCTGCACACAATCACATCTCTGTGCAAAGTCCGTGGCGCTGTTCAGGGTGCGCGTTAGTTGCCCCTTACAGGCACCACGTTGTTGAATTGTCCGATGCATTATCAAATTCATGGCGAAAATTTGTCTCTTTGTATGCGCGAAGAAAACTCACAAATAAACGCGGGTATCCGGCTCGAAGGACCAAAATTTGTATGGCGGTGAATGAGTGGACTGTATTATTTATTTTCTTAGTTTTGTAAGTTTTATTAATGATTTAGCGGGTTTACAAAATTATAAGCGGGTTGCGGGCGGTAAGCGGGTTGCGGGCGGTAAGCGGTTGCGTTACTGTACAAAACTTGATAAGCGATTTTGCGTGCGGTTGCGGTCAAGTATACAGAAGCAATAGAACTAGCGGCGAACAGCGTGCAGAAAAGAACAAAAAATGCAAAGATCGCGTGATGCGCTAATACATAGACAAAAGCTGCATTTTCGGCTATGCGTGTGAGCTTTTAAGCTTTCATAAAGTAAACAATACAGTGATGCGCAATTAACTAGGTGCAATTATAAGAAATTAAGAACAAGTAAAGAAGTAATGAAAATGGCCTATCTATTTCTCAACAATAGTCATAGCCAACGATAAACGTAAGACTCAAACAGTTCATAAGGATAGGTTAAAAATTTTTATTTCATAATTCGCATTTAGCCATACACATTCACATCTACACATAAATACACTTACAAAACACAAAAAAAAAAAAAAAAAAACCCAACCAAACAAAACTAAAACAAAAAAAAAAAAATAGCAAAAACCCATTAAAAGTGTATTAATTATAAGCATTAGTATAAAATAACTTCACTTAGTTACGTTATTTTTCAAAAGGAGGGAGATGTAGTATGCACTCATATTGAATACGCACTGTACCCAGAGTACTTAAAGAGTGCGCACTGTAATACAATGTTGCAGTGTTTACACAATTAATAGTCCCGGTCATAAACATTGAGTGGCCGAAATATGAACCGATCGCTAAGGCTTAGCCTGCACCCAGAAAGTGCTAGTGTCGGCATATTTGCATCGAATGGACTACACGCGCATACCCCCTCGCGCCTCCACTCGTGAGCGCATAGCCAATGTACATAAGTACATTTACTTATACATAAGAATACTTATATATAACCGTCTCTCTGCCGCCGCCTGTGAGCAGCGCAGCTCCGAGACCTAGCTTATATTATAACTTAAGGAATACTGTAAGATCACTAACTCTTGGAGCCTTGGAGCGGCATCATAGCTGCACCTATAAACCAACTGTTGAACCCTGGAGCGGCACCATGGCCGCACCAAGATAAAAACCCAAATATAAAGTTCTAAAAAAAATCATTCAAAAAATCTAAAACTAAACTCCAGGACTTATCCTTGGGAGGAATTGTGGTTGGCGGAACAAACTTATTTCAATATTCATGATTTTCTGAAAAATAAGCTTAGAGATTATGGTCTCGAGAAAACATTTCAGTTGGAAAGTAATAATAATACACTTCAAGTTCATATTTCAACCACCCAGGAAGCTATATATTTTAATAGAGAAAACTCGATTGGAAAATTGTTTGGTTTTAATAAAAGGGTGCTCAATCCTGATCAGAAAAAAACGTATATATCCGATCAACCAGTGAACATTTTAAAAATAAACACAATACGCTTAGTGTGTAATATTATTAGTGGATCATATATTGATGGCAGACAGGATCATGCATTGTATGAATTTGGGATTAATGTTCCACCGGGCTATAAAATGAATATCACACCTCACAATCTCATTTATTTACCAGTCAACACTAGAGAAATAAGTACTCTCTCTATACACATAACTGATCAGAACGGTGATTTGATAAATTTACGTGGCGAAAACTATACGATCCGTCTACATTTGAGATTGATACAATGATTATATATAATAAAAGAGCTGATACTTTTCACAACCAACGCACTTTCAATCGTAAAGTTATAGGAAGAGGTTCGAAGTCAAGTACGAATACGCTCACATTAAAAAATAAATTAATTTTAAAATCATTGGGTTTCAAATTACGAGTTTAAATAAAAGTTATGGGTTTGAACGAGGTATTAGCAGTACGAGAAAAGCCCCTTTCTGACGATAGTATATCGAAAAAGGAATACCACAGCTATTCACCATATCAACAATCATTTAAGTCAAATGATGAGATAAGAATAACCATTCAAAATCAAGATTAATATGTACTTCCTAGTGAGAGTTTTCTTAATTTTCAAGGAGTTATTAGCATCTTGGGGGAGGGTGATAGGTTGATAACCCAAAATGTAATTGGGAAATTGCGAAATAATTGTATGGCATACTTCTTGGATGAAATACGATATGAAATAAATGGTGTTGAGATAGATAGAACAAGATTTGTTGGCGTAACTTCCACATTAAAAAACTTTGTCTCTTTAAGTCATCTTGAGAGCAAGAGACTTTACAATTCTGGATGGAGTGGAGGAGTCAACTTTAACATTTCCCACCATTTCAACTTTTCTGTGCCCCTTAAAAATCTAATGGGATTTTGTGAAGATTTCAAAAAAGTCATATTAAATTGTAAACATGAGCTGGTGCTATTAATAACTAAAAACATGAATGATGTATTTGAAGATAATGTATCAAATCAAAAGTTTCAAGTTGATATAACTAATATTATATGGAAAATTCCTCATGTGACACCAAGTGATTCATCAAAAATCAAAATGTATGATATTATAAAAAGTGGGGCAAATCTTCCAATTGCTTTCCGTAGTTGGGATACGTACATTAACCCGAAACTGATTAATGGAACACATCATGTTTGGAATGTTAAACTAGCTGCTAACCGTGAACGTCCTCGATTTGCATTGATCGTATTTAAAGATAATCATCAATTTGTTACAAATAATTTGAGAAATTTGAAGATTTACCTAAACTCTGAAACATACCCGTACGACGATTTAAATATAGACTTTGATAAGGATCGATTCGCTCACCTATATGAAATGTATTCCAAATTTCAATCTAGCTACTATAATCGAAATGAAACCCCACTGTTACCGCCTGTGGAATACAAAACTAAAGCTCCTATTTTCGTGATAGATTTATCGTATCAAAATGAGACGGTAAAATCAGGACCGATTGATGTTAGGATTTCGACTGAACTTAGTCAACCGCCTAGTGAAACTGTTCAAGTATATTGCGTACTGATACATGATCGTTTAGTTGAATATAACCCGTTGAATGGTCTAGTTCAGCGAATTGTTTAATAATCAACCATGAGGGGGGATACTGCTGCAATTGATATTCAAGGATTTATTGGGAATAACAATAAATTTATTCTAAAAGAAATTGGAGTGGTGTTTAAAAAAGATTCAAAACTAAATTCACATTTTATAATACACTCTCCATATGATTTCACTGAATTGGATAAAAAAACGAGAAAAACAGTTGCTTGGTTAACAAAACAACATCATAAAATTTATTGGAACGATGGCATAAGCTTTTTCAAAGAAGCACAAACGTATCTAAGAGAAATAATAAGGAATAAGGAAATTATTTGTAAAGGTCATGAAAAAAGACTTTTCCTCAAAAAATTTCTAAAAACACGAGATTTAATGAATGTTGAAGAAATCGGATGTCCTGCTTTAAAAACAATAGATGGAAACCAGTTTCCATTTTGCTCACTACATCTGCAGGAGGGTGTCTGTGCACTCAACAATGCTTACAAAATTTTAAATTTTTATGTACCCGAAAATTCTAGTAACTAGATTTCTTCATTCACAGTTTGAGAGTTGAGAGAAGAAGAAGTTTACGAAATGAATAAATCTAATAGCATTCGTAATATTAATTCTTCCTCTTTGATAAATAACATTAATTTATTTATCAATGATTTTCGAAATGTGATTACCAAAGAGGATTTACAATTACTGTTGGAGTCAAGGAACATGTTCATGAACGCTGGAGTAAAGGAGTTTAAAAAAACAACATATGGAGAACATATTAATTTATGTACATTTTCTTATGATAATATAGAAACCTGTGCATGCTTTCATTATGTAAATCAGCAACATAGAGTCAAACAACTAATTTCATCATATAACGAAATTAAAAAATAAAGAAAAAAGAAAACTGAACATCTCTCCCCCTTCTTTGAATACAATTTTATTTTTCAAGGGTGGGTATGGTATAGCAACAGGTTTCACATTTTTTGTTTTCATGAAAGGTGTATAAATGTAATGTGGCATTTAGATGTACCTTCAGTTTAAAATAAACACTCAAACTATTTTCATCGGAGGAGAACACAAACTCAAAATGATCTCGGAGAAAATTGAAGAATTTTTAAAAGAGTATGGAAACGAAATCTTTAAGGAACACGTTACGAAATTGAAGACATTTCAAACATATTTCAAAGACGTGGAAGCCACTCCGGTAGTTCGTTCCAAGTATGGGGAACACCTATCATACTGCGCCTGGGCCTATGACGATTGCAAAGTTGGACCTGACACCTGTAGATGCATGCATGTTGAGAAGAGAGAACAAGATGCCTTAAAATTAATGGATCGATATATTAATTTATTTAAAAGACTTAATAAAAACTAAATTTTGATGAAAATAAACTCTGACTTTTATTTCACATGTATTTTTTTTCTCTATTTAAAAGGGTAGGGTGGGTGACACCTTCAAATTATACAACAAAATATATCATTACATGTTTAGCCAAGTTAATTGAATCTACTTTCCACCAATTAAAACACACAAGCAGGCCTGGGTAGACACGAGCCACACACGATCTTACAAATTCATAGATCAACAGGTAAGCAAGTCTCACAACAACCCTCGCTAGAAATTTCTTGGCACAAGCTACACACAAGCATAAGAACATTTCCCATCCACCACCACCACACGGGTCGGCCAGGTACAAACCGTTCAGGCACAAGCCACACGATCTCACAAATTCATAGATCAACAGGTAAGCAAGTCTCACAACAACCCTCGCTAGAAATTTCTTGGCACAAGCATGAGAACTCACCCCATCTACCACCACACGATCTCACAAATTCTCACGCATGACAACAGAAACAAAACCGTTACAAGGTATTACACGTTTAGACAAGTTAAATAACTGGGGTGACTTACACACACACCTGCTATCCTAATTGAATCACATTAACACAAGCCGGATACGCACAATAACTAACCCTAATAAATTCTTACGCATTATGCCTCATCCCTTCCTCCTTCACAAATTCTCACAAATTCCTTATGTCTCATCCGTCCCTCCTTCACAAAATCCCACAAATTCCCATGCTTGAACACACACACCTTATCCCTTTAACCCCTCCCAATCAGTTTCTCACGCTTAACAACACACAAAACTGCACATGATCATGCATGCGTAAAATAATGAGGGGGAGGATCTTACCCTAAACCCCTTCCCCCTAATAATTAATTGATTTTTTATGCTAATTAGGACACCTGCACCCCTCGTGCGCAGTCATGCGTGACTAATGACCCCCCCACCCCGTGTGCAGTCATGCGTAGCTGTGCTCAAATCAGCATTAAATAACTACTAAATAATCATTCTGTCGGTCGTAAGTGGAGACGGATTGATACAGTTTCTCCACGCAAATTAACTAAATCTCCGTCCTGATCAGTTATCCGTATTTCTAGTGTGCTTATTTCTCTGGTGTTCACAGGCAAATAAATCAAATTTCGTGGTGTTATGTTCATTTTATATCCAGGGGGGACATTGATTCCAAATTCATGAAGCACATGATTTGATTTATTCCCTACATATGACCCGATTATAATGTTGCATTCCAATCTAACAGAATTTATTTTTAAAATATTGACGGGATTATCCGAGATGTAAACTTCTTTCTCATGTGGTCTTAATTTTCGTTTATTAAATCCGAATAAACGACCAATTGATCGTTCATGATTAAAATATACGGTCTCATTTTTAGTAATAACTTGAACTTGTAAAGTGTTGATATTACACTCTATTTTTATACTGTCTTGAAGCTCATACTCCTTGAGCTTATTAATAATATATTTTGAAATATCATCAAACTCATATGAGCCAATTGGTATTTCAATGACTTTGTTCCCAATATGAAATAAGTTGTTCCCCTTATCAACATTCGGTATAGAATTGAATGTATAAAAATCAATTAGAGCACATTCATAATTACGTTTTAGCTCAATTTGTGGGAAAAAATTCTCGCTAAGTACAGATGTATTGCCATTTAGAGCTATTGTCAATGATGTAGTCATTATGATGCTTGAGTCTGAACTGACTTTATTCCCAATAATATTATTATATTTATATTATCATTATTATTTATTCAAGTATAATAAATTGATCGAATCCTTTTCTATATCGTCCAGCTTTCATATCATCGTCTTTAGAGATTACAAGAAATCCAAATTTATCGTCCCAACACTTTCGAGAAATTTCCATGAATGTTTCAAAATTCATATCAAAATGAACATGATCTCGATATATGTGACGAAGGTTCATATCGTCCTGCTTAAACATTATAATAAAATTTGCATTATCTCGTATTAAATGTTTTGGAATATGTGTATACGTTTGACATAAATAGAATGAATCAATATTTCTATGTCGCCCCATACAAAAATAATTGTGAATAGCAGTTTGCTTTTCACACGCTACGTCATCAAACACCATGATGGAATTGTTTTTAGCTTCCTCTGGTGACAAAACGCTGTCATTCGCTGAAAATGTATAATATCCCATTCCTCGTATTGGTTTTACAAGTTTTTCCAAATACTCATATTTCGGTTGATATAAACTCTTTGAATAGACGTATATATTTTCGAATTTCAGGCCGTTTGGGTCCTCGATTAAGGCAATCATCACATTAGTTTTTCCGCAATTGGACGGACTTACCACCAAAGCTCTGATCGTGTTTGGGAGCAGTAAACTGTGACGCCGATGTTTACTCTCACCATCACCACCACTTTCAATGTTTTTTACTATGATTTTTTTATTTTGTCTTAATAAACGCATGTTTTAGAGATAAGTACTTCATTCAAAGACAACCAGTCGTTAATTGAGGTTGATATAAAATGGGTAAACATTTTTATAATATTATCAGTCATAAATCAAATGTCAAACAGGGTACAGGTCTCATAAATAATTTAATAAACACTCATCCCTTTGAGGCTCATATACCTGGGTATAATTACTGTGGACCTGGTACGAAGCTAGAGAAACGATTAGCTCGCGGTGATCGGGGTATCAACGGCTTAGACGAAGCTTGTAGGGAACACGATATAGCATATTCAAATACAAAGGATTTGGGGGAACGTCATAAAGCAGACTCGATTTTAATTGATAGGGCTTGGGATCGAGTAAAAGCAGCGGATAGCAGCATTAGTGAGAGGGCTGCATCATATTTTGTTACAAACATGATGAAGCTAAAAAAGAAATTTGGTATGGGAGCAAAGCAACAGAAAAAGAAAGTGGTGAAAAAATCTCTTGCATCAATCATCAAAAAGGCAACCATCGAATTGCGAAAGCATAAGCCACTCGACATATTGAATGCTGTTAAAGTGGCACGCTGTGCAGTATCGAAATCAATGGGATGTAAGAAAAATGTTGTAATTCCACGGGTAATAGCAGTTCCAAAAGTTGGTGGTTTTTTACCATTGGTACCTATTTTAACAGCCCTTAGCGCTGTGGGTAGTTTAGCGTCAGGTAGCGCTGCAATTGTAAAATCAATTAACAATGCAAAGATGGCAAAGGCACAACTTGAGGAAAACCAGAGACATAACAGAAAAATGGAATCTGTATCGTTGGGTAAAGGCTTGTACCTACAACCATACAAGAAAGGCTATGGCACATCATTTTCAAAAAATAATAATAAACAAAAAAACTATTAAATGAGCTACCCAAGAGAGCACTTTCCAATTTTGATATATTGAAGTTTGCCTTTAAAAATATTCCACATTTTCGGGGGGTTTATATGAGAGATGAGATACCCAAAGTACCACATTATTCCGAGTGTGGAATAATAAATTTAGCAGACTCATCATCAGAAGGAAAACATTGGGTGGCGTATTATAAGAAAGGATCAGACTCGTACTACTTTGACAGTTTTGGTAACTTGCAGCCGCCTTTAGAAATAATTAGATATTTAGGGGAAAAAATAAGATATAATTATCAGCGTTTCCAAAAATTTGGTACTTTTAACTGTGGGCATTTATGCCTTAAATTTTTGAGAGACTGTAATTCTTCCCATACCCTTCGTAACCACTTCACATGAAGTGGACACTTTGACCTTTTACAAAGCTAGACGTTCTATCCCTTGAGACCGAATACCATAGTACAAGTGGATAGCAGTGGGAGGAGAAATATGCTCCTTGGCGGGTATAAATTCAGGGACCTCGTCTAGGAAAAGTATCATTCAGCGACCAGCAAGCGAGCAGCCACCAGCATCAGCAGCAACAACAGCAGCAGCAACAGCAGCATCATGAACCGTTTCACCACCACCACCACCAGCTCTACCAGCTCCACCAGCTCTACCAGCTCCACCAGCTCCACCGACTCCAACACCGCATCTAGCTCCAACTCATCCGCCTCATCCAACTCAACCGCCTCCAACCTCCCCACTGGGGTCACGCAGGAGGACATCGATGCCCTTTTGAGGGATATTGAGGAAGACCCTCAGATGCAGGCCTTCAACGCCTGCAGAGTGAAAAGGAAGTTAACCTTTCACAAGCTGCCGATGAATATACCGTTTCATATTTATTCGGCCAGGCGGGTGACGGGAAGGTACGGCACCAATATTATGGTCGAACTGGATACCAGAAATGTATTCCTCCCGGAGAGGTTCTCGCAGCTTAAGGATGAGGTAATCCAAAAGATTTCTTCAGGGTCGTATTCTCTCCAAAAGCTGAAGGATGGGAACGTTATAATAGATTTAAGTACAAATTTCAATAATTAAATAAAAAAAAATTTTATATATATATAAAAAATATTACAAATTTTTATTTGGGAAAAGGGACTTGGGAAAATTCTTTTTCAGCTTTTATATTTCAGATTAAAAATGAAAAAAAAAAAACAAAAAAAAAATAAAAAAAAATTGTTATATATATATACAAAATATTACAAATTTTTAATTGGGAAAAGGGACTTGGGGAATTTATTTTTCAGCCTTTATATTTCAGTTAAAAAATAAAAACAAAAAATAAATAAATAATAAAAAAAATTTTTTTATATATATAAAAAATATTACAAATTTTTAATTGGGAAAAGGGACTTGGGAAATTTATCTTTCAGCCTTTATATTTCAGTTAAAAAACAAGAAAGGAAGCTAACTTCGGCACGCCGAAGTTTGTATACCCTTGCAGATTGGTTTTCATATTTATATTATAAATTATAATGCCGAAAACAGACACTAAACGGAGTTTCATAACATTTTACCTATACTTAATATGTTTACAGTTTGACAGTTACAGTTATACATTCCCAGCTTTACATTTTCTCTACATCTACGGATCACTTATATGGCAGCTATATTATATAGTTCTCCGATTTTCATAATATTGTTACCAAAATTCTGAAATAATACTAAAAGCTCATGTCTCAAAGTAGATGAAAATACGTTGAAAAACAACGAAGTTATAATTTTTTCTATCGCTTTCCCTATCGTTCCTATGGCAGCTATAAGATATAGTCGTCCGATTTTCATTAAATTTATACCAAAATTTTGAAATGATACCAGAAGCTCATGTCTCAAAGTAGATGAAAATACGTTGAAAAAGAACGAAGTTATAATTTTTTCTATTACCTTCCCTATCGTTCCTATGGCAGCTATAAGATATAGTGGTCCGATTTTCATAAAATTTTTACCAAAATTCAAAAGTAATATATAATGGCCATGTCTTAAAAATTGTGCAAAAATGTTAAAAAACATCCAAGTTATAATTTTTTTTCTAAAAATTTATCGAACATTTGTATGACAGCTATATGATATAGTCGTCCGATCCGGCCCGTTCCGACATATATAGCAGTGAGAGTATATAGAAGACTATATGTAAAGTTTCATTCAGATAGCTTTAAAACTGAGGGACTAGTTTGCGTAGAAACGGACAGACGGACAGACGGACAGACGGACGGACAGACGGACAGACGGACGGACAGACGGACATGGCTAGATCGACTCGGCTGGTGATGCTGATCAATAATATATATACTTTATAGGGTCGGAAACGTCTCCTTCACTGCGTTGCAAACTTCTGACTGAAATTATAATACCCTGCAAGGGTATAATGAAAACAGACCTGATAAACAGATCAGAGCTGATACCAGGTCCGATTATCAGGTCGGGTCAGGTTTTTATATATATAAAAAATATTACAAATTTTTAATTGGGAAAAGGGACTTGGGAAATTTATCTTTCAGCCTTTATATTTCAGTTAAAAAATGAAAACAGACCTGATAAACAGATCAGAGCTGATACCAGGTCCGATTATCAGGTCGGTTTATCAGACCTGATAAACAGATCAGGTCTGATTATCAGGTCGGTTTATCAGACCTGGTAAACAGATCAGATCTGATTATCAGGTCGGTTTATCAGACCTGATACGGTTTATCAGACCTGGTAAACAGATCAGGTCTGATTATCAGGTCGGTTTATCAGATTAGGTATATATGATCATGATTTATTAATTATTTCTCAGTGCATACCGGACTCCGAGACAGATATAACCAGTATTGTTCTTTCGATTGAAACATTCTAAAATTTCATCACAATGAACCAAAATATTTTATCACAATTGAATAAAACTCGAAATGCTTTATTTTTCAGCCTTTATATTTCAGTTAAAAAATAAAAACAAAAAATAAATAAATAATAAAAAATAAATTTTTATATATATAAAAAATATTACAAATTTTTAATTGGGAAAAGGGACTTGGGAAATTTATCTTTCAGCCTTTATATTTCAGTTAAAAAATGAAAACAGACCTGATAAACAGATCAGAGCTGATACCAGGTCCGATTATCAGGTCGGTTTATCAGACCTGATAAACAGATCAGGTCTGATTATCAGGTCGGTTTATCAGACCTGGTAAACAGATCAGGTCTGATTATCAGGTCGGTTTATCAGACCTGATACGGTTTATCAGACCTGGTAAACAGATCAGGTCTGATTATCAGGTCGGTTTATCAGATTAGGTATATATGATCATGATTTATTAATTATTTCTCAGTGCATACCGGACTCCGAGACAGATATAACCAGTATTGTTCTTTCGATTGAAACATTCTAAAATTTCATCACAATGAACCAAAATATTTTATCACAATTGAATAAAACTCGAAATGCTTTATTTTTCAGCCTTTATATTTCAGTTAAAAAATAAAAACAAAAAATAAATAAATAATAAAAAAAAATTTTTATATATATAAAAAATATTACAAATTTTTAATTGGGAAAAGGGACTTGGGAAATTTATCTTTCAACCTTTATATTTCAGTTAAAAAATGAAAACAGACCTGATAAACAGATCAGAGCTGATACCAGGTCCGATTATCAGGTCGGTTTATCAGACCTGATAAACAGATCAGGTCTGATTATCAGGTCGGTTTATCAGACCTGGTAAACAGATCAGGTCTGATTATCAGGTCGGTTTATCAGACCTGATACGGTTTATCAGACCTGGTAAACAGATCAGGTCTGATTATCAGGTCGGTTTATCAGATTAGGTATATATGATCATGATTTATTAATTATTTCTCAGTGCATACCGGACTCCGAGACAGATATAACCAGTATTGTTCTTTCGATTGAAACATTCTAAAATTTCATCACAATGAACCAAAATATTTTATCACAATTGAATAAAACTCGAAATGCTTTAAAAAAAATTTTTTAGAGCTAAAACAATTTAAAAGTCAGAATACTATGGGTTTAGAAGAAACATTTAAACCGATAACTGAACCGCTAAATGAACTTGTCAAGCATACCAAAAAAATTGAGTACAATAAACACAAAGAGAACCAATATGATAAAACTAAGATCTCCATTGAAAATAAAACTCCGCATATGAAAAAGAGGAAACTTACATTTTATACTGCGCCTAACAAAAATTCAAATGCTGAAGAAGATGAATACAATCTATCGGATTGGAGGTTGAAAAGTGCTGAAGAAGATGATTATGAGAATACTCGCAATGATAATAGAGATGATGATGATGATGATGATCAATTTTACTCCCAACCCGCTATAGACGATGATTCTTCATTCTCACCACCCGATCACCACTTAAATCAATCCCCTGCAATATCAAGCCAAACGTCTCCCCACGCACCAAGTGTATTATCAAGGCAATCCTCCCCCAATTCATCTCCATTGATACCAACTCAACCTCTGTTTGAAGAGAGCCCGAAAAATTTTAATGTTAGTGAACTGGCACGAGAACGAATTTTGGATAAGACATATGGACCATACAAAAATGAAGCTGGTCAATTAATGTTGGGAAATAACAAAATAAATGTAATTGAATTTGATGATGGTCAAAACTGGCGACTCACAAGCGGATTATATTCTTTAATATGTCACCACCTCCCAAATAATTATAATGCAGATGACCTGGAAATATATCGAGAAATATTAATAAAAACAAATGTGTATCGAAGAAATTTTCAACCAAATGGACAAGTGAAAGGAACGAGAGCATTGAAATATTCGAAAATTATTAAACCACTTTTAGCTAAGGTACCCGTCGCCGAATCTACACCCAAAGGGAAAAAAGAAATGATAAGTGGGTCTGGTTTCATGACACTTGAGATGAATAAGCCTAAGTTAATCTACTGGAATGATCCAAATGAATTAGTGGAACGACTTCAGCTCTTAATAGCATCGGAATCAGCAGGCAATCAAAACCACAATAATGAGATTACATCGATAATTGAGGAACTAAGAGAGGCTAAAATTATATTCTAATTAAGGATATAATTATGAAACATTAACAAATAAGATTATAATCATAATGTCCGTTGACAAGTTTGGACGTTTTTTACATGACAAGCAGAACACTAATTTAAAACGATATGAAAAATCTGGGACAGGACTCTTCATAGATACGGATGGAAACTTTAATATTCAGCGAAGGCGCTTAAAAAATGGAGACTTTCCAAAAGAGAATTCGGACTTAGTCATTAAAGAATATGTTGACAAGGCTATACTCGATATAAGAGCATCGCTAATGTCACATCAAGAGGAGTTAATTATTAGTATTCCTGATGTGAGGGCCACCGATATTGAGGATCGTTTAGACAGACTTGAGGTTATTATTTCAAGTATTATTGAAAAAAAAAGGATATTCTAAGTAACTTGTGTGAAAATGGGTAGACGGGGTATTATTAATGAATTACATGCTCCTGCACGAAAACATTTTCTACGTCGGAGAGTTATTACAAAGGGAATAAATTGGTTATGGCAGGCTGACTTGGTGGATATGCAAAAGTACTCTCCCACGAATAAGGGATATCGCTACCTTCTTACAGTTATTGACACCTTCTCAAAGCTCGCCTTTGGCGAAGCACTTAAGTCTAAGACTGCTTCACATGTTTCTGAAGCAATGGAAAAAATTTTCAACTCTGGGTATGGAGTGCCTAAGCATCTACAAACAGATGACGGGAAAGAGTTTTTTAACATACGATTTAAGTCGTTGATGAATCGTTATGAAATAAATCATTATTCGACATTTAGTACTCTAAAGGCTTCCATTGTGGAACGATTCAACAGGACATTAAAAGAACTAATGTGGAAGGAGTTTTCTTACAATGGGACCTATAAATGGATCGATATGTATCAAGCCTTAATTAACTTTTACAACAATAAAGTACACAGGACTATAAAAATGGCTCCCGTAGAAGTAAACGCCGAGAATGAGAGGCATATCTTGCAAACGGTGTACAATAATATCAAAATGTTTGCAGGTAGCAAACTGAAAATTGGTGACAATGTTCGAATTTCAAAATATAAGGGAGTTTTTGAAAAAGGATTTACTCCGAATTGGAATGTTGAAATTTTTACAATATACAAAATTCAAAACACTTATCCGGTAACATACCTATTAAAGGACTTGAATGGAAATCCCGTAAAAGGCGGATTCTATAAGGAAGAGCTGAAAAAAACCCGATTTCCCAACAAATATCTAGTTGAAAAGGTACTTAAAAGACAAGGCAAAAGAGCACTCGTACGTTGGTTGGGCTTCCCGAAAAGTGACGACAGCTGGATAAATACATCTGAAATTTTGTAATGAAATAAACATACACATACAACACATTTATTTTTTTTATTTTTTTAATTTTTATTTATTTTTTGATTTTAACTTTACATTATACATTTTATTTTAATCTTAGATCTAAACATTTTGAATAAATTTTTTTAATTTAAAACTTAAATACAATGTTTTATTTACAAATTTGAATTTATATTTTATATCACAAGTTCTGGATTTTCTAGTTTAGCTATTTTAATATACATCTTAGACCTTAGACCCACATCCTTAAAGTACCCTAAGCGCTTCTTGTTACACTGTGGAAAACCATATTGCCTAGCCAATTCATCAGGGTATTCAGATGTATAAAATTTTAATTGAATATCATCTCGAATGTCCTTATATAAATCCTCTGTCTTTATGGAATAGATAAATGAATCTGTATCCATATAGTTTAATTTCAGTGCATCTTGAAATTTTGGTTTCATATAAGAGTAGTGAAAATCGTACATTTTCCATTTGGATAACTCCAACACTACAAAACCTAGATATGTTGGCTTATCACAAACGTTACGCAACCTATTCATTTGAATTGCGTACATGTTTTCAGTAAACTTAGTTGCACTGTGAAAATTTGATTTAGCTATTAGGTCCCTAGCACATAATCTCGGACGGCCACCTTTTGGACCCACAGGTGGAGCTTCCCATTCTGTCACTATCCGAATTTCTTTGCGCTTTAAGCTGTTTTCCATCGTCTTACCATAGACGCTGTTGTTTAAAAGCTTATACAAGTCTTTTTCGAAGTTACTTTTAGCCCTAGTCCTGTGTGCAGTGTTAATGTCAATATATTCTTTAAGCCAAGGTTTTTGCTTGAATCGAAGGATATTGTGAATCTTTTCAAGTTTCAATCCATAAAGTAAGCATTGCTGCAAAGTTCTATAGTGCATTATGTATTTATTTTTATCACAAAGATCCGCTATTAACTTTGCAGTCTTGGATTTTTTTTAAGGACGTCTATTTGCGGGACAGAAAGGCAGGTCATTGTGTTGGTCGTGAAGTGCATATGGGTACTTCAAGTCGACCTCTAGAATGTATCCATACTCACTACTTTCAGAAATAGAATTAATATTAAATGATTCTATTTCTGAAGGTTCCATCCATTTAAAATCGCCATAGGGGAGTGGTTCAGACATTGCCCATCCATATAAATTGTTCGCGTCCACATACATCAAATATTCCGATTCCTTAGTTGGATCGAAATCTTTGAGGTATTTGTGGTTCGCTTTTGTATATCGATGACTACTTTGAACTAAACCCCCCCGAATTCCACTTTGAATAAATGAAATCATGTCTATATCCGATATTAACTCGAGGGATATTTTGGTAGTCTTCAACATCGCATCCCATGAGAAGCCCGGAGTTGTATAATAATATAATAATATAATGGGCAGGATCGAGTTCGTAGATACCTTTACAGATAGCCCTAAAATTCTGAAAGACACCTGTCAGCAACAAAACGTCTGTCTTCAAATATAGCTCTAAATAATCTCTAAGTGTTTTACACTTGAAGTGGGACCAAACCTGAACTGCATGGAGATAATCAGCTTCAGAACATTCTGAGTCTGTTAATTTGCTGAAAAATGCACTCCTTGGTGGGAGACAAGTTTCCATCAGCTTGCGCTCAGAATCTAAATATTCATAGGGAAATACACCTTTCCTACGAAGCAAACTAAAATCAGTACTATTTGGAAATTGATTTCGAAGAACTTTGAAATCCCCTTCATTTAAAGTTCCTGCAAGGTTGTCTAGGCTAGAGGGCATGAAACGAATAGTATCTAAAAATCTAATTTCTAATTTATTTTTTCCTATAGGAATATATTTTGAAATTGAAATATATACCTCCTTATTCAAGGGAATTATTTTAATTTCACCCTCAATCTCCCCGAGTTCTTCCACAAATAAATGAGCATCGTATTTAGACATATTGTGAAAGAAAACAGGTATGAAATCTCCTGTCTTATACTTTAGGTTACACTCGCTATGTGCAGCCCCTCGAAATTGACCTGTAAAATGACAGTGATCTCTCACTCTATCATTTCCTAAAACTCCCTTACATATGTGGCAGTTAAGGGCCTCATCAAAATCATAAGCATCCTGTGCACTCATTTGAAGGGGGACTATATAATTCATGTACTTCTCGTAAATAGCAGACAAATCAGACGTTAAACTATCTACAAAAGTGCGCCCGACATTTGACCCTGTCTTTGAAACATATTTATCTAAGGCAGGGTCAAATGAACACTTAATATAATACCCGAAGGCAATCGGAATATGCTTATTTACTATTTGCGTCTTCTCACTTACATCTATCGTTGTGGGCTCGAGTATACACTCGAAGTCGGCATACACAGCAAAGGGTACCTCCAGCTGGCGGTTAATATGGTCGAATTTGATGACATCTCCTTCCTTGTGTGCTTCGCTCACAATGTTGGTGCATCTTTCTGCATGGCGCTGAGCTCTGGCCTCATTTGTTGAGTATGAAAGGCACTTGTTGCAGAACCAACGCTTATCACCGCTTTTTCCCAATTGTGATGATAGAAGTCTGTAAAACAAAAATGTATGCTTTTCCTCGATGGACCAGAGGAAAAGCATATTAACATGGTTCTCCTTTTCCATTCCATTTGAATACAGTGGACCGTATACGGTGTCCTTCTCCTCATCATACCCAAACACATTTACACTTATGTGAGGGTTTTGAAGCACGAAATTGTCAATGCTCTTTATTTTCATCGGGAACGTCAATCCAGTAAAATCAATTTTTATATTATTGGTGTGGATAATTGGTGATTTAATATCCACACCATAGGCATTGCACCTTTCTCTTTTAAGGGGTTAAGTGCTGAGACTATTGCCCACTTGAAGCAGAAAACATCCCTGTTCTGCACATTGATGCATGCTCTGCGTTTTTTAAGAGAGGGAGGGAGATCGAAATACTCAGATCCCTTGAGAGGAACACATTGCATCATGTTCAACTCGACCCTAACTATGCGTGTTAGGGTCCATCCACTGTCCTTCTCTTGGAACTCACCCATTTTCGTAATAATGGCTTCAGTGTGGGAATTATATAAATCGGATAAATTTGAGCCAATCGTAAGCAGAGTCATCTTACTCTGAAACGATTTCATTTCCACTTGTGTTTCATGTTCTTTAATTAACATGTATTCTGCAAACAGTTCAAAATTTATTTTTGAAGCTGTGTGGAACGATAGCACTCTTTCGATATGAGGGAGCAGCGCTTGGCCCGCTTCATTTAGGAATTCAACAGGAATCCTAAGAGCTGCTCCCTCATTTATGAACATATACTGAAGGATGCGTCCCTTGTATCCATCGATGATTTGCTTTACACTCCCATCCAGGGGTCGGGTAGCAAAATATTTGTGCTGCTCCGTCCGCACATGGTTGTGCCATTGAGTGGATAGGGGTAGGTACCGCTGGCAGGAGTTGCAATAAATTGCATTCATGTTGTTGTTGATGATGTTGTTGTTGTTGGCGTACATTTTTGTATTTGTTTGTTTTTAAAAACTTTTGGTTTTTTGTTATTAATTTTTTTTAAGATATTTGGTTTTGTTCGTTTTTGATTGTTTTTAAAAACTTTTGGTTTTTGTTATTAATTTTTTTAAGGTTTTTGGTTTTGTTTGTTTTTGATTGTTTTTAAAAACTTTTGGTTTTTTGTTATTAATTTTTTTAAGGTTTTTTTCGATTTTGTGTATTTTGTAAATTATATTTTACAAACTTTTTTACACTTTGCACTTGTTTTTTATTTCACTTTGAAATTTTCGGTTGCGGTTGCGGCGGCGGTTGATGGTGACGGTTGAGACACAAACTAGGAGTGATTCTTAAGTCACAACTAGTCTTTTCGTAGACCCGCAAAACGATCAACAAACAAATACGAAAAATGTGGGAGAAACACTTGATGTCCATTCCCAACCTTTCCATCCTTTTTTGAAGTGTGATCCAACTTCGTTGAGAAACCGTTACAAGTGCACCCTTCACCCATCCAGATTTTTGGTAAGCTAATTGAGCAGGTTGTTGCACGCACTTGATCTAGTGTAGGTGGGATGAGGGTGGGAAAATTTGACTGCTCTGATTCTCTTTCCAGCGGCCCTTCAGTGGAAAAACAAGTGACCTTTTTCAAGTGAGGTATCTCACAGGGAAAATCACAGTCCTGAGTCGTGGGTGGGAACATGTTTCGACTCTGGCGCCCTTGTTCACTTACACCCCGTCCCTTTATTAAGCGATGGATGTTGCCTGAACGTTCACGTCTGGCGCCCTTCTTCACTTACACCCCGTCCCTTTATCAATTGAGGATGTTGCCTGAACGATCACGTCTGGCGCCATTGTTCAAACGAGGATCCACCCCGTCCCTTTTTCAAACGAGGATCGTGGGTGAACGTACACGGGATGCTCAGGATCACTCCGGGCGGAGCAGGACCGCCGCCGTGCGCCCTTTTTCAATTGCCTTAAGTGGGTGAACGTACACGTGTGGGTCAGGATCACTCCTGTCGGTGCAGGATCTCCCCGGTGCGCCCTTTTTCAATTGCCTCACCCTCTAAGTGAGGGGTCGTCGGTGCACGTGCATCGATCCGGGGTCGCTACCGGGATCGCTCCGTTGCATTCGCACTCGTATCCATATCCCTGTGGGAATCCCTTGAACACTTGATCTCAAGTGTCCTTTTACATGCACTGACCCTAATTTATTCCATCTTTATTACCCCCTCTTATGACAGGTTCATATCTCCCCCTAACTAAGTGCATTTTTATTATCTAAACCACTCTAATTTTGACAGCTAATCCATTAATTGCATTTTTATTACCCTTTTTACCGACATCAAAGGTCCCGTCACTCGGCTTATTTAACTACTCCTAGCCAGCGCACAAGCACACGATCCCCCTTCCGCTTCAAAATCTTCTCGACGAGATAAGTGTGGGGGAACAAAGTCTTTTTTATTTCTTGGGCATAGAAACCGCCTTCTATAGGGGTCCCCTTCAGATCTTCAAGTAAATAAGTGGTGGGGAATGTGTTGTTAACATGTCGTATTCGAAAAATTTCCGTGGTCCAGCCCGCTATGTACCCCTTTGTGAATACATGTTTATATTTACTTATGCGTACAAATTCCCCTTCCCGTAAATTTTTCTTATTTAAAAATACTTTTCGGTGATTGTAGACCGTTGATAAAAGTTGTTTCTCATTAGACGCATTGACGTCAATTGGTTTCATTTTTATTGTTCTATGCTTCCTGTTGTTGTAAATATCAATGAAGTTTTTATACATCTGAATCCATGTATATTTTCAATTGAAACTAAACTCACGCCACATAAGTTCTTTTAATGTTCTATTAAAACGTTCCACGATCGATGCTTTAAGAACGCTAAAAGTTGAGTAATGATGAATTTTAAATCGCGTCATTAATTCTTGAAATTGTTTATTATAGAACTCATTTTCATTATCTGTTTGTAAATTCTTGGGTGTCCCTCGACCAGACTTTAAAATGTTTAACATAGCTTTGGTGACATCTGTTGCATTTTTTGATTTCACCGCCTCCCCCCACGCGAACTTAGAGAAACAATCAACTACTGTCAATAAATATTTATAGCCTTTGTTGACAGTGGCATAAGGCCTCATCTCAACTAAATCAGCTTGCCACAAATCATTAATTCCTTTTACTATTACTCGACGTCGTGGGAAGTTTTTTAATGTGGGGCGATGTAATTCATTCACAATATCTCGCTTACTCATATTTTAATTTTATTCGGGATGAATGGTGTTCGCTCCTTAGATATTGTTTCACTTTTTAATATTGAATGCGGGTGAATTATATAACTGAAAATACTATTTTCTATTTCATCAATTTGCATTATTATTTCACGAAGATTTTTCTTTAGATAATCAATTTTTGAAGAAATTTCATTCACTTTGCTCTCAACATGATTTATTCGGGGTTTTACTTTAAAAATTGACTGTTTCTGTGGTTGATTGGAAATTACAGTAGATATATTTGTTAATACTTTTCTTGTTTCATCATCAACATAATTCTTTGTTACTACATCATTTTCATGGATGGGAGGTAAACAATTTTTAAATCTTTTTCTCTGAAGATTTAAATTACCATCAGAGTCAGTGAGTAAGCTTTGAAATTTGATTACCCCCTTTTTAATCTCCCTTGAGTACTCTCTCTCAATTAAAAAACATCCAAACTTGTCGAGTGTCATTATTATTATAAATATAAAAGCTGAAGGAATGGTATATTTAACTTTCAACTAAATCAGTTTTCGGATCTCTTTCACGGTGTGCGAATGGGCTTTTTTTAAGCAAAGTTCCTTCTATTTCCACCTGTTGCGTACGAAGATTTGGTGGTGGTGGGTTTTTCGAGTTTATAAAACTATTAATATTTTCAATTTGATTAATTATGTTGTTCATCAAGATATCTATATGTTCTAATTGTGTAATCATTTTTATTGCTTTACTCTCCAACTCTGATACTCTTTTATTTCGATTCTCAAATGATTTGTCAATCGATTCCATTTGTAGCAATTTAACATCGTAAATTTTCTTGTCTACATATAGTTTAATGACCAAGTCATTACCATTTATTGGTTGTGAAGAGTTTTTTATTATTTTTCTCTGTACATTTATATGGCCATCAGTATCAAGATAAACACCCGTGAGACTTTCAAGCTCCCTTTTGAAAAGTGAGGAAAATTCTCTATCATTCGAAAAATGACCAATCTTGTCAATTGACATTTTAATATTAATTAAAAATTATAAAGTGTCTTCTATTTTATTAATATATTATTTTTTCTTCTCGCAGTTCTTCTATTATCGATAAAATCTCATTAGAATGTCCATTATGTCCAGCAGCTTTTGAACTCATTAAAAGCTGTAACCTCTCTACAAGCTCGTTTACATTGTTCCAATAAATATACCTAGGTTTCGTTCGTTGAAGCTTCATATATGCTGACCCAGTATATTTTCGAGTGGGTGAGACAGCTGATGTCATAAGAGGTCTAATAATTGATGAATATTTCTTCGAGCGATTTCCTTTTAATTGTCCGTCGGGTTCATAGTTTCTTTTGTGAGCACTTGTCTCAATTAAAATTTGTTTATATATTTTTAAATCATCTTTAGTATAGTCACGAGGTGCGTTATGAAAAATTAATGAGTATAGACCCTGTGTTAAGGTCCATGAGTTTCTACTCTCCAATTCCATTTTATTTTTTTGAATTTTAAGTGCACTATTACCTAACATCAATATATTATTTTCTTTTCGAGGTCCATAACTATTGTCTAGATGCTTTTGTTTCTTTAAATGACTAATGTTGAGATCGTATTCCACCCCTTTTTCTTTATTCACATTTTCTTGATCTTCTTCTTCTTCTTCTTTTTCTTCACCTTCTTCTTCTTCTTCATTTGAATCAGAATCAGAATCAGAATCAGAATATCTTTCAGAATCTTGTGAAAAAAATTCATCTTCGCTTTCTTTTTCGCTCACATACTGTTTTCTCGCGACATGATGTTCCTCCTCCTTCTTTACCAATGATTTTTTCTCAGATACATTATCACCATTGGAATTTTTAAATTTCTTATTATCAGCAAGAATTGCATGTAAAGGTGCTGTAATTGGTTTAAAAGTTTCTTCTAAATTTGAAGCATTCTCATTTTTCATTTGTTTTAATTCATTGAACTTTCTTTTTCAAATATTTCTACTCTCTGTCAACTGTTTTAAGACTTGACGTTTCATTGCTCTAGTTTTCTCAGACACTCACTTGATACTGTGAGAAATGTAAATGTAATTAAATATTTATAACAAATTTATTTGTGTGTTTTGAAGAAATTTTATTTTTATTATTGCAAATATATAGCTTAAAAGTATTAAAAATGTATAAATTTTCATGATTTCACAACTTTATTTAATTCCAAGTACAAATTATTATCATCCTTTTTCAAAATATAAAAACGGTTATCCTTTATAATGTTGATTGTTGCATCATCTAAGGTTGAGTAGCGCTCCGGTAAGTATAAAATATACTCCTCAAGTTCAAGAGCAAGGGAAGTTCCATAACTAGTTTTTTTACGTTGAGCATTCATAATCGGGTAAAAGCAATTTGTTTTCATCTTGTTCTTGGTGAGTAGAGGTTTGGCCATCTTTCCATTGAAGTCCTTAATAACTTTTATTACCATTTCCGGGTTGGTCATATTGCAGATGATTCTTGTTTTTTTCTAATTGATGGAAAATAAATGGAAACAGATTGTTGTTATTATCTAGTTTAATAGTTGTTTAATTGTTGTTAATATGCAGTTAATAGCTGTTCTTACCTGTTTTTTTAGCAGTTAATTGTTGTTAATATGCAGTTAATAGCTGTTCTTACCTGTTTTTTTTTTTAGCAGTTAATCAACTGTTTTTTCCAGGCTGTTTATAGATGTTGTTGTTTGTTGTCTGATTTTTAACTTTGACTGTGTGTTAAAATCATTTTCACACCGATTTTATAGTCGAGAGTAGAACAACCCTCTCAATTTTTGAAGACATTCTTTCATTTTAAATTCGGGAGCAGACCAATCAGAGAAGAGCATAGTTGAGACATAGGGTGGATTTGAAACGATCTCAGAGAAAACTAGAGAAGAGTGTAGACCAATCATGAGTTGATAGAGAGTAAAAATTGTAGAGACAGGTGTCCACAATTGTTTGTGTTAAAGGCTTGCTTTCTATCATAGTTATAGCTAATATTATTCACCAAGTATTTAACAACTTCTTTTGGTGGTTGTAAATTTCCAAAACTATCAAAGTAGTGTATATTTTTATTATATTTATTATAAGCTACCCAATGTGTACCATTTGATGAGGCATCGCCTAGGTTTATAATTCCTGATTCATGAATCCAAGGTGATTTCGGTAGTGAGTCTCTCATAAATACACCTAAAAAATGAGGAATATATTTTTGAACAAAATCTAAAATTTCAAAATTTGAAAGTGCCTTCTTGGGTAGCTTACTGATTAGTTTTTTTGATTTCCTCTAAATGGGTTAAGATATAATCCATACCCTTTTCTATAAGGTTTAAGAAACATACCTTCACCCACACTAATACTTTCCATTTTTTTATTATGACGTTTACCCTCTTCTAGTTGTTTTTTACTCGTTGATGCATTATTGATGGCTTTAGCAATAGCTGCGCTGCCAGAACCAACACTACCCAGTGCACTAAGTGCAGTCAAAATGGGGACGAGTGGTAAAAAACCACCAACTTTGGGTACATTAATTATGCGAGGAATCTTTATTTTTTTCTTATTGCGACCAATTGATTTACTCACTGCTTTGCGTGCAACCTTAATAGCACTCATGAGATCTAATGGTTTCTGTTTTTTCAATGCTCGCATTCCTGTTTGAATAACATTTGAGAATGTCTTACCCTTTCCTCCCCTTTTCCTACACTTCCTCTTCACTCCCTTCTTCTTCTTTTTCATACCCATTCCGAATTTCTTTTTAGTTTTCATGATATTTGTGACTAAGTATGCAGCAGTTTTTTCACCCAAACTACTATCCCTTGAAGTAACACGATCCCACGCTTTATTTATTAAAACTGCATCCGCCTTGTGACGGTCACTTAACTCCTTGTGCTGTGAATATGCAATATCATGAGTTCTACATGCCTCATCTAATTGATTTATTCCACGATCTCCGCGCTCCAATCTCTGTTTTAACTTTGTACCAGGTCCACAAAAATTATAACCAGGAATATGTGCTTCAAATGGAAGCGTGTTAATTATTTTGTTAATAATGCCACTACCTCGCTTCAAGTTTGATTTCTGACTGCGATAATTATAAAAACTTTTACCCATTTTATATAATGTTTAATCAATGAACATTTCTCGGTGAATGAACTACATTATACATGTGAATATGCGTTTAATACGTCAAAAACAACAGATTTGTATTAGGGACATAGAGGGTGGTCATGACTCATTTAAAAATTCATCACCACGACATAGTCTACTATTACCTGATACTATCAGAGCTCTGATTGTTGGATCATCGAGCTGTGGGAAAACCAATATTCTAATTAATCTTTTGGAAAGTCCGAATGGTCTAAAATTTGAGAATATATATATTTTCGCAAAAAGTTTGTATCAGCCAAAGTACCAGTATTTAGAGAAATTAATTAAACCGATAAAGGGTATGGGGTACTACACATTCTCACAAAATGATGAAGTTTTACCACCTGAAAAGGCAAAAGAAAACTCCATCATGATCTTTGATGATGTCGCATGTGAGAAACAGACTAACATCCGTTCATATTTCTGTATGGGACGCCATAAAAAAATTGACTCATTTTATTTATCTCAAACATATACACATATCCCAAAGCACCTTGTACGCGATAATGCTAACATGATTATAGTGTTTAAACAAGATGATCTTAATTTACGAAACATATTTCGCGATCATATACATGGTGATATGACTTATGATTTATTCATGAAAGTTTGTCGAAAATGTTGGGAAGATAAATATGGTTTCTTAATGATAAGTAAAGATAATGATATGGATAATGGGCGATATAGAAAAGGTTTTAATGAATACATAATTATTTGAGAATATAAGTTTACATGTGTAAGCTCTATTTTCACAGTTTATTATCAGATTTCAAAATGAGTAGATCATTCACCCTTACATTAAATGGTAATGAACCCATTACGAACATAACTTATTTCCCACCCATTGAATTAAATAATGGTGAATTTGAGTGCGCACTAATTGATTTTCATATGTACAATTCTATTCCCAATGTTGATAAAAGTAATAATCTATTCCATATCGGAAATAGGATAATTGAAATTCCTATCGGATCTTATGAACTCGATGATATTCATGATTTTCTGAAAAATAAGCTTAGAGATTATGGTCTCGAGAAAACATTTCAGTTGGAAAGTAATAATAATACACTTCAAGTTCATATTTCAACCACCCAGGAAGCTATATATTTTAATAGAGAAAACTCGATTGGAAAATTGTTTGGTTTTAATAAAAGGGTGCTCAATCCTGATCAGAAAAAAACGTATATATCCGATCAACCAGTGAACATTTTAAAAATAAACACAATACGCTTAGTGTGTAATATTGTTAGTGGATCATATATTGATGGCAGACAGGATCATGCATTGTATGAATTTGGGATTAATGTTCCACCGGGCTATAAAATGAATATCACACCTCACAATCTCATTTATTTACCAGTCAACACTAGAGAAATAAGTACTCTCTCTATACACATAACTGATCAGAACGGTGATTTGATAAATTTACGCGGCGAAAACTATACGATCCGTCTACATTTGAGATTGATACAATGATTATATATAATAAAAGAGCTGATACTTTTCACAACCAACGCACTTTCAATCGTAAAGTTATAGGAAGAGGTTCGAAGTCAAGTACGAATACGCTCACATTAAAAAATTAATTAATTTTAAAATCATTGGGTTTCAAATTACGAGCTAAAAAAAAAAAAAAGTTATGGGTTTGAACGAGGTATTAGCAGTACGAGAAAAGCCCCTTTCTGACGATAGTATATCGAAAAAGGAATACCACAGCTATTCACCATATCAACAATCATTTAAGTCAAATGATGAGATAAGAATAACCATTCAAAATCAAGATTTATATGTACTTCCTAGTGAGAGTTTTCTTAATTTTCAAGGAGTTATTAGCATCTTGGGGAGGGTGATAGGTTGATAACCCGAGATGTAATTGGGAAACTGCGAAATAATTGTATGGCATACTTCTTGGATGAAATACGATATGAAATAAATGGTGTTGAGATAGATAGAACAAGATTTGTTGGCGTTACTTCCACATTAAAAAACTTTGTCTCTTTAAGTCATCTTGAGAGCAAGAGACTTTACAATTCTGGATGGAGTGGAGGAGTCAACTTTAACATTTCCCACCATTTCAACTTTTCTGTGCCCCTTAAAAATCTAATGGGATTTTGTGAAGATTTCAAGAAAGTCATATTAAATTGTAAACATGAGCTGGTGCTATTAATAACTAAAAACATGAATGATATATTTGAAGATAATGTATCAAATCAAAAGTTTCAAGTTGATATAACTAATATTATATGGAAAATTCCTCATGTGACACCAAGTGATTCATCAAAAATCAAAATGTATGATATTATAAAAAGTGGGGCAAATCTTCCAATTGCTTTCCGTAGTTGGGATACGTACATTAACCCGAAACTGAGTAATGGAACACATCATGTTTGGAATGTTAAACTAGCTGCTAACCGTGAACGTCCTCGATTTGCATTGATCGTATTTAAAGATAATCATCAATTTGTTACAAATAATTTGAGAAATTTGAAGATTTACCTAAACTCTGAAACATACCCGTACGACGATTTAAATATAGACTTTGATAAGGATCGATTCGCTCACCTATATGAAATGTATTCCAAATTTCAATCTAGCTACTATAATCGAAATGAAACCCCACTGTTACCGCCTGTGGAATACAAAACTAAAGCTCCTATTTTCGTGATAGATTAATCGTATCAAAATGAGACGGTAAAATCAGGACCGATTGATGTTAGGATTTCGACTGAACTTAGTCAACCGCCTAGTGAAACTGTTCAAGTATATTGCGTACTGATACATGATCGTTTAGTTGAATATAACCCGTTGAATGGTCTAGTTCAGCGAATTGTTTAATAATCAACCATGAGGGGGGATACTGCTGCAATTGATATTCAAGGATTTATTGGAAATAACAATAAATTTATTCTAAAAGAAATTGGAGTGGTGTGTAAAAAAGATTCAAAACTAAATTCACATTTTATAATACACTCTCCATATGATTTCACTGAATTGGATAAAAAAACGAGAAAAACAGTTTCTTGGTTAACAAAACAACATCATAAAATTTATTGGAACGATGGCATAAGCTTTTTCAAAGCACAAACGTATCTAAGAGAAATAATAAGGAATAAGGAAATTATTTGTAAAGGTCATGAAAAAAGACTTTTCCTCAAAAAATTTCTAAAAACACGAGATTTAATGAATGTTGAAGAAATCGGATGTCCTGCGTTAAAAACAATAGATGGAAACCAGTTTCCATTTTGCTCACTACATCTGCAGGAAGGTGTCTGTGCACTCAATAATGCCTACAAAATTTAAAATTTTTATGCTCCCGAAAATTCTAGTAACTAGATTTCTTCATTCACAGTTTGAGAGTTGAGAAAAGAAGAAGTTTACGAGATGAATAAATCTAATAACATTCGTAATATTAATTCTTCATCTTTGATAAATAACATTAATTTATTTATCAATGATTTTCGAAATGTGATTACCAAAGAGGATTTACAATTACTGTTGGAGTCAAGGAACATGTTCATGAACGCTGGAGTAAAGGAGTTTAAAAAAACAACATATGGAGAACATATTAATTTATGTACATTTTCTTATGATAATATAGAAACCTGTGCATGCTTTCATTATGTAAATCAGCAACATAGAGTCAAACAACTAATTTCATCATATAACGAAATTAAAAAATAAAGAAAAAAGAAAACTGAACATCTCTCCCCCTTCTTTGAATACAATTTTATTTTTCAAGGGTGGGTATGGTATAGCAACAGGTTTCACATTTTGGTTTTCATAAAAGGTGTATAAATGTAATGTGGCATTTAGATGTACCTTCAGTTTAAAATAAACACTCAAACTATTTTCATCGGTGGAGAACACAAATTCAAAATGATCTCGGAGAAAATTGAAGAATTTTTCAAAGAGTATGGAAACGAAATCTTTAAGGAACACGTTACGAAATTGAAGACATTTCAAACATATTTCAAAGACGTGGAAGCCACTCCGGTAGTTCGATCCAAGTATGGGGAACACCTATCATACTGCGCCTGGGCCTATGACGATTGCAAAGTTGGACCTGACACCTGTAGATGTATGCATGTTGAGAAGAGAGAAAAAGATGCCTTAAAATTAATGGAACGATATATTAATTTATTTAAAAGACTTAATAAAAACTAAATTTTGATGAAAATAAACTCTGACTTTTATTTCACATGTATTTTTTTTCTCTATTTAAAAGGGTAGGGCGGGTGACACCTTCAAATTATACAACAAAATATATCATTACATGTTTAGCCAAGTTAATTGAATCTACTTTCCACCAATTAAAACACACAAGCAGGCCTGGGTAGACACGAGCCACACACACGATCTTACAAATTCATAGATCAACAGGTAAGCAAGTCTCACAACAACCCTCGCTGTTCATACCTAGAAATTTCTTGGCACAAGCTACACACAAGCATGAGAACATTTCCCATCCACCACCACCACACGAGTCGGCCAGGTACAAACCGTTCAGGCACAAGCCACACGATCTCACAAATTCATAGATCAACAGGTAAGCAAGTCTCACAACAACCCTCGCTCTTCATACCTAGAAATTTCATGGCACAAGCATGAGAACTCACCCCATCTACCACCACACGATCTCACAAATTCTCACGCATGACAACAGAAACAAAACCGTTACAAGGTATTACACGTTTAGACAAGTTAAATAACTGGGGTGACTTACACACCTGCTATCCTAATTGAATCACATTAACACAAGCCGGATACGCACAATAACTAACCCTAATAAATTCTTACGCATTATGCCTCATCCCTCCCTCCTTCACAAATTCTCACAAATTCCTTATGTCTCATCCCTCCCTCCTTCACAAAATCCCACAAATTCCCATGCTTGAACACACACACCTTATCCCTTTAACCCCTCCCAATCAGTTTCTCACGCTTAACAACACACAAAACTGCACATGATCATGCATGCATAAAATAATGAGGGGGAGGATCTTACCCTAAACCCCTTCCCCCTAATAATTAATTGATTTTTTATGCTAATTAGGACACCTGCGCCCCCCTCGCGCGCAGTCATGCGTGACTAATGACCCCCCACCCCGTGTGCAGTCATGCGTAGCTGTGCTCAAATCAGCATTCTCCTTCTACTTACCCCCTTTTTAATCTCCCTTGAGTACTCTCTCTCAATTAAAAAACATCCAAACTTATCGAGTGTCATTATTATTATACATATAAAAGCTGAAGGAATGGTATATTTAACTTTCAACTAAATCAGTTTTCGGATCTCTTTCACGGTGTGCGAATGGGTTTTTTTAAGCAAAGTTCCTTCTATTTCAACCTGTTGCGTACGAAGATTTGGTGGTGGTGGTGGGTTTTTCGAGTTTATAAAACTATTAATATTATCAATTTGATTAATTATGTTGTTCATCAAGATATCTATATGTTCTAATTGTGTAATCATTTTTATTGCTTTACTCTCCAACTCTGATACTCTTTTATTTCGATTCTCAAATGATTTGTCAATCGATTCCATTTGTAGTAATTTAACATCGTCAATTTTCTTGTCTACATATAGTTTAATGACCCAGTCATTACCATTTATTGGTTGTGAAGAGTTTTTTATTCTTTTTTTCTGCACATTTATATGACCATCAGTATCAAGATAAACACCCGTGAGACTTTCAAGCTCCCTTTTGAAAAGTGAGGAAAATTCTCTATCATTCGAAAAATGACCAAACTTGTCAATTGACATTTTAATATTAATTAAAAATTATAAAGTGTCTTCTATTTTATTAGTATATTATTTTTGCTTCTCGCAGTTCTTCTATTATCGATAAAATCTCATTAGAATGTCCATTATGTCCAGCAGCTTTTGAACTCATTAAAAGCTGTAACCTTTCGACAAGCTCGTTTACATTATTCCAATAAGTATAGTTAGGTTTCATTCGTTGAAGCTTCAATATGCTGACCCAGTATATTTTCGAGTGGGTGAGACAGCTGATGTCATAAGAGGTCTAATAATTGATGAATATTTCTTCGAGCGATTTCCTTTTAATTGTCCGTCGGGTTCATAGTTTCTTTGTCTCAATTAAAATTTGTTTATATATTTACACCCTTGCAGGGTATTATAATTTCAGTCAGAAGTTTGCAACGCAGTGAAGGAGACGTTTCCGACCTTATAAAGTATATATATTCTTGATCAGCATCAACAGCCGAGTCGATCTAGCCATGTCCGTCTGTCCGTCTGTCTGTCTGTCCGTCTGTCTGTCTGTCTGTCTGTCTGTTTCTACGCAAACTAGTCCCTCAGTTTTAAAGCTATCTGAATGAAACTTTGCATATAGACTTCTATATGCTCTCACTGCTATATATGTCGGAACGGGCCGGATCGGACGACTATATCATATATAACTTTGCTGTTTTTAAACATTTTTGCATAATTTTTTAGATGTGGGCATTTTATATTATTTCACAATTTTGGTAAAAATTTTATGAAAATCGGACGACTATATGATATAGCTGCCATAGGAACGATCGGGAAATTAATAGAAATAAAATTATAGCTTCGTTGTTTTTCAACGTATGTTTATCTACTCTGAGATATAAGCTTTTTTTATTATTCTAGAATTTTGGTATAAATTTCATGAAAATCGGACAACTATATCTTATAGCTGCCATAGAAGCGATCGGTAAATGTATAAAATATATAAAGTTGGGAATGTAAAACTGTAACTGTCAAACTGTAAACATAATAAGTATAGGTAAAATATAATGAAACTCTGTTTTGTGAGTGCTTTCAGCATTAAAATCTATAATATAAAAACCAATCTGCAAGGGTATACAAACTTCGGCGTGCCGAGGTTAGCTTCCTTTCTTGTTTTAAATCATCTTTAGTATAGTCACGAGGTGCGTTATGAAAAATTAATGAGTCTATACTCATTGTGTTAAGGTCCATGAGTTTCCACTCTCCAATTCCATTTTATTTTTTTGAATTTTAAGTGCACTATTACCTAGCATCAATATATTATTTTCTTTTCGAGGTCCATAACTATTGTCTAGATGCTTTTCTTTCTTTAAATGACTAATGTTGAGATCGTATTCCACCCCCTTTTCTTTATTTACATTTTCTTGATCTTCTTCTTCTTCTTTTTCCTCATCTTCTTCTTCTTCTTCATTTGAATCAGAATCAGAATCAGAATATCTTTCAGAATCTTGTGAAAAAAATTCAACTTCGCTTTTCTTTTCGCTCACATACTGTTTTCTCGCGACATGATGCTCCTCCTTCTTTACCAATGATTTTTTCTCAGATACATTATCACCATTGGAATTTTTAAATTTCTTATTATCAGCAAGAATTGCATGTAAAGGTGCTGTAATTGGTTTAAAAGTTTCTTCTAAATTTGAAGCATTCTCATTTTTCATTTGTTTTAATTCATTGAACTTTCTTTTTAAAATATTTCTACTCTCTGTCAACTGTTTTAAGACTTGACGTTTCATTGCTCTAGTTTTCTCAGACACTCACTTGATACTGTGAGAAATGTAAATGTAATTAAATATTTATTACAAATTTATTTGTTTGTTTTGAAGAAATTTTATTTTTATTATTGCAAATATATAGCTTAAAAGTATTAAAAATGTATAAATTTTCATGATATCACAACTTTATTTAATTCCAAGTACAAATTTTTATCATCCTTTTTTAAAATATAAAAACGGTTATCCTTTATAATGTTGATTGTTGCATCATCTAAGGTTGAGTAGCGCTCCGGTAAGTATAAAATATACTCCTCAAGTTGAAGAGCAAGGGAAGTTCCATAGCTAGTTTTTTTACGTTGAGCATTCATAATCGGGTAAAAACAATTTGTTTTCATCTTGTTCTTGGTGAGTAGAGGTTTGGCCATCTTTCCATTGAAGTCCTTAATAACTTTTATTACCATTTCCGGGTTGGTCATATTGCAGATGATTCTTGTTTTTTTCTTATTGATGGAAAATAAATGGAAACAGATTGTTGTTATTATCTAGTTTAATAGTTGTTTAATTGTTGTTAATATGCAGTTAATAGCTGTTCTTACCTGTTTTTTTAGCAGTTAATTGTTGTTAATATGCAGTTAATAGCTGTTCTTACCTGTTTTTTTTTTTTTTTACCAGTTAATCAACTGTTGTTCCAGGCTGTTTATAGATGTTGTTGTTTGTTGTTTGATTTTTAACTTTGACTGTGTGTTAAAATCATTTTCACACCGATTTTATAGTCGAGAGTAGAACAACCCTCTCAATTTTTGAAGACATTCTTTCATTTTAAATTCGGGAGCAGACCAATCAGAGAAGAGCATAGTTGAGACATAGGGTGGGTTTGAAACGATCTCAGAGAAAGTATTCTAAGATCTCGCCCAACCATGATGCACATAGTTAAAAATGGGGTGGGTTTGAAACGATCTCAGAGAAAGTATTCTAAGATCTCACCCAACCATGAAGCAAATAGCTAAAAATAGGGTGGGTTTGAAACGATCTCAGAGAAAGTATTCTAAGATCTCACCCAACCATGAAGCAAATAGTTAAAAATAGGGTGGGTTTGAAACGATCTCAGAGAAAGTATTCTAAGATCTCACCCAACCATGAAGCAAATAGTTAAAAATAGGGTGGGTTTGAAACGATCTCAGAGAAAACTAGAGAACAGTGTAGACCAATCATGAGGTGATAGAGAGTAAAAATTGTAGAGACAGGTGTTCACAATTGTATGTGTTAAAGGCTTGCTTTCTATCATAGTTATAGCTAATATTATTCCCCAAGTATTTCAAAACTTCTTTTGGTGGTTGTAAATTTCCAAAACTATCAAAGTAGTGTATATTTTTATTATTTTTATTATAAGCTACCCAATGTGTACCATTTGATGAGGCATCGCCTAGGTTTATAATTCCTGATTCATGAATCCAAGGAGATTTCGGTAGTGAGTCTCTCATAAATACACCTCGAAAATGAGGAATATATTTTTGAGCAAAATCTAAAATTTCAAAATTTGAAAGTGCTTTCTTGGGTAGCTTACTGATTAGTTTTTTTTGATTTCCTCTAAATGGGTTAAGATATAATCCATTCCCTTTTCTATAAGGTTTAAGAAACATACCTTCACCCACACTAATACTTTCCATTTTTTTATTATGACGTTTACTCTCTTCTAGTTGTTTTTTACTCGTAGATGCATTATTGATGGCTTTAGCAATAGCTGCGCTGCCAGAAGCAACACTACCCAGTGCACTAAGTGCAGTCAAAATGGGTACGAGTGGTAAAAAACCACCAACTTTGGGTACATTAACAGGTTGGCTGATAAGTCCCCGGTCTGACACATAAATGACGTCGCTAGTATTGAATGAATATTATTTTTATATAGTACTAACCTTTAAATGATTCGTGTCAAAATTTGACATCTGTCAGTCAATTAGTTTGTGAGATAGAGCGTCTTTTGTGAAGCAACTTTTGGTATTGTGAAAAAAATGAAAAAAAAAAGGAATTTCGTGTTTTGATAAAATACTGTTTTCTGAAGGGAAAAAATACAGTGGAAGTGAAAACTTGGCTTGATAATGAATTTCCGGAGTCTGCCCTAGGGAAATCAACAATAATTGATTGGTATGCAAAATTCAATCGTGGTAAAATGAGCACGGAGGACGGTGAAAGCAGTGGACGCCCGAAAGAGGTGGTTACCGTCGAAAACATCAAAAAAATCCACAAAATGATTTTGAATGACCGTAAAATGAAGTTGATCGAGATAGCAGAGGCCTTAAAGTATCAAAGAAACGTGTTGGTTATATCATTCTTCAAAATTTGGATATGCGGAAGCTCTGTGCAAAATGGGTGCCGCGCAAGCTCACATTTGACCAAAAACAACCGTGCCACAAGTCATTAAGAACGATGGCAAAAATTCATGAATTGGGCTCCGAATTGCTTCCCCACCCACCGTATTCACCAGATCTGGCCCCCAGCAACCTTTTCTTGTTCTCAGACCTCAAAAGGATGCTCGCAGGGAAAAAATTTGGCTGCAATGAAGAGATGATCGCCGAAACTGAGGCCTATTTTGAGCCAAAACCGAAGGAGTACTACCAAAATGGTATCAAAAAATTGGAAGGTCGTTATAATCGTTGTATCGCTCTTGAAGGGAACTATGTTGAATAATAAAAACGAATTTTATTTATTTATTTTTATTTTTTTTCTTATTGCGACCAATTGATTTACTCACTGCTTTGCGTGCAACCTTAATAGCACTCATGAGATCTAATGGTTTCTGTTTTTTCAATGCTCGTATTCCTGTTTGAATAACATTTGAAAAGGTCTTACCCTTTCCTCCCCTTTTCCTACACTTCCTCTTCACTCCCTTCTTCTTCTTTTTCATACCCATTCCGAATTTCTTTTTCGATTTCATGATATTTGTGACTAAGTATGCAGCAGTTTTTTCACCCAAACTACTATCCCTTGAAGTAACACGATCCCACGCTTTATTTATTAAAACTGCGTCCGCCTTGTGACGGTCACTTAACTCCTTGTGTTGTGAATATGCAATATCATGAGTTCTACATGCCTCATCTAATTGATTTATTCCACGATCTCCGCGCTCCAATCTCTGTTTTAACTTTGTACCAGGTCCACAAAAATTATAACCAGGAATATGTGCTTCAAATGGAAGCGTGTTAATTATTTTGTTAATAATGCCACTACCTCGCTTCAAGTTTGAATTCTGACTGCGATAATTATAAAAACTTTTACCCATTTTATATAATGTTTAATCAATGAGCATTTCTCGTTGAATGAACTACATTATACATGTGAATATGCGTTTAATACGTCAAAAACAATAGATTTGTATTAGAGACATTGAGGCTGGAGATGACTCATTTAAAAATTCATCACCACGACATAGTTTACTATTACCTGATACAATCAGAGCTCTGATTGTTGGATCATCGAGCTGTGGGAAAACCAATATGCTAATTAATCTTTTGGAAAGTCCGAATGGTCTAAAATTTGAGAATATATATATTTTCGCAAAAAGTTTGTATCAGCCAAAGTACCAGTATTTAGAGAAATTAATTAAACCGATAAAGGGTATGGGGTACTACACATTCTCACAAAATGATGCAGTTTTACCACCTGAAAAGGCAAAAGAAAACTCCATCATGATCTTTGATGATGTTGCATGTGAGAAACAGACTAACATCCGTTCATATTTCTGTATGGGACGCCATAAAAAAATTGACTCATTTTATTTATCTCAAACATATACACATATCCCAAAGCACCTTGTACGCGATAATGCTAACGTGATTATAGTGTTTAAACAAGATGTACTTAATTTACGAAACATATTTCGCGATCATATACATGGTGATATGACTTATGATTTATTCATGAAAGTTTGTCGAAAATGTTGGGAAGATAAATATGGTTTCTTGATGATAAGTAAAGATAATGATATGGATAATGGGCGATATAGAAAAGGTTTTAATGAATACATAATTATTTGAGAATATAAGTTTACATGTGTAAGCTCTATTTTCACAGTTTATTATCAGATTTTAAAATGAGTAGATCATTCACCCTTACATTAAATGGTAATGAACCCATTACGAACATAACGTATTTCCCACCCATTGAATTAAATAATGGTGAATTTGAGTGCGCACTAATTGATTTTCATATGTACAATTCTATACCCAATGTTGATAAAATTAATAATCTATTCCATATCGGAAATAGGATAATTTAAATCCCCATCGAATCTTATGAACTCGATGATATTCATGATTTTCTGAAAAATAAGCTTAGAGAAAACATTTCAGTTGGAAAGTAATAATAATACACTTCAAGTTCATATTTCAACCACCCAGGAAGCTATATATTTTAATAGAGAAAACTCGATTGGAAAATTGTTTAGTTTTAATAAAAGGGTGCTCAATCCTGATCAGAAAAAAACGTATATATCCGATCAACCAGTGAACATTTTAAAAATAAACACAATACGCTTAGTGTGTAATATTGTTAGTGGATCATATATTGATAGCAGACAGGATCATGCATTGTATGAATTTGGGATTAATGTTCCACCGGGCTATAAAATGAATATCACACCTCACAATCTCATTTATTTACCAGTCAACACTAGAGAAATAAGTACTCTCTCTATACACATAACTGATCAGAACGGTGATTTGATAAATTTACGTGGCGAAAACTATACGATCCGTCTACATTTGAGATTGATACAATGATTATATATAATAAAAGAGCTGATACTTTTCACAACCAACGCACTTTCAATCGTAAAGTTATAGGAAGAGGTTCGAAGTCAAGTACGAATACGCTCACATTAAAAAATAAATTAATTTTAAAATCATTGGGTTTAAAATTACGAGTTTAAATAAAAGTTATGGGTTTGAACGAGGTATTAGCAGTACGAGAAAAGCCCCTTTCTGACGATAGTATATCGAAAAAGGAATACCACAGCTATTCACCATATCAACAATCATTTAAGTCGAATGATGAGATAAGAATAACCATTCAAAATCAAGATTTATATGTACTTCCTAGTGAGAGTTTTCTTAATTTTCAAGGAGTTATTAGCATCTTGGGGGAGGGTAATAGGTTGATAACCCGAGATGTAATTCGGAAATTGCGAAATAATTGTATGGCATACTTCTTGGATGAAATACGATATGAAATAAATGGTGTTGAGATAGATAGAACAAGATTTGTTGGCGTTACTTCCACATTAAAAAACTTTGTCTCTTTAAGTCAACTTGAGAGCAAGAGACTTTACAATTCTGGATGGAGTGGAGGAGTCAACTTTACCATTTCTCACCACCTCAACTTTTCTGTGCCCCTTAAAAATCTAATGGGATTTTGTGAAGATTTCAAGAAAGTCATATTAAATTGTAAACATGAGCTGGTGCTATTAATAACTAAAAACATGAATGATGTATTTGAAGATAATGTATCAAATCAAAAGTTTCAAGTTGATATAACTAATATTATATGGAAAATTCCTCATGTGACACCAAGTGATTCATCAAAAATCAAAATGTATGATATTATAAAAAGTGGGGCAAATCTTCCAATTGCTTTCCGTAGTTGGGATACGTACATTAACCCGAAACTGAGTAATGGAACACATCATGTTTGGAATGTTAAACTGGCTGCTAACCGTGAACGTCCTCGATTTGCATTGATCGTATTTAAAGATAATCATCAATTTGTTACAAATAATTTGAGAAATTTAAAGATTTACCTAAACTCTGAAACATACCCGTACGACGATTTAAATATAGACTTTGATAAGGATCGATTCGCTCACCTATATGAAATGTATTCCAAATTTCAATCTAGCTACTATAATCGAAATGAAACCCCACTGTTAGCGCCTGTGGAATACAAAACTAAAGCTCCTATTTTCGTGATAGATTAATCGTATCAAAATGAGACGGTAAAATCAGGACCGATTGATGTTAAGATTTCGACTGAACTTAGTCAACAGCCTAGTGAAACTGTTCAAGTATATTGCGTACTGATACATGATCGTTTAGTTGAATATAACCCGTTGAATGGTCTAGTTCAGCGAATTGTTTAATAATCAACCATGAGGGGAGATACTGCTGCAATTGATATTCAAGGATTTATTGGAAATAACAATAAATTTATTCTAAAAGAAATTGGAGTGGTATTTAAAAAAGATTCAAAACTAAATTCACATTTTATAATACACTCTCCATATGATTTCACTGAATTGTATAAAAAAACGAGAAAAACAGTTGCTTGGTTAACAAATCATAAAATTTATTGGAACGATGGCATAAGCTTTTTCAAAGAAGCACAAACGTATCTAAGAGAAATAATAAGGAATAAGGAAATTATTTGTAAAGGTCATGAAAAAAGACTTTTCCTCAAAAAATTTCTGAAAACACGAGATTTAATGAATGTTGAAGAAATCGGATGTCCTGCTTTAAAAACAATAGATGGAAACCAGTTTCCATTTTGCTCACTACATCTGCAGAAAGGTGTCTGTGCACTCAATAATGCCTACAAAATTTAAAATTTTTATGCTCCCGAAAATTCTAGTAACTAGATTTCTTCATTCACAGTTTGAGAGTTGAGAAAAGAAGAAGTTTACGAGATGAATAAATCTAATAACATTCGTAATATTAATTCTTCCTCTTTGATAAATAACATTAATTTATTTATCAATGATTTTCGAAATGTGATTACCAAAGAGGATTTACAATTACTGTTGGAGTCAAGGAACATGTTCATGAACGCTGGAGTAAAGGAGTTTAAAAAAACAACATATGGAGAACATATTAATTTATGTACATTTTCTTATGATAATATAGAAACCTGTGCATGCTTTCACTATGTTAATCAGCAACATAGAGTTAAACAACTAATTTCATCATATAACGAAATTAAAAAACAAGAAAGGAAGCTAACTTCGGCACACCAAAGTTTGTATACCCTTGCAGATATTATTTCATTACATTCTACCTATATTATTATGTTTACAGTTTGACAGTTACAGTTTTGCATTCCCAGCTTTACATTTCCTCTACATCTACCGATCGGTTTATATGGCAGCTATATGATATAGTTGTCCGATTTTTATGAAATTTATACCAAAATTCTAGAATAATAAAATAAGCTTATATCCCGGAGTAGATGAAAAAACGTTGAAAAACAACGAAGTTATAGTTTTTTTCCTATTAATTTCCCGATCGTTCCTATGGCAGCTATAAGATATAGTGGTCCGATTTTCATGAAATTTTTATCGAAATTCTGAAATAATATATAATGGCCATATCTAAAAAATTGTGCAAAAATATTGAAAAACAGCCAAGTTATAATTTTTTTTCTAAAAATTTATCGAACATTTGTATGGCAGCTATATGATATAGTCGTCCGATCCGGCCCGTTCCGACATATATAGCAGTAAGAGTATATAGAAGACTATATGCAAAGTTTCATTTAGATAGCTTTAAAACTGAGGGACTAGTTTGCGTATAAACGGACAGGTGGACAGACGGACAGACGGACATGGCTAGATCGACTCGGCTGTTGATGCTGATCAAGAATATATATACTTTATAGGGTCGGAAAGGTCTCCTTCACTGCGTTGCAAACTTCTGACTGAAATTATAATACCCTGCAAGGGTATAATAAAGAAAAAGAAAACTGAACATCTCTCCCCCCCTTCTTTTAATAGAATTTTATTTTCAAGGGTGGGTATGGTATAGCAACAGGTTTCACATTTTGGTTTTCATGAAAGGTGTATAAATGTAATGTGGCATTTAGATGTACCTTCAGTTTAAAATAAACACTCAAACTATTTTCATCGGAGGAGAACACAAATTCAAAATGATCTCGGAGAAAATTGAAGAATTTTTCAAAGAGTATGGAAACGAAATCTTTAAGGAACACGTTACGAAATTGAAGACATTTCAAACATATTTCAAAGACGTCGAAGCCACTCCGGTAGTTCGTTCCAAGTATGGGGAACACCTATCATACTGCGCCTGGGCCTATGACGATTGCAAAGTTGGACCTGACACCTGTAGATGCATGCATGTTAAGAAGAGAGAACAAGATGCCTTAAAATTAATGGAACGATATATTAATTTATTTAAAAGACTTAATAAAAACTAAATTTTGATGAAAATAAACTCTGACTTTTATTTCACATATATTTTTTTCTCTATTTAAAAGGGTAGGGTGGGTTACACCTTTAAATTATACAACAAAATATATCATTACATGTTTAGCCAAGTTAATTGAATCTACTTTCCACCAATTAAAACACACAAGCAGGCCTGGGTAGACACGAGCCACACACACGATCTTACAAATTCATAGATCAACAGGTCTCACATACCTTCATACCTAGAAATTTCTTGGCACAAGCTACACACAAGCATGAGAACATTTCCCATCCACCACCACCACCACACGAGTCGGCCAGGTACAAACCGTTCAGGCACAAGCCACACGATCTTACAAATTCATAGATCAACAGGTAAGCAAGTCTCACAACAACCCTCGCTCTTCATACCTAGAAATTTCATGGCACAAGTATGAGAACTCACCCCATCTACCACCACACGATCTCACAAATTCTCACGCTTGACAACAGAAACAAAACCGTTACAAGGTATTACACGTTTAGACAAGTTAAATAACTGGGGTGACTTACACACCTGCTATCCTAATTGAATCACATTAACACAAGCCGGATACGCACAATAACTAACCCTAATAAATTCCTACGCATTATGCCTCATCCCTCCCTCCTTCACAAAAGCCCACAAATTCCCATGCTTGAACACACACACCTTATCCCTTTAACCCCTCCCAATCAGTTTCTCACGCTTAACAACACACAAAACTGCACATGATCATGCATGCATAAAATAATGAGGGGGAGGATCTTACCCTAAACCCCTTCCCCCTAATAATTAATTGATTTTTTATGCTAATTAGGACACCTGCACCCCTCGTGCGCAGTCATGCGTGACTAATGACCCCCCCACCCGTGTGCAGTCATGCGTAGCTGTGCTCATATCCGCATTAAATAACTACTCTTGTATTTTGAGCCAGTATAAAATAAAGTATGCAATATAAAATTAGCTATGGTATGGCAACTCCGCCCATAGGTGGCGCTGTTGATCATACTAGCCGATAGGGCGCCTAGTTTGAATTCAGCCGCTAGATGGCTCAGTCGCTAGTGACAAGCGCTACTACAATTCCCCCCTGCTAAAATCACACTTGTTGGGGGATCAACAAGAGGGATACACGATTGGCACAAATAGCTATTGCTTAATATCTTTAGCGTTGTATTTGCCAACTAGCTTTCCTTGCATATCTTCAATTTCATAATACGCTGATCCTCGTTTCCTGATTCTTCCTTTCACAAAAGTTGGGGCTAATTTTGCATTGAAGCCCTTCGCAAAGCAACTTTGCTGAAAATTCCTACGAAAAATTTCCTGACCTACGACAAACGAGACTTCCCGACTTCGCAAATTATACGCTCTTTCATTGCGGGTATATTGTTTTTGTACGTGAAGGTTGGCTTGATTTCTCATCAGATCAAAAGAATCGTCCTTGTTAAATACGATAGATCGATCCTCTAACAAGCCCAAGCGACGCAAAAGCTCATACGTGCTTGCATGGGTAATCATATGCTGACCAAAAACAAGGCGATAAGGGGTATTATTCGTTTCAGTGTGGAAACTAGAACGAAGAGAACAACAGATTTTACTTAGATTCTCATCCCAGTTTGTTTGGTTAGGGTGTACATACGCTTTAATGGCCGATATTACCGAACGATTTACGCGTTCCGAAACATTGCGTTGAGGGGCATACGCTGCCGTGAAAGCGGGGTTTATTCCATATTTGGTTAGCAACTGTTTAAATGCGTTCGACTTAAATTGGACTCCATTATCAGAAACAATGGTTTCGGGAACTCCATAGCATTGAAACAGGTTCTCTTCCATAAAGGACAAAATAGCATCGACGGAAAACTTTTTTACAGGTTTCAAGAAAGGAAATTTCGTAAGATGGTCGACTACTATAAAGATTCCAATGTGACCTGCCTTCGAATGTGGGTACGGCCCTAAATAATCTATAAAAAGCTTTTGGAAAAATCTATGACTCGCAGTAGATTTTGCCAAGGGCGGTCTTAGCGTTCGATTGGATGGCTTAGTAACTTTGCAAATTTCACACTGGTTAACATAGTTCCGCACATCTGTCACTAAATTTGGTCAAAAGTAATAGCGACGTATTCTCTCGAGGGTTTTATTTATTCCACCGTGAGAAGATAACGGATCATCGTGGGCTAATTGTAACGCCCTCGGTACTAATTCTGAGGGCAACCAGAGTTTCCACGCTTGATCATCTGAAATTTTGCTGTCGTTTAAATGCTCCATTCGACGAAATATTAGACCATCCTCTATTTTCGCGTCACCCACTAGTCCTTTTTCAATTTTCTCTCGTAGATCCTGATAACGGGATGAGTGAAAATGTGGGGACTTTAAGTCGATAAACTAAAGTAACTCGACGGCGGATACGTCTTCAGTATAGGTTCGCGAAAGCGCATCGGGAACAATATTTTTGCTGCCTTTTCGATGCTGTATGGTAAACTCGTATCCTTGTAACTTTAGAGCCCATCGAGCTAATCGGCTACTGAGATCGGATTGAGTCATCAGCCTATCATCCCTAAAAAACGACGTAACTGCTTGATTGATCGAGGTGCTGGATATTCCCTTAAAGAATCAATTTTGTCTGCATCCATGGAAATAGTACCATGACCTACTACATGGCCTAAATAACGGACTTCTTTCATTCAAAACTTGTTTTTCTGAATATTAATGGTTAAGCCAGCTTTGGCTAAGCAAGATGCTATTTCGTTAAGTACGGACAAGAGTCGATTAAACGTATCCGATTTAATCAATAGGTCATCCAAGTAAATAAATACTTCGTTTTTCAATGTAACCGGTATAATGCGATCCATCAATTTCGACATGGTCGATGGGGCATTGGTTAACCCAAACGGCATAACAGTGAACTGGTATAATGCTCTACCTGGTATAGTGAAAGCGGTTTTATCGCGACAGCCTGGCTCGAGAGGAATTTGCCAATAGGCATCCTTTAAATCGAGACCAGTGATAAATTCGGCTTTTGGTAGTCTGCTTAAAATACCGTCAATTGTTGGCATTGGGTATCTATCCTTATGAGTGACTGCATTCACTTTACGGCTGTCGATACACAGGCGGACTTTGCCTGGCTTGCGAACTAACACAACTGGTGAGGACCAGGCACTTTCTGACTCCTCTATGACACCAAGGGCTAACATACGATCTATCTCTTCAAACAGAAGTTTCTCAATCGCAGGTGACACCGGATAATGGCGTTGTTTAATTGGTTTCGCGTCGCCTACATCAATGGAATGAGAGAGTATGTTAGTTCTGCCTAAATCTTTTTCCGTATAGGATGGGAAATTTTGAACGGTTTTTTGCAATTCGACTTGTTGTTCCCGGGAGATCGGTCTGAACAAGTCAGTGTCGATAGCTGCTAGGCTTTTCTCCGGAGTGGATTGAAGAAGACCTAACGGAAGTAACTGGAACTCTTTTCAAAATACAGCGACTGTACTAATGAAGGTACGACATAAAAGATTATCTTTTTCTTATCACCTTTATATTCAACGTCTGCACGAATCTTGCCAATTATATTTTGAGTTTGTCCATCCGCAGTTCGGACAGAATTAGTCATGGGCTTATATTTTACCTGTTCTTGCAATAACTCTTTAGCCAAAGCACCTCCAATACAACTGATAGAAGCACCGGTGTCCATTAATCCAGAAATTGAGCGACCTAGGACTTTTACATTCGCATATGGACGACTATCGGCAGAAATTATCGCTGACAGTAAACACTTTTGTTCTTTTTGCAAGTTTCGATAATAAGTTTTTATGCGTCTTTGAGAACGCCTTCTTCTCTTAGCATATATTTCAGATACCGCAGAAGGGGTAATCGCCGGGTCATTAGAATCACTGTTGCCAGAGTCGCTTTTTTTCCGTCAAATCGGGCTTTTTCTGAATGCCATTTGCTAGAAAAATTAACAAACAGCGGGCAGTGGGAATTCTGGCTTTTTATTTTATTTAAAAGTTTTTTCCCGATTTTTTTGTGTATGATCTTTACATTGGTTGCGTTCAGCAACGAATACTTATCCATCAATGCAACGATTGCTACTTTTAAGAATATTCTTAAGAATACTTTTAAAAATACTTTTAAGAATACCTATAGGGATAGCATTAGAAGAAATACCTCGTTTCTGACTTTGGTCACATTGAAACGAAGTTCAAGAAACGGGAATTACAAGAACGACGACGAGTTTCAAGCTGAAAAGATGCCAAAAGATTATAAACAAAAAGTTCGCGATGCGTGGCTTAAAAGTGACGAGTTTAAGGAATGGGCACGTAGGGACAATACGGATGAGAGGCGGGTCTAATGCAGTTATTGCAAATGCACAATAACTGCAAGACTGTCCGATTTGCGCGCCCATGCCTTAACCAAAAAGCACAAAACAAGTATTTACGAATGATTGGAACAGGATTATGCTATGAAAGCCAGGACCAAACAGCAGAAATTGATGACATTATTGATATAATACAATAATCAAACATATATAATATAATTAGTTGAACTAAAACCAACATATATGTGTTTTCAAAAACAGATGTTTTTTTCAGCTTTTTCGAAAAGTTTTTTGGGTTTTTTTAATCGTTCTTCCAGTCAAAAACCGCTATTTTTTTAAGGAAAAGTTGGCAACACTGATTAGAATATTCAGGGTTGTTGGTCAAATCTGGTGAGGGTTGGTAAGAAACTTCGGATTCTTCTATTCGGTGTTGGTTGCTTTGGAAACAGTCGGTTTGCGTGCACTTCTCACTTGTGCTTGATAGTTTTTTGTACCAGTACACTTAGGACAAGAGGGTCGATATGTATCTGGTTTTCCACAACCGTAGCAGAAGACTTTTCGCTCATCGTAGCAATCATGATATAAATGACCACTTTTACCACAATTCCAACACGAACTTGTTATTGCGGACAGCTCAACATCTTCTGGCTCGCTTTCAACTTCGGATTCGCTTTTGATCACGTGTATCATACGACAAGGAGCAGGAAGAGGTTTTCGCACGGCAGGATTGACAGAGTGCATAAAAGCTTCTCGCATGCGTACCACGCGCCTTAACTGGGTTACACTACTAAAATGGTGGTATAGCAATTCGAGTTGGATTTCAGGCAATAAATTTGACCGAACACACTCTAATAAGGTCAACTCAGCCATCGGCACAGACAACTTAGCGGTTAATTTAACAATGCTTTCATAAAACTCATCAAAAGATTCTTCTGTCTTCTGTTTGCGACGATCAATGGATGCTCTGATGCTTACATCAGTTCGTTCTTCCCTAAACTGCTCTCTTAAAGCTTCAGATAGACTGGTCCAAGTTTCTTCTTGAATACTTTCTTGGTACCGCCAGTACCATTCACTAGCCGGTCCTTCTAGCAACGTGCTAATATGACACGTCAAAAGCTCAAGGTTTCTGTCTAGAGTTTTCCGCGTAAGCGTTTCTACTCGATGTAGGAAACCATCTATACTCATAGCTGATTTTCCTGAAAACTTTCGGTTCCAGTGACTTATAATTTGACCTATACGATCTGGTCTTAAGTCTGAAGTTCTGGAAGACAAACCCGAGGGTACGGAGTTTACCGTAGTCACAAGATTACTTTCCCTTGAGTTTGCGGCCGGAACGCTTCCGGTTCGAGAATCTTCTCTTTGCGTAAGTGCTTTTTGAAGATTTTGAAAACCTACATTCATGGCTCGAGTTATAAGCTCTGTTTGTCTTATAGCTGCCGCACTCATAGCCTCAACTACTGATTGTTGTAGTTCATTCAAAACAGGAGACTGTAGAATGCTACATGCAGATCCTTTCAGATATGCCTAAAAGTAGGCTTAAATAAATCTATCTCGAGGATGGGGCTAAGATGTAACGAACATTTTTAAACTATATATTCAGGCTAGCTGGTGGGGCTGAGAGAAGTGCACACGCAAAAGTGTTCTCCGGCTGCGGCTCGTCGGCAAGGGGGGATGTGGTCTTGCTGCTTCTCTCAGTATTGCCTATTGCTATTATTTTTCAAAGAAAAAGGGATTGCGTGTTTAAATTTCTTGCCGATATTAAGTGGTAGAAAACCTGGACATTTTAGCAACAACATGAGAAAGGATTAAAGAGGAAATATATACCCAGATCTGCCCTTATTCCCTGCCCTAGAACTCCTTTGGGATCTCCGGTGTTGATGGGATCCCTTTCGCCCTCCCTTTCTTCGGCCGTTCGACTGCCAAATAAAACATCTTTTTTTTCTGAACGGCCCCTTTTGAGTTCTAAGGGCTTCTCCAGGTTATAGTTGCTCCGTCAAATTTAAAGAATAATTTACAACATTATAGACGTATTTTATTTACTAAAACGAAAATTCTCCCCTCCTAGCTGCGAACACATTAGAAAAATAGACAAGGAACATAAAATAATATAAATATAACTAAATCTACAGGAACAATATAAAATTAAAATAAATTTAAAAAATAAATATAATTAAATATGGCAATATATATATTTTTAAATGTAATCATGAAAACTTCGCAAGAATTACTCAACATTAAATTATTGATTTCTTTTTTTTCAAATTTGAGCCAAAACTAATGAGTGAAAAGCTCTAAAAGCGAAAAACAAATGACAAAGAGACATCAGACACGGAGAGACATTTACGTTATTCTTTTTTTCTATATATTCTTTATGCTCATTTTTTTTTTGAGTCTCTGTCTCCGTTGCCGTTCTTATTTCTTTTGCTTTATTTTATATTTGTTTCATAATTTTTTTTTGCATTTAATATTTTTTTAAGTCGGTGACAAAACAATTTGACTCCATTCTTTTTTCGTACTTTTAATTGTTTTGGTAGCTCACCACAATTTTTTCGTCGACAGATCCCTCGATGAAAGCGCTTTCAGGAGGCTGCAACGCTAGGAAAGTTATTTGAGGGGGGGTCAAAGATCACACTTTCAAAAGAAACATTAAATAAAATTTACAAGAGATTACACGACCGGAGCAGAGACGAATAATTACAACAAAAAAACTAAATTCTCTCAGTTCTTGCCTCTACATGCCTTTGCCCATTGGCCAATTGAATTGAACAAATTTTTCTTCACTCTCGGCTTATTTCACTAAAAAAAAAATTAATAAATAAATTTAACTAACTAAATCTAAATCAGCTTTATTTTTTCTTTTTTTTTGAGATTTTCTTTCTTCCTTTTTTTTCTAGATCTTTTTTTTTCACTTTTCCTTCCCTTTTCTTTCCACTCAGAATTTTTATGTGGCACTGGCAGGTTATGTTATATTTTTTTCAGCGAAATTTTTCCTTTTTTTTTGGGTCGGGATTTTCCCAGTTAAGAGCTCGAGTTTTTCTAACAACACTTGGCAAATAAATTTGGTCGGAGAAGCGGCCTGGAGAAAATGCCGGTGGAATTCCGCCCGGATTCGGCAGTAGAAGCCGAAATCATTTTTTTTTGTGTGAATTATATTTTTTTTGGTTAGGTTTAATTGAGGTCTAAAAATTTAAAGTTAAAAATCTAAAGCTAAAGCTAAAAATCTAAAGAAAACCAGAGGCAGTGAAAAAAATTAACTAATTTGCCAAATTACTTAAGCCAATGAGCTAGGTTAAACTCCGCTAACTTCCGTTCCCCTCTAAGCTATCCTCGTTCCTTTTCTTGCTCCCGTCCATGCCGATCTAATTAAATAGAAAAACAAGAAAGAAAGCTAACTTCGGCACGCCGAAGTTTGTATACCCTTGCAGATTGGTTTTCATATTTATGTCATAAATTATAATGCCAAAAACAGACACTAAACTGAGTTACATACCATTTTACCTATACTTATTATGTTTGCAGTTTGACAGTTACAGTTATACATTCCCAGCTTTACATTTTCTCTACATCTGATCGCTTCTATGGCTGCTATATGATATAGTTGTCCGACTTTCATAAAATGTATACCAAAATTCTATAATAATAAGTAAAGCTCATATCTCAGAGTAGATGAAAATACATTGAAAAACAACGAAGTTATAATTTTTTCTATTACTTTCCCTATCGTTCCTATGGCAGCTATAAGATATAGTCGTCCGATTGTCATAAAATTTTTACCAAAATTTTGAAATAATACCAGAAGCTCATGTGTCAAAGTAGATTAAAATACGTTGAAAAACAACGAAGTTATGATTTTTTTGATTAATTTCCCGATCGTTCCTATGGCAGCTATAAGATATAGTGGTCCGATTTTCATAAAATTTTTACCAAAATTCTGGAATAATATAAAAAGGCTATATCTCAAAAATGATGGAATAATATTGAAAAACAGCCAAGTTAAAATTATTTTTCTAAAAATTTATTGAACATTTGTATGGCAGCTATATGATATAGTCGTCCGATCCGGCCCGTTCCGACATATATAGCAGTGAGAGTATATAGAAGACTATATGCAAAGTTTCATTCAGATAGCTTTAAAACTGAGGGACTAGTTTGCGTAGAAACGGACAGACGGACGGACAGACGGACAGACGGACAGACGGACAGACGGACAGACGGACAGACGGACGGACAGACGGACAGACGGAAATGGCTAGATCGACTCGGCTGTTGATGCTGATCAAGAATATATATACTTTATAGGGTCGGAAACGTCTCCTTCACTGCGTTGCAAACTTCTGACTGAAATTATAATACCCTGCAAGGGTATAAAAATATATATTGCGCGAAATAAAAGTGACAAGAAAAGGAAAGAGAAGAGCCACCGATAAGCTGCTACACTAAAATAAAAATTAAAAGTGAAGCCATATATAAAGATGATTAAAAATAAAATGGCGATCTTTTAGTAAAGCAGAAATGAATAGAAACGGAAAGAATGTTTTAAATTGAAAAAATTCATGATTAATTAATTAGTTATTTTCGTGGTTGATCTGCATTTTTATCTGGTTTGTGCCCTAAATATTTTTGTGCAGTGACTTTTCAGGGAATGCAGAACGAGAAAGCGCTTTCGACGTTGGAATTCCTGCAACCACATGAGTGAGTGATAAGCTGATCGGCTATGTCCCGTCTCTTTCCCTCCCCTTATATCTCTTAAAAGCTTTGCTAAGCATGCCCTAGTTAATGCAGCAGCTGTATTTCGGTCTGGCCTTGCGCTTGATAATTAACTTAACATACGATCCACATTTGATATGAAGAGACAAAATGGTTGTTGTCTTGGCTGCTTGGCTTAGAGTAACGTAAGGGAAAAATAATCAAATAAAATAATTGAAATTAAATCCAACTTCACGGAATGCAGCGTTGTGTTGAATTAAAGTCAACTAAATACTTGCTTAGATATATCGTATTATTATGTTCACATTTTAGTATTACTTTTAATGGTTAGAATTTAATGTAATAATACATCATATTTTGCCTCTCTTAATTTATTTATTTATACTTGGATGCTTTTGTTTACTGCATGTATTTAGCCCAACTAGGGAAGATCATGTCTCAGGAAAAATAGGAGAGCTAAAATAGGAATGTTGTCAAATAAATTTAAGTTAATGATGAAGTACTAGTTCGTCTCAATTGGGGACCATGCAGGGCCCAAAGGCGGGAAGGAGGATCGATAGGACGTAGAAGCGTGTCCCAAGGGATTTCGGCTATCAACAGGTAGGAGGCTGCGGAATCATGGCAGGGTGGACGTGACAGCAGCAGATCACCATGGCTGCTACGCCTCCGGTTGTGTATGTGGACAAGCAGGTTCCCCTTTTTGTTTACCCTTTCCCCCTCTCTCGTTCAATTATTTGTTGTTGAGTTGACACTCTTTCTCCCGCCAGCATGCGAAATTAAAATATTGAATATATATATCCGACGACTTGGTGACTCTTTAGGACCCGCTAGTAGTTGAATAACCCGGGTTTCGGGACCTTTGATGTCGGTAAAAAGGGTAATAAAAATGCAATTAATGGATTAGCTGTCAAAATTAGAGTAGTTTAGATAATAACAAGAAAGAAAGCTAACTTCGGCACGCCGAAGTTTGTATACCCTTGCAGATTGGTTTTCATATTTATGTCATAAATTATAATGCCAAAAACAGACACTAAACTGAGTTACATACCATTTTACCTATACTTATTATGTTTGCAGTTTGACAGTTACAGTTATACATTCCCAGCTTTACATTTTCTCTACATCTGATCGCTTCTATGGCTGCTATATGATATAGTTGTCCGACTTTCATAAAATGTATACCAAAATTCTATAATAATAAGTAAAGCTCATATCTCAGAGTAGATGAAAATACATTGAAAAACAACGAAGTTATAATTTTTTCTATTACTTTCCCTATCGTTCCTATGGCAGCTATAAGATATAGTCGTCCGATTGTCATAAAATTTTTACCAAAATTTTGAAATAATACCAGAAGCTCATGTGTCAAAGTAGATTAAAATACGTTGAAAAACAACGAAGTTATGATTTTTTTGATTAATTTCCCGATCGTTCCTATGGCAGCTATAAGATATAGTGGTCCGATTTTCATAAAATTTTTACCAAAATTCTGGAATAATATAAAAAGGCTATATCTCAAAAATGATGGAATAATATTGAAAAACAGCCAAGTTAAAATTATTTTTCTAAAAATTTATTGAACATTTGTATGGCAGCTATATGATATAGTCGTCCGATCCGGCCCGTTCCGACATATATAGCAGTGAGAGTATATAGAAGACTATATGCAAAGTTTCATTCAGATAGCTTTAAAACTGAGGGACTAGTTTGCGTAGAAACGGACAGACGGACGGACAGACGGACAGACGGACGGACAGACGGACAGACGGACATGGCTAGATCGACTCGGCTGTTGATGCTGATCAAGAATATATATACTTTATAGGGTCGGAAACGTCTCCTTCACTGCGTTGCAAACTTCTGACTGAAATTATAATACCCTGCAAGGGTATAAAAATGCACTTAGTTAGGGGGAGATATGAAACTGTCATAAAAGGAGGTAATAAAGATGGAATAAATTAGGGTCAGTGCATGTAAAAGGACACTAGAGATCAAGTGTTAAAGGGTTCCCACAGGGATATGGATACGAGTGCGAATGCAACGGAGCGATCCCGGTAGCGATCCCGGATCGATGCACGTGCACCGACGACCCCTCACTTAGAGGGTGGGGCAATTGAAAAAGGGCGCACCGGGGAGATCCGCTCTGACCGGAGTGATCCTGACCCACACGTGTGCGTTCACCCACTTAAGGCAATTGAAAAAGGGCGCACGGCGGCGGTCCTGCTCGGCCCGGATAAGGCAATTGAAAAAGGGCGCATGGCGGCGGTGCTGCTCCGCCCGGAGTGATCCTGAGCATCCCGTGTACATTCACCCACGATCCTCGTTTGAAAAAGGGACAGGGTGTAAGTGAACAAGGGCGCCAGAGTCGAAACATGTTCCCACTAGATCAAGTGCGTGCAACAACCTGCTCAATTAGCTTACCAAAGTAGGGATGGGGTGAAAGGACACACTTGTAACGGTTTCTCAACGAAGTTGGATCACACTTCAAAAAAGGATGGAAAGGTTGGGAATGGACATCAAGTGTTTGTCCCACATTTTTGTATTTGTTTGTTGATCTTTTTGTGGGTCTACGAAAACACTAGTTGTGACTTAAGAATCACTTCTAGTTTGTGTCTTAACAATAAACCAAAAGTTTTTAAAAACAGTCAAAAACAAACAAAACCAAAAACCTTAAAAAAATTAATAACAAAAAGCCAAAAGTTTTTAAAAACAAACAAATACAAAATGTACGCCAACAACATCATCAACAACAACATGAATGCAATTTATTGCAACTCCTGCCAGCGGTACCTACCCCTATCCACTCAATGGCACAACCATGTGCGGACGGAGCAGCACAAATATTTTGCTACCCGACCCCTGGATGGGAGTGTAAAGCAAATCATCGATGGATACAAGGGACGCATCCTTCAATATATGTTCTTAAATGAGGGAGCAGCTCTTAGGATTCCTGTTGAATTCCTAAATGAAGCGGGCCAAGCGTTACTCCCTCATATCGAAAAAGTGCTATCGTTCCACACAGCTTCAAAAATAAATTTTAAACTGTTTGCAGAATACATGTTATTTAAGGACCTGAAACACAAGTGGAAATGAAATCGTTTCAGAGTAAGATGACTCTGCTTACGATTGGCTCAAATTTATTCGATTTATATAATTCCCACACTGAAGCCATTATTACGAAAATGGGTGAGTTCCAAGAGAAGGACAGTGGATGGACCCTAACACGCATAGTTAGGGTCGAGTTGAACATGATGCAATGTGTTCCTCTCAAGGAATCTGAGTATTTCGATCTCCCTCCCTCTCTTAAAAAACGCAGAGCATGCATCAATGTGCAGAACAGAGATGTTTTCTGCTTCAAGTGGGCAATAGTCTCAGCACTTAACCCCTTAAAAGAGAAAGGTGCAATGCCTATGGTGTGGATATTAAATCACCAATTATCCACACCAATAATATAAAAATTGATTTTACTGGGTTGACGTTCCCGATGAAAATAAAGAGCATTGACAATTTCGTGCTTCAAAACCCTCACATAAGTGTAAATGTGTTTGGGTATGATGAGGAGAAGGACACCGTATATGGACCACTATATTCAAATGGAATGGAGAAGGAGAACCACGTAAATATGCTTTTCCGCGATGGACCAACCACCGAGAATTATGGCCATTACATGTGTCCGGGTAAGAAAAAACATAAATAAATCAAAAACAAGAAAGGAAGCTAACTTCGGCACGCCGAAGTTTGTATACCCTTGCAAATGGGTTTTCATATTTATATCAAAAATTATAATGCCGAAAACAGACACTAAACAGAGTTTCATAACATTTTACCTATACTTATTATGTTTACAGTTTGACAGTTACAGCTATACATACCCAGCTTTACATTTTCTCTACATCTGCGGATCGCTTCTATGGCAGCTATATGATATAGTTGTCCGATTTTCATAATATTGTTACCAAAATTCTGAAATAATACTAAAAGCTCATGTACCAAAGTAGATTAAAATACGTTGAAAAACAACGAAGTTATAATTTTTTTCGATTAATTTTCCGATCGTTCCTATGGCAGCTATAAGATATAGTGGTCCGATTTTCATAAAATTTTTAACAAAATTCTGGAATAATATAAAATGGCTATATCTCAAAAATGATTGAATAATATTGAAAAACAGCCAAGTTATAATTTTTTTTCTAAAAATTTATCGAACATTTGTATGTCAGCTATATGATATAGTCGTCCGATCCGGCCTGTTCCGACATATATAGCAGTGAGAGTATATAGAATACTATATGCAAAGTTTCATTCAGATAGCTTTAAAACTGAGGGACTAGTTTGCGTAGAAACGGACAGACGGACAGACGGACATGGCTAGATCGACTCGGCTGTTGATGTTGATCAAGAATATATATACTTTATAGGGTCGGAGAGAACTCCTTCACTGCGTTGCAAACTTCTGACTGAAATTATAATACCCTGCAAGGGTATAAATATATGAAATAAATACATTTTTATGACAATCCACTCATACATACATATACATTTTTGTTTTACAGACTTCTATCATCACAATTGGGAAAAAGCGGTGATAAGCGTTGGTTCTGCAACAAGTGCCTCTCATACTCAACAAATGAGGCCAGAGCTCAGCGCCATGCAGAAAGATGCACCAACATTGTAAGCGAAGCACTTCGAGTGTATACTCGAGCCCACAACGATAGATGTAAGTGAGAAGACGCAAATAGTAAATAAGCATATTCCGATTGCCTTCGCGTATTATATTAAGTGTTCATTTGACCCTACCTTAGAGAAATTTTGTAGATAGTTTAACGTCTGATTTGTCTGCTATTTACGAGAAGTATATGAATTATATAGTGCCCCTTCAAATGAGTGCACAGGATGCTTTTGATTTTGATAAGGCCCTTAACTGCCACATATGTAAGGGAGTTTTAGGAATTGATAGAGTGAGAGATCACTGTCATTTTACAGGGCAATTTCGAGGGGCTGCACATATCGAGTGTAACCTAAAGTATAAGACAGGAGATTTCATACCTGTTTTCTTTCACAATATGTCTAAATACGATGCTCATTTATTTGTGAAAGAACTCGGGGAGATTGAGGGTGAAATTAATATAATTCCCTTGAATAAGGAGGTATATATTTCAATTTCAAAATATATTCCTATAGGAAAAAATAAATTAGAAATTAGATTTTTAGATACTATTCGTTTCATGCCCTCTAGCCTAAACACCCTTGCAGGAACTTTAAATGAAGGAGATTTCAAAGTTCTTTAAAATCAATTTCCAAAAAGCACTGATTTTAGTTTGCTTCGTAGGAAAGGTGTATTTCCCTATGAATATTTAGATTCTGAGCGCAAGCTGATGGAAACTTGTCTCCCACCAAGGAGTGCATTTTTCAGCAAATTAACAGACTCAGAATGTTCTGAAGCTGATTATCTCCATGCAGTTCAGGTTTGGTCCCACTTCAAGTGTAAAACACTTAGAGATTATTTAGAGCTATATTTGAAGACAGACGTTTTGTTGCTGACAGGTGTCTTTCAGAATTTTAGGGCTATGTGTAAAGGTATCTACGAACTCGATCCTGCCCATTATTATACAACTCCGGGCTTCTCATGGGATGCGATGTTGAAGACTACCAAAATATCCCTAGAGTTAATATCGGATATATATTCAAAGTGGAATTCGGGGGGGTTTAGTTCAAAGTAGTCATCGATATACAAAAGCGAACCACAAATACCTCAAAGATTTCGATCCAACTAAGGAATCGGAATATTTGATGTATGTGGACGCGAACAATTTATATGGATGGGCAATGTCTGAACCACTCCCCTATGGCGATTTTAAATGGATGGAACCTTCAGAAATAGAATCATTTAATATTAATTCTATTTCTGAAAGTAGTGAGTATGAATACATTCTAGAGGTCGACTTGAAGTACCCATATGCACTTCACGACCAACACAATGACCTGCCTTTCTGTCCCGCAAATAGACGTCCTTCAAAAAAATCCAAGACTGCAAGTTAATAGCGGATCTTTGCGATAAAAATTAATACATTATGCACTTCAGAACTTTGCAGCAATGCTTACTTTATGGATTGAAACTTGAAAAGATTCACAATATCCTCCGATTCCAGCAAAAACCTTGGCTTAAAGAATATATTGACATTAACACTGCACACAGGACTAGGGCTAAAAGTAATTTCGAAAAAGACTTGTATAAGCTTTAAAACAACAGCGTCTATGGTAAGACGATGGAAAACAGCTTAAAGCGCAAAGATATTCGGATAGTAACAGAATGGGAAGCTCCACCTGTGGGTCCAAAAGGTGGGCGCCCGAGATTATGTGCTAGGGACCTAATAGCTAGATCAAATTTTCACAGTGCAACTAAGTTTACTGAAAACATGTACACAATTCAAATGAATAGGTTGCGTAACGTTTGTGATAAGCCAACATATCTAGGTTTTGTAGTGTTGGAGTTATCCAAATGGAAAATGTATGATTTTCATTACTCTTATATGAAACCAAAATTTTAAGATGCACTGAAATTAAACTATATGGATACAGATTCATTTATCTATTCCATTAAGACAGAGGATTTATATAAGGACATTCGAGATGATATTCAATTAAAATTTGATACATCTGAATACCCTGATGAATTGGCTAGGCAATATGGTTTTCCACAGTGTAACAAGAAGCGCTTAGGGTACTTTAAGGATGAGCTGCATTGCAGGCCAATGACAGAGTTTGTGGGTCTAAGGTCTAAGATGTACGCCTATACAGCGTCAAGTGCAGGTAGCGAGCCCGAAAAATGTGTAAAAAAAAATAAGGGCGTGTAGCGAAGTGCCTTGGAGAAAATTATATTCGAGAAATATAAAAATTGTTTGTTCACAGGACAACAAGAAAGTGATAGCATGTATTTGTTTCGGTCTAGGGGGCATGAAATTAATACATATGTCGCAGATTATTTTGTTAATTCAAATTATAACGATTTTTGTGGGTACACACTTGTTTAATTTATTATTGCTTCTCTGTTCTTTCGTGCGAGGCATACACTGTTTTGCCAACGTAGCCTGGGCGTGGGTATGAAATAGACGGATATTGTTTTCTGAGAACTCACCACACCTGCGTGTGTGTTGCAAGGTAAAGAGGAGTTGAAAATGAATGACACAGCGTTTTTGAGTGGCAAGCAGATTGGTTGAATAATTGAAGAATCATGCCACGCGCCAGGAAACGTTTCGCCGAAAGTCCAGTTGAGGACTCCGATGCTGGATCGTCGTCATCCGAAGTGGGATTACCTCCGCGTCCAGCCCATGATGCAAATCTTCTAACAATTCTGGAGCTGCAAAACCGTAATTTCGCCGAGTTGATAAAGCAAGTACAGTGCTCTCAAAATGAACGAAAAGAGGCAAAAACCATTGTGCTGCCAAAGTTCAACCCTGATTGTGCAGGATCAGACGCGCTGTCCTGGTGTTCAACAGTCGACTACATATTGTCTGAAAACCAGCTCGTGGGCAGCGCTCTTGTAATGGCCCTCAGCAAATCATTGGAGGGCATCGCATCTCACTGGCTCTCGCAGACATGTTTTCCCGGCATTACATGGACGCAGTTTCGAGAATTATTTTTGCAATATTTTTCCGGAACTGAAACTTTGGCCGCGACTGTTATGAATTTGCTAAACGCACGCCCAAAGGAAGGAGAGTGCTTGTCGTTATATGGGAGCAGAATGGTCACCTCACTAATGGCCCGCTGGAAGTCGCTCAGCGTTGAGCAGATTGCAGTATCCGTCACGTTGGCACATGCAGCTTACGACAGACATCAAAAGCCGAAATGAGCTGCATCAGGAACTCAAAGCCTTTTCGTTTGACGCCGGACAGAGACAGCATTCGAGTGACAACGTATCGGCACCAGAAGGAAAAAGAGACACGTGTTACAACTGTGGCAAACCCGGCCACAAGAAGGCGGAATGTCGCTTTAACAAAGAGACAACTCATTTGGAGCAGCCCCGTAGTAGTTAAATAAGCCTGGTTTCGGGACCTTTGATGTCGGTAAAAAGGGTAATAAAAATGCAATTAATGGATTAGCTGTCAAAATTAGAGTGGTTTAGATAATAAAAATGCACTTAGTTAGGGGGAGATATGAACCTGTCATAAGAGGGGGTAATAAAGATGGAATAAATTAGGGTCAGTGCATGTAAAAGGACACTTGAGATCAAGTGTTCAAGGGATTCCCACAGGGATATGGATACGAGTGCGAATGCAACGGAGCGATCCCGGTAGCGACCCCGGATCGATGCACGTGCACCGACGACCCCTCACTTAAAGGGTGAGGCAATTGAAAAAGGGCGCACCGGGGAGATCCTGCACCGACAGGAGTGATCCTGACCCACACGTGTACGTTCACCCACTTAAGGCAATTGAAAAAGGGCGCACGGCGGCGGTCCTGCTCCGCCCGGAGTGATCCTGAGCATCCCGTGTACGTTCACCCACGATCCTCGTTTGAAAAAGGGACAGGGTGTAAGTGAACAAGGGCGCCAGACGTGAACATTCAGGCAACATCCTCACTTGATAAAGGGACGGGGTGTAAGTGAACAAGGGCGCCAGAGTCGAAACATGTTCCCACCCACGACTCAGGACTGTGATTTTCCCTGTGAGATACCTCACTTGAAAAAGGTCACTTGTTTTCCCACTAAAGGGCCGCTGGAAAGAGGATCAGAGCAGTCAAATTTTCCCACCCTCATCCCACCTACACTAGATCAAGTGCGTGCAACAACCTGCTCAATTAGCTCACCAAAGTAGGGATGGTGAAGGATGCACTTGTAACGGTTTCTCAACAGTCGGTGCAATGTGAAACACCCCATCCACCCAAACTCAAATCCACAGTCAATCTGAAAAGTAAAGGCTGCAAAAGAAATATCCCATATCCCATTTCCACCATTAAAAAAATGCTATCAATTTATTTATATTTTTTTTGTAAATATAATTTTATTTTTCAAGTATAATAATCAAAAGCGATGTTCCAAATTAACATACATTTTCATAATTTTTAATGATTTTTGTGAGCGTACAGTAAAGAAATGGCAAGCACATGTATCAACTCCATCCTCGACATTATCATGTGCCCAACAACAAGATGTGAAATATTGCCCATGAATATTAGAAACCAGCGGTGTATCAGCCATCCTTTTATAAAAATATTTGAGCGACTCCTCCAGATATTGCTCATGTTCGGGGAAAATTTGATGTTTAAACATTTTCATGAAATTATTTATTTTTATTACAAGTTGTTGAATGCTATTACTGGTTGAGATGATGTCTTTGTTTTTTAGTGTTAGCATTCTGATGGATCCGTGTACGTCTACTTGCAATGAATTCAAAAATTTAAATGAAGTAATCCTTTCCAAATTGTTAGACGATACGCTGAACCAATCCAGTTAGTGGCGAGTATTCAACTAGTCGATCATGGATGAGAAGGCAATTTGCCTTTGTATTTATCTCACTCGCAACAGTTAGTTCAGTGGAAATCTTTATATCAGTCGCTCCTGATTTGACACTCTCGTTCTGGTATGAGAGATCAACAACCACAATAGGAGCCTTCGACATGAATTCCATCGGAGATAAAAGAGCTCGGGGTTCTCGATTGTAATAGCTCTCTTGAAATTTTGTATACATGTCATACAAGACAGCAAACCGATTCTCATTATATTTAACATTCAAATCCTCATAGGGATATACTTCAGAATTAAGATATACCTTTGCATTTCTCAAATTGTTTGTAATTAGTTCTCCATTCAATGTAAATGCAATAACAGCAAAACGTGGACGTTCTCTATTTGCAGACATCTTGACATTCCATATATGATGTGTTCCCTGAACCAATGTCGGATTTATATAACAATCCCAACTCCGGAATGCGAGTGGGAGGCTAGCTCCACTCTTTACTACATTAAACATTTTAATTTTAGCACTGTCACTTGGAACGATGTGGGGGATCTTCCAACTTATACTATTTATAGCAATATTATGGATTTTTCCATCAACATTTTTCACAAACATATCATCAGGGTTTTTCGTAAGTAACAGAACGAGCTCATGTTTACAGTTTAAGACGACTTTCTTATAGTCTTCAGCGAACCCCATCAACATTTTTAAAGGTACAGAAAAACTGAAATGACCTCCAGAAGGGATATTGTCCCCGCCACTCCACCCTGCATTGCGATAAGCCGCTCCTTCCTGTTGGCCGACTGAGAGAAAGTTCTTAATAGTCGTTGTTATTCCAGTAAAACGTGTCCTATCCAATTCACAACCATTCAACTCATATCTTATTTCATCCAGAAAATAGGCCATGCAATTATTTTTGAGCAAACCGCTAACGCCATTTGTACTAGTCGTTCCTGTATTTGAGTCAATAATTTTGCTAAGCGTTCCTTCAAAATGGAGAAAACTTTCACATGGAAGGACATACAAATCTTGGTTTTGCAAACTGATCCGTACTTCATCATTTGCTTTGAAGTTCTGCTGATATGGATAATATGAATGAAACTCTTTTTTAATAATAGATTCATCGTTATCAGGCTTTTCCTGGACATAAAAGATCTCATTCATTTGAATATTAGTTGATAAACTTTATTTAATATTAAATCCCAACGATTTCAAAATCAATTTATTTTTTAATGTGAGGGCCGGGCGTTGATGTGAAGATGATGGTGCTTTCACTTCAGCTTTAGATTTGATAATGTTATCAAAGGATCGATGAGTACCCCTTTTATTGTAAATAATCATTCTCTCGGTCGTAAGTGGAGACGGATTGATACAGTTTCTCCACGCAAATTAACTAAATCTCCGTCCTGATCAGTTATCCGTATTTCTAGTGTGCTTATTTCTCTGGTGTTCACAGGCAAATAAATCAAATTTCGTGGTGTTATGTTCATTTTATATCCAGGGGGGACATTGATTCCAAATTCATGAAGCACATGATTTGATTTATTCCCTACATATGACCCGCTTATAATGTTGCATTCCAATCTAACAGAATTTATTTTTAAAATATTGACGGGATTATCCGAGATGTAAACTTCTTTCTCATGTGGTCTTAATTTTCGTTTATTAAATCCAAATAAACGACCAATTGATCGTTCATGATTAAAATATACGGTCTCATTTTTAGTAATAACTTGAACTTGTAAAGTGTTGATATTACACTCTATTTTTATACTGTCTTGAAGCTCATACTCCTTGAGCTTATTAATAATATATTTTGAAATATCATCAAACTCATATGAGCCAATTGGTATTTCAATGACTTTGTTCCCAATATGAAATAAGTTGTTCCCCTTATCAACATTCGGTATAGAATTGAATGTATAAAAATCAATTAGAGCACATTCATAATTACGTTTTAGCTCAATTTGTGGGAAAAAATTCTCGCTAAGTACAGATGTATTACCATTTAGAGCTATTGTCAATGATGTAGTCATTATGATGCTTGAGTCTGAACTGACTTTATTCACAATAATATTATTATATTTATATTATCATTATTATATATTCAAGTATAATAAATTGATCGAATCCTTTTCTATATCGTCCAGCTTTCATATCATCGTCTTTAGAGATTACAAGAAATCCAAATTTATCGTCCCAACACTTTCGTGAAATTTCCATGAATGTTTCAAAATTCATATCAAAATGAACATGATCTCGATATATGTGACGAAGGTTCATATCGTCCTGCTTAAACATTATAATAAAATTTGCATTATCTCGTATTAAATGTTTTGGAATATGTGTATACGTTTGACATAAATAGAATGAATCAATATTTCTATGTCGCCCCATACAAAAATAATTGCGAATAGCAGCTTGCTTTTCACACGCTACGTCATCAAACACCATGATGGAATTGTTTTTAGCTTCCTCTGGTGACAAAACGCTGTCATTCGCTGAAAATGTATAATATCCCATTCCTCGTATTGGTTTTACAAGTTTTTCCAAATACTCATATTTCGGTTGATATAAACTCTTTGAATAGACGTATATATTTTCGAATTTCAGGCCGTTTGGGTCCTCGATTAAGGCAATCATCACATTAGTTTTTCCGCTATTGGACGGACCTACCACCAAAGCTCTGATCGTGTTCGGTAGCAGTGAGCTGTGACGCGGATGTTTACTCTCACCATCACCACCACTTTCAATGTTTTTTACTATGATTTTTTTATTTTGTCTTAATAAACGCATGTTTTAGAGATAAGTACTTCATTCAAAGACAACCAGTCGTTAATTGAGGTTGATATAAAATGGGTAAACATTTTTATAATATTACCAGTCATAAATCAAATGTCAAACAGGGTACAGGTCTCATAAATAATTTAATAAACACTCTTCCCTTTGAGGCTCATATACCTGGGTATAATTACTGTGGACCTGGTACGAAGCTAGAGAAACGATTAGCTCGCGGTGATCGGGGTATCAACGGCTTAGACGAAGCTTGTAGGGAACACGATATAGCATATTCAAATACAAAGGATTTGGGGGAACGTCATAAAGCAGACTCGATTTTAATTGATAGGGCTTGGGATCGAGTAAAAGCAGCGGATAGCAGCATTAGTGAGAGGGCTGCATCATATTTTGTTACAAACATGATGAAGCTAAAAAAGAAATTTGGTATGGGAGCAAAGCAACAGAAAAAGAAAGTGGTGAAAAAATCTCTTGCATCAATTATCAAAAAGGCAACCATCGAATTGCGAAAGAATAAGCCACTCGACATATTGAATGCTGTTAAAGTGGCACGCAGTGCAGTATCGAAATCAATGGGATGTAAGAAAAATGTTGTAATTCCACGGGTAATAGCAGTTCCCAAAGTTGGTGGTTTTTTACCATTGGTACCTATTTTAACAGCCCTTAGCGCTGTGGGTAGTTTAGCGTCAGGTAGCGCTGCAATTGTAAAATCAATTAACAATGCAAAGATGGCAAAGGCACAACTTGAGGAAAACCAGAGACATAACAGAAAAATGGAATCTGTATCGTTGGGTAAAGGCTTGTACCTACAACCATACAAGAAAGGTTATGGCATATCATTTTCAAAAAATAATAATAAACAAAAATGTAATCAAAAAAAACTATTAAATGAGCTACCCAAGAGAGCACTTTCCAATTTTGATATATTGAAGTTTGCCTTTAAAAATATTCCACATTTTCGGGGGGTTTCTATGAGAGATGAGATACCCAAAGTACCACATTATTCCGAGTGCGGAATAATAAATTTAGCAGACTCATCATCAGAAGGAACGCATTGGGTGGCGTATTATAAGAAAGGATCAGACTCGTACTACTTTGACAGTTTTGGTAACTTGCAGCCGTCTTTAGAAATAATTAGATATTTAGGGGAAAAAATAAGATATAATTATCAGGGTTTCCAAAAATTTGGTACTTTTAACTGTGGGCATTTATGCCTTAAATTTTTGCTAGACTGTAATTCTTCCCATACCCTTCGTAACCACTTCACATGAAGTGGACACTTTGACCTTTTACAAAGCTAGACGTTCTATCCCTTGAGACCGAATACCATAGTACAAGTGGATAGCAGTGGGAGGAGAAATATGCTCCTTGGCGGGTATAAATTCAGGGACCTCGTCTAGGAAAAATATCATTCAGCGACCAGCAAGCGAGCAGCCACCAGCATCAGCAGCAACAACAGCAGCAGCAACAGCAGCATCATGAACCGTTTCACCACCACCACCACCAGCTCTACCAGCTCCACCAGCTCTACCAGCTCCACCGACTCCAACACCGCATCTAGCTCCAACTCATCCGCCTCATCCAACTCAACCGCCTCCAACCTCCCCACTGGGGTCACGCAGGAGGACATCGATGCCCTTTTGAGGGATATTGAGGAAGACCCTCAGATGCAGGCCTTCAACGCCTGCAGAGTGAAAAGGAAGTTAACTTTTCACAAGCTGCCGATGAATATTCCGTTTCATATTTATTCGGCCAGGCGGGTGACGGGAAGGTACGGCACCAATATTATGGTCGAGCTGGATACCAGAAATGTATTCCTCCCGGAGAGTTTCTCACACCTTAGTGATGAGGTAATCCAAAACATTTCTTCAGGGTCGTATTCTCTCCAAAAGCTGAAGGATGGGAACGTTATAATAGATTTAAGTACAAATTTCAATAATTAAATAAAAAAAAAATTTTATATATATATAAAAAATATTACAAATTTTTTATTGGGAAAAGGGACTTGGGAAAATTCTTTTTCAGCTTTTATATTTCAGATTAAAAATGAAAAAAAAAAATAATAATAAATAAAAAAAAAAATTTATATATATAAAAAATATTACAAATTTTTTATTGGGAAAAGGGACTTGGGAAAATTCTTTTTCAACTTTTATATTTCAGATTAAAAATGAAAACAAAAATAAATAAAAAAAAAAATTTTATATATATATATAAAAAATATTACAAATTTTTATTTGGGAAAAGGGACTTGGGAAATTTATTTTTTTTTCAGCCTTTATATTTCAGTTAAAAAATGAAAACAGACCTGATAAACAGATCAGGTCTGATTATCAGGTCGGTTTATCAGACCTGATACGGTTTATCAGACCTGGTAAACAGATCAGGTCTGATTATCAGGTCGGTTTATCAGACCTGATACGGTTTATCAGACCTGGTAAACAGATCAGGTCTGATTATCAGGTCGGTTTATCAGACCTGATACGGTTTATCAGACCTGGTAAACAGATCAGGTCTGATTATCAGGTCGGTTTATCAGACCTGATACGGTTTATCAGACCTGGTAAACAGATCAGGTCTGATTATCAGGTCGGTTTATCAGACCTGATACGGTTTATCAGACCTGGTAAACAGATCAGGTCTGATTATCAGGTCTGATTATCAGGTCTGATTATCAGGTCGGTTTATCAGATTAGGTATATATGATCATGATTTATTAATTATTTCTCAGTGCATACCGGACTCCGAGACAGATATAACCAGTATTGTTCTTTCGATTGAAACATTCTAAAATTTCATCACAATGAACCAAAATATTTTATCACAATTGAATAAAACTCGAAATGCTTTAAAAAAAAATTTTTTAGAGCTAAAACAATTTAAAAGTCAGAATACTATGGGTTTAGAAGAAACATTTAAGCCGATAACTGAACCGCTAAATGAACTTGTTAATCATACCAAAAAAATTGAGTACAATAAACACAAAGAGGACCAATATGATAAAACTAAGATGGAGATTGAAAATAAAACTCCGCATATGAAAAAGAGGAAACTTACATTTTATACTGCGCCTAACAAAAATTCAAATGCTGAAGAAGATGAATACAATCTATCGGATTGGAGGTTGAAAAGTGCTGAAGAAGATGATTATGAGAATACTCGCAATGATAATAGAGATGATGATGATGATGATGATGATGATGATCAATTTTACTCCCAACCCGCAATAGACGATGATTTTTCATTCTCACCACCCGATCACCACTTAAATAAATCACCTACAATATCAAGCCAAACGTCTCTCCACGCACCAAGTGTATTATCAAGGCAATCCTCCCTCAATTCATCTCCATTGATAGCAACTCAACCTCTGTTTGAAGAGAGCCCGAAAAATTTTAATGTTAGTGAACTGGCACGAGAACGAATTTTGGATAAGACATATGGACCATACAAAAATGAAGCTGGGCAATTAATGTTGGGAAATAACAAAATAAATGTAACCAACAATATAATTGAATTTGATGATGGTCAAAACTGGCGACTCACAAGCGGATTATATTCTTTAATATGTCACCACCTCCCAAATAATTATAATGCAGATGACCTGGAAATATATCGAGAAATATTAATAAAAACAAATGTGTATCGAAGAAATTTTCAACCAAATGGACAAGTGAAAGGAACGAGAGCATTGAAATATTCGAAAATTATTAAACCACTTTTAGCTAAGGTACCCGTCGCCGAATCTACACCCAAAGGGAAAAAAGAAATAATAAGTGGGTCTGGTTTCATGACACTTGAGATGAATAAGCCTAAGTTAATCTACTGGAATGATCCAAATGAATTAGTGGAACGACTTCAGCTCTTAATAGCATCGGAATCAGCAGGCAATCAAAACCACAATAATGAGATTACATCGATAATTGAGGAACTAAGAGAGGCTAAAATTATATTCTAATTAAGTATATAATTATGAAACATTAACAAATAAGATTATAATCATAATGTCCGTTGACAAGTTTGGACGTTTTTTACATGACAAGCAGAACACTAATTTAAAACGATATGAAAAATCTGGGACAGGACTCTTCATAGATACGGATGGAAACTTTAATATTCAGCGAAGGCGCTTAAAAAATGGAGACTTTCCAAAAGAGAATTCGGACTTAGTCATTAAAGAATATGTTGACAAGGCTATACTCGATATAAGAGCATCGCTAATGTCACATCAAGAGGAGTTAATTATTAGTATTCCTGATGTGAGGGCCACCGATATTGAGGATCGTTTAGACAGACTTGAGGTTATTATTTCAAGTATTATTGAAAAAAAAAGGATATTCTAAGTAACTTGTGTGAAAATGAGTAGACGGGGTATTATTAATGAATTACATGCTCCTGCACGAAAACATTTTCTACGTCGGAGAGTTATTACAAAGGGAATAAATTGGTTATGGCAGGCTGACTTGGTGGATATGCAAAAGTACTCTCCCACGAATAAGGGATATCGCTACCTTCTTACAGTTATTGACACCTTCTCAAAGCTCGCCTTTGGTGAAGCACTTAAGTCTAAGACGGCTTCACATGTTTCTGAAGCAATGGAAAAAATTTTCAACTCTGGGTATGGAGTACCTAAGCATCTACAAACAGATGACGGGAAAGAGTTTTTTAACATACAATTTAAGTCGTTGATGAATCGTTATGAAATAAATCATTATTCGACATTTAGTACTCTAAAGGCTTCCATTGTGGAACGATTCAACAGGACATTAAAAGAACTAATGTGGAAGGAGTTTTCTTACAATGGGACCTATAAATGGATCGATATGTATCAAGCCTTAATTAACTTTTACAACAATAAAGTACACAGGACTATAAAAATGGCTCCCGTAGAAGTAAACGCCGAGAATGAGAGGCATATCTTGCAAACGGTGTACAATAATATCAAAATGTTTGCAGGTAGCAAACTGAAAATTGGTGACAATGTTCGAATTTCAAAATATAAGGGAGTTTTTGAAAAAGGATTTACTCCGAATTGGAATGTTGAAATTTTTACAATATACAAAATTCAAAACACTTATCCGGTAACATACCTATTAAAGGACTTGAATGGAAATCCCGTAAAAGGCGGATTCTATAAGGAAGAGCTGAAAAAAACCCGATTTCCCAACACATATCTAGTTGAAAAGGTACTTAAAAGACAAGGCAAAAGAGCACTCGTACGTTGGTTGGGCTTCCCGAAAAGTGACGACAGCTGGATAAATACATCTGAAATTTTGTAATGAAATAAACATACACATACATCACATTTTTTTTTTTTTTATTTTTTTTTTATTTTTTTTTAATTTTTATTTATTTTTAATTTTAACTTTACATTATACATTATATTTTAATCTTAGATCTAAACATTTTGAATAAATTATTTTAGTTTAAAACTTAAATACAATGTTTTATTTACAAATTTGAATTTATATTTTATATCACAAATTCTGGATTTTCTAGTTTAGCTATTTTAATATAATGCCAAATTAAATCTCGTTCATATTCGTCGAGCGCACTGTTTGTTTCATCCAACTTTCTTTTTAAGTCTTCTCTCTTTCTTTCACTCATTATCGCAAGAGTTTCATTATTTAACCCCCGTGCTTTGTCTGCTAGAGTTGAGATACACCCCATAAGTTCCCCTTCTCTTGTCGAATAGTGTCCTATCGCTTTTGTGGCAATTCCGTCTTCACATATTAGCCTCTTATCATCCTTATTATCTAATGTAATTTTTGTAATTTTGTATGTATTAATTTCATGCCCCCTAGACCGAAACAAATACATGCTATCACTTTCTTGTTGTCCTGTGAACAAACAATTTTTATATTTCTCGAATGTAATTTTCTCCAAGGCACTTCGCGTCACGCCCTTATTTTTTTTGACACATTTTTCGGGCTCGCTACCTGCACTTGACGCTGTATAGGCGTACATCTTAGACCTTAGACCCACAAACTCTGTCATTGGCCTGCCATGCAGCTCATCCTTAAAGTACCCTAAGCGCTTCTTGTTACACTGTGGAAAACCATATTGCCTAGCCAATTCATCAGGGTATTCAGATGTATCATATTTTAATTGAATATCATCTCGAATGTCCTTATATAAATCCTCTGTCTTTATGGAATAGATAAATGAATCTGTATCCATATAGTTTAATTTCAGTGCATCTTGAAATTTTGGTTTCATATAAGAGTAGTGAAAATCGTACATTTTCCATTTGGATAACTCCAACACTACAAAACCTAGATATGTTGGCTTATCACAAACGTTACGCAACCTATTCATTTGAATTGCGTACATGTTTTCAGTAAACTTAGTTGCACTGTGAAAATTTGATTTAGCTATTAGGTCCCTAGCACATAATCTCGGACGCCCACCTTTTGGACCCACAGGTGGAGCTTCCCATTCTGTCACTATCCGAATATCTTTGCGCTTTAAGCTGTTTTCCATCGTCTTACCATAGACGATGTTGTTTAAAAGCTTATACAAGTCTTTTTCGAAGTTACTTTTAGCCCTAGTCCTGTGTGCAGTGTTAATGTCAATATATTCTTTAAGCCAAGGTTTTTGCTTGAATCGAAGGATATTGTGAATCTTTTCAAGTTTCAATCCATTAAGGGGGGATATACATGTAAACTAAATTTTTTTGGGCAAATTTTTTTTTTTTGTTTAAAAAATAGTTTATTACTTAAAGAATATACTGTGTAAGTTTCAATATCGAATTCCAACTTGAAGTGCCTCAAATCAAGTATGCACGCAAGGTATACAAGTGTTAACGTGAGCGCATCAAAAACTTTATACGTCTTTTTCTCAGCTTTTAAATTTTGCATTTTTACCTATGCTTTGGACACGATTCACAAAAAACTACGTAACATATCGCAGTGAATCAAAAAGATTATGATCAGTATGAAATCGTCTTCTATTTGAACCTACATGGTTGTTATAAAACGGAGTATTACTATTTTTTAAGAGGGTGGGAAGTGAAAACTGATCACCTGAAAATGCCATTTTTTCCTTCAAATCAAAATTTAATTTTTTTGTCTCGATTTCTTTTTAGTTTTTTAGGTTCAAATAGAAGATACAGGTGTAATGAATACAAAAAAATTTAGTTTACGGATTTTGGACAGGAATTACGAGCTCTATCGTGTCCATAGCACGGCAACTCAAAGCTCGAGGCGCTACGGCATATGTTCCATAAATCCGCCATTTTGTAAAATATTGTTTATAACTAATTTTTTTTATCATCTATGATTCTACTTTTAACTATATCCAAAGTTTCACGACGATTGCTTGACTATTTCTTATAAAAAAAAATTCACGAAAAATGACCAAATTTTGACCGCTTACATGTATATCCCCCCTTAAGTAAGCATTGCTGCAAAGTTCTGTAGTGCATAATGTATTTATTTTTATCGCAAAGATCCGCTATTAACTTTGCAGTCTTGGATTTTTTTGAAGGACGTCTATTTGCGGGACAGAAAGGCAGGTCATTGTGTTGGTCGTGAAGTGCATATGGGTACTTCAAGTCGACCTCTAGAATGTATCCATACTCACTACTTTCAGAAATAGAATTAATATTAAATGATTCTATTTCTGAAGGTTCCATCCATTTAAAATCGCCATAGGGGAGTGGTTCAGACATTGCCCATCCATATAAATTGTTTGCATCCACATACATCAAATATTCCGATTCCTTAGTTGGATCGAAATCTTTGAGGTATTTGTGGTTCGCTTTTGTATATCGATGACTACTTTGAACTAAACCCCCCCGAATTCCACTTTGAATAAATGAAATCATGTCTATATCCGATATTAACTCGAGGGATATTTTGGTAGTCTTCAACATCGCATCCCATGAGAAGCCCGGAGTTGTATAATAATGGGCAGGATCGAGTTCGTAGATACCTTTACAGATAGCCCTAAAATTCTGAAAGACATCTGTCAGCAACAAAACGTCTGTCTTCAAATATAGCTCTAAATAATCTCTAAGTGTTTTACACTTGAAGTGGGACCAAACCTGAACTGCATGGAGATAATCAGCTTCAGAACATTCTGAGTCTGTTAATTTGCTGAAAAATGCACTCCTTGGTGGGAGACAAGTTTCCATCAGCTTGCGCTCAGAATCTAAATATTCATAGGGAAATACACCTTTCCTACGAAGCAAACTAAAATCAGTACTATTTGGAAATTGATTTCGAAGAACTTTGAAATCCCCTTCATTTAAAGTTCCTGCAAGGTTGTCTAGGCTAGAGGGCATGAAACGAATAGTATCTAAAAATCTAATTTCTAATTTATTTTTTCCTATAGGAATATATTTTGAAATTGAAATATATACCTCCTTATTCAAGGGAATTATTTTAATTTCACCCTCAATCTCCCCGAGTTCTTTCACAAATAAATGTGCATCGTATTTAGACATATTGTGAAAGAAAACAGGTATGAAATCTCCTGTCTTATACTTTAGGTTACACTCGCTATGTGCAGCCCCTCGAAATTGACCTGTAAAATGACAGTGATCTCTCACTCTATCATTTCCTAAAACTCCCTTACATATGTGGCAGTTAAGGGCCTCATCGAAATCATAAGCATCCTGTGCACTCATTTGAAGGGGGACTATATAATTCATGTACTTCTCGTAAATAGCAGACAAATCAGACGTTAAACTATCTACAAAAGTGCGCCCGACATTTGAACCTGTCTTTGAAACATATTTGTCTAAGGCAGGGTCAAATGAACACTTAATATAATACCCGAAGGCAATCGGAATATGCTTATTTACTATTTGCGTCTTCTCACTTACATCTATCGTTGTGGGCTCGAGTATACACTCGAAGTCGGCATACACAGCAAAGGGTACCTCCAGCTGGCGGTTAATATGGTCGAATTTGATGACATCTCCTTCCTTGGGTGCTTCGCTCACAATGTTGGTGCATCTTTCTGCATGGCGTTGTGCTCTGGCCTCATTTGTTGAGTATGAGAGGCACTTGTTGCAGAACCAACGCTTATCACCGTTTTTTCCCTATTGTGATGATAGAAGTCTGTAAAACAAAAATGTATTTATATGTATAAGTGGATTGACATAAAAATATAATTATTTCATATATTTTTTTGATATATTTATGTTTTTTCTTACCCGGACATATTTTTAATCCACATGTAATGGCCATAATTATCGGGGGTTGGTCCATCGAGGAAAAGCATATTTACGTGGTTCTCCTTCTCCTTTCCATTTGAATATAGTGGGCCGTATACGGTGTCCTTCTCCTCATCATACCCAAACACATTTACACTTATGTGAGGGTTTTGAAGCACGAAATTGTCAATGCTCTTTATTTTCATCGGGAACGTCAACCCAGTAAAATCGATTTTTATATTATTGGTGTGGATAATTGGTGATTTAATATCCACACCATAGGCATTGCACCTTTCTCCTTTCTCTTTTAAGGGGTTAAGTGCTGAGACTATTGCCCACTTGAAGCAGAAAACATCCCTATTCTGCACATTGATGCATGCTCTGCGTTTTTTAAGAGAGGGAGGGAGATCGAAATACTCAGATCCCTTGAGAGGAACACATTGCATCATGTTCAACTCGACCCTAACTATGCGTGTTAGGGTCCATCCACTGTCCTTCTCTTGGAACTCACCCATTTTCGTAATAATGGCTTCAGTGTGGGAATTATATAAATCGGATAAATTTGAGCCAATCGTAAGCAGAGTCATCTTACTCTGAAACGATTTCATTTCCACTTGTGTTTCATGTTCTTTAATTAACATGTATTCTGCAAACAGTTCAAAATTTATTTTTGAAGCTGTGTGGAACGATAGCACTCTTTCGATATGAGGGAGTAGCGCTTGGCCCGCTTCATTTAGGAATTCAACAGGAATCCTAAGAGCTGCTCCCTCATTTATGAACATATACTGAAGGATGCGTCCCTTGTATCCATCGATGATTTGCTTTACACTCCCATCCAGGGGTCGGGTAGCAAAATATTTGTGCTGCTCCGTCCGCACATGGTTGTGCCATTGAGTTGATAGGGGTAGGTATCGCTGGCAGGAGTTGCAATAAATTGCATTCATGTTGTTGTTGATGATGTTGTTGTTGTTGGCGTACATTTTTGTATTTGTTTGTTTTTAAAAACTTTTGGTTTTTTGTTATTAATTTTTTTAAGATTTTTGGTTTTGTTCGTTTTTGATTGTTTTAAAAAACTTTTGGTTTTTGTTATTAATTTTTTTTAAGGTTTTTGGTTTTGTTTGTTTTTGATTGTTTTTAAAAACTTTTGGTTTTTTGTTATTAATTTTTTTAAGGTTTTTTTCGATTTTGTGTATTTTGTAAATAATATTTTACAAACTTTTTTACACTTTGCACTTGTTTTTTATTTCACTTTGAAATTTTCGGTTGCGGTTGCGGCGGCGGTTGATGGTGACGGTTGAGACACAAACTAGGAGTGATTCTTAAGTCACAACTACTCTTTTCGTAGACCCGCAAAACGAACAACAAACAAATACGAAAAATGTGGGACAAACACTTGATGTCCATTCCCAACCTTTCCATCCTTTTTTGAAGTGTGATCCAACTTCGTTGAGAAACCGTTACAAGTGCATCCTTCACCATCCCTACTTTGGTGAGCTAATTGAGCAGGTTGTTGCACGCACTTGATCTAGTGTAGGTGGGATGAGGGTGGGAAAATTTGACTGCTCTGATCCTCTTTCCAGCGGCCCTTTAGTGGGAAAACAAGTGACCTTTTTCAAGTGAGGTATCTCACAGGGAAAATCACAGTCCTGAGTCGTGGGTGGGAACATGTTTCGACTCTGGCGCCCTTGTTCACTTACACCCCGTCCCTTTATCAAGTGAGGATGTTGCCTGAACGTTCACGTCTGGCGCCCTTGTTCACTTACACCCCGTCCCTTTATCAAGTGAGGATGTTGCCTGAACGTTCACGTCTGGCGCCCTTGTTCACTTACACCCTGTCCCTTTTTCAAACGAGGATCGTGGGTGAACGTACACGGGATGCTCAGGATCACTCCGGGCGGAGCAGGACCGCCGCCGTGCGCCCTTTTTCAATTGCCTTAAGTGGGTGAACGTACACGTGTGGGTCAGGATCACTCCTGTCGGTGCAGGATCTCCCCGGTGCGCCCTTTTTCAATTGCCTCACCCTCTAAGTGAGGGGTCGTCGGTGCACGTGCATCGATCCGGGGTCGCTACCGGGATCGCTCCGTTGCATTCGCACTCGTATCCATATCCCTGTGGGAATCCCTTGAACACTTGATCTCAAGTGTCCTTTTACATGCACTGACCCTAATTTATTCCATCTTTATTACCCCCTCTTATGACAGGTTCATATCTCCCCCTAACTAAGTGCATTTTTATTATCTAAACCACTCTAATTTTGACAGCTAATCCATTAATTGCATTTTTATTACCCTTTTTACCGACATCAAAGGTCCCGAAACCAGGCTTATTTGACTACTCCCCGTAATCAACAATCTGGATATAAAGGAGCAAAAGATCTATCATCCGTGATCTGTTATAAATGTGGAAAATCTGGACATGTTTCTACGGTATGCCCGGATCGTCAGAAGCGTTAACTGGTCACGAGCAATACAATCAAAGATGCGAACATATGCACCGTACTTGACCCATAGGAACGTTGCTGCAGTTTGGTGAGTCGTTCCAATTTTACTTCGACTCCGTGTGTCCGCTCATCAAAGAGACTGTGTTCTCGAGATTATTAAAAATAAACAACAACAATATGTTTTGATTTGTGAGCGTTATTTTTATGTCTTATTTTACGTAGCTCTACGTAGTTCATATTAAGTACGACGCTCCGATTGGTTGCGAAATTTTGAGTAGGGGCATCGGCGTAACAATTACATCAAGCGCACTTATGGTTAATGAAAAAAAAAAAATAGGAAGAGGACCGTTTTAAGTGACAGAAATATTAGGAGATTGGTATAGACTTGAGGAATTAAATAATAATTATTGAGACGTATGCCTAAGAAGGGGATTACCACGGAATTTGGTGGTGATGAAGAGAATTGGATGATGAAGGTGGTGATGGAGAGACCACGGAATTGAATGATGAAGGTGGTGATGAAGAGACCACGGAACTGGATGATGAAGGTGGTGATGGAGAGACCACGGAATTGAATTATGAAGGTGGTGATGAAGAGACCACGGAATTGAATAATGAAGGTGGTGATAAAGGTGCTACAGATCAAGCCGGTGAGGGCTGTGATTTTGAAGTAGAATGAAGACGTGTCATGACACGCCCGAATAAGTTCCAGGTTTCAGAACTTTATGTGCAGGTGGGTGCCCGAGTTATGTGGTTCGCCATTTGTTGCAGGAAGGCTGAAATTTTGGTAACGTTCGATGAATTGTTATTTGGCCGGCCTGTGGACTAAATTGCGAGCTATTTCGGATGGCCGGTTTGTCTGGAAATGAGCTGTGGGCTAAACTAACTCAATTATTGACTGACCAGTTTATCTTGTGGATGACTGTGTGCTAGTGGTTGGCATGATGTTTGAAAACGAATGAATTGTTTGGACTTAAGTTTGTGGTAATCCGGATCTCATGGCATAAGTTGTTTAAAAGTAAGAAATAAGAAGTCTAAGAGAAAACTTTAAAATAGTTTGTTTGATTCTGATTCTGAAATGATCTAAGAAAATGTAATGAAGAAAGAAGAAGAAATGTAATGAAGAAAGAAACTTGAATGAAGATAAGAGAATGAATTTGTAAAACCGTTATGTTATAGACTCACGAGGACGTGAGATATGTCAGGAAGGCCGTGTCGCAGATTATTTTGTTAATTCAAATTATAACGATTTTTGTGGGTACACACTTGTTTAATTTATTATTGCTTCTCTGTTCTTTCGTGCGAGGCATACACTGTTTTGCCAACGTAGCCTGGGCGTGGGTATGAAAGAGACGGATATTGTTTTCTGAGAACTCACCACACCTGCGTGTGTGTTGCAAGGTAAAGAGGAGTTGAAAATGAATGATACAGCGTTTTTGAGTGGCAAGCAGATTGGTTGAATAATTGAAGAATCATGCCACGCGCCAGGAAACGTTTCGCCGAAAGTCCAGTTGAGGACTCCGATGCTGGATCGTCGTCACATACAAAATTTCAAAAATAACATTAGATAATAAGGATAATAAGAGGCTAATATGCGAAGACGGGATTGCCACAAAAGCGATAGGACACTATTCGACAAGAGAAGGGGAACTTATGGGGTGTATCTCAACTCTAGCAGACAAATCACGGTGGTTAAATAATGAAACTCTTGCGATAATAAGTGAAAGAAAGAGAGAAGACTTAAAAAGAAAGTTGGAGGAAACAAACAGTGCGCTCGACGAATATTAACGAGATTTAATTTGGCATTATATTAAAATAGCTAAACTAGAAAATCCAGAATTTGTGATATAAAATATAAATTCAAATTTGTAAATAAAACATTGTATTTGAGTTTTAAATTAAAAAAAAATTATTCAAAATGTTTACATCTAAGATTAAAATATAATGTATAATGTAAAGTTAAAATTTAAAAAAAATAATAATAAAAAAAATAGAAATAAAAAAAAAAAGATGTGTTGTATGTGTATGTTTACTTCATTACAAAATTTCAGATGTATTTATCCAGCTGTCGACACTTTTCGGGAAGCCCAACCAACGTACGAGTGCTCTTTTCCCTTGTCTTTTTAGTACCTTTTCAACTAGATAAGTGTTGGGAAATTGGGTTTTTTTCAGCTCTTCCTTATAGAATCCGCCTTTTACGGGATTTCCATTCAAGTCCTTTAATAGGTATGTTACCGGATAAGTGTTTTGAATTTTGTATATTGTAAAAATTTCAACATTCCAATTCGGAGTAAATCCTTTTTCAAAAACTCCCTTATATTTTGAAATTCGAACATTGTCACCAATTTTCAGTTTGCTACCTGCAAACATTTTGATATTATTGTACACCGTTTGCAAGATATGCCTCTCATTCTCGGCGTTTACTTCTACGGGAGCCATTTTTATAGTCCTGTGTACTTTATTGTTGTAAAAGTTAATTAAGGCTTGATACATATCGATCCATTTATAGGTCCCATTGTAAGAAAACTCCTTCCACATTAGTTCTTTTAATGTCCTGTTGAATCGTTCCACAATGGAAGCCTTTAGAGTACTAAATGTCGAATAATGATTTATTTCATAACGATTCATCAACGACTTAAATTGTATGTTAAAAAACTCTTTCCCGTCATCTGTTTGTAGATGCTTAGGTACTCCATACCCAGAGTTGAAAATTTTTTTCCATTGCTTCAGAAACATGTGAAGCAGTCTTAGCCTTAAGTGCTTTGCCAAAGGCGAGCTTTGAGAAGGTGTCAATAACTGTAAGAAGGTAGCGATATACATTATTCGTGGAAGAATACTTTTGCATATCCACCAAGTCAGCCTGCCATAACCAATTTATTCCCTTTGTAATAACTCTCCGACGTAGAAAATGTTTTCGTGCAGGAGCATGTAATTCATTAATAAAACCCCGTCGACTCATTTTCACACAAGTTACTTAGAATATCCTTTTTTTTTTCAATAATACTTGAAATAATAACCTCAAGTCTGTCTAAACGATCCTCAATATCGGTGGCCCTCACATCAGGAATACTAATAATTAACTCCTCTTGATGTGACATTAGCGATGCTCTTATATCGAGTATATCAACATATTCTTTAATGACTAAGTCCGAATTCTCCTTTGGAAAGTCTCCATTTTTTAAGCGCCTTCGCTGAATATTAAAGTTTCCATCCGTATCTATGAAGAGTCCTGTCCCAGTTTTTTCATATCGTTTTAAATTACTGTTCTGCTTGTCATGTAAATAACGTCCAAAGTAGAAAGGATTTGCGGGTCCTTGGCCAGTTACGCAGGGGGTGGGGGGGTCATTAGTCACGCATGACTGCGAACGAGGGGTGCGGAGGGTCATTAGTCACGCATGACTGCGCGCGAGGTGGCGCAGGTGTCCTAATTAGCATAAAAAATCAATTAATTATTAAGGGGAAGGGGTTTAGGGTAAGATCCTCCCCCTCATTATTTTATGCATGCAGGATCATGTGCAGTTTTGTGTGTTGTTAAGCGTGAGAAACTGATTGGGAGGGGTTAAAGGGATAAGGTGTGTGTGTTCAAGCATGGGAATTTGTGGGATTTTGTGAAGGAGGGAGGGATGAGACATAAGGAATTTGTGAGAATTTGTGAAGGAGGGAGGGATGAGGCATAATGCGTAGGAATTTATTAGGGTTAGTTATTGTGCGTATCCGGCTTGTGTTAATGTGTTTCAATTAGGATAACAGGTGTGTAAGTCACCCCAGTTATTTAACTTGTCTAAACGTGTAATACCTTGTAACGGTTTTGTTTCTGTTGTCATGCGTGAGAATTTGTGAGATCGTGTGGTGGTAGATGGGGTGAGTTCTCATGCTTGTGTGTAGCTTGTGCCAAGAAATTTCTAGCGAGGGTTGTTGTGAGACCTGTTGATCTATGAATTTGTAAGATCGTGTGTGTGGCTCGTGTCTACCCAGGCCTGCTTGTGTGTTTTAATTGGTGGAAAGTAGATTCAATTAACTTGGCTAAACATTAATTTGAAGGTATTTTCTAGTTATGTGCATATAGGATGAGTATATGTATGACATAAGTGGAGAGTAGATGATGATATAGAAGGTTATAGATGTGTGTATATGAATATCACCACCTTAATAGTGAGAAGGTATTCCGTGGGAAAGGGTGGGCGATCGTAAACGTTTAAATTAATAAAGAAAGCATGTGTAAGGAATCGAAGAAATTTGAATATATCCCAAAATATCTTCAAGACTTTCCCACACCGCATGAAAGAAAGAGTTGTGTGCATGTGAGGGTGGATGATCGCAGATGTTTGAATTAATAGAGAAAGCATGTGAACTAAAAGACACATTTTCTAGGAAACAAAAAATGTATCCTAAATATTCTTAAGACTTTCCCACACCTTTTATAACAAAGAGTTGTGTGTAAGGGTGGAGGATCTTAAGTGTTTCAACCCCACCATCCTATGTGTAACATATGTGGATGTTACCTTAAATGAGCATAATTTCGGGGAGCTAACCTTTCTAATAGAAAAGGGATGTGAACAAAAAGAGAAATTTGAAGAACACATAAGAATTTAAACATACCCCCTTAAGACTTTCTCACGCACATTCATAGAAATAAGGAAAGGGGTACTTTCTAAACCCCCAAAAAGTCATCTTGGGAAGTGCATTTCGGGAAATGGTTTTAGTTTTAAAAAACATTCGCTCGCGTTAAGATATTTTTCTTCGTCTCGAAAATTTCTCTCGGTCTCCAATAAGACATTTTTTGTAAAGTGAAAACTCGACCAAGTGTTTAAAAAAATATATATCAAAAAATAAGAAACTGAAAAATGCAAAGTGAAAGTGAACTGAATAATGTAAATAGTGCTGTGTTGTACTATTGACCAAATCAGAAAAAAAATAATAAAAACAAATAAATTAAAAAACAAACAAAAGGGAAACTTAAAAAAATTATTTAAACTGTTTGTAAATAGTGCTATGCTGTGCTATTGACCAAATCAAAAAATAAAATAATAAAAACAAGAAAGGAAGCTAACTTCGGCACACCGAAGTTTGTATACCCTTGCAGATTGGTTTTGATGTTTATATTATAAATTTAAATGCTGAAAACACTCACAAAACAGAGTTTCTTTACATTTTACCTATTCTTATTATGTTTACAGTTTGACAGTTACAGTTTAACATTCCCAGCTTTACATTTTCTCCACATTTACCGATCGTTTATATGGCAGCTATATGATATAGTTGTCCGATTTTCATGAAATTTATACCAAAATTCTAGAATAATAAAATAAGCTTATATCTAAAAGTAGATAAGAATATGTTGAAAAACAACGAATTATAATTTTTTTCCTATTCATTTTCCGATCGTTCCTATGGCAGCTATAAGATATAGTCGTCCGATTTTCATAAAATTTTTACCAAAATTCTGAAATAATATAAAATGGCTATATCTCAAAAATGATGCAAAAATATTGAAAAACAGCTAAGTTATAATTTTTTTTCTAAAAATTTATCGAACATTTGTATGGGAGCTATATGATATAGTCGTCCGATCCGGCCCGTTCCGACATATATAGCAGTGAGAGTACATATAAGACTCTATGCAAAGTTTCATTCAGATAGCTTTTAAACTGAGGGACTAGTTTGCGTAGAAACGGACAGACGGACAGACGGACATGGCTAGATCGACTCGGCTGTTGATGCTGATCAAGAATATATATACTTTATAGGGTCAGAAACGTCTCCTTCACTGCGTTGCAAACTTCTGACTGAAATTATAATACCCTGCAAGGGTATAACAAACAAACAAAAGGGAAATTTAAAAAATTATTTAAACTGTTTGTAAATAGTGCTGTGCTGCGCTATTCAAAAAAAAAATCGATCAAGTGAATTAAAAACATAAAATAAAAAAAAACAACAACAACGAAAATGTATCGATTCTGTGAAAAGTGCAATATGCCCACAAATTCCCCTGCTGAGTGGAATCAGCATGTGCGAACGGAGAAGCATAAAATGAATGCTATTGAACCCGTAGATTCCCGGGTCAAAAAAGTAGCAGATGGATTTCGAGGGAGGATCCTTCACTACCTGTTCGAGAATACGCAGGCAGGAGTGATATTCCCAGCATCATTTCTTCGAGAGGCAGGAGACGCATTTCTGCCTCATTTAGCAACAATTTTAGAAAGCTATGCATCCGTAAAAGTTAATTTTGAACTTTTCGGCTTGTAAAGGCTATTAAAAGATGAAGAGGAGTGTATGGAGATGAAGTCATTTCAATCGAAAATGACAATTCTCTCCATGCACTCAGACATTAACAATGAATATGAAGACCACATGGAGAAAATAATTGGAAAAATGGATGAGTTCCAAGAGAGGGATAGTGGATGGACATTGGTCCACATCGCTCGGCTTGAGATGAATGTGAACCAATATTCACTAATAAGAGGATCGTCATTTATCGAGCTACCCAAGGCACTGGAAAATAAAGCACCCATTGTGAATGTAAGAAACTTGAATGATGAGTTTTGTTTCAAGTGGACGATAATTGCGGCAATCATGAACAAATCAACCAAACGGAGTAGATGCAGCGGGTATAGGGTTAACATTGAAGATGATGTTATCACCCTCCAAAACGGGTACCAATTGGATTTCAGTGGATTGGAGTTCCCTCTCAACCCCCGACATATCACGGATTTTATGAAAAAAAACCTGGAGCTGAGCATATCTGTTTTTGGATATGATGATGGATTAATTTATGGCCCCATTTTTTACCCACCTGAGGTAAAACCCCGCCACATAAATATGCTGCTTTTGGAGGAAGGAAATAAAGCGCACTACACATGGATCACAAATCTTTCAGGGTGAGTCCTATTTATTATTTTTATTATTTTCCTATTTTTATTATTTTATTATATATATATATAGTGACATATCCACAGTCCCATAGACTCTGTCTACGCCTACTTTACACACCACACAATACACAATATTGTAATACCCTGTAACACAAACACACTTGCCCAATACACCCTTTGCTACCCTAGCTTATATCCATACACATCAGATAGCAACCGCCGGATGTTTATAAGAATTCCAAAGCCAAAGCTAGCGGAATAAACCCAGGCTTTACACAAAGGATGCAATCTGAAACTCTAAACAAACTCCAAACAGTCCCTTCTGTAGACTAAACAATTATGACTTAAGTCATCACACGTTCAAAGTTCGGACTCGCCAAAGTCGAAAACAAAAATATTAGATTTCAATAAACAATCGAAAATCAAAGAGCACTTATATCCAAGAGCGAATGCACTTGAATCTAAGAGAAGATTAATTATCAACTCCAAGCTCTCTCCTAAATCCTCTCCAGAACTTTAAAGTTTAAATCCATATCTGAAAGCTCGAGACCGAGGCTTGAACGTCAATCTATCCAGATCAATTAATGGAGTTCAGTTTAAGACCTAAAAGATTTAGGTTGGTGTTCTTCAAAATAAAATAACTTGTAAAACCAATATTCAGTTAAATAAAGTTTATATTTTTTTAACTTATGAATATCGCAAGTATTTAATTGGCGCAGTCGGTAGGATCCTAAAATAAAAGAGTCCTTAAAATACGGTACTGGTGTAACTAAAAAGGATATGCTATATGACTAGCTGTCCTAACACTAGCGAATTTTAAAAGTGATTCTAAAAAATAGTGATCCGCAGAAGAATCTACGTGATTCAAAGTGTCAAAAAAATCCCGTGCGGTCGGAAAAATAAAATCAACAATTATTTAATTCCGTGAGAAAAACTGAAAATCCCGTGAGGTCAGAAAATAAATTCTGCAAATAAATAATATAACCAATCAATAAACTTACCAAACAACAAAATATAAAACATGGCAGTTCCACAATTATCTGAAGTACACCTAAATCAATTGCTGGCGCAAATAAAGGAGTTACATTACTACGATGGAACTCCAGGAAAGCTGTCTGGCTTTATTAGCCAGGTGGACCAGTTATTGTCGCTTTACCCTACTCAAGATGCACGCCAAGCACACGTAATCTACGGAGCAATCAGGAGAGTCATCGTTGATGACGCACTAGAGGCAATAACTCAAGCAGGAGCAACAGCGTGGACCGATATGAGGACAGCCCTGGCGACATCATTCAAGGATCATCGTCCATACGTAACCTTGATGAAACAACTGGAGGAGACTACCTATCCAGGCAGTATTAGTAAGTTTATTGAACGTTTAGAAAGTCAGGTTAGAAATATATTTGATAAGCTAGAATTGGAGAGTGACCCTGTGGCAAAGTCCAATTATTCAGAAATGCTAAAAACCACAATAAAAACGACAATCGATAGAAAACTTCCGGACAGGATGTACATGTCACTAGCAAGAAAAGACATAGATACCATTCCTAAATTAAAACAAGCCACAATGGAGTTGGGTCTTTACGACTCAAATCCAATGGATAGTTTTTCGAAATCGAGCTGGCAAGGTCGCAAAAGCGGGGGGAATAAGAATCAGAAGAATAATCAAAGATATTATAATAATAAATATAATCACCCCAGTAATTATCACAATTCTACTAACCAAAATTATTCTACACAAAACACTAACCAGAATAATCAAAATCAAAACAATTCTCGTAATACTAACCCGAGTAACCAAACTATTCCACCAAATCAAAGGGGAAATTATAATACATGCAGAGATGGTTTAACTCAGGCTAGGCAGAACAACCCCCTTAATTTCCAACCTTCAACATCTAACAATGCTAATAATAGCGGAGGTGTCAAGAGGCAGAGGGAAAGTTCAAGCGGACAAAGCCGCATGGACGTAAATTTTCATCAAGATGCCTCGGAGACACAGGAATTAGAAGAGGAAGGGTCGGTCCATTTTTAAAAATTACATATGAAAATAAGCTTTATAAGGGCATGGTTGACACAGGGTCTTCCATCAATATCATAAAGGAAAACTTTGCAAAAGTAAAAGAAAGTACAGAAAAATTATCGGTATACACTATAATGGGGCCAATAAAATTGGTAAAAAGCATCAAATTAAAACCCAGTGCTGTGTGTCCGTCCGAACAAAAATTTTATGTGCACAATTTTTCCGAAAATTATGATTTCCTGTTAGGTCGCCCTTATCTAGAAAACACCAAAGCAAAAATTGATTACGAGAAGGAGACAGTAACTTTGGGGTCCAAAACCTATAAGTTCTGTTTCGAGGAAGAAAAGGGCGAGACCGCATCTACAAAATGCCTCGACCCAAAACTTAAAAATGAGCTTGCATCTGCAGAACAGCTCATGGATAAAATTGCACCTACAAAAGGAGCAAAATCCAAATCAAAGAAGGAGAAGACCGCACCATCAAAGTGCCTTACTCCAGTTAAAGACTTAAAGGGCCAGAAAGAAAACAAAATTGACCCTAAGTCCGTTGACAACGATATAGTCAGCTTCGCGGTTGAAAACGAGTTACGCGAATGCAATAAATATAGACTCGAACACCTAAATGTTGAAGAGGTTGAGTGTTTGAAGAAGGTTCTCTATGAATATAGGGACATTCAGTACAAAGAAGGTGAAAATTTGACTTTCACAAGTACTATCAAACACGTTATCCAAACTCAACATGAGGACCCAGTTTACCGAAAACCCTAAAGATTTAGGTTGGTGTTCTTCAAAATAAAATAACTTGTAAAACCAATATTCAGTTAAATAAAGTTTATATTTTTTTAACTTATGAATATCGCAAGTATTTAATTGGCGCAGTCGGTAGGATCCTAAAATAAAAGAGTCCTTAAAATACGGTACTGGTGTAACTAAAAAGGATATGCTATATGACTAGCTGTCCTAACACTAGCGAATTTTAAAAGTGATTCTAAAAAATAGTGATCCGCAGAAGAATCTACGTGATTCAAAGTGTCAAAAAAATCCCGTGCGGTCGGAAAAATAAAATCAACAATTATTTAATTCCGTGAGAAAAACTGAAAATCCCGTGAGGTCAGAAAATAAATTCTGCAAATAAATAATATAACCAATCAATAAACTTACCAAACAACAAAATATAAAACATGGCAGTTCCACAATTATCTGAAGTACACCTAAATCAATTGCTGGCGCAAATAAAGGAGTTACATTACTACGATGGAACTCCAGGAAAGCTGTCTGGCTTTATTAGCCAGGTGGACCAGTTATTGTCGCTTTACCCTACTCAAGATGCACGCCAAGCACACGTAATCTACGGAGCAATCAGGAGAGTCATCGTTGATGACGCACTAGAGGCAATAACTCAAGCAGGAGCAACAGCGTGGACCGATATGAGGACAGCCCTGGCGACATCATTCAAGGATCATCGTCCATACGTAACCTTGATGAAACAACTGGAGGAGACTACCTATCCAGGCAGTATTAGTAAGTTTATTGAACGTTTAGAAAGTCAGGTTAGAAATATATTTGATAAGCTAGAATTGGAGAGTGACCCTGTGGCAAAGTCCAATTATTCAGAAATGCTAAAAACCACAATAAAAACGACAATCGATAGAAAACTTCCGGACAGGATGTACATGTCACTAGCAAGAAAAGACATAGATACCATTCCTAAATTAAAACAAGCCACAATGGAGTTGGGTCTTTACGACTCAAATCCAATGGATAGTTTTTCGAAATCGAGCTGGCAAGGTCGCAAAAGCGGGGGGAATAAGAATCAGAAGAATAATCAAAGATATTATAATAATAAATATAATCACCCCAGTAATTATCACAATTCTACTAACCAAAATTATTCTACACAAAACACTAACCAGAATAATCAAAATCAAAACAATTCTCGTAATACTAACCCGAGTAACCAAACTATTCCACCAAATCAAAGGGGAAATTATAATACATGCAGAGATGGTTTAACTCAGGCTAGGCAGAACAACCCCCTTAATTTCCAACCTTCAACATCTAACAATGCTAATAATAGCGGAGGTGTCAAGAGGCAGAGGGAAAGTTCAAGCGGACAAAGCCGCATGGACGTAAATTTTCATCAAGATGCCTCGGAGACACAGGAATTAGAAGAGGAAGGGTCGGTCCATTTTTAAAAATTACATATGAAAATAAGCTTTATAAGGGCATGGTTGACACAGGGTCTTCCATCAATATCATAAAGGAAAACTTTGCAAAAGTAAAAGAAAGTACAGAAAAATTATCGGTATACACTATAATGGGGCCAATAAAATTGGTAAAAAGCATCAAATTAAAACCCAGTGCTGTGTGTCCGTCCGAACAAAAATTTTATGTGCACAATTTTTCCGAAAATTATGATTTCCTGTTAGGTCGCCCTTATCTAGAAAACACCAAAGCAAAAATTGATTACGAGAAGGAGACAGTAACTTTGGGGTCCAAAACCTATAAGTTCTGTTTCGAGGAAGAAAAGGGCGAGACCGCATCTACAAAATGCCTCGACCCAAAACTTAAAAATGAGCTTGCATCTGCAGAACAGCTCATGGATAAAATTGCACCTACAAAAGGAGCAAAATCCAAATCAAAGAAGGAGAAGACCGCACCATCAAAGTGCCTTACTCCAGTTAAAGACTTAAAGGGCCAGAAAGAAAACAAAATTGACCCTAAGTCCGTTGACAACGATATAGTCAGCTTCGCGGTTGAAAACGAGTTACGCGAATGCAATAAATATAGACTCGAACACCTAAATGTTGAAGAGGTTGAGTGTTTGAAGAAGGTTCTCTATGAATATAGGGACATTCAGTACAAAGAAGGTGAAAATTTGACTTTCACAAGTACTATCAAACACGTTATCCAAACTCAACATGAGGACCCAGTTTACCGAAAACCCTATAAGTATCCCCAAAGCGTGGATCAGGAGGTAAATAAACAAATAAAAGAAATGATTGAGCAGGGAATAATTCGTAAATCGAAATCTCCTTACTGCTCTCCCATTTGGGTAGTCCCCAAGAAGGCTGATGCCTCAGGGAAACCGAAATTTCGGTTAGTCGTCGACTACAGGAATCTAAATGAGATCACTGTAAATGATAAATTTCCCATTCCACGAATGGATGAGATACTGGATAAACTTGGTCGTTGCCAGTATTTCACCACGATTGACCTAGCTAAAGGATTTCATCAAATCCAAATGGATGACAATTCCATTGCAAAGACAGCCTTTTTGACCAAACATGGGCATTACGAATACACACGTATGCCTTTTGGTTTGAAAAATGCACCTGCAACATTCCAGAGATGCATGAACAATCTTCTTGAAGATTTGATCTACAGAGATTGCTTAGTGTACCTAGATGATATAATTATCTACTCCACTTCATTGGAGGAGCACATCTTATCACTTAGGAAAGTCTTCGGAAAATTAAGGGATGCTAATTTGAAGCTGCAGCTAGACAAGTGCGAATTCATGAAAAAAGAAACTGAGTTTCTGGGACATGTTGTCACGACAGACGGTATCAAACCTAATCCAAACAAAACCAATGCTATTGTAAATTTTCCATTGCCAAAGACCCCAAAACAGATTAAATCATTCTTGGGACTTTGTGGCTTCTATAGGAAATTCATTCCCAACTTCGCAAAGGTCGTCAAACCAATGACGATGAAGTTGAAGAAAGGAGCTGTAATCGATACCAAGTGCAAAGATTACATTGGGTCATTTGAAAGGTTAAAAGTATTGATAACCTCAGAGCCGATCTTGATCTACCCTGATTTTTCAAAACCCTTTTCCCTTACAACAGACGCAAGTAACTTAGCGATAGGGGCGGTATTATCCCAAAATCACAAACCCATATGCTATGCCAGCAGAACGCTGAATGAGCATGAAATAAACTACGCTACCATCGAAAAAGAATTGTTAGCAATAGTTTGGGCAACAAAGTATTTCAGGTCATACCTGTTTGGCAGGCCTTTTGAAATACAAAGTGATCATAAACCCCTGGTATGGCTCAATAATATTAAAGAACCAAACATGAAACTCCAAAGATGGAAAATCAAATTAAATGAATTTGACTACAAGATAAAATATCTCCCTGGAAAAGAAAACTATGTAGCAGATGCCCTCTCTAGAACAAAAATTGAAGAAGTAATGCTCGGTGAAATTGCAAATAGCAATGATGCCACTATCCATAGTGCAGGCGAAGATAATTTAAATTACATATCCATCTCTGAGAGACCATTGAATTTCTATTCTCGACAGATCGAGATAGAAAAGGGTGATAATGACAACGCAGAAGTTAATCATTTCTTTCAAAAACTAAAAATCAAGATAACATATAAAGAAATGACTAACGAACTCGCTAAATCCCTCATCAAGGAATATGTATGCACAAAGAAAAGTGCTATTTATTTCCCTAATGACGAGGACTTTTTGGTATTCCAAAGGGCATATACTGAAATCATAAGCCCCAACAGTTTAACCAAATTGTTGAGATGTACCAGAAAGTTGGTTGATGTTTCAACTTATGCTGAATTCAAGGACTTGATCCTCAAGAAGCATAAAGAGTTTCTACATCCAGGAATAGAAAAAACCATCAATTGGTTTAAAGAAGAATACTATTATCCGGACAGTCAGAAGCTCATTCAAAACATAATCAATGAGTGCGAAATCTGTAATGTCGCAAAGACTGAACATAGAAATACAAATTTGCTGTTTGAAACTACACCAGAAATATTGAACGCTCGTGAAAAATACGTAATTGATTTTTATCTTACGGGAAACCAGATTTACTTGTCTTGCATAGATATCTACTCGAAATTTGCGACGCTCGTCGAAGTAAAAAGTAGAGACTGGCTTGAAGCAAAAAGGGCCATTATGAAGGTATTCAATGATATGGGAAAACCCCAAGAAATCAAAGCAGACAAAGATTCAGCATTCATGTGCATTGCACTACAGAACTGGCTAAAATCTGAAGGTGTAAATATTTCTGTAACCACAAGCAAAAACGGAGTGTCTGACATAGAAAGATTCCACAAAACTGTTAATGAAAAACTTAGGATCATTGGTAGTGAAACGAACATAGAGGACAAGTGCACGAAATTCGAGTCCATCTTATATGTTTATAATCACAAAACAAAACATAATACTACCAAGAGAACCCCAGCAGATATCTTTCTCTATGCAGGAACCCCTGACTTTAATACCCAACAAAATAAAATTGACCGGATTAACAAGCTCAACGAGAAAAGAAAAGAGTTTGAGGTTAATACAAAGTATAGGCAAGCCCCACTTGTAAAAAGTAAAGTCACTAATCCGTTCAAAAAGACAGGACAGATAAAACAAGTGGATGATAAACATTTCGAAGAAACTAATCGCGGCAGGAAAATCGTTCATTATAAATCTAAATTCAAAAGACAAAAGAATTTTAACAAAAGCAAATACGATACTTCCAGACCCGACGAAGAAATGTAAACGGCTAATACTTCCAATCTTGCTGATATGTATGATTCCCATGATTCATATGGTCCAAGGGAGTAACATCGAAATAAACCCAATAAGTGCAAGGAATGGATATCTGGTATTCCAAACAGGAACCACGGACATCCCAATAAATTACGAATATCACTACTTGAGTATAAACTTGACGAAGACCATGCTAATATTCGACAACCTGTTAAATGAAGCAAAAGAGTTCCCGAGTATTTTACAAATACAATATTTAGTTGAAAAATTAAAGAGGGAAATAACCGGTATAAAAATTATCAAGCGTAACAAAAGAGGTCTCCTTAATGTAGTAGGTACGGCGTATAAATATCTATTCGGTACTTTAGACCAAAATGACAGAGAAGAGCTAGAGGAAAGAATTAATAATTTGTCAGAAAGTTCAGTCCAAAACCATGACTTGAACATGATTATTGATGTTATCAATAGTGGGATAGACATTATTAATAAGCTCAAAGAGGAGAAAGAAAGGGATCAGCATTTAGCTATTTTGATGTTTAATATACAACAGTTCACGGAATATATCGAAGACATAGAACTTGGCATGCAACTAACCAGATTAGGAATCTTTAACCCAAAACTACTAAAGCATGATTACCTAAAACAAGTTAATTCCGAAAAGATACTAAAAATTAAAACTTCTACCTGGCTTAAAACAGATACTAACGAAATCTTGATTATCTCACATATTCCCAACGATATTGCGAAAGTGCCAGTTTTCGAAATCATTCCATACCCAGACGAACATAATTATATCCTGACGGAACATCTATTCGATAAGTTTTATATCTATGATGATAAGGTTTATAATAAGAATACAGGGCAAATAATATTTGACAAATGCATTATTGGAATTGTTAAACAAGAGACCACAGAGTGCAAATACACTAAAACACAGAAGAATTTCCAACTCAACTACGTTGAACCCAATATTTTAATTACATGGAATCTTCCACAAACTATTGTAAACCAAGATTGCACCAACAGTAAAGTCACAATAATAGGAAATAACTTGATCAAAATTAAAAATTGTACTATACAGATTGATGAATTTATAATTTCCAACAGTTTTGCTGATTTTACACAAACAATTTATATAAACAACAATATCACCAAAATAGAACCATTAGTTTATTTGGAGACCAAAGAACTAATTGACAACCATGTAAAATACTACCCAACATTCCAAATAATATGCATAACCACATTTGTAATTACAGTAACCAGTCTTATCCTGTATTTAATTTATAAATTTAAGAATATTCCTAAGAAGTTAATTGTAAAATACACCAAACCTGAGGAAACACCAAACCAAATCAGTACCGAACCATTAGCTTCAGAAAATATTTTAATGTACCCAAATTTAAATTCCTGAGGACAGGCAAAATTCAACGATTGGGGGAGTGACATATCCACAGTCCCATAGACTCTGTCTACGCCTACCGGATGTTTATAAGAATTCCAAAGCCAAAGCTAGCGGAATAAACCCAGGCTTTACACAAAGGATGCAATCTGAAACTCTAAACAAACTCCAAACAGTCCCTTCTGTAGACTAAACAATTATGACTTAAGTCATCACACGTTCCCACGTTCAAAGTTCGGACTCGCCAAAGTCGAAAACAAAAATATTAGATTTCAATAAACAATCGAAAATCAAAGAGCACTTATATCCAAGAGCGAATGCACTTGAATCTAAGAGAAGATTAATTATCAACTCCAAGCTCTCTCCTAAATCCTCTCCAGAACTTTAAAGTTTAAATCCATATCTGAAAGCTCGAGACCGAGGCTTGAACGTCAATCTATCCAGATCAATTAATGGAGTTCAGTTTAAGACCTAAAAGATTTAGGTTGGTGTTCTTCAAAATAAAATAACTTGTAAAACCAATATTCAGTTAAATAAAGTTTATATTTTTTTAACTTATGAATATCGCAAGTATTTAAAATAATAAAAATAAAAAAATATATACATTTTATTATTTTATTATATATATATATATATATATATATATATATATATATTTTTTTTTTTTATTTTTATTATTTTATTATTTTATTTTTAGTTTTATTTTTTTTTTTATTCCGCCCCCTTTTTTTTTCAATTTTCTGTTCGCCTTTTTTTAAATTTTCTATTCACCTTTATATATAGTTAAACGTTAGGGGGATTTTAGCTAATAGCTTCTTTTTTTATTATTCATTGTTTTAGTTTGGTTGCCTCTCAGACGGGAAAAGGGAAAACAAAGCAGTGGTTCTGCAATAGATGCCTGAATTATTCCTTAACTAAGGAAGCCGCCAAACGTCATTCTGAAGTGTGTAGCAAAATAGTTTCCAGACTGCCCAATCCGAAGAACGCCACTCTCCGCTACACGAATGTTCATAAGGAGGTTAAGGTGCCATTTTCAGTATATGCTGACTTTGAAGCTATACTGCCGCATGATGAGAAGGCTATTAGTCAAAAATTATTTAAAATAAATACACATGTACCTATAGCATATGCATACTATATTAAGTGTGCGTATGATGATAGTCTAAGTAAGTTTGAAATTGAAACGACCTAAGAAGCAGGGCAAAATTTTGTGAATTCACTCATTACAAATTTAAAACGTATTTATTCAAATTATATTTCAAAAGAAGTTCCCATCCAAATGTCTATGGATGAGGAAGAAGAATTCCAAAAAACTGATAAATGCCATATCTGCCATAGTCCCCTTTTATTAGATAGGGTGAGGGATCATTGCCATTTTACTGGTAAATTCAGAGGTGCTGCACATAATGCATGCAATTTAAAATATCAAGTCCCAGATTTCATCCCAGTTTTTTTCCATAATTTCTCCAGGTATGATTGTCATTTATTCGTGAAAGAATTGGCTCTCATACCTGGAGAAATGAGTGTTATTCCATCAAATAAGGAGCACTATATTTCCCTCTCAAAAACTATAACTACTGATGATGGGGGAAGTTTTCAGATTCGCTTCCTTGATTCTTTCCGCTTCATGTCGTCCGCTTTAGACACACTTGCATCAAACCTAGATGATGACCAATTAGTAACAACAAAAACCTTCTTTGAAAATCAGGAAGAATTTTCCTTGATGAGGCGTAAGGGTGTATTTCCTTATGAATATTTAGATTCAGTTGAGAGGCTATCTGAAACTTCTTTACCTCCCCGAGAAGCATTCTACAGCTCCCTAACAGAAACTAATTGTTCGGAAGAAAATTACACTCATGCACAGAGGGTTTGGGATAAATTTTCATGTCAAAATTTAAAAGATTATTTGGAATTGTATTTGAAAACAGATGTCTTGCTAATGACAGATGTTTTTGAAAACTTTCGAAATATCTGCATGAAAATTCACTCATTAGACCCTGCGCATTTTTACACCTTACCTGGTTTATCATGGGAGGCCATGTTAAAATATACCGAAATTGAGCTAGAACTATTAACAGATATAGATCAATTAAAATTTCTACAATCGGGCATTCGTGGTGGTCTCGTGCAATGCGTAAATCGATATTCGAAAGCAAATCATAAATATTTGGATTCTTATGACGATAAAAAAGAATCCCAATATTTATCATATTTTGATGCCAACAATTTGTATGGATGGGCCATGTCCCAACCTTTGCCATATGAATGGGTATCAAGGGAAACCCTTGATAATATAAATATATTAGAGCACCCAGATGATTCTGAATATGGTTACATTTTCGAGGTAGATTTAGATTTTCCGTTTAGCTTGCATGAGACTCATAATGACTTACCATTTTGTTGTAGTAATCAGCTACCAACACCATCATCTAAAGTAAAAAAATTAATTGCAGATCTAAAAGATAAAAATAAATATATAATCCACTATAAAAATTTGAAACAGTGCTTAGAATGTGGGTTACAATTGAAAAAAATTCATAGAGGTCTTCGCTTCTTCCAAAAACCTTGGTTGAAGAAATATATTGATCTTAATAATTTTCATCGTACAAATGCTAATAATACATTTGATAAAATTTTTTATAAATTATCCAACAATTCGATATTTGGAAAGACCATGGAGAACGTTGATAAACGCGTTAATATTAAATTAATTTCAGAATGGGAAAGTGCAACTCCAAATGATTCTCCTGGTCGTAAAAGAAATTGCGCCCGTTCACTGATTTCCAAATCTAACTTTCATAGTCTCAAAAAATTTTCGGATCATTTTTATGCATTTCAAATGAACAAATTAAAATAATAAACCAAATTTATATAATAAACCATTATATTTAGGTTTTTCAATTTTAGAAAATTCAAAATGGAAGATGTATGATTTTCATTATAATTATATGAAACCAAAATTTAATGAAAACATACAATTGAATTACATGGATACAGATTCATTTATATATACCATCAAAACTGATGACTTCTATAATGATATTAAAAATGATATAGAGTCATATTTTGATACATCTGAATTTCCAGATAAAATCGCACAAACGTATAATTTTCCTAAAACCAATAAAAAAAGTTAGGGTTTTTCAAAGATGAACTCAATGGGAAACCCATGCTCGAGTTTGTTGGTTTACGCTCGAAAATGTATTCATTTAAATTTAGTGATGGTGATGGTAGCGCTGAAAAAACAATAAAAAAATCAAAAGGTGTCAAACGAAGCGCGATAGAGAAAATAGACTTTCATGATTATAAAAAGTGTTTGCTTTCTGAGGAGTCTGTGATAGGGTCAATGGCAATGATACGATCATCAAATCATGTAGTATCTACTATTAGGTGTAATAAAATTATACTTAATAGTAAAGATGATAAAAGAATTATAGATTCTAATAAAATGGGTACTATGGCATATGGGCATTATAAAATAGAAGAAAAAGATTTAGAATGTAATGAGAAAATAAAAAAAATTGAAAATTGTACAAATAGGAGTAATTTAGAACAAAAAAAATTAGAAGAATATTTACAAAAAAGAGAGAAAGACCAATTTAAATTGGAAGTCAAGGAATTAGAACAAGACCTATTTATAATAAGAAAATCTGATGATTTTAAATAAAAAGTATTTAGATGATATATTATAATAAACAAGTACAATTTTAGCAGAAGGAGAATGCTGATTTGAGCACAGCTACGCATGACTGCACACGGGTCGGGGGGTCATTAGTCACGCATGACTGCGCACGAGGGGGTGCAGGTATCCTAATTAGCATAAAAAATCAATTAATTATTAGGGGGAAGGGGTTTAGGGTAAGATCCTCCCCCTCATTATTTTATGCATGCATGATCATGTGCAGTTTTGTGTGTTGTTAAGCGTGAGAAACTGATTGGGAGGGGTTAAAGGGATAAGGTGTGTGTGTTCAAGCATGGGAATTTGTGGGATTTTGTGAAGGAGGGAGGGATGAGACATAATGAATTTGTGAGAATTTGTGAAGGAGGGAGGGATGATGCATAATGCGTAAGAATTTATTAGGGTTAGTTATTGTGCGTATCCGGCTTGTGTTAATGTGATTCAATTAGGATAGCAGGTGTGTAAGTCACCCCAGTTATTTAACTTGTCTAAACGTGTAATACCTTGTAACGGTTTTGTTTCTGTTGTCATGCGTGAGAATTTGTGAGATCGTGTGGTGGTAGATGGGGTGAGTTCTCATGCTTGTGCCATGAAATTTCTAGGTATGAACAGCGAGGGTTGTTGTGAGGTTGTTGTGAGACTTGCTTACCTGTTGATCTATGAATTTGTAAGATCGTGTGGCTTGTGCCTGAACGGTTTGTACCTGGCCGACTCGTGTGGTGGTGGTGGATGGGAAATGTTCTCATGCTTGTGTGTAGCTTGTGCCAAGAAATTTCTAGCGAGGGTTGTTGTGAGACCTGTTGATCTATGAATTTGTAAGATCGTGTGTGTGGCTCGTGTCTACCCAGGCCTGCTTGTGTGTTTTAATTGGTGGAAACTAGATTCAATTAACTTGGCTAAACGTGTAATGATATATTTAGTTGTATAATTTGAAGGTGTAACCCACCCTACCCTTTTAAATAGAGAAAAAATACATGTGAAATAAAAGTCAGAGTTTATTTTCATCAAAATTTAGTTTTTATTAAGTCTTTTAAATAAATTAATATATCGTTCCATTAATTTTAAGGCGTCTTGTTCTCTCTTCTCAACATGCATGCATCTACAGGTGTCAGGTCCAACTTTGCAATCGTCATAGGCCCAGGCGCAGTATGATAGGTGTTCCCCATACTTGGAACGAACTACCGGAGTGGCTTCCACGTCTTTGAAATATGTTTGAAATGTCTTCAATTTCGTAACGTGTTCCTTAAAGATTTCGTTTCCATACTCTTTTAAAAATTCTTCAATTTTCTCCGAGATCATTTTGAGTTTGTGTTCTCCTCCGATGAAAATAGTTTGAGTGTTTATTTTAAACTGAAGGTACATCTAAATGCCACATTACATTTATACACCTTTTATGAAAACCAAAATGTGAAACCTGTTGCTATACCATACCCACCCTTGAAAATAAAATTGTATTAAAAGAAGGGGAGAGATGTTCAGTTTTTTTTTTCTTTATTTTTTAATTTCGTTATATGATGAAATTAGTTGTTTAACTCTATGTTGCTGATTTACATAGAGAGAGAGAGGTTTCTATATTATCATAAGAAAATGTACATAAATTAATATGTTCTCCATATGTTGTTTTTTTAAACTCCTTTACTCCAGCGTTCATGAACATGTTCCTTGACTCCAACAGTAATTGTAAATCCTCTTTGGTAATCAAATTTCGAAAATCATTGATAAATAAATTAATGTTATTTATCAAAGAGGAAGAATTAATATTACGAATGTTATTAGATTTATTCATCTCGTAAACTTCTTCTTTTCTCAACTCTCAAACTGTGAATGAAGAAATCTAGTTACTAGAATTTTCGGGAGCATAAAAATTTTAAATTTTGTAGGCATTATTGAGTGCACAGACACCTTCCTGCAGATGTAGTGAGCAAAATGGAAACTGGTTTCCATCTATTGTTTTTAAAGCAGGACATCCGATTTCTTCAACATTCATTAAATCTCGTGTTTTTAGAAATTTTTTGAGGAAAAGTCTTTTTTCATGACCTTTACAAATAATTTCCTTATTCCTTATTATTTCTCTTAGATACGTTTGTGCTTCTTTGAAAAAGCTTATGCCATCGTTCCAATAAATTTTATGATGTTGTTTTGTTAACCAAGCAACTGTTTTTCTCGTTTTTTTATCCAATTCAGTGAAATCATATGGAGAGTGTATTATAAAATGTGAATTTAGTTTTGAATCTTTTTTAAACACCACTCCAATTTCTTTTAGAATAAATTTATTGTTATTCCCAATAAATCCTTGAATATCAATTGCAGCAGTATCCCCCCTCATGGTTGATTATTAAACAATTCGCTGAACTAGACCATTCAACGGGTTATATTCAACTAAACGATCATGTATCAGTACGCAATATACTTGAACAGTTTCACTAGGCGGTTGACTAAGTTCACTCGAAATCTTAACATCAATCGGGCCTGATTTTACCGTCTCATTTTGATACGATAAATCTATCACGAAAATAGGAGCTTTAGTTTTGTATTCCATGGGCGCTAACAGTGGGGTTTCATTTCGATTATAGTAGCTAGATTGAAATTTGGAATACATTTCATATAGGTGAGCGAATCGATCCTTATCAAAGTCTATATTTAAATCGTCGTACGGGTATGTTTCAGAGTTTAGGTAAATCTTTAAATTTCTCAAATTATTTGTAACAAATTGATGATTATCTTTAAATAAGATCAATGCAAATCGAGGACGTTCACGGTTAGCAGCCAGTTTAACATTCCAAACATGATGTGTTCCATTACTCAGTTTCGGGTTAATGTACGTATCCCAACTACGGAAAGCAATTGGAAGATTTGCCCCACTTTTTATAATATCATACATTTTGATTTTTGATGAATCACTTGGTGTCACATGAGGAATTTTCCATATGATATTAGTTATATCAACTTGAAACTTTTGATTTGATACATTATCTTCAAATACATCATTCATGTTTTTAGTTATTAATAGCACCAGCTCATGTTTACAATTTAATATGACTTTCTTGAAATCTTCACAAAATCCCATTAGATTTTTAAGGGGCACAGAAAAGTTGAAATGGTGGGAAATGTTAAAGTTGACTCCTCCACTCCATCCAGAATTGTAAAGTCTCTTGCTCTCAAGATGACTTAAAGAGACAAAGTTTTTTAATGTGGAAGTAACGCCAACAAATCTTGTTCTATCTACCACCATTTATTTCATATCGTATTTCATCCAAGAAGTATGCCATACAATTATTTCGCAATTTCCCAATTACATCTCGGGTTATCAACCTATTACCCTCCCCCAAAATGCTAATAACTCCTTGAAAATTAAGAAAACTCTCACTAGGAAGTACATATAAATCTTGATTTTGAATGGTTATTCTTATCTCATCATTCGACTTAAATGATTGTTGATATGGTGAATAGCTGTGGTATTCCTTTTTCGATATACTATCGTCAGAAAGGGGCTTTTCTCGTACTGCTAATACCTCGTTCAAACCCATAACTTATTTTTTTTTCTTTTTTTTTAAACTCGTAATTTGAAACCCAATGATTTTAAAATTAAATTATTTTTTTAATGTGAGCGTATTCATACTTGACTTCGAACCTCTTCCTATAACTTTACGATTGAAAGTGCGTTGGTTGTGAAAAGTATCAGCTCTTTTATTATATATAATCATTGTATCAATCTCAAATGTAGACGGATCGTATAGTTTTCGCCGCGTAAATTTATCAAATCACCGTTCTGATCAGTTATGTGTATAGAGAGAGTACTTATTTCTCTAGTGTTGACTGGTAAATAAATGAGATTGTGAGGTTTGATATTCATTTTATAGCCCGGTGGAACATTAATCCCAAATTCATACAATGCATGATCCTGTCTGCCATCAATATATGATCCACTGACAATATTACACATTAAGCGTATTGTGTTTATTTTTAAAATGTTCACTGGTTGATCGGATATATACGTGTTTTTCTGATCAGGATTGAGCACCTTTTTATTAAAACCAAACAATTTTCCAATCGAGTTTTCTCTATTAAAATATATAGCTTCCTGGGTGGTTGAAATATGAACTTGAAGTGTATTATTATTACTTTCCAACTGAAATGTTTTCTCGAGACCATAATCTCTAAGCTTATTTTTCAGAAAATCATGAATATCATCAAGTTCATAAGATCCGATGGGGATTTCAATTATCCTATTTCCGATATGGAATAGATTATTACTTTTATCAACATTGGGTATAGAATTGTACATATGAAAATCAATTAGTGCGCACTCAAATTCACCATTATTTAATTCAATGGGTGGGAAATAAGTTATGTTCGTAATGGGTTCATTACCATTTAATGTAAGGGTGAATGATCTACTCATTTTGAAATCTGATAATAAACTGTGAAAATAGAGCTTACACATGTAAACTTATATTCTCAAATAATTATGTATTCATTAAAACCTTTTCTATATCGCCCATTATCCATATCATTATCTTTACTTATCATCAAGAAACCATATTTATCTTCCCAACATTTTCGACAAACTTTCATGAATAAATCATAAGTCATATCACCATGTATGTAGAGTTTGTATTAAATAGTTTATTAAGATATATAAAGTAAGGCTGAGATGGGTAATAATAAGTGAGAATAACATAAACTTTTAGCAACTTTCTTTAAGTTAACAACTTTAGGCGACTTTAGCAACTTTGTTAACTGATATTTAACTTCATACGACTTTAGTAGATTTCTTAACAATTTAATGAAATAACTCCGGAAAACACGACTGCTCCTTACGACTTCTCTCAGCGACTGACTCTCTTCTCCTCTCGGCACTCTGCAACTCTCCCTCTTGGACTCGCTGCTCTCATGATCGGCTGATTGCCATTCGCAACGACGCAAAATGTGTACTCGCTGCCAGACTGTACCTCAACACCTTACACTCGGCCCTCCTGCTCATCTTCATCTGACCCAGATGAAGCCAACTCGTCGTCGTTATCGGCTATGTACCTCCATAGCTTCATGTTATCGCAGCTGGTACTTGTTAAGTTTGGCCCTTCGATTTGGGCTGCTTTTCGAACGTCGTACCGGCCATTTCGCTTTATTTGGACGACTTCGTACGGTCCTAAATACGGACTAGCCAGCTTTCTTCCTGCGACAAATTGAGTCCTCTTGATTGCGACGAGATCACCCAACCTGTAGATATGAGCACGCTTGCGCTTTTTGTCGTAGTTTCGCTTATATACCTGCTGGGCCTCTTCGATGTTCTTTTTGGCTTCGTCTCGCATTTGCTGTCGCTCAAGATTAAACTGAGAAACAAACTCTTCATTTAGAATCTCTTGTAGACGCTCTTCTGCCTGGCTGTACATTTTTGTGCCAAACAATAGCTCAAATGGCGACAGTTTTGTTGAGGAGTTTACATGTGAGTTAATGGCCTTTTGCACCTGAGGCACATATTTGAACCACTTGCTAGGTTCTTCTGCGGATATTTTGGCAATGACAGCAAGAATCGATCTGTTAATACGCTCGACTTGGCCGTTTCCACGAGCTACTCCTGTAGTAGAGCAAATGTGTTCCACTTTGTTGGTATTCAGCCACTCATCAAACGCTTCCGATGTAAATGCCGAACCACGATCGCTGACAACTCGCTTCGGAAATCCAAAAACATTCGACCATTCATTGAATCTCCTGATGACCTCTTCCTGCCCTGTTGTTTTAGTCGGGTAGAGCCACACAAACTTAGCGAAGCCATCCACAATTGCCAATATATATTTGTACTGCTTCGATGTGGCGTCCATTGGTCCCAAGTGGTCAATGTGTACAGTGTGCAACGGCATATCTCCTTTGGCAATGCAGTGTAAGAGCCCTTCTTGCTTTCCCAGCTTCTTACTGTAAATAATGCATTTAATACAGTTGGCTATAAACTCTGTTACCTTCCGCTCCAGGTGTGGAATCCAAAACTGCTGCTTTACGGAATGAACCGTTTTTTGAACTGCAAAGTGGCCGGCTTCGTGTGATTCTCGAATGACATCTCTTTCCATTGTTTTCGGCACAACTATTAGATCGTTGCCTTCAACTGTTCGGTATAGAATATCGCCTTTCATCTTGAAGTTTTGGTATGGACGATCCTGGAGAATGACCAGAATTGCTTTGATGAAGTCATCATTCTGCTGTGCGTTCTTGATGCGTGCTGCAACTTCCGATGCTACGATCCAAACCGACTCAGGATGGCGGCTCAGGTGATCCACGTGCTTCATCTTGTCTCCTGGCTTGTGGACGACATCGCAGCTGAAGTCCTGTAGATACATAACGTAAGCTGCAACTTCCCTCGGAATATCGTCTTTTCTGGTCGTGTCCTTAAACGCTGAGCAATCCGTGACAAGCTTGAAGTGAATGCCCATGAGGTAATGCCGAAATTTTTTGAGTGCCAAATAGATCGCCTTCGCCTCTAAAATGTAGCTGTGTCTTTCGGACTCTGAAGGTGACGTCTTCTTACTCCAGAAGTAGACTGGGTGCAGTTGACCATCAAATATCTGCAGAAGAACTGCCCCAAATCCGTCCTTACATGCATCAGTGTGCAGCTCAGTGTATGCTGTTCTCGAGTATATGTGTAGGACCGGTTCGCTGGTCAAAATTCTCTTGAGCTCCTGAAGTGATTGTAGTTCTGCATTTCCGATTTGGAATTCGACGTCCTTCCTTAGGAGATTAGTTAACGGTCGGGCAATATTTGCGTAACCTGGAATAAATTTTCTAAAGAAACCAGTTAGACCGAGAAATGACTGCACCGCTCGTATATTTTTCGGCGTTTTAAATCTATTTACTGCTGATGTTTTCTCTTCGCCTGGCCATATCCTTCCCTTTTCCACAGTATGTCCCAGAAAATTTATACGGGATTGCATAAAGCTACATTTCTTCCATTTGATCTTCAGCCCAAACTGCATGGCTGTCTCTAGTACGCGTCTGGTTTTCTCCATGCATTCGTCGGCTGTGGATGCATATACAATAATATCATCCATGTACAACTGCATAACATCGTCGTTGATCAGGTCTCGAAATATGTGGTTGACAAATCTGATAAATGCAGCCGGCGAATTCTTAAAACCGAATGCAGTTCTGTTGAATTCATAGAGTCCTTCTTTTGTTACAAACGCAGTTAGCGGCTTGCTAGCCTCTTCCACAGCCACGTGGAAAAACCCATTCTCCAGATCCAGATAGCTTTTCCAATACCTCCTCCATAAGAGGTACAGGAAAACGATCCGCCAATACCATGCTGTTAAGTTTCCTGTAGTCAATGCAGACTCGAAGGGTACCGTCTTTCTTCTTGACTACCACCACTCTGCTGGCTACATTTGATGCTGACTTTCGTACTATCCCTTGGGCCAACCATCGACTTGTTTCTTAACCGCCTCTGCTTCGTTCGCACCCAGACGAGATGGTGACTGGTGAAATGGTTTTATTACGCCATCCGGGGTAATCTTCAGTTCGATTGGACCCTGCTTTGAAGGTTTTGATGGCATCCGCTGTACTTCTTCGATAAGTTTTGTCACAGCTTCTTCATGCTGGCTGGAAACAGTAAACAAATTAGATGCTTCTACAATATTGTAAACATCGGAGCCAAATCCATCTGCTTCTTTTTGATCAGCTCTCAAACCTGTCAACTTAAAGCCATTGTCGTCGCAGCAAAATTTAAAGTTTAAGTCATGTCCTAGCAGAGCTCCACAATCCATCACGTCATCGGGCACAACCAAAAACTTTTGTTGTGTGAGTAACTGGTCTGCAACAACGTCAGCGGTAAAAAACCCAATCGGCTTGGTTTTCTTCTGGCCCAGACCACTTAACAAAGACGCACTTTTATAAATCTCAATGTTTTCAGTTTTTTCAGTAATATTCTTGGTGACAAGCGATACATCCGATCCTGTATCGATCAAGCAATCAATTTCGATTCCATTTACAGAGATCAACTTAAAGCGACTTTGGTCGACAACCTTGCGAACACTTGGCTCTACAACCGGACAATTTTTGGCAATATGACCGTTTTCATTGCATTTGAAGCACTTCGTTGGAGACGGACAATCTTTGATTTTATGCTCTGCTGAACCACACTTGAAACAAAATTCCTTTCTCTTCTGTTGTTCAAAAGGTGATGCACTTCGCTTGCTCCATGAATTGCGCGGCTTATCGTCCAGCTGCATTATGATATCATACTGCTCTCTGAGAGATTTGTACGTCTTGCACGAATAAAGTATAGCCTTGTACTCGTTCTTTACATCAACCAGCCCGTTGACAATGTACTGTAGCACCGCTGCTTCCTCCACATTTCCTGCCACTGCCATCTGACGTAATTCCAATATGTACTCATGGAATGTCTCGCTCTTCCTTTTCTTCCTGCTTTGCAACTGGCGATGCACGTCGGCACTGTTGGTGCTGCAAGCGAACTCGTCTATCAGTACTCTCTTTAGCTCTTGATATTCGCTCACACACACAGACTGCAAAAACAATTTAGCCGCGCCCGTCATCTTGCCTCTGGCTTGTACATACATTTGTTTCAGCGTGAGATCGTATGCATCTGCATTTTTTTCAAATGTATCAAACCACTGCTGCACTAATTGGCCGTCGAAATCATTGACCACTTTCTCAAAATTATCAATTTGAGACTTAGCGCGGTTATTTTGTTGTTCGTCAACTTGAATTTTTAATGACAGCAATTGCAATATGTTGTCGATTTTATTCTGCATGTCTGAAACTTCCAATTCGTTCTTTTCTTCTTTCTCTACCACTGTATTGTTCTGTTCATCTTCAACGTCTTCCAATTCCTGTACTCCTTTTCTATTTCTTGCCGGTGTTCGACGCGTCATTTTGGGACAGTTCTGTGTCTATACCTGCGTCCAAAAACCGAATACCGAGATTAACTGCGCAGTTTCTTTGTTTTTGTTCGATCGTGTCTCTTCACCAATCCCTTAATGCGCAGTTTCTTTATTCTTGTTCAATCTTGTCTGTTCACTTATAACTTTAATGCGCAGTTTCTTTCTGTTAAATGAATTTCACAACTTCTGTTCTTCTTTATTTAAGACATACACTCAATTATTTTAACTCTGTTCATTACGTTTTCCGACACTTAATTGGTTATCTCAGACCCGGCACGAGCCCCCAAATGTAGAGTTTGTATTAAATAGTTTATTAAGATATATAAAGTAAGGCTGAGATGGGTAATAATAAGTGAGAATAACATAATTTTTTAGCAACTTTCTTTAAGTTAACAACTTTAGGCGACTTTAGCAACTTTGACAACTGATATTTAACTTCATACGACTTTAGTAGATTTCTTAACAATTTAATGAAATAACTCCGGAAAACACGACTGCTCCTTACGACTTCTCTCAGCGACTGACTCTCTTCTCCTCTCGGCACTCTGCAACTCTCCCTCTTGGACTCGCTGCTCTCATGATCGACTGATTGCCATTCGCAACGACGCAAAATGTGTACTCGCTGCCAGACTGTACCTCAACACCTTACATGTATATGATCGCGAAATATGTTTCGTAAATTAAGGTCATCTTGTTTAAACACTATAATCACGTTAGCATTATCGCGTACAAGGTGCTTTGGGATATGTGTATATGTTTGAGATAAATAAAATGAGTCAATTTTTTTATGGCGTCCCATACAGAAATATGAACGGATGTTAGTCTGTTTCTCACATGCGACATCATCAAAGATCATGATGGAGTTTTCTTTTGCCTTTTCAGGTGGTAAAACTTCATCATTTTGTGAGAATGTGTAGTACCCCATACCCTTTATCGGTTTAATTAATTTCTCTAAATACTGGTACTTTGGCTGATACAAACTTTTTGCGAAAATATATATATTCTCAAATTTTAGACCATTCGGACTTTCCAAAAGATTAATTAGCATATTGGTTTTCCCACAGCTCGATGATCCAACAATCAGAGCTCTGATTGTATCAGGTAATAGTAAACTATGTCGTGGTGATGAATTTTTAAATGAGTCATCTCCAGCCTCAATGTCTCTAATACAAATCTGTTGTTTTTGACGTATTAAACGCATATTCACATGTATAATGTAGTTCATTCAACGAGAAATGCTCATTGATTAAACATTATATAAAATGGGTAAAAGTTTTTATAATTATCGCAGTCAGAATTCAAACTTGAAGCGAGGTAGTGGCATTATTAACAAAATAATTAACACGCTTCCATTTGAAGCACATATTCCTGGTTATAATTTTTGTGATCCTGGTACAAAGTTAAAACAGAGATTGGAGCGCGGAGATCGTGGAATAAATCAATTAGATGAGGCATGTAGAACTCAAGATATTGCATATTCACAACACAAGGAGTTAAGTGACCGTCACAAGGCGGACGCAGTTTTAATAAATAAAGCGTGGGATCGTGTTACTTCAAGGGATAGTAGTTTGGGTGAAAAAACTGCTGCATACTTAGTCACAAATATCATGAAATCGAAAAAGAAATTCGGAATGGGTATGAAAAAGAAGAAGGGAGTGAAGAGGAAGTGTAGGAAAAGGGGAGGAAAGGGTAAGACCTTTTCAAATGTTATTCAAACAGGAATGCGAGCATTAAAAAAAACAGAAACCATTAGATCTCATGAGTGCTATTAAGGTTGCACGCAAAGCAGTGAGTAAATCAATTGGTCGCAATAAGAAAAAAATAAAAATTCCTCGCATAATTAATGTACCCAAAGTTGGTGGTTTTTTACCACTCGTCCCCATTTTGACTGCACTTAGTGCACTGGGTAGTGCTGCTTCTGGCAGCGCAGCTATTGCTAAAGCCATCAATAATGCATCTACGAGTAAAAAACAACTAGAAGAGAGTAAACGTCATAATAAAAAAATGGAAAGTATTAGTGTGGGTGATGGTATGTTTCTTAAACCTTATAGAAAAGGGTATGGATTATATCTTAACCCATTTAGAGGAAATCAAAAAAACTAATCAGTAAGCTACCCAAGAAGGCACTTTCAAATTTTGAAATTTTAGATTTTGCTCAAAAATATATTCCTCATTTTCGAGGTGTATTTATGAGAGACTCACTACCGAAATCACCTTGGATTCATGAATCAGGAATTATAAACCTAGGAGATGCCTCATCAAATGGTACACATTGGGTAGCTTATAATAAAAATATTAAAAATATACACTACTTTGATAGTTTTGGAAATTTACAACCACCAAAAGAAGTTGTGAAATACTTGGGGAATAATATTAGCTATAACTATGATAGAAAGCAAGCCTTTAACACATACAATTGTGGACACCTGTCTCTACAATTTTTACTCTCTATCACCTCATGATTGGTCTACACTCTTCTCTAGTTTTCTCTGAGATCGTTTCAAACCCACCCTATTTTTAACTATTTGCTTCATGGTTGGGTGAGATCTTAGAATACTTTCTCTGAGATCGTTTCAAACCCACCCTATTTTTAACTATTTGCTTCATGGTTGGGTGAGATCTTAGAATACTTTCTCTGAGATCGTTTCAAACCCACCCTATTTTTAACTATGTGCATCATGGTTGGGTGAGATCTTAGAATACTTTCTCTGAGATCGTTTCAAACCCACCCTATTTTTAACTATTTGCTTCATGGTTGGGTAAGATCTTAGAATACTTTCTCTGAGATCGTTTCAAACCCACCCTATGTCTCAACTATGCTCTTCTCTGATTGGTCTGCTCCCGAATTAAAAATGAAAGAATGTCTTCAAAAATTGAGAGGGTTTTTCTACTCTCGACTATAAAATCGGTGTGAAAATGATTTTAACACACAGTCAAAGTTAAAAATCATACAACAAACAACAAACAACAACATCTATAAACAGCCTGGAAAAAACAGTTGATTAACTGCTAAAAAAAAAAACAGGTAAGAACAGCTATTAACTGCATATTAACAACAATTAACAATTAACAACAATTAACAAAAAAACAGCTAAGAACAGCAATTAACTGCATATTAACAACAATTAAACAACTATTAAACTAGATAATAACAACAATCTGTTTCCATTTATTTTCCATCAATTAGAAAAAAACAAGAATCATCTGCAATATGACCAACCCGGAAATGGTAATGAAAGTTATTAAGGACTTCAATGGAAAGATGGCCAAACCTCTACTCACCAAGAACAAGATGAAAACAAATTGCTTTTACCCGATTATGAATACTCAACGTAAAAAAACTAGCTATGGAACTTCCCTTGCTCTTGAACTTGAGGAGTATATTTTATACTTACCGGAGCGATACTCAACCTTAGATGATGCAACAATCAACATTATAAAGGATAACCGTTTTTATATTTTAAAAAAGGATGATAATAATTTGTACTTGGAATTAAATAAAGTTGTGAAATCATGAAAATGTATACATTTTTAATACTTTTAAGCTATATATTTGCAATAATAAAAATAAAATTTCTTCAAAACACACAAATAAATTTGTAATAAATATTTAATTACATTTACATTTCTCACAGTATCAAGTGAGTGTCTGAGAAAACTAGAGCAATGAAACGTCAAGTCTTAAAACAGTTGACAGAGAGTAGAAATATTTTAAAAAGAAAGTTTAATGAATTAAAACAAATGAAAAATGAGAATGCTTCAAATTTAGAAGAAACTTTTAAGCCAATTACAGCGCCTTTACATGCAATTCTTGCTGATAATAAGAAATTAAAAAATTCCAATGATGGTGATGTACCTGAGAAAAAATCATTGGTAAAGAAGGAGGAGCATCATGTCGCAAGAAAATAGTATGTGAGCGAAAAAGAAAGCGAAGATGAATTTTTTTCACAAGATTCTGAAAGATATTCTGATTCTGATTCAAATGAAGAAGAAGATGAAGATGAAGAAAAAGAAGAAGAAGAAGAAGAAGAAGATCAAGAAAATGTAAATAAAGAAAAAGGGGTGGAGTACGATCTCAACATTAGTCATTTAAAGAAAGAAAAGCATCTAGACATTAGTTATGGACCTCGAAAAGAAAATAATATATTGATGTTAGGTAATAGTGCACTTAAAATTCAAAAAAATAAAATGGAATTGGAGAGTGGAAACTCATGGACCTTAACACAGGGTCTATACTCATTAATTTTTCATAACGCACCTCGTGACTATACTAAAGATGATTTAAAAATATATAAACAAATTTTAATTGAGACAAGTGCTCACAAAAGAAACTATGAACCCGACGGACAATTAAAAGGATATCGCTCGAAGAAATATTCATCAATTATTAGACCTCTTATGACATCAGCTGTCTCACCCACTCGAAAATATACTGGGTCAGCATATATGAAGCTTCAACGAACGAAACCTAGATATATTTATTGGAATGATGTAAATGAACTTGTAGAAACGTTACAGCTTTTAATGAGTTCAAAAGCTGCTGGACATAATGGACATTCTAATGAGATTTTATCGATAATAGAAGAACTGCGAGAAGCAAAAATAATATATTAATAAAATAGAAGGCACTTTATAATTTTTCATTAATATTAAAATGTCAATTGACAAGTTTGGTCATTTTTCGAATGATAGAGAATTATCCTCACTTTTCAAAAGGGAGCTTGAAAGTCTCACGGGTGTTTATCTTGATACTGATGGTCATATAAATGTACAGAAAAAAATAATAAAAAACTCTTCACAACCAATAAATGGTAATGACTTGGTCATTAAACTATATGTAGACAAGAAAATTGACGATGTTAAATTACTACAAATGGAATCGATTGACAAATCATTTGAGAATCGAAATAAAAGAGTATCAGAGTTGGAGAGTAAAGCAATAAAAATGATTACACAATTAGAACATATAGATATCTTGATGAACAACATAATTAATCAAATTGAAAATATTAATAGTTTTATAAACTCGAAAAACCCACCACCACCAAATCTTCGTACGCAACAGGTGGAAATAGAAGGAACTTTGCTTAAAAAAAGCCCATTCTCACACCGTGAAAGAGATCCGAAAACTGACTTAGTTGAAAGTTAAATATACCATTCCTTCAGCTTTTATATGTATAATAATAATGACACTCGACAAGTTTGGATGTTTTTTAATTGAGAGAGAGTACTCAAGGGAGATTAAAAAGGAGGTAATCAAACTTCAAAGCTTACTCATTGACTCTGATGGTAATTTAAATCTTCAGAGAAAAAGATTTAAAAATTGTTTACCTCCCATCCATGAAAATGATGTAGTAACAAAGAATTACGTTGATGATGAAACAAGAAAAGTATTAACAAATATATCAACTGTAATTTCCAATCAACCACAGAAACAGTCAATTTTTAAAGTAAAACCCCGAATAAATCATGTTGAGAGCAAAGTGAATGAAATTTCCTCAACAATTGATTATCTAAAGAAAAATCTTCGTGAAATAATAATGCAAATTGATGAAATAGAAAATAGTATTTTCAGTTATATAATTCACCCGCAATCAATATTAAAAAGTGAAACAATATCTAAGGAGCGAACACCATTCATCCCGAATAAAATTAAAATATGAGTAAGCGAGATATTGTGAATGAATTACATCGCCCCACATTAAAAAGACTTCCCACGACATAAGTAAATATAAACATGTATTCACAAAGGGGTACGTAGCGAGCTGGACCACGGAAATTTTTCGAATACGACATGTTAACAACACATTCCCCACCACTTATTTACTTGAAGATCTGAAGGGGACCCCTATAGAAGGCGGTTTCTATGCCCAAGAAATAAAAAAGACTTTGTTCCCCCACACTTATCTCGTCGAGAAGATTTTGAAGCGGAAGGGGGATCGTGTGCTTGTGCGCTGGCTGGCTTTCCAAAGACAGAAGATAGCTGGGTCCATAAAAACGAAATTCTATAATTAATGCGTGACGGATAGTGCGTGGAGGGCAATGTGCGTTGAGGGCGATGTGCGTGGAGGGCGATGTGCGTGGAGGGCGATGTGGTATATACTCTGTGTTTTTTTTTTTTTTTTATTTTTTTTATTGATATAGATATGTCGGAGATATCCGTTATTTAATTTAACCGTAGTCGAGCCAGCGAGTTCTGTTCGCCTGCGCAGTCAAATCGAATCTGTCATCACGCCACTTTTCCTGTGGCCCTTTCACCTTTTCTTACTTTTCACTCAGATGTCATTCCTAGACAATCTCAAGCTGTCTCTCTCATTCTCTCCTATTGTTGCGACAGACGAACAGACCTCACTCAGTAACACTCCTGTTACCGACTCAACTGTCATTGCGCCTGCGCGCCAGCGACACCTACAGGCTACCAATACCTGAGCATGCCGAATAGTTCTGTTGCCATAGCAACAAGCTTTCCAAATTTGCACTTAGCAACCAACTCGCCGACACGGCCATCCTGACAATTCACGCGTCCTCGCGTGACGTGTCTTCTAATAGCTCTAAACATAACTGTCATTTTCATTTATCATTCTCTCTTTTTTCTCTCTTTGGTCTCAACTTAACATTTCATTTTATCTGTTTTATTCATGTCAAATAAGCTTTACTTTTATTTCTTCTCGCCACTTCATTCTCTTCTCGTACCAAATCTGTATCTCTGTATCTCTCTGCTCGTACCACAACTCTTACTCAACATCTCTTCATCAATTTATACAGGCTCTTGCTGCACACTTTGCAACGCTCACACGCACCTCTTGCGTCACGGTCTCTCTGGACCCTCACAGCCTTATAAATGATTCCACCAACGAGTGCCTCAGTCGGCGATCTCTCGCTTACACTTCTAGTGTCTTCAAATGTTAGTTTGGCAGGATAACCTTTCGAAACCATAGAGTACAAGCTCTTTTCGTATTTCAAAAGGCTCCGCTTCACATATTCTGACCATAGGAATAAAGTAGGCCCTGTTTCATGTGATCCGACACGGCCTTCCTGACAAATCACACGTCCTCGTGTGTTAACTTTAAATCACAGTATTCTAAAATTTCGGTACTCGTTACATTTTATTGTCAACAAACATTTAATTAATTTTCTAAACATAAGTATTGAGGCATTTAGACAAAATAAGCATCTTGGTTTCATGATAACATAACAAATTACATCTTCATTTTAATCATAATTTACAATTCAGACTTCTCTAATTACATAGCTTTATCAACTGGTGTATTTCCTTTTACACCCACATACTGACCCCCGCCATAACAATTCCTTCTGTTATGGTGCGGTCTCCACTGACCCCCGCCATAACAATTCCTTCTGTTATGGTGCGGTCTCCACTGACCCCCGCCATAACAATTCCTTCTGTTATGGTGCGGTCTTTATATCCCCTCTTGGGATTCCAAGGCATCAACCGTGCCATCCATATCATCATTCCCCACATGGGAATCAGACGCATCTCCACTTGAGTCGTCTAAATCTTTATCAATCAACGTGATTGCTTATTTGTCTATTTGGCAATGCCCTCAAAAACTCATGCGCATACTTATAAGTTCTTTTGCTTGTTAAGGATTTTAAAATGTACCGATTTCCATCTTCATTTCTTTATCTCTTTCTTTCTCCCCTCTCTCATTCGTAACAATTTCAATTTCCAATTTATCCATTTTAAGTTAATCTTGCCTTAACAAAATTGTGCTCTTACTTCCATAATTTTACCGAACCGGCATAACGTAACTTTAAATTTCTCTTTCTTTATACTTTTCTCTGTGTCATGTGGTGGTATCAAGCCCAGAGGGTGGGTCCGATTGGCATCTCTTAAGGGCTTGCATTGGTTGCACTACTAACTGTGCAGTTCGCCGCAAGTTGCACCCCGCCAAGAGCATCTTGCCATCACCTCTGCGGTCCTGGTATCCAGCCAGATGACTACTTTAAAACTTTACACATGATACAACCTTCAACAATCTTTAAACTTAGTCATTTCCAACAATATTGATAAATCTTGCTGAGTCTATTTTTTTTTTCCACCCAAATACATAACGGATTTATAACCTTGATTAATAAGCAACTAAATTTAAGGGACACTACTGGCAGATAACATTGCCTCACACCTCTCTGTATTCTTTAAAATCCCTCTTCGTAACTCAAGTTAATTTCAATTATTTTTAGTTGTTTATAAACTATACCAATAAATCCTGAATCCTGAAGTTGATCAGTCGGTCATTTGAGATTTCCATTCTAAGTTCAGACGTTTTTCTGTCAATTTATTTTTATTTATCGGAGTTAAATCAGTCATGTGAATTCTGGACACAAAAAGAATTCCACAATTGCCTTGCGCTTTCTCTTCCTCTACTCTATGATGCACTTCAGTTAATTTTTTTTTTTTTAGAAATGATTACATCTGCAATAAGTATAGACTACAAACTCTCATCTGAGCAAACAATGCCAAAAATGTCAGAATAATTGCACGCCAACCAATATTTCCAATTCATACAAAGGCTACTTGGACTCCACAAGAAACATAGTTCTACCAATATATCCACCAACATAAGGGTCTCCATTAATTAGGTGTATTAGCATTGGACCATATCCACAAGAGCTTATATCTGTTTCAAATTTGATCAGATGTTTCGAACCAACAAATAACGATTACAGGCTCATTTGTAATAATATTAAAAACGTTCGTTCCAATTTCTGAATATCGTCATTTCACTTAAAGATACTTGAAGCCGAAGAATCTGTCTCATGATCTGAGAAAATCGAGGCACACGTTTTTGAAAATAAGGCACCAATTCAATAAATGGTCTTACGACGGTCTCTTAATTGCACCGATTAAAAGGACGGACCTTTAACGTAAGGATTTTCTAGGAATTGGGTCTGATTTCTCCACCGCACACCTCATAGCTCAGATACTGCGTAGTAGGTTCAAGAAACCCACATTTGGTAACGTTAAATGGCAACTCTGGTACAGTCAACACATTTAATACAACCTTCAGCCTTCGGAAAGCCTTTTCTTCCGAGTTTGCCATGATTAACATGCATCTATGTAAACTATCGCAAATAATCATGATAAATTCCAAACGCCTTAACAATTGCATGATGAAGGTAGAAGATGCACTCTTCAAACCAAACGGCACGGCAGACCAAACAGACGGCAACTCGTAATTTTTTTTAAATTAATTATTTTTCAACAGAAACATTTTTCCTTCACAGGGTCTGACATAAGCGGCAAAGGCCACTGTCCGAAACCATTTTCGAATATTGCTTCCGATAGTCTAAGCACAACCTATCGTAGCACAGGGCTCGCCAATGGGAAGGCAGATGTGCAAACAACACTGCAATCAAACACATCTCTATTCCCATCTTTTAGCCAATTCAGCTCCCAAATCAAAGAATAATTGGAAAGGGCTCACCCGATACTGTCACTGTTGAATCACACACATCAACTCGCTTCTACATGCAGCTGATGCTGCCGCTCGCAGCCGCTGATACCCATCTCGTGCACACAGATGCAATGTGACCACCGTTATCACGCCTGAAGTGCGTCACTCCAGCTCTCCGCACTTCAGCAGCAGTTCCGCCAGTGTGCTGTTGTTGTTGTCTTCCATTCTTCCCCAAATTTTCTGGCCGACACTGATGACACTTGCAACCGTCCGGCTCAACACGCGACCAGTGCATTTGACTGCCTATCACGACTCCGGTGTCTCGCACCACGCGGCTGCGCAAGCCTTCGATGCGCCACTGAATTTAATATCGACCGAAAATCACTTTATCAGAATGCCCGCGAGGCTATGGTGAATCCCACTTCTGATGTCGGAGATATCCGTTATTTAATTTAACCGTAGTCGAGCCAGCGAGTTCTGTTCGCCTGCGCAGTCAAATCGAATCTGTCATCACGCCACTTTTCCTGTGGCCCTTTCACCTTTTCTTACTTTTCACTCAGATGTCATTCCTAGACAATCTCAAGCTGTCTCTCTCATTCTCTCCTATTGTTGCGACAGACGAACAGACCTCACTCAGTAACACTCCTGTTACCGACTCAACTGTCATTGCGCCTGCGCGCCAGCGACACCTACAGGCTACCAATACCTGAGCATGCCGAATAGTTCTGTTGCCATAGCAACAAGCTTTCCAAATTTGCACTTAGCAACCAACTCGCCGACAGATATATACAAACAGGAAAAGTAGGAGAAAGAAAGGGGAAAGTAGAGGTCCACTCCCGCGGGACTGCCGCAAAGCTATACTTCGCGGGGCGGCAGGCGGTCAGGTGCCGCTCATCGTTCGCCGTCCATGCGTCGGATCTTCTCCCGGCGCCTCAGCTCTCTCAATACGGTTGCTGCCATGTTCGTAACCGCCTCCCAATTGGACGGCGTCTCCAGCATACACCCGATTATGTTTAGCCTCGGGTTTGAACCTATGGAGGTATGCCTTGAAGCATCCATGGCCTGTAATCAGTTGCGTCGTGTAGAAATCCATCTGCCCGTGTCTTCTATATAGCCATGGTTCCAGTTCGGGGATGAGTCGGTACGTCCACCGTCCAGTGCTCGCACTATCCCACCACGTTTGCCATAGGGAGATGGTTCTGCTCCGCTGAGTTCCACTACCCGAGTTGCCAGTCCTGCGCTCCGCTGCCAGTAGGTCGATTGGGATTGTTCCAGCCACAACCAGTGCGGCCTCTTCCGATACTGTGCAGAAGCAGCTGGAGATGCGCAGTGCGCAGCGTCTATATACCATCTTGCATTGTCGACTGTAGCTCGCGGTCGACATAGCTTCCGCCCATATCGGCGCGGCATATAGGATAGTAGACGTCACCACGGTTGCTATTAGCCTTCGACTGTGCTGCTTTGGGCCTCGTGTGTTGGCCATCATCCTTGAGATGGCGCCAGTGGCCTTGGAAGCCTTGGCCGCTACGTACTCCAGGTGGCTCTTGTAGTTTAGCCTGTGGTCGATCTGGACGCCTAGGTACTTGACCGCTGGGCAGGACTCGATGGTAGTCGACCCGACACGGAAGTTCACTTTCTCTACGGCCTTCCTGCTGCTGATGAGCACTGCTTCCGTCTTGTGTTCGGCAAGCGAGAGTCCGTTGTCCGCTAGCCAGGACATCAGCATGTCGATGGCAAGGCTGCATTTTGTGGAGACATCAGCCAGGTGCTTCTCCACAGTGACCAATGCGATGTCATCTGCGAAGCCCACTACAGAGCAGCCTTCGGGCTGCAATCCATAGGATTGGCCCGAGGACTGAGCCTTGGGGTACGCCTCCTGTTACTTGGTGCTCCTGGTATCCGGCGTCCGATTTGTATTGCAGAACGCGGTCTTTGAAGTAGTCGGCTATCAGCTGTACGAGGTATCCGGATATGCCTCCCCGTTGGAGTGCTTGGAGGACTCGGCTCCAGTTTGCAGAATTGAAGGCGTTTTTGACGTCCAAGGTGCACACAAGGCAGTATTTCTTGGTGCCTCCTTGCCATCTTTCGCCTTCAATCGCATTTTCTGCCAGCTGCGTTACCTCGCGGATTGCATCGATAGTGCTGCGTTTCTTACGAAACCCGTGCTGGTGGCTGGATAGGGCTCCGCGCTCTTCGATTTTCGCTTCTAGCCTGCTGCATATAATCCGCTCGAATATTTTTCCAAGGGAGTTTAACATGCAGAGGGGCCGGTATGAAGATGGATCGTCGTCCAATTTTCCCGGCTTCGGAACGAGTACAAGCCTTTGCTGCTTCCAGCCTGTGGGAAAAGTCCGTTCGGCGATGCAGTTGTTGTACACCTCCGCGAACAGCTTTGGGTAGGACTTCACTATCGCAAGCAGGGCCGCGTTTGGAATGCCGTCTGGTCCAGGGGCCTTGGAGGCTTTGCAGCTGGTTAGCGCGCTTAGGACCTCCTCTTCCTCAATGGGGATTGGTTCCCCCACGGTCACGTTGGGAAGCACTAGGGGCGGCTGGGCTGGGAACAGCGTGGTAACTATTGCTCCCAGTTGCTCATGGGAAGTTGGTGTCGGCTGTCTGATTAGCTTTCCCATTACCATCTTGTAGGCCGACCCGAACGGCTCCTGGTCAGCCGCGTCGCAGAGGTCCTGGAAGCACCTGTTTTTGCTCGCCCTGATGGCCACTTTGAGGGCTTTCTTCCTCTCCCTGTAGATGGACTCGTACATCCCTTGCAGAGGGCGTCCTCTGTTTCGCTGGCATCTCCGCCTTGCTGAGAGGCACTCGCTTCGGGCTGTGGCTATCTCCTGGTTCCACCACGGGACTGGTCGCCTTCCACATCCCCTGTTGGCGCTCCGCCAACTCCGGGTGAGTTCCGGGCTGGCAAAGGTCAGGTCGATGACTGACTCTCTGCCTGCCTTGCTGTAGGTGCACCTGTTACCGTCATTAAGGAGGCAAACATATATACTCTGTGTGTATATGTGTGTGTGTGTGGTATGCGGCTGATAGTGCGTGGTGAGCTATGCCTTCTATATACAAACCGAAGAAAAATCTTGATAATTGTTTGTATGTGCATGTGAATGTCTATGTTTTGTTTAATTTCTCTGCTCGTTCTCAATGTGAAAAGTTTGAATGAATTTTCGGTCCAGATCAGTTCCCAACTATTCTTACATTGGAAAACATCACGATGTCTTTCAACGCGGTCGTGATCTTCGTTTTCGCGACTATTTGGTGTGTCGTGAACACTGCTCCGGTTAAATATGTACTAGCTAATTTAACAAACTCAACTTCATGGAATTCATCAAATGAAGTTGAGTTTTTAATGAATTTACCGAACTCGAACAAAATAATGAGGATAGAATTTAATTTTGAAATTTTGGAAGATACCGAAATTTACAAAAACATATCCTCAACTATTATTAATGATAAAAATGAGAAATTAATTGAAAGTGAAAGTGAAAGTGAGAGTGATCATCATCACCCTCACGAATTTTCATCGAGGACGGAGGAGCAATATCGACTTCAACGCTGGAAACAACCCTCATTAGTGGGGGTAATGATGATGACGATGTAGCAATAACAACAACGACAAATAAACCTGCACCCTTACCAATTTTGAATGAGGATAGAGAAGTTGATATAACCCTCATTAGTGGGGGTGATGGAACAATGACAACAACAACAGCAACAACAACAAATAAACCTGCACCCTCACCAATTCTGAATGATGATGACAATGATGATGGAACAACAACAAAAACAACAACAACAACAACAAATAAACCTGTACCCTCACCAATTTTATTCGAGAATGTTCAGGTCAGGAGCTTATGTTCCCGCCCCCCGCGACTCCGAATCGCTCCCGCTTCTTCAAAGCTCCTCAGCTCGCTCTCTCGCTCCCGCTCTTCTAGCGGATGCTTCGGCTCTGGCCGATCGTCGCGTCGCTGAGCGGCCGCTCCCGCTCTCCTAGTTGTTTGATCTCCCACTCCAGCTTGTACATTATTTAATTGCTAATTAGAATTCCAATAAAGCGGACCAAGTCCAATCGTTAATATTGAAAATAACCACGCCCCCCCGGCCTACTACTTTCTTGCGGTATTCTTTTTGGTGGTGATTTTCCCTTTCGCGATTTCGGTGATTTCTACGGTGGTTTCGTTGACTGCGGCGCGGGAGTGTTCTATATTAACCTTTGTGCCTATCTGGAAATATTGGAAATTTAATTTCCCCCCCCCTCGAGCCGAACATTTGGTCCTACAGAGCCGGATTTGTGGATTTTGGATTTCCGGATTTTATTGGTCTTTGGATTTTTGGATTCCGGATTTTTTTGTTTCCTTCCACACCAGCAGTTCTCGGCGTTTCTCTGCTTCCAAGATAAGTACTCCGTATTCCGTCGCCCCCCTCTCTGCCGATCTTCAGCAGTAGTCCGAACAATTAATTTCGGTCACTCTGCTGCAAGATTAATTTTCCGTGTCGACTCCAAGTGCGAGTTTTCCTGACAACGGCAGTTGAGGAATTTTCCATTTCCTACAATTTGCAAATTTTTAATCCGTCTCCGTTTTGAACGTCGCCATATTCTTCTTATTCCGCTTTCCTTTGTACATATTTGCATTTATCCGTACATCAATGTACAAAACGTTCCTACATAAGAATAAAAATTCAACATATGTACATACATATCGGCATACATAAAGCATCGATTTTTATTTCGTACAATAGAAAATAAAATTCCAATAATAAAAATTTAATAACAATCCAATACAGTCCGCTGCCTACGAATAGCTATCCAGTGCTATAATAAACCCATATATTTATATTATTTTTTCTCCATATAAAACATATATATTTGTTAGATATTTGTCAATTATAAGTTAATTGTTTTTGGTCACACTTATTCATTTAACATACATACAAACTAATAACTGTAAACTTAAATGTAAAAGAAGACAAAGAAAATATATGGACAGATAAGATCTGAAGCTCAAGCCAAGCAGACGCACATCTCATCATTTGGTGTAATACACAACATAATTGGCGACGAGGATGGGATAGAAATAAAAACAGTTGGCATTTGTATATACATTTGCGCACAAAAATCCAAATATCATCATATATATTGTAATTACAAATATATTAAAACAAAAATGGCTAAAAGTGAAGCGGTAACACTGCCAACATTTTACCAAATGTCAAACGTAAGCGAATTCTCGCCTAATAGTGAAACATTTTGCATTTGGAAAGAAAAACTGAACATACATTTCTGTGAAATGAATATCACAGAAGAGAGTGCAAAAAAGTCTACGTTACTGAGGTCGATCGGAGCAGCACCTTACAGTGTACTACACAGTCTATGCAGCCCAGAATCGCCGGTGTCAAAAACATACAAAGAACTTTGTAACATTCTGGACACTCACTACACACCCCCCACAATTGTTTTCCGTGAACGCAAGAAATTTCATCATGCGATCAAAGAAGATGCTGAAACAGTGGCACAGTGGTATGCACGTGTAAAACAATTGGCGCTTAACTGTAAATTTGGCGAACACTTGGAAGCGTTTGTTTTAAACCAATTCGTTATGAGCGTCTCACCGTTAATATTTGAGCGAATATGCGAAGAAGACGAGAAGTTATCATTGGCCGATGCTCTAAAAAAGGCAATGATAATCGAGACGAAAATTGCAACAAAGAAGACGGACGACACAGTTGGATACATAAACGGCGCACACTATTCTAAAAGCGGGAGGAAACAAGGAAAAGAGAAGTGGAGTAATCACGCAAACAATAACGGCAAAGGTTTCAAAGGCACTGGAAAAGGTTCGAGAAGTTCTGGCAGCGACGTTGACGTCAATTACAACAAAAAGCAGCAGAAGTCTTGCGAACACTGTGGATGGCGTAATCATAAATCGAATGACTGCAAGTATAAAAACTGTACTTGTCATGTATGTGACAAAATTGGACACATAGCGTCAGTATGTCGATCGAAAAATAAGACCGTAAATTGTGTATTAAATTCAAATTCTGAAAATTATGAAACTAATGCTTTTGATTTTTCCATATACAGCGTGGCTTCAGACTCCTCTTCTGGTGAAATATATTTACTGCAGGTTAACATTGATGGTTGTTCCATGAGCATTGCTTGCGACACAGGAGCACCCTGTACTTTGGTACCAGCTTCATTTTATAACAAATCTGCGAACAAAAAGCCTCTTAGAGAGTGCAGAACTCCATATGTAAGCTACAATGGAGATAAAATTAAAATTGTTGGTGAGTACGATGCAACAATAGAGTATCGAGGCGTACAAAAAGAAATAGTTGTTGTTGTCACAAATACGAAAAGTCCACCGTTGCTTGGCAGAACATTTTTAAGATCTTTCAACTTTGAGCTAAGGCAAATAAATTCGGTTAAAGAGTCTGAAATTCATTCAAATATTATTGATAAAATTAAAGTCGAATTTGCAGAGGTTTTTAGTCCTAAATTAGGATGCTATAATGGCCATAAAATCACTTTGCAAGTTGAACCTGATACAAAACCAATATTTTTCAAACCAAGACCTTTACCCTTAGCGTGGAAAGATAAAGTTGATAAACAGTTGCGTAAGTTAGTTAACGAAGGCGTATTAGAGCATGTAGATAATTCTGATTGGGGAACACCATTAGTCCCAATATTAAAACCAAATGGTGACATAAGAATATGTGGTGATTACAAGGTTACATTAAACAAACATTTGGTTGATGTAAAGTATCCATTGCCCAGAATAGATGACATTTTTGCAGCCTTAACTGGAGGTATATTGTTTAGCAAGCTAGACTTGAGTAATGCATATAATCAATTACAGCTAGATGAAAGTTCACAAAGAATGTGTACTTGGAGCACACACATAGGTTTATTAAAAGTCAAGAGACTACCTTTTGGTATTAAGTCTGCAGCAGCAATTTTTCAAAAAGCTATGGAAAGCTTATTTCAAGGCATTCCGGGAGTCGTAGTATATCAAGACGATATAACTATTACAGGACGCAATTTTCAAGAACATATTACGAATTTAAAAATTGTCTTAAATAAATTAAAATCTGTAGGTTTAAAATTAAACACTCATAAGTGTGAATTTTTCAAATCTAAAATTTGTTACTTAGGCTTTATGATTGATAAAAACGGACTGAGCAAGACTAATGATAGAAAATCAAGTGTTTCATTAGCACCAACACCAAGAAATGTGTCAGAGCTTAGAGCATTTATTGGTATGGTAAATTATTATTCAAAATTTATAAATAATTTTGCTCAGAAAATGAATCCGTTATATGAATTATTGCGCAAAGGCACCCAATTTGAATGGACAAGCAGTTGTCAGAAAGCATATGAAGAAATCAAAAGTGAAATCACTTCTGAGCAAGTACTCGTACATTATGACCCGGAATTGCCAATCGTGCTAACAACAGATGCTAGCAACAATGCAGTTGCTGGAATACTGTCACACAAAATTGATAACGATCTTAAACCAATAGCTTTCGTATCTAGATCACTATCAAAGAGCGAAATCAATTATAGCACATTCGAAAAGGAAGCGCTTGCAATTGTTTATTGTGTAGTAAAATTACGACAATATTTATTGGGAACTAAATTCATACTACGCACGGACCATAAGCCTTTGTTAGGAATCTTTGGAGAATCAAAAGGTTTACCTTTGATGGCATCAGCAAGAATTCAGCGATGGTCAGTAATTTTGTCAGGTTTTGAGTACTCAGTAGAATATGTAAAAGGTGCATCAAACTTAGCTGACGGTCTATCACGAATGCCTCAATGGGAAACACACAAATATTTTGATGAGTTTAATTATGTAAATTTCATTCAATCAAACAACTCATTCAATTTAAGTTTTAAAGACATAGCAAAGGAATCTAGAAGAGATCCTGTACTAGCAAAAGTGGCTGAAGCAATTCAAAACGGTACAATTTCAAAATTAAAAGGCAATGAATTTTCAGCTTATGTTAACAAATCTTGTGAACTATCTATTGAGTATGATTGTATTTTATGGGGATACCGTGTGGTAGTTCCGTCTAAGCTTCAAAAGAAGATACTTAGCGAATTCCATAAGTCACATTTGGGAATTGTTAAAACCAAGATGATGGCACGATCCTATGTCTGGTGGCCGGCAATTAATTTGGAAATTGAAAAGATGATTAGATCATGCATTCCTTGCCAAGAATTGCAGGCCAGTCCTGAGAAAGGAGAACTCATACCCTGGAAATCGACAGATACAGTTTGGAGTAGGATTCATGTAGATTTTGCTGGACCTATCAAAAATTATTATTTGTTTATTGTCATCGACTCTTTTACAAAATGGGTTGAAGTTTTTAAGACCAAAGAGATCACAACTTTATTTACAATAAACAAGTTAAGAGAAGTTTTTTGTCGATATGGTTTAGTTGATGTTTTAGTCAGTGACAATGGCAGACAATTCACATCAGCGGAGTTTCAAACTTTTATGAAAAACAACAATGTCAAGCATATACTGACTGCACCAGGGCATCCATCTACAAATGGACAGGCAGAAAATTTCGTCAAGACAGTAAAAAAATCATTATATGCCAATATTAAAGAAAATGAAAATTGTGAGTTTGACACAATGTTAAATAGATTTCTTATAGACTACAGAAACACTGTTCATTGCACAACAGGAGAATCACCTGCTAAGTTATTTTTTGGACGTTCATTAAAAACAAGATTCACGTTTTTAAAACCACCCACAGTCACTAAACAAATAGAGGCAAAGCAAAACAAAAGTATAAGCGATTATAAAGGGAAACGCAACATAACGTTTAGAAAAGGTCAAAAGGTCATGGTCAGAGATTATAAAAATCCAAATAAAGCTAGTTGGACTCAAGCAACCATAAATGAACAACTAGGCCCTCGATCATATTGTTGTATTCTATCTCACAATAATCGCGAAATAAAAAGACATTTAGATCAAATAAGAAATGAAAACATGGAAACAAACAATGAAGTTGCAACTGAAGTTACAAACAACAACGAAGTGGTCAATAGCAATGACTCTACGGTAGAGAATCAAGTTTATATAGAAGATGAAAACAATCAATTACCATCTGAACTTAACACTTCTCCCACCAGAAGAGAGTTGAGACCACGCCAAGGAGGAAGAGTTGTAAAGAAGACAATTTAAAAAAATATTATTTCAACTCTAGAAATGTAAAATCATAAGATAAAATCAAAATATATGTTAAAACTGTAAATTGAGTATAACCAAAATGAAATGAAAACGAAAACGAAATGTTAAAATGTAATTAATTTGACTGAAATATTAATATAGATAAAATGTAAACTATTATTATAATATAATATTAGTATCATCTTAAGGAGGGGCATGTTAGATATTTGTCAATTATAAGTTAATTGTTTTTGGTCACACTTATTCATTTAACATACATACAAACTAATAACTGTAAACTTAAATGTAAAAGAAGACAAAGAAAATATATGGACAGATAAGATCTGAAGCTCAAGCCAAGCAGACGCACATCTCATCATTTGGTGTAATACACAACAATATTACATATTATATTTTCTTCCCCATACGCATACAAAAACCATTACATACAAAAAATATATATATATATAAAACAAGAAAATCAAAATATAATAAATAAAGAATAAAATATTGTGAAAATTGCAAAAAATCTGTAAACCAGTGTCCGTATATTTTGTGCATTTTATTGCTGCGCCTTGCATAGTTCCGCTGCCGCCGAGATATATAATTGTCTGCGTACATACATATGTATACATACTTATGAGATTTTACATTGCCGGCAGCGCATCCCAACGAACATTAAGTTGAGAAGAAAAGTGTCAGGTGTTCCAATCCCACCATTCCGATTTAATTATTTTTTCTTTACAATTAATATATTTATTTTAAATTAATTAATAATTAATCAATCACTTAATCACAATTACTTTTAAAGTTTTGCACTCGATTAAATATCCGCAATCGCATAATAATAATAATCTACATCCTTCCTGCATTTATTTTAAATACGAAAATAATAAAAAACTCTGCATTTCCATTCCGCAATTATTTATAAATACAAATAAATTTAAATTCTCGTCGCATCTGCTCCAATTAATATTGGTTCCACTACATATATTTTCGATTCTCGTCGCTTCTACTTCAAGTAAATTTTTTCCACTGTATTTACTTGCAATTCTGAGATTGTATATTTCCACCATCTACCATCCGAATTCTACGGCATATTCTTGCAATCCATATTTGTTTCGATTTTACCGTCTCACATTGCTACTCCTTCGATTTAGTTGACGGTACTGGGAGCAAATAATTCTACCATTCGAATTCTATTGATTAATTCTGAGATCCATCCTATTTTGGGAATTCTGCTCAATCCAGCAGCTTCATTTACCTAGTTAGTCGGTCACTCCTATCAAGTCTCAAACCAATCCAAAATGTCGGAAGGACAAGAATCAATTCCCCAAGACGCGAGTCAGAAGAGGGAGAGATCCAGAGCCAACGGCCCTCTAGATGTTGCTATGCTTGAGTTTATAGCAACTAGCAACCGTCTCATCCAATTTGAAAGCCAGATCTTTGCGGCATCCACTTCCAAGCCCAATTCATTCACATTAAAGATCCGTCGAGATCAGATCCAGTCCTTATGGGAAAAGGTTGAACGGGAGTATGAGACCGTTTCCAGAGCAGCTCTTCAAGAGGGAAGTAGCGGAAATCTTCCGCTACTTCAAAATAAATACGAACACTATTATGCGGTGTACGAAAGATGTGCTTCCAAGCTGAGCGAAGACATTGACCGCGTGTCCGTCTCCAATTCACAGGCAAGAGCAGCTCCGCCACCAGAGACATTCTCGAGGGGCTGCGATCTTCCGCCATGCAACACAGGAATCTTCGACGGAGATTATCTGCGCTGGCCCACATTTCGTGATCTGTTTACGGCCATGTACGTGAACAATTCCAACTTAACTCCAGTGGAAAAGCTTTTCCACTTAAACGCCAAAACTAGCGGCGAAGCTCACGCCATTGTTTCTAAATCTCCACTGACCAATGATGGCTTCCAATCCGCGTGGTCAGCGCTTCACGATCGTTTCGAAAATAAACGCGCGTTAGTAAACAATCAGCTTAAGAAATTATTTAACATGGCGTCCATTGAACGCGAATCCTCGGCAGCCTTGAAGGAGCTGCAAAATACAATCCAAAATTGTCTAACATCACTGAGAATTTCCGGCCTTTCTACTGAGAATTGGGATTGCCTCCTTGTTTATTTGTGCTCCACAAAACTTCCAAAGCTGACGCTTTCATTATGGGAGCAATCCATCGAACAAAAAACCGAAATTCCTACGTGGCCGGAACTTGATTCATTCCTAACAGAGCGCTATAGAACTCTGGAAGCCATAGATTCTATCCAGCCTACTGTGACACACTTTCGTTCATCTAAACCGACAATTTCCAACCCATCGCCACGAGTACTACAATCCTTTAGTACGAGGATTCTACATACGTCCAAGATATGCGATTTGTGTTCTGCAGAGAACCATCCAGTGCGTTTGTGTCCACGCTTCCTTCAGATGACGATAGTCGATCGATCATCTTATATCCAGAAAAAGCAGTTGTGCTTAAATTGCTTTGCAAGCGGTCATCCACTCCGTAATTGCACAAGCGCCCACAATTGTCTTACTTGTCACGGTCGGCATCACACTTTGTTGCATCCAAGCGACTCATCTTCCAGTGTTCCGATTCCTCGTGATGACACCCGACAAATATCTCCACCTATCCAACGGATTTCGTCGTTCTCTACACGAGTGACCAATGCGGCCGACTCCTTCAACTACTGGGTTCCATACAACGACAACAAAAGCAGACGTTCCCGAGGTATTTCATCCTACCAATGCCGAGTCTGTCAAGGGAACCATCCTCTTCGGAAGTGCCACCGTTTTCTTCGGCTTGATGCGAAGAAACGGCTCCAGGCAGTCATCGACAGGAAATACTGCGTCAACTGCTTGGCCCACCACCATTCTGAAGGATCTTGCCGTAGTAACGACCGATGCCAGTCGTGTGGACAGGATCATCACACACTTCTACATGCCGACGACCGCTCAGCGACTCCAACACTTTCTCGAGCGAAGGACTTCTGATATTTTGCTGCGTATCCTCGCAAGGGGGGGAGAATGTTCAGGTCAGGAGCTTATGTTCCCGCCCCCCGCGACTCCGAATCGCTCCCGCTTCTTCAAAGCTCCTCAGCTCGCTCTCTCGCTCCCGCTCTTCTAGCGGATGCTTCGGCTCTGGCCGATCGTCGCGTCGCTGAGCAGCCGCTCCCGCTCTCCTAGTTGTTTGATCTCCCACTCCAGCTTGTACATTATTTAATTGCTAATTAGAATTCCAATAAAGCGGACCAAGTCCAATCGTTAATATTGAAAATAACCACGCCCCCCCGGCCTACTACTTTCTTGCGGTATTCTTTTTGGTGGTGATTTTCCCTTTCGCGATTTCGGTGATTTCTACGGTGGTTTCGTTGACTGCGGCCCGGGAGTGTTCTATATTAACCTTTGTGCCTATCTGGAAATATTGGAAATTTAATTTCCCCCCCCCTCGAGCCGAACAGAGAAGAACAATCGACGACGACGTTGGAACCAATTTTACCTTCTACTTTCGGAAACGAATCAAATACAACTCTTGTGATGACCAGGGAGAAGCTATTACTCAATAATTCAACATCAACTTCAGCTGTTACTTCAACTTCTACTTCTACAACTACAGAGAATACTATGGCGGATGATAGTTCTTCATTTAAGATCATGTTGGGGATACCCGATAATGATGAGGATAATGTAAGTCGCATACCAGTGAAGAGAAACACGACGCGTAGATTAAAAAATAGTACAACTATGAATAGCACAGGTATAGCCATAACCAAAAAAAAATTAATAGAGAACTTTAAGCAAAAATTAATAACCCAGGAGAAAAAAATAGGTGGTCATTTCGATTTAGGTCACAGAGGGGCTAATAGATATTTTATTATTTCATATTCAAATGGCAAGGTGGGTATTAAATGTCACTATAGATCTAGATTAGCTCACACCTCAAATACTGACAATAAAAAAATTAATAATATTCCTCCATCAACACTTAGAATAAATTGTTTTGAATTTGCTGAGGCGTTAACACAAGAAGCTCTTGTTAATGAGAGGAAGAAAGACAAGAAAATTAGGACACAGATTTCAAGCGAGGCAGATCATCAAATTGCAACAGAAAACAGGTATCAGGATATTAACGATGGCTATTTAAGTGATGAACCACAAGTGCGGGAAATTAGAAATGATGAGGCAGAGCAAATAAATGCAATATATTTAAAAAAGAGGAATATAGCAGATAGACTGTTAGATGATTATTTAAATAGAAAAGAAACCCAGATTTCGAACGATGAAATAAAGGTTAAAAACATTGATGAGTTTCAATCAATACTTAATGATGAAATTTCATAGGTAAAAAGTTATTTCTCTTCCAGAACATAAAATTTAGTGAAGGTTATGACTGGGAGAAAAACAAGATTCAAAATGATACAACTAATAAAAAAGGTGAGTAAACTAAATTTATGTTTATTTTCAATTTTGAAATATTATACTAATTTTTTCTTTTCTTTTATTTTCTTCTCTTTTCTTCTCTTTTTATTTTTCTATAGATAGGGGAAATGATATGAATGAAAATGGTGAGTGAACTAAATTTGTATTTATATATATTTTTTATTTTTTTTTATATAGTTGAATATTTCTTAATTATTTTTTATTTAATTTTGTTTACAGATAAGGCTTTGGAAAATAATCTAATCAATGAAGGGATTTTTTATGTAGACGCAGATGAAGAAGAAGAAGCAGGACGGCTATATGAAAATGAACTTATTTATATGGAAGGCGGGGTTGAAAATTATAAACAAATCTTACCTTTAAATATATACCAAGAAGATGAAAACCCCCTCCCCCCTCCATTTGTTGATGTTGATGATACAAACCAAAACGAAAATGATGTAATTTTAATGGAGGGAGGATTAACTAATTACACCCAAATTGTGAAATCTAATATATTAGATCCAAAAGAAGAATTTCCCACCAATAATGAAATGAATCAAGTTATTTAAAAATTTTTTTTTTTGAAATTTATATTGTTTCTTTATTTAAAAATAAAAATATTTTTTCTAAAATTGTTATTATTACTAGCTTTTTAAATTAATTAAGAAAATACACAATTGTTCTTAAAAATATAATGAATATAAATAAAGTAAAATAAGTACTCCGTATTCCGTCGCCCCCCTCTCTGCCGATCTTCAGCAGTAGTCCGAACAATTAATTTCGGTCACTCTGCTGCAAGATTAATTTTCCGTGTCGACTCCAAGTGCGAGTTTTCCTGACAACGGCAGTTGAGGAATTTTCCATTTCCTACAATTTGCAAATTTTTAATCCGTCTCCGTTTTGAACGTCGCCATATTCTTCTTATTCCGCTTTCCTTTGTACATATTTGCATTTATCCGTACATCAATGTACAAAACGTTCCTACATAAGAATAAAAATTCAACATATGTACATACATATCGGCATACATAAAGCATCGATTTTTATTTCGTACAATAGAAAATAAAATTCCAATAATAAAAATTTAATAACAATCCAATACAGTCCGCTGCCTACGAATAGCTATCCAGTGCTATAATAAACCCATATATTTATATTATTTTTTCTCCATATAAAACATATATATTTGTTAGATATTTGTCAATTATAAGTTAATTGTTTTTGGTCACACTTATTCATTTAACATACATACAAACTAATAACTGTAAACTTAAATGTAAAAGAAGACAAAGAAAATATATGGACAGATAAGATCTGAAGCTCAAGCCAAGCAGACGCACATCTCATCATTTGGTGTAATACACAACATAATTGGCGACGAGGATGGGATAGAAATAAAAACAGTTGGCATTTGTATATACATTTGCGCACAAAAATCCAAATATCATCATATATATTGTAATTACAAATATATTAAAACAAAAATGGCTAAAAGTGAAGCGGTAACACTGCCAACATTTTACCAAATGTCAAACGTAAGCGAATTCTCGCCTAATAGTGAAACATTTTGCATTTGGAAAGAAAAACTGAACATACATTTCTGTGAAATGAATATCACAGAAGAGAGTGCAAAAAAGTCTACGTTACTGAGGTCGATCGGAGCAGCACCTTACAGTGTACTACACAGTCTATGCAGCCCAGAATCGCCGGTGTCAAAAACATACAAAGAACTTTGTAACATTCTGGACACTCACTACACACCCCCCACAATTGTTTTCCGTGAACGCAAGAAATTTCATCATGCGATCAAAGAAGATGCTGAAACAGTGGCACAGTGGTATGCACGTGTAAAACAATTGGCGCTTAACTGTAAATTTGGCGAACACTTGGAAGCGTTTGTTTTAAACCAATTCGTTATGAGCGTCTCACCGTTAATATTTGAGCGAATATGCGAAGAAGACGAGAAGTTATCATTGGCCGATGCTCTAAAAAAGGCAATGATAATCGAGACGAAAATTGCAACAAAGAAGACGGACGACACAGTTGGATACATAAACGGCGCACACTATTCTAAAAGCGGGAGGAAACAAGGAAAAGAGAAGTGGAGTAATCACGCAAACAATAACGGCAAAGGTTTCAAAGGCACTGGAAAAGGTTCGAGAAGTTCTGGCAGCGACGTTGACGTCAATTACAACAAAAAGCAGCAGAAGTCTTGCGAACACTGTGGATGGCGTAATCATAAATCGAATGACTGCAAGTATAAAAACTGTACTTGTCATGTATGTGACAAAATTGGACACATAGCGTCAGTATGTCGATCGAAAAATAAGACCGTAAATTGTGTATTAAATTCAAATTCTGAAAATTATGAAACTAATGCTTTTGATTTTTCCATATACAGCGTGGCTTCAGACTCCTCTTCTGGTGAGGTATATTTACTGCAGGTTAACATTGATGGTTGTTCCATGAGCATTGCTTGCGACACAGGAGCACCCTGTACTTTGGTACCAGCTTCATTTTATAACAAATCTGCGAACAAAAAGCCTCTTAGAGAGTGCAGAACTCCATATGTAAGCTACAATGGAGATAAAATTAAAATTGTTGGTGAGTACGATGCAACAATAGAGTATCGAGGCGTACAAAAAGAAATAGTTGTTGTTGTCACAAATACGAAAAGTCCACCGTTGCTTGGCAGAACATTTTTAAGATCTTTCAACTTTGAGCTAAGGCAAATAAATTCGGTTAAAGAGTCTGAAATTCATTCAAATATTATTGATAAAATTAAAGTCGAATTTGCAGAGGTTTTTAGTCCTAAATTAGGATGCTATAATGTGCATAAAATCACTTTGCAAGTTGAACCTGATACAAAACCAATATTTTTCAAACCAAGACCTTTACCCTTAGCGTGGAAAGATAAAGTTGATAAACAGTTGCGTAAGTTAGTTAACGAAGGCGTATTAGAGCATGTAGATAATTCTGATTGGGGAACACCATTAGTCCCAATATTAAAACCAAATGGTGACATAAGAATATGTGGTGATTACAAGGTTACATTAAACAAACATTTGGTTGATGTAAAGTATCCATTGCCCAGAATAGATGACATTTTTGCAGCCTTAACTGGAGGTATATTGTTTAGCAAGCTAGACTTGAGTAATGCATATAATCAATTACAGCTAGATGAAAGTTCACAAAGAATGTGTACTTGGAGCACACACATAGGTTTATTAAAAGTCAAGAGACTACCTTTTGGTATTAAGTCTGCAGCAGCAATTTTTCAAAAAGCTATGGAAAGCTTATTTCAAGGCATTCCGGGAGTCGTAGTATATCAAGACGATATAACTATTACAGGACGCAATTTTCAAGAACATATTACGAATTTAAAAATTGTCTTAAATAAATTAAAATCTGTAGGTTTAAAATTAAACACTCATAAGTGTGAATTTTTCAAATCTAAAATTTGTTACTTAGGCTTTATGATTGATAAAAACGGACTGAGCAAGACTAATGATAGAAAATCAAGTGTTTCATTAGCACCAACACCAAGAAATGTGTCAGAGCTTAGAGCATTTATTGGTATGGTAAATTATTATTCAAAATTTATAAATAATTTTGCTCAGAAAATGAATCCGTTATATGAATTATTGCGCAAAGGCACCCAATTTGAATGGACAAGCAGTTGTCAGAAAGCATATGAAGAAATCAAAAGTGAAATCACTTCTGAGCAAGTACTCGTACATTATGACCCGGAATTGCCAATCGTGCTAACAACAGATGCTAGCAACAATGCAGTTGCTGGAATACTGTCACACAAAATTGATAACGATCTTAAACCAATAGCTTTCGTATCTAGATCACTATCAAAGAGCGAAATCAATTATAGCACATTCGAAAAGGAAGCGCTTGCAATTGTTTATTGTGTAGTAAAATTACGACAATATTTATTGGGAACTAAATTCATACTACGCACGGACCATAAGCCTTTGTTAGGAATCTTTGGAGAATCAAAAGGTTTACCTTTGATGGCATCAGCAAGAATTCAGCGATGGTCAGTAATTTTGTCAGGTTTTGAGTACTCAGTAGAATATGTAAAAGGTGCATCAAACTTAGCTGACGGTCTATCACGAATGCCTCAATGGGAAACACACAAAAATTTTGATGAGTTTAATTATGTAAATTTCATTCAATCAAACAACTCATTCAATTTAAGTTTTAAAGACATAGCAAAGGAATCTAGAAGAGATCCTGTACTAGCAAAAGTGGCTGAAGCAATTCAAAACGGTACAATTTCAAAATTAAAAGGCAATGAATTTTCAGCTTATGTTAACAAATCTTGTGAACTATCTATTGAGTATGATTGTATTTTATGGGGATACCGTGTGGTAGTTCCGTCTAAGCTTCAAAAGAAGATACTTAGCGAATTCCATAAGTCACATTTGGGAATTGTTAAAACCAAGATGATGGCACGATCCTATGTCTGGTGGCCGGCAATTAATTTGGAAATTGAAAAGATGATTAGATCATGCATTCCTTGCCAAGAATTGCAGGCCAGTCCTGAGAAAGGAGAACTCATACCCTGGAAATCGACAGATACAGTTTGGAGTAGGATTCATGTAGATTTTGCTGGACCTATCAAAAATTATTATTTGTTTATTGTCATCGACTCTTTTACAAAATGGGTTGAAGTTTTTAAGACCAAAGAGATCACAACTTTATTTACAATAAACAAGTTAAGAGAAGTTTTTTGTCGATATGGTTTAGTTGATGTTTTAGTCAGTGGCAATGGCAGACAATTCACATCAGCGGAGTTTCAAACTTTTATGAAAAACAACAATGTCAAGCATATACTGACTGCACCAGGGCATCCATCTACAAATGGACAGGCAGAAAATTTCGTCAAGACAGTAAAAAAATCATTATATGCCAATATTAAAGAAAATGAAAATTGTGAGTTTGACACAATGTTAAATAGATTTCTTATAGACTACAGAAACACTGTTCATTGCACAACAGGAGAATCACCTGCTAAGTTATTTTTTGGACGTTCATTAAAAACAAGATTCACGTTTTTAAAACCACCCACAGTCACTAAACAAATAGAGGCAAAGCAAAACAAAAGTATAAGCGATTATAAAGGGAAACGCAACATAACGTTTAGAAAAGGTCAAAAGGTCATGGTCAGAGATTATAAAAATCCAAATAAAGCTAGTTGGACTCAAGCAACCATAAATGAACAACTAGGCCCTCGATCATATTGTTGTATTCTATCTCACAATAATCGCGAAATAAAAAGACATTTAGATCAAATAAGAAATGAAAACATGGAAACAAACAATGAAGTTGCAACTGAAGTTACAAACAACAACGAAGTGGTCAATAGCAATGACTCTACGGTAGAGAATCAAGTTTATATAGAAGATGAAAACAATCAATTACCATCTGAACTTAACACTTCTCCCACCAGAAGAGAGTTGAGACCACGCCAAGGAGGAAGAGTTGTAAAGAAGACAATTTAAAAAAATATTATTTCAACTCTAGAAATGTAAAATCATAAGATAAAATCAAAATATATGTTAAAACTGTAAATTGAGTATAACCAAAATGAAATGAAAACGAAAACGAAATGTTAAAATGTAATTAATTTGACTGAAATATTAATATAGATAAAATGTAAACTATTATTATAATATAATATTAGTATCATCTTAAGGAGGGGCATGTTAGATATTTGTCAATTATAAGTTAATTGTTTTTGGTCACACTTATTCATTTAACATACATACAAACTAATAACTGTAAACTTAAATGTAAAAGAAGACAAAGAAAATATATGGACAGATAAGATCTGAAGCTCAAGCCAAGCAGACGCACATCTCATCATTTGGTGTAATACACAACAATATTACATATTATATTTTCTTCCCCATACGCATACAAAAACCATTACATACAAAAAATATATATATATATAAAACAAGAAAATCAAAATATAATAAATAAAGAATAAAATATTGTGAAAATTGCAAAAAATCTGTAAACCAGTGTCCGTATTTTTTGTGCATTTTATTGCTGCGCCTTGCATAGTTCCGCTGCCGCCGCGACATATAATTGTCTACGTACATACATATGTATACATACTTAAGAGCTTTTACATTGCCGGCAGCGCATCCCAACGAACATTAAGTTGAGAAGAAAAGTGTCAGGTGTTCCAATCCCACCATTCCGATTTAATTATTTTTTCTTTACAATTAATATATTTATTTTAAATTAATTAATAATTAATCAATCACTTAATCACAATTACTTTTAAAGTTTTGCACTCGATTAAATATCCGCAATCGCATAATAATAATAATCTACATCCTTCCTGCATTTATTTTAAATACGAAAATAATAAAAAACTCTGCATTTCCATTCCGCAATTATTTATAAATACAAATAAATTTAAATTCTCGTCGCATCTGCTCCAATTAATATTGGTTCCACTACATATATTTTCGATTCTCGTCGCTTCTACTTCAAGTAAATTTTTTCCACTGTATTTACTTGCAATTCTGAGATTGTATATTTCCACCATCTACCATCCGAATTCTACGGCATATTCTTGCAATCCATATTTGTTTCGATTTTACCGTCTCACATTGCTACTCCTTCGATTTAGTTGACGGTACTGGGAGCAAATAATTCTACCATTCGAATTCTATTGATTAATTCTGAGATCCATCCTATTTTGGGAATTCTGCTCAATCCAGCAGCTTCATTTACCTAGTTAGTCGGTCACTCCTATCAAGTCTCAAACCAATCCAAAATGTCGGAAGGACAAGAATCAATTCCCCAAGACGCGAGTCAGAAGAGGGAGAGATCCAGAGCCAACGGCCCTCTAGATGTTGCTATGCTTGAGTTTATAGCAACTAGCAACCGTCTCATCCAATTTGAAAGCCAGATCTTTGCGGCATCCACTTCCAAGCCCAATTCATTCACATTAAAGATCCGTCGAGATCAGATCCAGTCCTTATGGGAAAAGGTTGAACGGGAGTATGAGACCGTTTCCAGAGCAGCTCTTCAAGAGGGAAGTAGCGGAAATCTTCCGCTACTTCAAAATAAATACGAACACTATTATGCGGTGTACGAAAGATGTGCTTCCAAGCTGAGCGAAGACATTGACCGCGTGTCCGTCTCCAATTCACAGGCAAGAGCAGCTCCGCCACCAGAGACATTCTCGAGGGGCTGCGATCTTCCGCCATGCAATACAGGAATCTTCGACGGAGATTATCTGCGCTGGCCCACATTTCGTGATCTGTTTACGGCCATGTACGTGAACAATTCCAACTTAACTCCAGTGGAAAAGCTTTTCCACTTAAACGCCAAAACTAGCGGCGAAGCTCACGCCATTGTTTCTAAATCTCCACTGACCAATGATGGCTTCCAATCCGCGTGGTCAGCGCTTCACGATCGTTTCGAAAATAAACGCGCGTTAGTAAACAATCAGCTTAAGAAATTATTTAACATGGCGTCCATTGAACGCGAATCCTCGGCAGCCTTGAAGGAGCTGCAAAATACAATCCAAAATTGTCTAACATCACTGAGAATTTCCGGCCTTTCTACTGAGAATTGGGATTGCCTCCTTGTTTATTTGTGCTCCACAAAACTTCCAAAGCTGACGCTTTCATTATGGGAGCAATCCATCGAACAAAAAACCGAAATTCCTACGTGGCCGGAACTTGATTCATTCCTAACAGAGCGCTATAGAACTCTGGAAGCCATAGATTCTATCCAGCCTACTGTGACACACTTTCGTTCATCTAAACCGACAATTTCCAACCCATCGCCACGAGTACTACAATCCTTTAGTACGAGGATTCTACATACGTCCAAGATATGCGATTTGTGTTCTGCAGAGAACCATCCAGTGCGTTTGTGTCCACGCTTCCTTCAGATGACGATAGTCGATCGATCATCTTATATCCAGAAAAAGCAGTTGTGCTTAAATTGCTTTGCAAGCGGTCATCCACTCCGTAATTGCACAAGCGCCCACAATTGTCTTACTTGTCACGGTCGGCATCACACTTTGTTGCATCCAAGCGACTCATCTTCCAGTGTTCCGATTCCTCGTGATGACACCCGACAAATATCTCCACCTATCCAACGGATTTCGTCGTTCTCTACACGAGTGACCAATGCGGCCGACTCCTTCAACTACTGGGTTCCATACAACGACAACAAAAGCAGACGTTCCCGAGGTATTTCATCCTACCAATGCCGAGTCTGTCAAGGGAACCATCCTCTTCGGAAGTGCCACCGTTTTCTTCGGCTTGATGCGAAGAAACGGCTCCAGGCAGTCATCGACAGGAAATACTGCGTCAACTGCTTGGCCCACCACCATTCTGAAGGATCTTGCCGTAGTAACGACCGATGCCAGTCGTGTGGACAGGATCATCACACACTTCTACATGCCGACGACCGCTCAGCGACTCCAACACTTTCTCGAGCGAAGGACTTCTGATATTTTGCTGCGTATCCTCGCAAGGGGGGGAGAATGTTCAGGTCAGGAGCTTATGTTCCCGCCCCCCGCGACTCCGAATCGCTCCCGCTTCTTCAAAGCTCCTCAGCTCGCTCTCTCGCTCCCGCTCTTCTAGCGGATGCTTCGGCTCTGGCCGATCGTCGCGTCGCTGAGCAGCCGCTCCCGCTCTCCTAGTTGTTTGATCTCCCACTCCAGCTTGTACATTATTTAATTGCTAATTAGAATTCCAATAAAGCGGACCAAGTCCAATCGTTAATATTGAAAATAACCACGCCCCCCCGGCCTACTACTTTCTTGCGGTATTCTTTTTGGTGGTGATTTTCCCTTTCGCGATTTCGGTGATTTCTACGGTGGTTTCGTTGACTGCGGCCCGGGAGTGTTCTATATTAACCTTTGTGCCTATCTGGAAATATTGGAAATTTAATTTCCCCCCCCCCTCGAGCCGAACAGAGAAGAACAATCGACGACGACGTTGGAACCAATTTTACCTTCTACTTTCGGAAACGAATCAAATACAACTCTTGTGATGACCAGAGAGAAGCTATTACTCAATAATTCAACATCAACTTCAGCTGTTACTTCAACTTCTACTTCTACAACTACAGAGAATACTATGGCGGATGATAGTTCTTCATTTAAGATCATGTTGGGGATACCCGATAATGATGAGGATAATGTAAGTCGCATACCAGTGAAGAGAAACACGACGCGTAGATTAAAAAATAGTACAACTATGAATAGCACAGGTATAGCCATAACCAAAAAAAAAATTAATAGAGAACGTTAAGCAAAAATTAATAACCCAGGAGAAAAAAATAGGTGGTCATTTCGATTTAGGTCACAGAGGGGCTAATAGATATTTTATTATTTCATATTCAAATGGCAAGGTGGGTATTAAATGTCACTATAGATCTAGATTAGCTCACACCTCAAATACTGACAATAAAAAAATTAATAATATTTCTCCATCAACACTTAGAATAAATTGTTTTGAATTTGCTGAGGCGTTAACACAAGAAGCTCTTGTTAATGAGAGGAAGAAAGACAAGAAAATTAGGACACAGATTTCAAGCGAGGCAGATCATCAAATTGCAACAGAAAACAGGTATCAGGATATTAACGATGGCTATTTAAGTGATGAACCACAAGTGCGGGAAATTAGAAATGATGAGGCAGAGCAAATAAATGCAATATATTTAAAAAAGAGGAATATAGCAGATAGACTGTTAGATGATTATTTAAATAGAAAAGAAACCCAGATTTCGAACGATGAAATAAAGGTTAAAAACATTGATGAGTTTCAATCAATACTTAATGATGAAATTTCATAGGTAAAAAGTTATTTCTCTTCCAGAACATAAAATTTAGTGAAGGTTATGACTGGGAGAAAAACAAGATTCAAAATGATACAACTAATAAAAAAGGTGAGTAAACTAAATTTATGTTTATTTTCAATTTTGAAATATTATACTAATTTTTTCTTTTCTTTTATTTTCTTCTCTTTTCTTCTCTTTTTATTTTTCTATAGATAGGGGAAATGATATGAATGAAAATGGTGAGTGAACTAAATTTGTATTTATATATATTTTTTATTTTTTTTATATAGTTGAATATTTCTTAATTATTTTTTATTTAATTTTGTTTACAGATAAGGCTTTGGAAAATAATCTAATCAATGAAGGGATTTTTTATGTAGACGCAGATGAAGAAGAAGAAGCAGGACGGCTATATGAAAATGAACTTATTTATATGGAAGGCGGGGTTGAAAATTATAAACAAATCTTACCTTTAAATATATACCAAGAAGATGAAAACCCCCTCCCCCCTCCATTTGTTGATGTTGATGATACAAACCAAAACGAAAATGATGTAATTTTAATGGAGGGAGGATTAACTAATTACACCCAAATTGTGAAATCTAATATATTAGATCCAAAAGAAGAATTTCCCACCAATAATGAAATGAATCAAGTTATTTAAAAATTTTTTTTTTGAAATTTATATTGTTTCTTTATTTAAAAATAAAAATATTTTTTCTAAAATTGTTATTATTACTAGCTTTTTAAATTAATTAAGAAAATACACAATTGTTCTTAAAAATATAATGAATATAAATAAAACTAATCATTTTTATTGTTAAAAAAAAAAAAATAAATAAATAATATTGTTAAAAAAAAAAAAAAATACACATTTGTTCTTAGAATTAAGTTTTTACATGTTTTACAATGTTTTCTTAAATGAAATTGTACTTGTTTATTATAATATATCATCTAAATACTTTTTATTTAAAATCATCAGATTTTCTTATTATAAATAGGTCTTGTTCTAATTCCTTGACTTTCAATTTAAATTGGTCTTTCTCTCTTTTTTGTAAATATTCTTCTAATTTTTTTTGTTCTAAATTACTCCTATTTGTACAATTTTCAATTTTTTTTATTTTCTCATTCCATTCGAAAATACTTACATCTAATTCAGCTATTTTACATTCTAAATCTTTTTCTTCTATTTTATAATGCCCATATGCCATAGTACCCATTTTATTAGAATCTATAATTCTTTTATCATCTTTACTATTAAGTATAATTTTATTACACCTAATAGTAGATACTACATGATTTGATGATCGAATCATTGCCATTGACCCTATCACAGACTCCTCAGAAAGCAAACACTTTTTATAATCATGAAAGTCTATTTTCTCTATCGCGCTTCGTTTGACACCTTTTGATTTTTTTTATTGTTTTTTCAGCGCTACCATCACCATCACTAAATTTAAATGAATACATTTTCGAGCGTAAACCAACAAACTCGAGCATGGGTTTCCCATTGAGCTCATCTTTGAAAAACCCTAACCTTTTTTTATTGGTTTTAGGAAAATTATACGTTTGTGCGATTTTATCTGGAAATTCAGATGTATCAAAATATGACTCTATATCATTTTTAATATCATTATAGAAGTCATCAGTTTTGATCGTATATATAAATGAATCTGTATCCATGTAATTCAATTGTATGTTTTCATTAAATTTTGGTTTCATATAATTATAATGAAAATCATACATCTTCCATTTTGAAATTTCTAAAATTGAAAAACCTAAATATAATGGTTTATTATATAAATTTGGTTTATTATTTTAATTTGTTCATTTGAAATGCATAAAAATGATCCGAAAATTTTTTGAGACTATGAAAGTTAGATTTGGAAATCAGTGAACGGGCGCAATTTCTTTTACGACCAGGAGAATCATTTGGAGTTGCACTTTCCCATTCTGAAATTAATTTAATATTAACGCGTTTATCAACGTTCTCCATGGTCTTTCCAAATATCGAATTGTTGGATAATTTATAAAAAATTTTATCAAATGTATTATTAGCATTTGTACGATGAAAATTATTAAGATCAATATATTTCTTCAACCAAGGTTTTTGGAAGAAGCGAAGACCTCTATGAATTTTTTTCAATTGTAACCCACATTCTAAGCACTGTTTCAAATTTTTATAGTGGATTATATATTTATTTTTATCTTTTAGATCTGCAATTAATTTTTTTACTTTAGATGATGGTGTTGGTAGCTGATTACTACAACAAAATGGTAAGTCATTATGAGTCTCATGCAAGCTAAACGGAAAATCTAAATCTACCTCGAAAATGTAACCATATTCAGAATCATCTGGGTGCTCTAATATATTTATATTATCAAGGGTTTCCCTTGATACCCATTCATATGGCAAAGGTTGGGACATGGCCTATCCATACAAATTGTTGGCATCAAAATATGATAAATATTGGGATTCTTTTTTATCGTCATAAGAATCCAAATATTTATGATTTGCTTTCGAATATCGATTTACGCATTGCACGAGACCACCACGAATGCCCGATTGTAGAAATTTTAATTGATCTATATCTGTTAATAGTTCTAGCTCAATTTCGGTATATTTTAACATGGCCTCCCATGATAAACCAGGTAAGGTGTAAAAATGCGCAGGGTCTAATGAGTGAATTTTCATGCAGATATTTCGAAAGTTTTCAAAAACATCTGTAATTAGCAAGACATCTGTTTTCAAATACAATTCCAAATAATCTTTTAAATTTTGACATGAAAATTTATCCCAAACCCTCTGTGCATGAGTGTAATTTTCTTTCGAACAATTAGTTTCTGTTAGGGAGCTATAGAATGCTTCTCGGGGAGGTAAAGAAGTTTCTGATAGCCTCTCAACTGAATCTAAATATTCATAAGGAAATACACCCTTACGCCTCATCAAAGAAAATTCTTCCTGATTTTCAAAGAAGGTTTTCGTTGTTACTAATTGATCATCATCTAGGTTTGATGCAAGTGTGTCTAAAGCGGACGACATGAAGCGGAAAGAATCAAGGAAGCGAATCTGAAAACTTCCCCCATCATCAGTAGTTATAGTTTTTGAGAGGGAAATATAGTGCTCCTTATTTGATGGAATAACACTCATTTCTCCAGGTATGAGAGCCAATTCTTTCACGAATAAATGACAATCATACCTGGAGAAATTATGGAAAAAAACTGGGATGAAATCTGGGACTTGATATTTTAAATTGCATGCATTATGTGCAGCACCTCTGAATTTACCAGTAAAATGGCAATGATCCCTCACCCTATCTAATAAAAGGGGACTATGGCAGATATGGCATTTATCAGTTTTTTGGAATTCTTCTTCCTCATCCATAGACATTTGGATGGGGACTTCTTTTGAAATATAATTTGAATAAATACATTTTAAATTTGCAATGAGTGAATTCACAAAACTTTGCCCTGCTTCTAAGGTCGTTTCAATTTCAAACTTACTTAAACTATCATCATAAGCACACTTTATATAGTATGCATATGCTATAGGTACATGTGTATTTATTTTAAATAATTTTTGACCAATAGCCTTCTCATCAGGCTGCAGTATAGCTTCAAAGTCAGCATATACTGAAAATGGCACCTTAACCTCCTTATGAACATTCGTGTAGCGGAGGGTGGCGTTCTTCGGATTGGGCAGTCTGGAAACTATTTTGCTACACACTTCAGAATGACGTTTGGCGGCTTCCTTAGTTAAGGAATAATTCAGGCATCTATTGCAGAACCACTGCTTTCTTTTCCCTTTTCCCGTCTGAGAGGCTACCAAACTAAAACAATGAATAATAAAAAAGAAGCTATTAGCTAAAATCCCCCTAACGTTTAACTATATATAAAGATGAATAGAAAATTTAAAAATAAGGCGAACAGAAAATTTTAAAAAAAAGGTGAACAGAAAATTTAAAAAAAAGGGGGGGGGGGGCGGAATAAAACAAAAAAAAAAAAACTAAAAATAGGAAAATAATAAAATAATAAAAAAAATAAAAAAAAATAAAAAAAATATATATATATATATAATAATAAAATAGTAAAAATAGGAAAATAATAAAAATAATAAATAAGACTCACCCTGAAAGATTTCTTATCCATGTGTAGTGCGCTTTATTTCCCTCCTCCAAAAGCAGCATATTTATGTGGCGGGGTTTCACCTCAGGTGGGTAAAAAATAGGGCCATAAATTAGTCCATCATCATATCCAAAAACAGATACGCTCAGCTCCAGGTTTTTTTTCATAAAATCCGTGATATGTCGGGGGTTGAGAGGGAACTCCAATCCACTGAAATCCAATTGGTACCCGTTTTGGAGGGTGATAAGATCATCTTCAATGTTAACCCTATATCCGCTGCATCTACTCCGTTTGGTTGATTTGTTCATGATTGCCGCAATTATCGTCCACTTGAAACAAAACTCATCATTCAAGTTTCTTACATTCACAATGGATGCTTTATTTTCCAGTGCCTTGGGTAGCTCGATAAATGACGATCCTCTTATTGGTGAATATTGGTTCACGTTCATCTCAAGCCGAGCGATGTGGACCAATGTCCATCCACTATCCCTCTCTTGGAACTCATCCATTTTTCCAATTATTTTCTCCATGTGGTCTTCATATTCATTGTTAATGTCTGAGTGCATGGAGAGAATTGTCATTTTCGATTGAAATGACTTCATCTCCATACACTCCTCTTCATCTTTTAATAGCTTATACAAGCCGAAAAGTTCAAAATTAACTTTTACGGATGCATAGCTTTCTAAAATTGTTGTTAAATGAGGCAGAAATGCGTCTCCTGCCTCTCGTAGAAATGATGCTGGGAATATCACTCCTGCTTGCGTATTCTCGAACAGGTAGTGAAGGATCCTCCCTCGAAATCCATCTGCTACTTTTTTGACCCGGGAATCTACGGGTTCAATAGCATTCATTTTATGCTTCTCCATTCGCACATACTGATTCCATTCAGCGGAGGAATTTGTGGGCATATTGCACTTTTAGCAGAATCGATACATTTTTGTTCTTGTTTTTTTTTATTTTATGTTTTTTAATTCACTTGATCGATTTTTTTTTTTGAATAGCACAGCACAGCACTATTTACAAACAGTTTAAATAATTTTTTAAATTTCCCTTTTGTTTGTTTGTTTTATTATTTTATTTTTTGATTTGGTTAATAGCACAGCAGAGCACTATTTACAAACAGTTTAAATAATTTTTTTAATTTTCCTTTTGTTTGTTTGTTTTTTAATTTATTTATTTTTATTATTTTTTTTTCTGATTTGGTCAATAGCACAACACAGCACTATTTACATTATTCAGTTCACTTTCACTTTGCTTTTTTCAGTTTCTTATTATTTTTTTTTTTGTTATATATTTTTTTTAAACACTTGGTCGAGTTTTCACTTTACAAAAAATGTATTATTGGAGACCGAGAGAAATTTTCGAGACGAAGAAAAATATCTTAACGCGAGCGAATGTTTTTTTAAACTAAAACCATTTCCCGAAATGCACTTTCCAAGATGACTTTTTGGGGGTTTAGAAAGTACCCCATTTCCTTATTTCTATGAATGTGCGTGAGAAAGTCTTATGTCTATGTGTCTATGTCTATGTGTTCTTCAAATTTCTCTTTTTGTTCACATCCCTTTTCTATTAGAAAGGTGAGCTCCCCGAAATTATGCTAATTTAAGGTAACATCCACATATGTTACACATAGGATGGTGGGGTTGAAACACTTAAGATCCTCCACCCTTACACACAACTCTTTGTTATAAAAGCTGTGGGAAAGTCTTAAGAATATATAGGATACATGTTTTGTTTCCTAGAAAATGTGTCTTTTAGTTCACATGCTTTCTCTATTAATTCAAACATCTGCGATCATCCACCCTCACATGCACACAACTCTTTCTTTCATGCGGTGTGGGAAAGTCTTGAAGATATTTTGGGATATATTCAAATTTCTTCGATTCCTTTCACATGCTTTCTTTATTAATTTAAACGTTTACGATCGCCCACCCTTTCCCACGGAATACCTTCTCACTATTAAGGGGGTGATATTCATATACACACATCTATAACCTTCTATATCATCATCTACTCTCCACTTATGTCATACATATACTCATCCTATATGCACATAACTAGAAAATACCTTCAAATTAATGTTTAGCCAAGTTAATTGAATCTACTTTCCACCAATTAAAACACACAAGCAGGCCTGGGTAGACACGAGCCACACACACGATCTTACAAATTCATTGATCAACAGGTAAGCAACAACCCTCGCTGTTCATACCTAGAAATTTCTTGGCACAAGCTACACACAAGCATGAGAACATTTCCCATCCACCACCACCACACGAGTCGGCCAGGTACAAACCGTTCAGGCACAAGCCACACGATCTCACAAATTCATAGATCAACAGGTAAGCAAGTCTCACAACAACCCTCGCTCTTCATACCTAGAAATTTCATGGCACAAGCATGAGAACTCACCCCATCTACCACCACACGATCTCACAAATTCTCACGCATGACAACAGAAACAAAACCGTTACAAGGTATTACACGTTTAGACAAGTTAAATAACTGGGGTGACTTACACACCTGCTATCCTAATTGAATCACATTAACACAAGCCGGATACGCACAATAACTAACCCTAATAAATTCTTACGCATTATGCCTCATCCCTCCCTCCTTCACAAATTCTCACAAATTCCTTATGTCTCATCCCTCCCTCCTTCACAAAATCCCACAAATTCCCATGCTTGAACACACACACCTTATCCCTTTAACCCCTCCCAATCAGTTTCTCACGCTTAACAACACACAAAACTGCACATGATCATGCATGCATAAAATAATGAGGGGGAGGATCTTACCCTAAACCCCTTCCCCCTAATAATTAATTGATTTTTCGCTAATTAGGACACCTGCGCCCCCCTCGCGCGCAGTCATGCGTGACTAATGACCCTCCGAACCCCTCGTGCGCAGTCATGCGTGACTAATGACCCCCCCACCCCCTGCGTAACTGGCCAAGGACCCGCAAATCCTTTCTACTGACCAATCATGAGTTGATAGAGAGTAAAAATTGTAGAGACAGGTGTCCACAATTGTTTGTGTTAAAGGCTTGCTTTCTATCATAGTTATAGCTAATATTATTCCCCAAGTATTTCACAACTTCTTTTGGTGGTTGTAAATTTCCAATACTATCAAAGTAGTGTATATTTTTTTTATTTTTATTATAAGCTACCCAATGTGTACCATTTGATGAGGTATCGCCTAGGTTTATAATTCCTGATTCATGAATCCAAGGAGATTTCGGTAGTGAGTCTCTCATAAATACACCTCGAAAATGAGGAATATATTTTTGAGCAAAATCTAAAATTTCAAAATTTGAAAGTGCCTTCTTGGGTAGCTTACTGATTAGTTTTTTTGATTTCCTCTAAATGGGTTAAGATATAATCCATACCCTTTTCTATAAGGTTTAAGAAACATACCATCACCCACACTAATACTTTCCATTTTTTTATTATGACGTTTACTCTCTTCTAGTTGTTTTTTACTCGTTGATGCATTATTGATGGCTTTAGCAATAGCTGCGCTGCCAGAAGCAACACTACCCAGTGCACTAAGTGCAGTTAAAATGGGGACGAGTGGTAAAAAACCACCAACTTTGGGTACATTAATTATGCGAGGAATTTTTATTTTTTTCTTATTGCGACCAATTGATTTACTCACTGCTTTGCGTGCAACCTTAATAGCACTCATGAGATCTAATGGTTTCTGTTTTTTCAATGCTCGCATTCCTGTTTGAATAACATTTGAAAAGGTCTTACCCTTTCCTCCCCTTTTCCTACACTTCCTCTTCACTCCCTTCTTCTTCTTTTTCATACCCATTCCGAATTTCTTTTTAGTTTTCATGATATTTGTGACTAAGTATGCAGCAGTTTTTTCACCCAAACTACTATCCCTTGAAGTAACACGATCCCACGCTTTATTTATTAAAACTGCATCCGCCTTGTGACGGTCACTTAACTCCTTGTGTTGTGAATATGCAATATCATGAGTTCTACATGCCTCATCTAATTGATTTATTCCACGATCTCCGCGCTCCAATCTCTGTTTTAACTTTGTACCAGGTCCACAAAAATTATAACCAGGAATATGTGCTTCAAATGGAAGCGTGTTAATTATTTTGTTAATAATGCCACTACCTCGCTTCAAGTTTGAGTTCTGACTGCAATAATTATAAAAACTTTTACCCATTTTATATAATGTTTAATCAATGAGCATTCCTCGGTGAATGAACTACATTATACATGTGAATATGCGTTTAATACGTCAAAAACAACAGATTTGTATTAGGGACATAGAGGGTGGTCATGACTCATTTAAAAATTCATCACCACGACATAGTCTACTATTACCTGATACTATCAGAGCTCTGATTGTTGGATCATCGAGCTGTGGGAAAACCAATATGCTAATTAATCTTTTGGAAAGTCCGAATGGTCTAAAATTTGAGAATATATATATTTTCGCAAAAAGTTTGTATCATCCAAAGTACCAGTGTTTAGAGAAATTAATTAAACCGATAAAGGGTATGGGGTACTACACATTCTCACAAAATGATGAAGTTTTACCACCTGAAAAGGCAAAAGAAAACTCCATCATGATCTTTGATGATGTCGCATGTGAGAAACAGACTAACATCCGTTCATATTTCTGTATGGGAGGCCATAAAAAAATTTACTCATTTTATTTATCTCAAACATATACACATATCCCAAAGCACCTTGTACGCGATAATGCTAACATGATTATAGTGTTTAAACAAGATGATCTTAATTTACGAAACATATTTCGCGATCATATACATGGTGATATGACTTATGATTTATTCATGAAAGTTTGTCGAAAATGTTGGGAAGATAAATATGGTTTCTTAATGATAAGTAAAGATAATGATATGGATAATGGGCGATATAGAAAAGGTTTTAATGAATACATAATTATTTGAGAATATAAGTTTACATGTGTAAGCTCTATTTTCACAGTTTATTATCAGATTTCAAAATGAGTAGATCATTCACCCTTACATTAAATGGTAATGAACCCATTACGAACATAACATATTTCCCACCCATTGAATTAAATAATGGTGAATTTGAGTGCGCACTAATTGATTTTCATATGTACAATTCTATTCCCAATGTTGATAAAAGTAATAATCTATTCCATATCGGAAATAGGATAATTGAAATTCCCATCGGATCTTATGAACTCGATGATATTCATGATTTTCTGAAAAATAAGCTTAGAGATTATGGTCTCGAGAAAACATTTCAGTTGGAAAGTAATAATAATACACTTCAAGTTCATATTTCAACCACCCAGGAAGCTATATATTTTAATAGAGAAAACTCGATTGGAAAATTGTTTGGTTTTAATAAAAAGGTGCTCAATCCTGATCAGAAAAACACGTATATATCCGATCAACCAGTGAACATTTTAAAAATAAACACAATACGCTTAGTGTGTAATATTGTTAGTGGATCATATATTGATGGCAGACAGGATCATGCATTGTATGAATTTGGGATTAATGTTCCACCGGGCTATAAAATGAATATCACACCTCACAATCTCATTTATTTACCAGTCAACACTAGAGAAATAAGTACTCTCTCTATACACATAACTGATCAGAACGGTGATTTGATAAATTTACGTGGCGAAAACTATACGATCCGTCTACATTTGAGATTGATACAATGATTATATATAATAAAAGAGCTGATACTTTTCACAACCAACGCACTTTCAATCGTAAAGTTATAGGAAGAGGTTCGAAGTCAAGTACGAATACGCTCACATTAAAAAATAAATTAATTTTAAAATCATTGGGTTTCAAGTTACGAGTTTAAATAAAAGTTATGGGTTTGAACGAGGTATTAGCAGTACGAGAAAAGCCCCTTTCTGACGATAGTATATCGAAAAAGGAATACCACAGCTATTCACCATATCAACAATCATTTAAGTCAAATGATGAGATAAGAATAACCATTCAAAATCAAGATTTATATGTACTTCCTAGTGAGAGTTTTCTTAATTTTCAAGGAGTTATTAGCATCTTGGGGGAGGGTGATAGGTTGATAACCTGAGATGTAATTGGGAAATTGCGAAATAATTGTATGGCATACTTCTTGGATGAAATACGATATGAAATAAATGTTGTTGAGATAGATAGAACAAGATTTGTTGGCGTTACTTCCACATTAAAAAACTTTGTCTCTTTAAGTCATCTTGAGAGCAAGAGACTTTACAATTCTGCATGGAGTGGAGGAGTCAACTTTACCATTTCTCACCACCTCAACTTTTCTGTCCCCCTTAAAAATCTAATGGGATTTTGTGAAGATTTCAAAAAAGTCATATTAAATTGTAAACATGAGCTGGTGCTATTAATAACTAAAAACATGAATGATGTATTTGAAGATAATGTATCAAATCAAAAGTTTAAAGTTGATATAACTAATATTATATGGAAAATTCCTCATGTGACACCAAGTGATTCATCAAAAATCAAAATGTATGATATTATAAAAAGTGGGGCAAATCTTCCAATTGCTTTCCGTAGTTGGGATACGTACATTAACCCGAAACTGAGTAATGGAACACATCATGTTTGGAATGTTAAACTGGCTGCTAACCGTGAACGTCCTCGATTTGCATTGATCGTATTTAAAGATAATAATCAATTTGTTACAAATAATTTGAGAAATTTGAAGATTTACCTAAACTCTGAAACATACCCGTACGACGATTTAAATATAGACTTTGATAAGGATCGATTCGCTCACCTATATGAAATGTATTCCAAATTTCAATCTAGCTACTATAATCGAAATGAAACCCCACTGTTAGCGCCTGTGGAATACAAAACTAAAGCTCCTATTTTCGTGATAGATTTATCGTATCAAAATGAGACGGTAAAATCAGGACCGATTGATGTTAGGATTTCGACTGAACTTAGTCAACCGCCTAGTGAAACTGTTCAAGTATATTGCGTACTGATACATGATCGTTTAGTTGAATATAACCCGTTGAATGGTCTAGTTCAGCGAATTGTTTAATAATCAACCATGAGGGGGGATACTGCTGCAATTGATATTCAAGGATTTATTGGAAATAACAATAAATTTATTCTAAAAGAAATTGGAGTGGTGTTTCAAAAAGATTCAAAACTAGATTCACATTTTATAATACACTCTCCATATGATTTCACTGAATTGGATAAAAAAAACGAGAAAACCAGTTGCTTGGTTAACAAAACAACATCATAAAATTTATTGGAACGATGGCATAAGCTTTTTCAAAGAAGCACAAACGTATCTAAGAGAAATATCAAGGAATAAGGAAATTATTTGTAAAGGTCATGAAAAAAGACTTTTCCTCAAAAAATTTCTAAAAACACGAGATTTAATGAATGTTGAGGAAATCGGATGTCCTGCTTTAAAAACAATAGATGGAAACCAGTTTCCATTTTGCTCACTACATCTGCAGGAGGGTGTCTGTGCACTCAATAATGCCTACAAAATTTTAAATTTTTATGCACCCGAAAATTCTAGTAACTAGATTTCTTCATTCACAGTTTGAGAGTTGAGAGAAGAAGAAGTTTACGAAATGAATAAATCTAATAGCATTCGTAATATTAATTCTTCCTCTTTGATAAATAACATTAATTTATTTATCAATGATTTTCGAAATGTGATTACCAAAGAGGGTTTACAATTACTGTTGGAGTCAAGGAACATGTTCATGAACGCTGGAGTAAAGGAGTTTAAAAAAACAACATATGGAGAACATATTAATTTATGTACATTTTCTTATGATAATATAGAAACCTGTGCATGCTTTCATTATGTAAATCAAAAACATAGAGTCAAGCAACTAATTTCATCATATAACGAAATTTAAAAAAAAAGAAAAAAGAAAACTTAACATCTCTCCCCCATCTTTTAATACAATTTTATTTTCAAGGGTGGGTATGGTATAGCAACAGGTTTCACATTTTTGTTTTCATAAAAGGTGTATAAATGTAATGTGGCATTTAGATGTACCTTCAGTTTAAAATAAACACTCAAACTATTTTCATCGGAGGAGAACACAAACTCAAAATGATCTCGGAGAAAATTGAAGAATTTTTAAAAGAGTATGGAAACGAAATCTTTAAGGAACACGTTACGAAATTGAAGACATTTCAAACATATTTCAAAGACGTGGAAGCCACTCCGGTAGTTCGTTCCAAGTATGGGGAACACCTATCATACTGCGCCTGGGCCTATGACGATTGCAAAGTTGGACCTGACACCTGTAGATGTATGCATGTTGAGAAGAGAGAACAAGATGCCTTAAAATTAATGGAACGATATATTAATTTATTTAAAAGACTTAATAAAAACTAAATTTTGATGAAAATAAACTCTGACTTTTATTTCACATGTATTTTTTTCTCTATTTAAAAGGGTAGGGTGGGTTACACCTTCAAATTATACAACAAAATATATCATTACATGTTTAGCCAAGTTAATTGAATCTACTTTCCACCAATTAAAACACAAACAAGCAGGCCTGGGTAGACACGAGCCACACACACGATCTTACAAATTCATAGATCAACAGGTCTCACAACAACCCTCGTTGTTCATACCTAGAAATTTCTTGGCACAAGCTACACACAAGCATGAGAACATTTCCCATCCACCACCACCACCACACGATCTTACAAATTCTCACGCATGACAACAGAAACAAAACCGTTACAAGGTATTACACGTTTAGACAAGTTAAATAACTGGGGTGACTTACACACCTGCTATCCTAATTGAATCACATTAACACAAGCCGGATACGCTCAATAACTAACCCTAATAAATTCTTACGCATTATGCCTCATCCCTCCCTCCTTCACAAATTCTCACAAATTCCTTATGTCTCATCCCTCCCTCCTTCACAAAATCCCACAAATTCCCATGCTTGAACACACACACCTTATCCCTTTAACACCTCCCAATCAGTTTCTTACGCTTAACAACACACAAAACTGCACATGATCATGCATGCATAAAATAATGAGGAGGAGGATCTTACCCTAAACCCCTTCCCCCTAATAATTAATTGATTTTTTATGCTAATTAGGACACCTGCGCCCCCCTCGTGCACAGTCATGCATGACTAATGACCCCCCACCCCGTGTGCAGTCATGCGTAGCTGTGCTCAAATCAGCATTCTCCTTCTACTAAGGTTATTCTGGTCCAGGAAAGATCCACACAACTTGTAGGCATAGTGTAGTCGGTGGCTTTCATCGGCTTCAGAAGTTATGGACTACTTTAGGCAGGTGAAAAAAATGGACACCTGGCAGGTAGCGATTTACCTGTACAAGCCCAAACCAAAGTGCCGTTTTTGTTGGGTTAATTAACAGTTTATGAATGTATCTATAATTTAAAGTAAAAACCATGACCATTGGTTTTATGGTATGTAATATTACCTGAAAGTCGACCATTTTACCAGTTTGGTATGATGGTATGATGCAAAAAACGAATGAAAGTTCAACTTTGAATGCTCCTATCTTCTACAAAAAAAATCTTAAAATAGCAGATTCTGAATCCTTGGGAAATTTTCTGTCGAATAAGTTTGGTTAAAATCGTTTTTGTGAACATGACTTTTTCGATTTTTGCAACGCTAATTGTTCGAGAGGCGCTACTGTGCCTCGTTTCCGTTTTGGCCCTTCTCTCATTCTAAAACAGCACGTGCAGGAAAATTCATTCCAGCCTCGCCGAACTTCTAAGTGTGCCTTTTCACACAAAGGCATTGGAATTTTATATAAAGGAGAACTCCTGGAAACAAATATTTTTGTGTTTTTTGTTCCGAAATACTCCGGGTAAGTATTTTGTGAAAAAGTGAGGTTCGGATCGAAAATAAACTTTAGTTTTCTAGCCAGATCATCCGAGCCATTCCGCTCCCGATAGGGCAGCGAAATCTTTTATTGAGAGCCAGTAAAACCCAATTAAGTGGCGACGGCTGCGATCAACCTTTACCGCCCCTTCCGGCCACGGCCGCTGACCCACATTACGCCCGTTTACATATATATTTGGAGGCTAAAGGAGACACTATAGACACCAAGATGGAGGTCGTTTTTTTTTTTGGATCTACCCCTCTGCTTTCCACCAGCTATATCGGCGGGCCCCAAAAAGGGCGCTGCGCCATCTATTTCTGTGACTTTAATAAACTGCAGGATAATTTGTATAGCCTGCGTTACATTATTTTGTTAATTTTAGTTTATATTTTTTCAAGAGAATTTGCACCTATATCTGAATTTGTTTTCATGTGCTGCTGACGAGTTTGGCTTTTCATATATGACTTTAATTTCCACATTTATCAGCGGGCCCGTCGACATCGAGGGACTGGGTCGTAAGTACGGCATAGCCGATATAAAAAATTTATGAGAAGCCAAGACCAGCACACAGGTTCTTCAGATCGCTCTAAATAGCGATTTTTCCTTCTTTCTTTGTTAAATATTAGGATCTAAGTATGAAATCGACTCTTTTTGAATTTTTATATACCACTATAGATTTAATTGCAAATTATATTTTGAAGATAAACTTTATGAAATTATAACGAAATTGAAATCATGAATTACACAGGTACACAGCCAAAAATTTCCACGAACCATTTCAAGTTTTCCATGATATTTGAGTGCTCCTGAGTAAAAGTCCCATACAAACTTATTTTCCATCACCTACAGGTTCCGCGGTATACCTAAGAATACAAAAACCGATGTTTGCCGCGGAACCTGTAGGTGATGGAAAATAAGTTTGTATGGGACTTTTACTCAGGAGCACCCAAATATCATGGAAAACTTGAAATGGTTCGTGAAAATTTCACAAAGTTTAATTTTGTGTTCCTGTGTTATTAGAGTTTTTTATTTATGCACCTTAAGGGTCCACACCTCAGAGGAATTCAATTTGCTAGGAGATAAATAACACTTCAAATCTCTTACAAAAATAGTTCAAGTCGTAGTTCCAAGTTTTTCGGGTTTCCTTATTTCCTCCCGATACTCTGTCTACATTTAATTCGAGAAATGGGAATGTCCCAAGAGGAACAAGAACCACGCCATTTTCCCTGAGCACGTCCGGTCTTCTTTTCGTAGACAGAGCGTTCCTCGAAGGACATATACCGTCCGTTACAGAGTTTACGAAAGCGTAAAATTTCTTCGGGTTAGCCTGAAACTCAATTTTGCATCGATTTAAGTGGTTTCTGTAGCATTCAGAATTTTTTGCTAGGAAATTTGAACGAGCAGTTAAATATCTCGAACAGTCGACTTGGAGACCAGATTTGCTATACTTTTTAAACAGTCTGGATTTCAGATTTTTTAGATAAAAAAGCCGACGAGAAAACCAAGGGGGCTTATAAGAAACTTCTGGTGAGGGAAATGAAGGGACATACATGTCGAAAGCTGCGTACATTATATCATAGAAACGCTTAACTATGTCTGAGGGATCTTCTGTGGAGTTCAAGAAAGTCCAATCCGTTAAGTATTTCACAATTGCAGCGCTTCCTGACGCTAAACTACCCACAGCGCTAAGGGCTGTTAAAATAGGTACCAATGGTAAAAAAATTAAAAACTTTGGGAACTGCTATTACCCGTGGAATTACAAAATTTTTCTTACATCCCATTGATTTTGATACTGCACTGCGTGCCACTTTAACAGCATTCAATATGTCGAGTGGCAATTCGATGGTTGCCTTTTTGATAATTGATGCAAGAGATTTTTTCATCACTTTCTTTTTCTATTGCTTTGTTCCCATACCAAATCTCTTTTTTAGCTTCATCATGTTTGTAAAAAAATATGATGCAGCCCTATCACTAATGCTGCTATCCGCTGTTTTTACCCGACCCCAAGCCCTATTAATTAAAATCGAGTCTGCTTTATGTCGTTCCCCCAAATCCTTTATATTTGAATATGCTATATCGTGTTCCGTACAAGCTTCGTCTAAGCCGTTGATCCCCCGGTCACCGTGAGCTAATCGTTTCTCTAGTTTCGTACCAGGTCCACAGTAATTAAACCATGGTATATGAGCCTCAAAGGGAAGAGTGTTTATTAATTTATTTATGAGACCTGTACCCTGTTTGACATTTGATTTATGACTGATAATATTATAATTATGTTTACCCATTTTATATCAACCTCAATTAACGACGATTGTCTCTGAATGAAGTACTTATCTCTAAACATCATCTCAAAAAAATGTAACATTACTCGTTTTACCGTTTTTCGAAAGCCGCCCACCATGTCATCCTCTGGTACAAGGACGGCGTTGTCGTCACCACCGGCAAGACCATAGTGAATAATATATACGGCCTGGACAACCAGTTCAGCCTGACCGTGCCCCTGACCAGCTCCAATGGCACGGAGCAGCGATTTTCGTGCAGCGCCAATGCCTCGTCGGATATACGACACAAGGTGACTAGAGCTATAGAGATTATTTGAATTCCACTTCCAACTCTGCTTCTTCTACTTCCAAACTCGATAGCCATGTTTATAGGCTCCGTTGAAGAGTAACTTGTACTTGAATTTAGAAACGCTATTCGAATTAGCCTAGTGTGATTGCTTTAGTCGTGCGCTTAATGAATCGACAGATTAGTACATAATTGATTTTAACTTAGCGGAACAAAATGCGATAACAAAAGGCTTAACGAATCATTGTGAGGGATACTTACCATATACTATATATGAAGGGATTTAAGCAGTGCACATTGGGATGAAATGCCTTTATTTTGGCCACAACCGTAATTTTAAAGCTAGAAAGTTGAAACTTGGAGAATTTGCTGCTTATATTATTTGTGAATTTCGGTTTTTTTTTTTTACACTGCCACCTTTCCTTCCCTGCCGCCCACATAATAGAACTGCAGTATATTAATATAAAATTCATATTAATGTTGTTATATTTTTTTTTTGTTGAATTTTTTTATCCATAATTGTTAGAAAATTTTTTATTTTAATATTTTTGCATATTATAACTTAAAACTTAAAAATAAGTACATAAACTTGTATTAATATAAACGTTCTTCTTCTAAATCAAAATCTAAATATGGTATACTTGTAAGGTTGTCTTTAATATTATATACTTGGGATGCATCTTCTGGATTTGGAGAAGCTAAAAGTGCAATAACTTCACTGGCAATGAGTGTGATTTTGAACTCTTTTTTTAAGCGATGCTTGATAAGTAAGGATCAGAAGAATCCAAAGCTCGATGAAATACGTCAGTTAAATTGTTCACTCGGCTATTTTTCCTCGCATGCAAATCAAAAAGTCGCGATGACATTGCGATTATTATACAGCCAAACTTCCTGTAAGTCACCTCGACGAATTCCACCCTGGCTCGCATCTGTTGAAATATCAAACCCCCCCGCAAGTTCCCGCAAATTATTTAATTGCTATCTGAATATACACATACTAACACATACTACCACATAAGCTGTTATTTGAATCCTGTTGTATCTTGCTAGATATGCTCCACGAAACACAAATATTTTAAGGTTAGAATCAACAAAACTAGTGTTTACGTATTTCATTAAAAGCATGACAAAACAAAAGCACAAATAATTAAACACTTATACAGATATTTTCTACATACAATGTGAAACATTTTCCATTTTAAGGTATTTTAATTGGTCAAACTGTTTAAGAATACGAGAACGTCAAAGTTAAGGAACTTGTCTAATCATCAAACTTGCACGCACTACGTGGCAAGAACAGTTGACTTTCAAGGGCTGGTGGAAGACAACGGCTGGACAATAAAATACCAATTAAATATTTTTGATGTCTAGGGACATTTCTTAGCTTAAAATAATTGTAACAATATTGATATATTAACACGAATTTTTTAGGTTTTGGCCAAAATAAAGGCATTTCATCTCAATGTGCAGTGTATGTAATTTTGTCGAATATAAAACTGAAACAGAAATAAACTAGAGCTGCTATAGACCCAGCTGAAACCAATCAATGAAATCCATCCCGGGTCGGGCCAGGATTCCCTGGCGCATGGGGAAATACATAAACACACACACGACACTCGCACGCGAGAGTGACAACAAAGCGCTGTGTCCTGCTGTAGCTGCAACGTCGGCGGAGGCGGAGGAATTCCGCAATATGTGCAGGGCCTGCCAGCCATATGGCGGCTCCTAAGGGTGGTGTGGTGAATGGTGGTGGCGGTGGCACAAGCCCCAGGCGAGAACTTCACTCATTCGTCGGCTAAACAGCGATCAGGACACACACATCTATTCATCGGAAGAAATCAGCGCCAGCACAGTCAAGGTGAGTTCGATCTGTTCAGGAATATTATAGCAAGCCTAACTTTACCTCTCCTCACCTTAGATGATACCGCCAAGTGAGGGTCCCGCTTTATTGGAATATTCCTACGCTGGGGAGTCCCAGTTCTCAGAAGACTCTGCCTGTGGTCAGAGTCGCTGTGGCAAGGCCCAGACAGCCTTAGAGGTCTACCAAAGAATACTCCAGCGCCTTAGAGGTCTACCAAAGAATACTCCAGCGCCTCGAAAGGCAAGAAGACACCACAAAAGCCCATCAAAACGATCTAAAGAGACAAATTTGGATTGCTAGCTTTACTGGAGAAACCATAAGCTTTGGATCGTTCTGCTGTTGTGTCAACTATGCTTCGACCTGGCAGAATATCATTCGTAATTCAGTTTCCCTCGAATACAGTCGACATCAAAATCTCTCCAGTAACATTTTAAAAATATTTTTTTTAGTTTAGTATATATAAAATTTATAAGAGCGAAATTCTACATTGATAATATGGTGAACATGGTGAGCGTAACTACAAACAACCATTATGTTTTATATACAAAATATCTGAAAACCTTGCGAAATTCTAGATTTCATTTAAATTAGATTTAAAATATTTCAAAGCCAATAGCAACACTTACCCCTCCGAGCGCACGCGAAAATAGTGTCCGGCTGCGGCTCGTCGGCTATAGGTGTGGTGGTCTTGCTCGACTCTCGGATTGCCTTCAATAATAATTTCGATATTCGCGTTCTAAGACAAGCTAATAAAACCGGATAGAGAAGATATCTTTCCCCTTTCTGCTGCCTTCCGCCTCCTACCTCCTTTGCTGGTCTAGAGGTTCTGGCTCGCCCTCCCTACCTATAGTCGCTCCTGCCTCAGTGCTTAATAGCCTGAGCGACCCCTTCATCGTGCTACCCTACATACGTTAGCCGCGGCCACTTTCAAAGTTCTTTAAACCATTATACATTTATTCTAAATAATTAAAAAAAATATTTCCTAACATGTAGATACATAAATAAATTTCAAACATAATTAAAACTTTAAAAATAAATATGTAACGTCCTGTCGTCCACGGGTAGTCAGCGGGACGTCCAGGGTCTGTGCAGATATATTTATTTGGTTCAGGCGTGGTTGCTGTAAGAGATTTTCCCCGATCCGTTTGCCCCCCAGGGAGAACTCGAGAGGGAAATACAGTAAAGAGTACGAGTACGGTTTATTGACGGAATATTACAGGGAGGTAAATCGATCAGGATTTCGGCTGCGCTGGTGGCCCAAAGGATGGCTTGGGCGGCGGAGAAGATCGTGTCCGTGAACCCCGGGTGACGGTGGGCGTAGGCTTCTCGCGTCTAGGTGGGTCCTCTCGCGTCTGGATGCCGTCGGCTGCAGCTTGTGCCTGGGGAAGAGGGAGAAGAGAGAGGTTGGCTCCGCTCGGGGTGGCGGGTGGTTGTTGTTGGCCGCGCAGGTCCGTATGCCGTCCGTCGCGTGGGTTCGCCAGTCGGCTCGGAGGGTGGAAGTGGGCCTCGAAAGTCTGCACGGAGAAGTTGTTGTTTGGGACTCGAAAGTCTGCCAGGAGAAGTGTGGTGTGGGACTCGAAAGTCTGCCAGGAGAAGTGTGGTTTGGGACTCGAAAGTCGGCCAGGAGAAGTGTGGTTTGGGACTCGAAAGTCTGCCCGGAGAAGTTGTTGTTTGGGACTCGAAAGTCTGCCTGGAGAAGTGTGGTTTGGGACTCGAAAGTCTGCCCGGAGAAGTGTGGTTTGGGACTCGAAAGTCTGCCGGAGAAGTGTGGTTTGGGACTCGAAAGTCTGCCAGGAGAAGTGTGGTTTGGGACTCGGAAGTCTGCCGGAGAAGTTGTTGTTTGGGACTCGAAAGTCTGCCCGGAGAAGTGTGGTTTGGGACTCGAAAGTCTGCCGGAGAAGTGCGGTGTGGGACTCGAAAGTCTGCCGGAGAAGTGCGGTTTGGGACTCGAAAGTCTGCCCGGAGAATTGGACCCTAAAGTCAGCAGAGAGGTGGACCCTAAAGTCGGCAGAGATTTGGACCCTAAAGTCAGCAGAGATTTGGACCCTAAAGTCAGCAGAGAGGTGGACCCTAAAGTCGGCAGAGATTTGGACCCTAAAGTCAGCAGAGATTTGGACCCTAAAGTCAGCAGAGAGGTGGACCCTAAAGTCGGCAGAGATTTGGACCCTAAAGTCAGCAGAGATTTGGACCCTAAAGTCAGCAGAGATTTGGACCCTAAAGTCAGCAGAGAGGTGGACCCTAAAGTCGGCAGAGATTTGGACCCTAAAGTCAGCAGAGGTTTGGACCCTAAAGTCGGCAGAGGTGGACCCTAAAGTCGGCAACGATTTGGACCCTAAAGTCAGCAAGGAGGAGGGAGGGGGGTTAGCGGGGAGGACTACGACTAACTACTATGTATTGGGCGGAACCTGGATTTACCTGGTTCCCGAAAAGTGACTTGGCTGCTTGGGTGATTACGATCGCAATCAGCGGCTGAGTGCCTGCTCCAGTGCCGTGGCCCGCTTTATATAGGGCTCGGCGAGGCCCTAGTGTGGCCAGCTCCCTGGTCGGTTTTTGCCACCGATAGTGTGCCCGGCCGTCGTATAGCCAGTGTGGCCGTTCGCTGATCGTGCGCGCGCGCGCTTTTGATTTAAATTCGCGTGTGTCTTCCCTTTTCCTCCTTCCTCGCGTTTGCTCGATTGAAACACTTCATGTTCCCTTGTTTTTTGTGTTTATTGCAGCCACTTCATTTCTTTTGTTTTCTGTTCACATTTAACTTCATGTTTCTTTTGGTTTCTTTACTTCATTTTCTTTTGGTTTTCTTTTTCCTTTTTCTTATTATTGCCTATTACTTCATGTTTCTTTTGGTTTCTTTACTTCATTTTTGCTTACATATTATATTCTTATTTATTCTAATATTTTTATCTCTACTTTGTGCGCGCAGCGTCACACCCCCCCCCCCCTTTGGGAAGTGGCGGCGAATTGTGACGTGGTTGCCTCTATTTGAGACAATCCGCCAGACGTTGCTTCCGTCCTGCTCCAACCATTTCTTCTGTTTTGCGATTCGCTTCGTTGCCAGCTTCTGTCGGATTTTTGCCATTGCCGCATCTGATATACAGCTTCCGGACGGCACGATCCATCCGTACTCATTTCTCTCCTCAGAGTGAATCTCCAGCACGTCCCGATCTGGTGACCTGGTCTGCCGTCTGGCCTCCGGCGCCGCCTCGTGTCTGTCGCTCGCTTGCCCTAGCTGACTCGGCCCTGCTGGTTCCTGCTCGTTGCGTTGTGGGCCCTCTGGTTGCCCTTCTTCTGCTGCGGGCTTTTGCAGGACTCGGACTTGAGTGGCGGGTGCCATCGCCCATCCGGTCACTTGTTGTTGTGTCTGCTGCTGCGCACCGCTGCATCCAGGTCCCTCTGCGTGTCTGTGCTCCTTCGGGGCGTGGGCGATCCTGCTCCTCCCCGGGCGGACGGGTGCCGTCGGCGGCCCAGCGAGCGGTTCGCCCCCACTCTCCGGCGCCTGCGCGTTCCTGCTGCCCATCCTGGTTGGTGCCGTCCGCTTTCTTACCGTCCCCGGTGCCACGCTCGGGTCGATGAGTTGCGTTCGCGGCGCCCCGCGTGCCGCCTTGTCGAAATTCTTCCGGAATTTCTCCGCGCTTGCTTGAAAGCGATGCATCGTCTCTGCTGGAAGGATACGAAAAGAACCCATGTTAGTTTTCGGCCAGCTGATTAGCTCGTCTTCTAGTGTTAGGCTACGTCCTATGTGGTTATAGTGTTGTATAACGTTAGGTTCGGGTCGCTGTGTTAGGTTGTGGTCTTTGCCTGTTATCGGTTCCTGACTCTGATTATCTGCCCTATCGCTCTCTTGCCTTTGCCCTTTGCCCCCTGTGCCGATCTCTGCTCTGGCTCTGCCCCTTTCTGAGGCTTAATATCCCCTATATATGCCCGTTTTGTTTTCCGGGTTTTCGGGTCTCTTAGTGTCAATATCACTGGGGATATGAACCCTCCTATTTTCCGGGGTCCGTCATACCGTGGTGCCAGTTTTGCGTTGAATGTCAGTGTGGCCTTGCCCTTTTTCCAGATGCTTTTCAAGATGCTCCCTCTTAGTCCGGCCTATCACAATAATATCATCTAGGTACGCGAACGCGAACGGTTCCATCTCTGGCCCAATTATTGTGTCTAACGCCCTCTGGAACGTTGCCGGGGCGGTGGTTAGCCCAAATGGCATTACCGTCCATTGGAACAGCCCTCGTCCTGGAACCGTGAATGCAGTGTATTGCCTGCTTCCTTGTTCCATCGGGATTTGCCAATATCCTGACTTCAGGTCTATGGTGCTTATAAATTTTGCCTCCCTTAATTGGTCCAGGATGAAGTTCATTCGCGGTACCGGGTATGCATCCTTCTCTGTTTTCTCATTCAGCTGTCTGTAATCGATGCACATCCTCCATTCGTTATTCTTTTTCCTTACCAACACGACTGGTGCGCTATACGGACTCCTCGATCGTTCTATTAACCCCAGAGTCAACAGTTCGTCTACCTGTTCGTCGATGACCGCCTGTTGCTTGGGATTTCGCAGGTAGTATCGCTGCTTGATCGGTCTGTCGTCGTTCAGGTATATTTTGTGTTCGGTCACGTTGCTTACCCCCTTCATGTCCTCGAATACTTGCCTGTTCTTGTTCAGGAACTGCTGCACTTCCTCTTCTGACGGTTCTCCTGCCTTCTCTGCTATCGTATCCTTTTCCTCCCTTGTCGGTGTTCCGTCCATGGCCGATATCAGGTCCAACTCTAGGTTGCCGCACCTCAGCATGCTGTTCGCTCCTGCCAGAAAGTCCATACCCAATAGTATTCCTCCAGACACGTTCTTCAGAATCATGAACGTTACCGTGAACGCTCTTCCTCCGAAGCTAACCTTTGCTGTGAAGTTCCCTATGGCCCTTTGTCGGGCTCCGTTGGCGAGTGTGATCTCCTCTCGTGTACCCCACCATCTTCCGTGGTCCCTTAGATCCTGGTACATGTTTTTGCTGATCGCACTTCTTGATGCCCCCGTATCGACCACTCCGCGTGCCGTTCCTTTCCCGATTCCGATCCGTGCTATGATCTGAAACCCGTCACAGCTTAGGTCGTCCTCTATAGCTGGATTTCTTGTCGCCTGAGCCGCCAGCTTCATCTGCTCAGGCCTCTGTCGTTTCCCGATCCCGATCTGGAGCATTCTGTTGTCCGGGTGCCGTTTCTCCCGCAGACCCAACAGAACAATCTCGGCGGATTCGTACATGCTCTCGCTGCGTGCCCTGTTCCTCCGCAGCGCATGCATATGTCCGGGCTGAGCTGGTATGGCTGTTGGAGTTGTTGTGTGAGGTTTTCTGCCGCCTCGATCTCCTCCACTTCCTCCGCCAGCCTGAGGAACTCTGTCAGGGTGTTGAACCCCGTTCTCCGCGTATACAGCTTTATTTTGCTTCTGCAGTTCTTGTACACCCGGTCGAGTTTCTCTTCCTCCGTTAGTTTTGTGAACCGCATCAGTTTCCTCACACTCATCGCGTACTCTCTTACTGGCTCTGTTTCCCGCTGTTTCAGCTGCACTATCTGGATCTCCAGTTGTTCTCCGTATCTTGGCGGTAGGAAATGTTCCAGCAGTTCTGATGTCAGTTGCTGCCATGTTGTTATCCTGGCCGGTGCGGTGTTCCACCAGTCGTACGCGATCCCCTCCAGTATAAATGGCATGGTCTGTATTAGCTGGTCCTTCTGTATCCCGTACCCATCTGCCCATTGTTCCATCTTGCTCAGGAACTCCAGCGGGTTCGTTGTTCCTTGGTACCGGATGCCCCAACCTCTTACTCGGTCAACAATATCTGTCTCCATTCTCCGTTCTCCTTTCCTTTCTTTGACCTCCTCCATTTTATCCGTAACCGTTCCTCGGTGGTCGGTCTTTTGCTCTCCTTCTTTACCCGCTCTGACCCTTGCCGCTGCACTCGTTGTTGGTCGTTCCTCGGTGCTCCGCTCTTCTCCGTTTGTCACCACGATCGCCGGTGTTGAGCTTCTAGCCGGACTTTTCTCCTTCCTGTACTTTTCCGCAAGTTCTGTGAGTCTCAGTACCGTTGTCTCCGTGTGATCCGTTCTCTTAACGAAAGCCGCTAGTAACCGCCTTAGATCCTCGCTCTTTCCTGCGATGTTTAGCCCAAATTCTTCCGCGTACTCCGTTAGCTCACTCTTCGATGCAAGGTATACCCAGCTCGACATTACTCCCACGGTATCGGATCTTTTACTTACAACCACTTCAACCTGCTCGGGCGCCAATCTGTAACGTCCTGTCGTCCACGGGTAGTCAGCGGGACGTCCAGGGTCTGTGCAGATATATTTATTTGGTTCAGGCGTGGTTGCTGTAAGAGATTTTCCCCGATCCGTTTGCCCCCCAGGGAGAACTCGAGAGGGAAATACAGTAAAGAGTAAGAGTACGGTTTATTGACGGAATGTTACAGGGAGGTAAATTGATCAGGATTTCGGCTGTGCTGGTGACCCACAGGATGGCTCGGCCGACGGAAAAGATCGTGTCCGTGAACCCCGGGTGACGGTGGGCGTAGGCTTCTCGCGTCTGGGTGGGTCCTCTCGCGTCTGGATGCCGTCAGCTGCAGCTTGTGCCTGGGGAAGAGGGAGAAGAGAGAGGTTGGCTCTGCTCGGGGTGGCGGGTGGTTGTTGGCCGCGCAGGTCCGTATGCCGTCCGTCGCGTGGGTTCGCCAGTCGGCTCGGAGGGTGGAAGTGGGACTCGAAAGTCTGCACGGAGAAGTTGTTGTCTTGGACTCGGAAGTCTGCCAGGAGAAGTGTGGTTTGGGACTCGAAAGTCTGCCAGGAGAAGTGTGGTTTGGGACTCGAAAGTCTGCCCGGAGAATTGGACCCTAAAGTCAGCAGAGAGGTGGACCCTAAAGTCGGCAGAGATTTGGACCCTAAAGTCAGCAGAGATTTGGACCCTAAAGTCAGCAGAGAGGTGGACCCTAAAGTCGGCAGAGATTTGGACCCTAAAGTCAGCAGAGATTTGGACCCTAAAGTCAGCAGAGAGGTGGACCCTAAAGTCGGCAGAGATTTGGACCCTAAAGTCAGCAGAGATTTGGACCCTAAAGTCAGCAGAGAGGTGGACCCTAAAGTCGGCAGAGAGGTGGACCCTAAAGTCAGCAGAGGTTTGGACCCTAAAGTCAGCAGAGGTGGACCCTAAAGTCGGCAGAGGTGGACCCTAAAGTCGGCAACGATTTGGACCCTAAAGTCAGCAAGGAGGAGGGAGGGGGGTTAGCGGGGAGGACTACGACTAACTACTATGTATTGGGCGGAACCTGGATTTACCTGGTTCCCGAAAAGTGACTTGGCTGCTTGGGTGATTACGATCGCAATCAGCGGCTGAGTGCCTGCTCCAGTGCCGTGGCCCGCTTTATATAGGGCTCGGCGAGGCCCTAGTGTGGCCAGCTCCCTGGTCGGTTTTTGCCACCGATAGTGTGCCCGGCCGTCGTATAGCCAGTGTGGCCGTTCGCTGATCGTGCGCGCGCGCGCTTTTGATTTAAATTCGCGTGTGTCTTCCCTTTTCCTCCTTCCTCGCGTTTGCTCGATTGAAACACTTCATGTTCCCTTGTTTTTTGTGTTTATTGCAGCCACTTCATTTCTTTTGTTTTCTGTTCACATTTAACTTCATGTTTCTTTTGGTTTCTTTACTTCATTTTCTTTTGGTTTTCTTTTTCCTTTTTCTTATTATTGCCTATTACTTCATGTTTCTTTTGGTTTCTTTACTTCATTTTTGCTTACATATTATATTCTTATTTATTCTACTATTTTTATCTCTACTTTGTGCGCGCAGCGTCACAAATAAAAGGTAAACAATTTAAAACGAAAGCATACACAATTAAAATGAATTTATATGAGCAGGGGTGCGAGCAAAAGAGAGAAAAAAAAACGCAAAGACGAACTGTGGAATGATCCGACAAAATCAACATTTAATTTAAAACATTTTCAATTGTCATTACTTTATTTTGTTCTTTTTTTTTATGTTTCGCTTCAGGGGTCACAGGTAGAAAAATATGGGCATATCACTCACTCTTACTAACTTCCATCGACGAAAGCGCTTTCCTCGGTGCTAGCTGTGGAGCGACAAAACCCAGATCTTCCCACTGCGCCTTCGAACTAAAAAACAACATAAAATTAGGAAAAGCTGATAACTTTACTTTTGCTTAGACTCTTTTCCTATATCGCAATCTTGGCTTTCTACTCTCTCTTTCCCAGCCCGGCTTTCTCCTTAGTCGGCAAATAGATGGAAATGATTTGTGCCAACCACTTAGGATCACGTCGGATCGGATGGGATCGAGTACTGTAGAGGTAGCTTAGCGAATGAAGCACGAGCCCATAAAGAAGCCTACGATTTTGTATTTTTAAGCCACTCTTTTTATTCTACAAAATAAGTAAGTTGCAAACGCAAGAGTCAGACGCGGGACGTTGATGGCTCTACCAGGACGCGAAAGCCATTGTCTGTCCGGCCTGGTTATATTTCATTGTCAACAATTTGGCAGCCAGCCAAATTGATCCAAATTAATTTTAATGACCCCCCACGCACCACAGAGTGAGACCGTAAAACCCCAATAAGTCTGGACCAAGATCAGAGAGCCAAGGTGCCAATTGCGAGACCCTGAGCAGTGTCTAAATAGCGATTTGGTGTCATCGCTTAAAAACCTGTCGACGCACAACGCCGCCGCCGAATACCGCCACCGCCTGCAGCCGCTGCCTTTGATCTGCTTTCGGTGGTATGGCAAAAATGCTCTGGCTTTGGCTTTGCCTTCGACTTCGACTCTGACTCGTCCGCCCGAAGATGGATTCCCAATCCAGTTCTCCTCGGAGCTCCGAACCCCCAAAGGAGGCACAATATTAACGCCTTGGCCAGGGGTCTTCGCTCGGGCACGTTGCTCTTTGTCCGAGCCTTCTTTTTGTTTTTGGCGTACGCTCGATCAATTAGGCAAATTTGTTTTACGACCGCTTTTATTAGTGTCCGCTCTGGCCGGCGCTCCAAGTTAACCGAAACGCAGAACGAGACGGAGTCCGAGCTTAAGAGGAGACCTCCGTTTGACAGCGACTGGGTCCTGGGTGCGAATGAGTAATGAGACGGAGGTCCCAGCACCCGGCAGCTATGGAATGTGTTGGCAAAAATTATGTGCGCAACGTCAAGTTGTGCAAGTGGAATGGAATGGAAGAATGGATTGGAATGAAATGGACTAGCCTGGTTTGGTGTGCTTTGGTGAGTACTATTTTTGGGCATTTCCAGCAAATGGATTAGGAGCTTTAAGTAAAAACTTGAGCTCGTTATGTATAGAGTTCTGTATTCATTTTAGCCAAGAAATCCTAAGAAAACCAAGAAAAAAGGAAAACGGATACTTGGTAAGACATTATTAAATCTTAATTTATATATAATCTTAATATTTAAGCTTTCTACACTCTTTTTCTAGGATTTTAATTTTAAAAATTTAGCTTAGAGCTTAGAGCTTTTATTTATTTATTTATTAATTATTTATTTATTTATCTATTAATATTTATTCTCCAACATTTATTTATATTTTTTATTCAATGTGTTAAATTTTTGGATGAGTTTGGCCTAGCTATTGTTTTTGTTATATTTGGTTTGTGTATCCACTTCCCCTCGGATATTCTTTCCCCCCAGTTTTGAGCGCTCAGACAGGTAGGCAAAGGATTCTGATTTTTTTTGTGGGAACTTAAGATCCGATCACTCTTACGTGAATGAAAACGATACAAAAGGAAAGGTTAGGCGAACTCTAAATATAAATACACATGTAATTTCCGTTTATTTAACCATTGTAATTAAAGTCAGGGAGAAATGAACAAGGAGTAGTTTTCTTAATGGGAAGGGAGAAGGGAGCGATGGCGTAAGTGGTGTGAGTATGACGATGATAGGGGCAGCTGCATACCTAATTTCTGCCAGCAGCCTGCAAAGGACGGGAGGGTAAGGCAGAGGAGCTCCAAAAGACATCCAGGAGTCTCCCAGATAACTGACCGTTTAAAATATGTATGTTTCGTTAGTGTTGTGCAACGTCTCGTCTTAGTCGGGGCGGGATGTTTAAAAAAAATAAATAAATTTATTCTGTTACGTGTGTCAGTGGGCCGGGCCAAGAACCAATGCCTGACAGAGAGCTAGCCGAGGCATGGCCCAAGCCGATGGCTGCACACGCAGGACCTTGTAGGGTCATAACAGAAATGGCGCCCGAAAGAAAACAGCACTAAGTCCTCCACAAAAGGACATGCAAAACTTCGAGGTGTGTAGGATCAGAGAATTCTCGCGGGGTCTCTAGATTGAATATCTAATTCTATAAACAACGAAGTTAGAGAGCAAAGAAAGGTGGCGGATTAATGTCCTCAAACGGGGCTTCTAGAAGCAGACTTGAAGTCATCAATTATGCGGATAAGGCAAATAAATTGATTTGCGCAAGCTGACTGAAAAAAGTCCCAAAATTGTGTTAGTAAGTAGTTAGTAATTGAAATTAGGATAAATAGCGGACTGAAACAAGGAAAAGTAAATCCGGCGACTATGGCTAGCTAAGATGCAAGGACAAAAAAGAAAAAAAATCCGTGCAACGGGGAAACCATGGTTTCATACTAGCATTCGGAATGCGATCAATGAACGCGACAAAGCTTTCAAAAAGTGGAAGAGGTATAGGACATCACATGAATATAGGAAATTTAGTTTGTTGAGACAATCTGTAACTAAGCTCATTGACATTACTAAAAGCAGCTAGTATTCCCGTAAATTTGAAAGAACATCTTCTACTCAAGAAACATGGAAAACAATAAAAAGTTTGGGAACAGGAAAATCCAAAGGGAGGGTGGAACAGAACATATATGTGAATAAACTAAATAAACAATTTATAAAATGCTCAGTACCTGAAGTTCTTGACAATCAATACTTACAACTTGCACCTGAAATCGTCTGTGATAATAGGTTTAGGTTTGTGACTGTTAATCAATGTGATATTCTACAGACTATACTTGACATTAAGAGTGATGCGACTGGACTTGACGACATTAACCCGAAATTTATCAAAATTTTGTTACCTAGGATTCTGCCTTATTTAACTCATATATTAAATAAAGCATTAACAACCTCGACTTTTCCTGACTGCTGGAAAACGGCAAAGATTATTCCGATTCCAAAATCAAATACTGACTACAGACCTATATCGATCCTGCCGTACCTTTCTAAAATATTAGAAAATATAATGGCAAAACAAATAAATAAATTTCTCACTGACAATGAAATCCTAAATAATAATCAGTCTGGATTTAGGAAAGGTCGAAGCTGTACTACAGCTATATTAAAGATTACTGACGACATAAGGAAACAAATGGACGATAACAATGTCACATTTTTAGTTTTATTGGACTATAGCAAGGCTTTTGACACTGTAAACCATAATACTCTATGTTCAAAGTTACGTAATATGTTCCATTTTTCAAAAAATTCTGTTAAGCTTGTGTCTTCGTACTTAAATAATCGTCGTCAATTAGTTGTTCTTTCTAATGTATCGTCGGAATTTGGAAATGTCACTCGTGGTGTCCCCCAAGGTTCAGTACTTGGTCCACTGTTGTTTACACTGTATGCTAATGACCTACCATCTGTGTTGTCAGAATGTAATAAGCATCTGTTTGCCGATGATGTCCAAATGTATGTGAGTCATCCTTTAAATAGAATAAGTGAATGTATTGATGTATGTATCCGTGAACTTGCTCGAGTAAATGAATGGGCAATCAAAAATGGACTAGGCATTAACCCAAACAAATCTAAGTGCCTCGTAATAAGCAGAAAAAAAATAAAGCTAGACAATATCGAACCTCTCCACCTTAATAACAGTCCATTAGAGTATGTCGAAAAGCCCTAAATCTTGGATTTACATTCAACAGGACTCTTCCATGGAACGATCACATTGCAAAGGCAATAGGAAAAGTATTTGGAATGCTGAGAGCATTGTCTGTGACTAAGGGTTGCCTGCCTATAAATGTTCGTAAGTTAGTAGCAAAAACATGTTTAGTTCCGTGTTTATTTTATCGTTTAGAAGATTTTTCAAATTGTGACTCGATTAGCCAAAATAAAATAAAAACAGTATATAATAGCATCGCAAGATATATATTTAATTTGGCACGAATGGAACATGTGTCGGGTTATGCCAATACAATTTTTGACGTAGAACTTAGTGGATGGATAAAGATGAGAATATTGACATTTCTTCACAAATTAATATATAAGAAAGAACCAGCATACCTATTTGAAAAATTAACATTTACTGCGTCTAGAAGACTAAACAATCTAATTTGTATAAGGCCCAGATCGCTGAAATCCGAAAAACAATTTTTTATTAATGCTATTAGATTATGGAATCAGCTACCCAACAACATTAAAAATATTAGCAATGCTACGCAATTCAAGGAAAAGGTACTCTCACAGCTTAAATAAGTCCCATAAATTAAATTAAATTACAGAGACTTAGGAATAGGATTAGGATTAAGTTAAATTAACTACAAAATATACAAAATAATAATAATAATAAACTTTAAATTGTTAGATTAAGAATATCATATGCACAAATTGTGTTTAGGTTTAAGCTTTATGACAGAATGTATTGTAACCCTTTGTGACTAGCGCTCTAATTTATAAGTTTTAAACTTGTAGCGTTAGGAGGGCAAATAAAATCAAAATCAAAATAGCGACCGGAGAAGGAAAAGGCCGACACTGACCATACGGAAAGGATTAGTTTGCGATACTTTGGCATTGACATCGGACACAAATAACGGACTAAGACCAAAGAAGTGAGAACAGGGAAATTAGAATTAAAAAGGGGGTTTTATGTAGATCTAAATATTACAAAGGGGTAAAATATTCGCTTAAAAAAATGTAACTGGTTCCTCCTTTTTCCCGGGTGGTGAGACAGGCGACCCAGGGCCCAATTTTCGGTGACCTTGCGCTGCGACCAGGCGAAGGACGGTGACCTCTGCTCTGATGTGTGCGAGAGTTGCATCTGTTCCGATTTGTACGTGTCCATTTGCACCTGCGGGAAGAAGAGAGGATGATTAGTTATATTTTGGTTTCGTATTTGGCAACTTGACTATCAAACGTCATTGCTAGTGAGATTTGGTATAGTCGACTGTGCCAAATAAATGTTTTTTGTTGTCAGTATTGTTGCCTTACGTATATCTACATGTTTTTAAATGTTCAGAAAATAAATATCGTACACACAACCCCAAACTCCGGGTGAACTTCTTCCTTCCAGATGCAAATATATTGTATACAACAAAACATTTGGGTGGATTCTCGCCAAATTGTCATTGTAGACAAGTTTTAAAAAATATTTTGTTTGTAGTTGTTTGTTTTTGTTTGTTGTCACCACATTATCGTTCCTTAGCCAAGCAGTTAGCGTAGCATTTGATTGGTTCCAGACATTTCACGTCGAGGGTATATGGGTGGACCAATAATGTCCACAATGCAGGGCGAAGAAGAACGGCATACAAGTGAAGAGGAGGAGTCACAAATGCTGGAAGTGGCAAGGGGCAGGGATCTATCGGGGGCACATCGAAGGGGCGCAATCCCAAGAACCCTGAATCTCGATCAGGCCTCCACTCCCTACAACGTACATTCCCACATTATCCTAGACCCAATACAGGAACAATACAGTCAGGAAAACGCCGAAACATATGGCTCGTTCAATAGGAGGAAATTGCAATCGTTGATCCAGACATCGCAGGAGCAGATGAGGGTGGATTTGCAACACCTCATCGACATGAGGATCGACCGATGCATGCAGACTGGATTCGCCGAAATAATGAAGCGATTGGATCTAAGGGACGGAAGTTCAGAAACATCCAAGTCCTCTGGTTCATCGACGGCAACACAGCGAGCGGTTGGAACAACTGGGAGTAAAGAAGCTAGTAGCAAGGCACCGAATATGGAAGAGGGTGTAGTGGCGACTGAAGATCCACGAGATTTTTTTTGGGCCTAGAAGCATGCTACAGATTTTGTGAATTTTAAGCCGAGCTTTGGGGCGTATATGGTGGCACAAACAGATGTCAGCTTAAAAGCAGGCAACAGTTTTCGCAGTTTTTAAGCCGAGCTTCCAATGCACATGCGTAAAATTCGGCAGCTGCACGTATATGGTTTGTTTTTTTGCAAGACCATATTCTTGCAGATATACTAGATAACTCACAGCGGCGCCAGGGGAGATCTGGAAAGCTCTATTTCCAATTAGGAAATTTTTTTGGCACTGAGCTGCACCTAATTCACTCCATCCGTTTCCGTACTAAATTCTTTTCGAATTGAGAATCGGTGGAGTGCACAAGCCCTCAAATTGCTCCCGCAGCATAAAGCCACATAAAGTGCCAAGTCTACTGAGACAGTGTATCGGGTGGAGAAGTTTTTTTTTTTGCCAGATCTTAAGGAATCCCAAGTGAGTAGACAAGAGCTGTCAGTGCCGGTGTACAGTGCGTAACCCCTTTTGTTGCCCAGGTCGCCGAATTAATTGCCAGTGAAGATAGCAAATCCAACGCAGGCGTCGACCAGCACCGAGAGAGAGGTTATATCTTGGAAACCCTCTTTTATTTTTGTTGGAAACCTTTTCAATCAGCGGGTAAATTAATTGTGAAATAGAGTTATTTATTTGGTGCTTACTGTGGATATATTTTATTCAGTGGATCGAGCCCAGCAAGCAGCATTAAAGTTCCGGTCCCGAGGAGCACCCCCTGAGGAGGGGATGAAGGGCAAGGAAGCCGGAAGGAGAGAGGATTTTAAAATACTGTGCTTGTGCGAATAAATCGGCCAACAGCGCGACTGCGCAACATCATTTAGTGGCCGACTATGTAGTTGTGGCAAATTTGGTCGCAAGTTAGGCAGTGGGCAGAGGCTCCAAATGATTGACCGTGGCATGACCTCTGTGTCCTTTTGCGCTTTGACTATTGGCCGGAGCCATGTTAGCCAGAGGTCTCGATCAGTGGCCATAGGAAGTGTAAATGCGATTAAAACGAATTAAGGGCAACAATTAAATTGTTTAATCTCCGGATTTGAACTTCGACTAAATTTTGATTTTTCCAACTGCCTAAATTTGACCTCGACCTACATGGCGTGTCATAACTCTTGCGAATGAGTTTTCTTTGTTAACTTTGCTGCGACTAGAAGTCAATATTGATGAGAAGAACCTTCTTTATGAAGTTATAAAACGAATTAATAATTTTTAAATAGTTAAAGAAATTTTTAAATAATTATATTTAAGTAACTCGTATTATTTTCTTGCTTAATGTGAAGAATAGAGTAGGTAGAAAAGTCAATTTTTCCGCTTTTGTTCAAACTAATGCCATGAAACTTGCAACCATTGAATTCCAGCTCACTTCGAGGGAGATCGATCTTCGCCGATGGAAAAGAAAAATGAGTGAGTGTTAATGCAAAAGTAAACGAAGTGTATTAAAAGTTTAAACAAAAGCAAAGAGGAAAAGAACATAAAAATACGTTTCTACACAATGCTAAAAGATAAGGTTGAATTAAAATCACTACCTATTTAAAAAAAAAAAAAAAAAAAATAATGAATTACTTTGAAGAGAAAATATTTCTAGAAATTAAATAAGGAACTACGGCTGCTAAAAGAAAAAATTAAACTTTGATTATTATTGAATTTTTCCGAGAAAATGAAGCAAATTAAATTAGCCATTTAAAAAAAAAAACTAACCAGAGCAGCGTTCAAAACAAAAATTAAATTAAATTAAACAACTACACATATTAAAAGATATTATATTTTTTTTTTTAGTATTATTTAAGCATATATATATACATAACCTATTCCTTAGTCTGATTTCCAAATGAATTCATAAACAATGTTAGCATTAATCTCAAAATTTATATTAAAACGTAATGTTTAAAGAAAGCATGATGGCTTAAATAACTGTTTTACCGACTCGATGATGACTCCACGGTCGTAAGGATCTAAAGGGATCACCAGAGCCATGCTCTAGCGGTGGTGATCATAGGTTGGGTGGGCATATAGCGAACACAATAACACCTGTGTCTTCGCAAAAAAATTAAGGATCTCTCTCTCTGTCCTTTCTTCTTCGGTTCCTTCCCCTCTTCTAGTTTTTTTTGTTTGAATTTGTTTATTCTTCTCCCGATTTGGTTCTAGTTCACATTTTTGTCGCAAGCACGCTCAATTCTCTTCGTTATTAGTAATAATGTGTAGTTCGTGTCCGAGATCTGAGTAGGCAAGACCTCCACCCCAAAGCCGACGAGCTAGAGCCGGAAAATTACAGCGTGCCCCGCAGCTCAGATCCTCGAAAGCAGCCAGAAAACAACGTTACACACTACAGTAATAATTAATTATTATTGATAAGAAAAGTGGCGCCCAACGTGGGGCCTTAGTAAAAGATTTTTTTATTAAGACTCGCGGATAAACAAATTCAATCCTGTTTATTTAATCCTCTCTTGTCAAAAAAATTCTTGGATAACAGTTTTGCGAGTATTAGTAGTCCTAACTGGCCAGAGTTTAACGTGTGTGGATTTATTAAAGATACTTTAATAAAACTCGAGGGTAAATAAATTCTTTCCATTTCAATAATTCTATTTTTCTTTCAATTTCCTTCAAGCCTATATCAAAACATTTTTTTTTTGTTTTTCTTGAAAGTCTTGGAAAACAGCTGAGATAAATATCTGTGTTCTCAATTGGCCAGATTCACAAGGAAGCAAAAGATTAATTTTCTAAACTTAAAGAGATGACAAGGTGGCTAGTAAAGATGAGGAAAACAGAGGAAGCGATACAGAGAGCTCATCTTCTGTCCCAGTTTATAACACTGAGTCACTGAACTAGTCTCAACTCAAAACTCAACTACACGGAAAATATAGACATTTCTTCCGAGTCGTGCTATATCCAGAAAGAGTATATAAAACATCTTTTATTCTTTTATTTCTTTTGAAGTCTTAGTTTCTTTTGATCATATTCCGGAATACATGCACATCTGTTTCTGAACTAATCGCTGTCCGAATTTGGAATAAAGAAATACAGCTTCCCTCTTTTGAATAGGGTTAAAACTAATCAAAAGTTTTCACTTTTCAATCTTAATATTTCTGAGAAAATTGATTTTTTTTATTATGATCCTTCGAGACGTGTGACAGTTAATCAAGAGTTCGGTAAACACATTTATTACGTATATAAATATTATATCTTTATTTCTCTATATTTTTGGTTTTACTTATCGCAAAGAAGCAAAACAAAGAAATATTTCAAAAAAAATAATAATTGCAGTTGGTTACATTTATACTTTTTTCGCATTTAAACAAAATTTTGGTATCTCGTGGGAATGATGTTGGTAAATCGAACTCCTGAAAAAGGAGCTGAGTCAAGCCCAAAGGCAGTTTGTCCGTTATGTACAGCAGACATAGATCCTGCTGAGGTTTTTTTTACCAGTTGCCGACACGAGTTTCACAAGCGATGCATAGAAGCTCATTGGAAGGATAGCGCACTATGTCCGGTGTGTAAAGTATCTAGTAGACCAGCGATTTCAAAGCCTATTGAAGTATCTGAGAGACAAACTCGAAGTGGGTCTAAGAAACGACAGCCTTTAGATACAGTCGCTCAGCAAGCATTAGATAATACAGCTTCGACCTCAGGACAAAGTGCACAAGCTAATAACAGTGGGTCGAAGAAACGACAGCCTTTAGATACAGTCGCTCAGCAAGCATTAGATAATACAGCTTCGACCTCAGGACAAAGTGCACAAGCTAATAACAGTGGGGGTAGCAATTCAAGCGTTATAACAGCAAATGCTATAACATTATTGGCCATGGAGCGAAGATTACTCGCTACGCTTTCGGAAAGGATGACCGATTTAATTCAAAATGCAGTAGCTGACACCATAACCAGGGTGGTAGCAAGCAACAGTCGTGGGAGTGACAATTCTCAGAGTGAACGTTCTTCAAGTCGATCGCTAGGAAATGATGATGATAGGGTCGAAACTAGGAATGAAACTCGAAGCAGTCCAAGACAAGTCCTCTTGGCACCGAACTCTCCCGCTTCCCAGAGAAGCACTACGTCCGATTTGGTGAACCGACCAGATAAGGTCGTGCATATCCTCAATGGTTGGAAAATAAAATTTACAGGAATAGGAGTATCTGTAGATAATTTTATTTATAGAGTAGATACTCTAACCCGAGAGACGTTAGGTAGTAATTTCGATCTACTCTGTAGACACGCAAGCGTCCTTTTTGAAGGGAAAGCCAATGAATTTTATTGGCGTTATCATAAAGCGCACGGCGAGATTCATTGGGACACTTTCTGTTCAGCTTTGCGTCTCCAGTTTTGCCAGAGCAGAGACGATGGCGATATCGAAGAGCTAATTAGAAACACAAAACAAAAGCCAAATGAATCTTTTGATTCGTTTTATGATACAATATCTTGCTTAGCCGATCAGCTTGAACATCCATGGACGTTAAGTAAATTAATTCGAGTTATTAGAAACAATTTGCGTCGAGAAATAAGACATGAGATATTGAACATTGATAGTAATACTGTCTCAGATCTAAGACAGATTTGCCGCAGGCGTGAAGCTTTCTTAGCCGACGTTAAGCGGTGCAGTGGCTACGCGCGGAGCACTCCGTTTAGACGGGAAGTATCTGAACTTAATCAGGGATGTGAAACTCAGGTAGAATCTGAGTCTGAAAACGAGGCTGATGTCGAAGCGTTTTCCTTATTATGTTGGAATTGTCGCAAGGAAGGGCATAGATATCAGGATTGCGTATCCGAAAGAAGAGTATTCTGCTACGGTTGTGGAGCTGCAAATACTTACAAACCAAGCTGTAGTAAGTGTGCAAAAAACTCCAAGGCCGGCATGTCGAAGTCGCAATACAGACAGAAGCCTTCGAGTGCCGTCAGAAGCCAAGCCACGATGACCGAAGAGTAGTAGATACAGCAAATATTACTCAAATTCCATTCCCTGACGAACAACAAATACCTGCTAGTCCTTTGCTACATAGCAAAATCCCAATGTTAAAGGGGATAACTATACCAGAAGATAACTATTTACATGATTTACAGAAACATAAGTCTCGAAATTCTACTCGAATAAAATCATTCTGGCGAAATGTCAAGCAATGTAGAATTGGCATCGAGTACATAAATTCACTACCGTCAGGACCTAAAGATCCTCGACCCTTTTTGCCAATTCGTGTGCTAGATCGAGTAATTTACGGCCTTTTAGACTCCGGAGCATCGATTAGTTGTGTGGGAGGTAACTTAGCTCGTGAGGTAATGACCAAAGGGGATTTCAAAGTAATCAAGAGTAATGCTACAACAGCCGATGGTCGATCACAGCAGATAACAGGGTTTTTCCAAGCTGAGGTGGAATACGCCGAAGTAAAGAACCGGTTAAAAATTTACATAGTGCCCTCACTGAAACAGGATCTATATCTAGGGATAGACTTCTGGAGGCTTTACGATCTTCTCCCCAGAAATTTAAACATATCTGAGTTAGACTCAACGGAGACGGACTGCAAAGTCAAAATAGATCAGCACAAATTGTCCGATATAGATAAAGCTAAACTAACGAATGTCGTTAATTGTTTCCCATCGTTTAGCCAAGAAGGTCTCGGTAAAACTAACCTAATATCACATTCCATTGATGTAGGTACAGCTAAACCAATAAAACAACGGCATTATCCTGTCTCACCTGCTGTAGAGAAGGCAATGTATGCTGAAATCGACAGGATGATACAATTAGGAGTAATCGAAGAGTCCGACAGTTCTTGGTCATCTCCAATCGTGATGGTTACGACCCCTGGAAAGGTTAGAATTTGTTTGGACTGTCGCAAGGTGAACAGTTTCACCGAAAAGGATGCATATCCTCTTCCACAAATTAGTGGTATATTGAGTCGCTTGCCGAAGGCTGAGTATATAACAAGCCTTGACCTAAAAGACGCGTATTGGCAAGTGCCTTTAGAAGTTTCTTCTCGCGACAAGACGGCGTTTACTGTCCCTGGTAGACCCCTCTATCAGTTCAAAGTTATGCCGTTCGGGCTTTGCAATGCCACAAGCACTATGTCTCGATTGATGGACAAAGTGGTGCCAGCTCATCTGAGGAACGAAGTTTTCATTTACTTAGACGATCTGCTGATAGTGTCTGCAAGTTTTGAGAGGCATTTAGAAGTGCTAAGGGAGGTTGCTTTACACATAAGGCGTGCAGGCTTGACGATCAATATTGGCAAAAGTCATTTCTGCATGCTGAGGGTGCGATACTTGGGCCATATAATCGGCGATGGAGGAATTCGAACTGATCCCGAAAAGGTTGCCGCAATTAGGGATTTTCCTTTACCAAAAACTTTGCGTAATTTGCGTACTTTTATGGGTCTTTGCGGATGGTATCGCAAGTTCGTCCCTAATTTTGCGTCTCTTGCTGCTCCTTTAACAGATCTGATGACCACAAAAAGAAGATTCAGTTTGACTGAGGCAGCAGTAGAATCTTTCGAGAAGCTAAAGCAATGTCTTAGCGAGGCTCCGGTATTATGCAGCCCCGATTTTTCGAAACCGTTCGCAATACATTGCGACGCGAGTAAGACCGGAGTTGGAGCTGTGTTAGTTCAAGTTTCGGAAGAAGGAGATGAGCGTCCTATTGCCTTTATTTCGAAGAAATTAAATAAGGCGCAACGAAATTATACCGTCACAGAGCAAGAATGTCTCGCTGCGATCGTGGCTCTTAAAAATTTCAGGGCGTATGTGGAAGGACATAGATTTAAAATCATAACCGATCATGCGTCATTAAAATGGTTAATGTCCAACCATGACCTGAATTCACGACTAGCTCGATGGGCTTTGGCCTTACAAAGGTATGATTTTGAGATTGAGCATCGCAAAGGTTCGCTTAACGTAGTGCCCGACTCCTTGTCTCGGGTAAACGAAGACCTGATAGCTGCGATAGACTTGCAGGAGGGATTTCTTGTAGATCTAAATTCCGATCATTTCAAATCAGCGGAATACACCGAATTAGTGCAGAAAGTGAGTGCAAATCAGACGAATTTTCCTGATCTTAGGACCGATAACGGTTACATTTACCGAAAGGCTGAGCATCTGACTGGAGAGCAAGTGCACGATGAATATGCCTGGAAGCTCTGGGTGCCGAAGGAACTGGTTCCTGAGATACTTTCTCGCGCTCACGATAGTTCGTTGTCTGCTCATGGTGGGATACACAAAACCATTGAAAGAGTAAGGCGTTATTATTTCTGGCCTGGACTTGTGACGGACGTTAAGGCCTATATAAATGCTTGTGAGGTGTGCAAAACTACAAAAGCACCAAATTATGTTTTGCGACCACCGTTAGGAAAAGCACCGGAAAGTCAACGATTTTTCCAAAGACTATTTATAGATTTTCTTGGACCATACCCCAGATCCAGAGGTGGAAATATTGGGATTTTTATCGTTCTCGACCATTTTTCCAAATATGTATTTCTCAAGCCAGTAAAGAAGATAGATGCGAGTGGCGTTATAAAATATTTGGAAGGAGAATTGTTTATGTCGTATGGCATTCCCGAAACGATAGTGTCAGACAATGGATCTCAATTCCGGTCGCACGCTTTTCAAAAATTAGTTCAGCAGTACTGCATTACGCATACGCTTACTACTGTGCATTCTCCTCAGGCCAACGCCTCCGAGCGCGTTAACCGATCAGTTATCACTGCAATTAGAGCGTATTTGCGGCCTGATCAGAAAAATTGGGACGAACACTTAGGGCGGATTAGTTGTGCGTTGAGATCTTCCGTACATTCGAGTCTAGGAACATCTCCTTATTACATGGTTTTCGGACAACACATGGTAACTTCTGGTTCCACGTATTCTTTGTTGAGGAAGCTCAACCTATTGGATGACAGATCTTTAAAGTTCAATCGTCAAGACTCGTTTGAGATAGTACGGGAGAAAGCATGCAAGCGGATGCTGGAAAAGCACTCCGAAAACGAAAAGAAGTACAATCTTCGGTCTCGAGTTGTATCCTATGCTGAAGGGCAAGAAGTATTTCGAAGGAATTTTAAGCAGAGCTGTTTCCAGACAGGGTACAATGCTAAATTCGGTCCTTCTTTTGTAAAAGCCAGAGTGCGCAGAAGGTTAGGAAACTCTTACTACGAGTTAGAAGATTTGCAAGGGAAACTATTGGGTACCTACCATGCGAAGGATATTCGCCAATGATGTGTCTTCAGTCGGCATCAGTCTAGGGTATCAGTGAGATATATACCCTAGCCAGATGTTACCGGGGGGGCTTTTGTAGTGGCGACTGAAGATCCACGAGATTTTTTTTGGGCCTAGAAGCATGCTACAGATTTTGTGAATTTTAAGCCGAGCTTTGGGGCGTATATGGTGGCACAAACAGATGTCAGCTTAAAAGCAGGCAACAGTTTTCGCAGTTTTTAAGCCGAGCTTCCAATGCACATGCGTAAAATTCGGCAGCTGCACGTATATGGTTTGTTTTTTTGCAAGACCATATTCTTGCAGATATACTAGATAACTCACAGCGGCGCCAGGGGAGATCTGGAAAGCTCTATTTCCAATTAGGAAATTTTTTTGGCACTGAGCTGCACCTAATTCACTCCATCCGTTTCCGTACTAAATTCTTTTCGAATTGAGAATCGGTGGAGTGCACAAGCCCTCAAATTGCTCCCGCAGCATAAAGCCACATAAAGTGCCAAGTCTACTGAGACAGTGTATCGGGTGGAGAAGTTTTTTTTTTTGCCAGATCTTAAGGAATCCCAAGTGAGTAGACAAGAGCTGTCAGTGCCGGTGTACAGTGCGTAACCCCTTTTGTTGCCCAGGTCGCCGAATTAATTGCCAGTGAAGATAGCAAATCCAACGCAGGCGTCGACCAGCACCGAGAGAGAGGTTATATCTTGGAAACCCTCTTTTATTTTTGTTGGAAACCTTTTCAATCAGCGGGTAAATTAATTGTGAAATAGAGTTATTTATTTGGTGCTTACTGTGGATATATTTTATTCAGTGGATCGAGCCCAGCAAGCAGCATTAAAGTTCCGGTCCCGAGGAGCACCCCCTGAGGAGGGGATGAAGGGCAAGGAAGCCGGAAGGAGAGAGGATTTTAAAATACTGTGCTTGTGCGAATAAATCGGCCAACAGCGCGACTGCGCAACATCATTTAGTGGCCGACTATGTAGTTGTGGCAAATTTGGTTGCAAGTTAGGCAGTGGGCAGAGGCTCCAAATGATTGACCGTGGCATGACCTCTGTGTCCTTTTGCGCTTTGACTATTGGCCGGAGCCATGAATATTGTTAGCCAGAGGTCTCGATCAGTGGCCATAGGAAGTGTAAATGCGATTAAAACGAATTAAGGGCAACAATTAAATTGTTTAATCTCCGGATTTGAACTTCGACTAAATTTTGATTTTTCCAATTGCCTAAATTTGACCTCGACCTACATGGCGTGTCATAACTCTTGCGAATGAGTTTTTCTTTGTTAACTTTGCTGCGACTAGAAGTCAATATTGATGAGAAGAACCTTCTTTATGAAGTTATAAAACGAATTAATAATTTTTAAATAGTTAAAGAAATTTTTAAATAATTATATTTAAGTAACTCGTATTATTTTCTTGCTTAATGTGAAGAATAGAGTAGGTAGAAAAGTCAATTTTTCCGCTTTTGTTCAAACTAATGCCATGAAACTTGCAACCATTGAATTCCAGCTCACTTCGAGGGAGATCGATCTTCGCCGATGGAAAAGAAAAATGAGTGAGTGTTAATGCAAAAGTAAACGAAGTGTATTAAAAGTTTAAACAAAAGCAAAGAGGAAAAGAACATAAAAATACGTTTCTACACAATGCTAAAAGATAAGGTTGAATTAAAATCACTACCTATTTAAAAAAAAAAAAAATAATAATAATAATGAATTACTTTGAAGAGAAAATATTTCTAGAAATTAAATAAGGAACTACGGCTGCTAAAAGAAAAAATTAAACTTTGATTATTATTGAATTTTTCCGAGAAAATGAAGCAAATTAAATTAGCCATTTTAAAAAAAAACGAACCAGAGCAGCGTTCAAAACAAAAATTAAATTAAATTAAACAACTACACATATTAAAAGATATTATATTTTTTTTTTTAGTATTATTTAAGCATATATATATACATAACCTATTCCTTAGTCTGATTTCCAAATGAATTCATAAACAATGTTAGCATTAATCTCAAAATTTATATTAAAACGTAATGTTTAAAGAAAGCATGATGGCTTAAATAACTGTTTTACCGACTCGATGATGACTCCACGGTCGTAAGGATCTAAAGGGATCACCAGAGCCATGCTCTAGCGGTGGTGATCATAGGTTGGGTGGGCATATAGCGAACACAATAACACCTGTGTCTTCGCAAAAAAATTAAGGATCTCTCTCTCTGTCCTTTCTTCTTCGGTTCCTTCCCCTCTTCTAGTTTTTTTTGTTTGAATTTGTTTATTCTTCTCCCGATTTGGTTCTAGTTCACATTTTTGTCGCAAGCACGCTCAATTCTCTTCGTTATTAGTAATAATGTGTAGTTCGTGTCCGAGATCTGAGTAGGCAAGACCTCCACCCCCAAAGCCGACGAGCTAGAGCCGGAAAATTACAGCGTGCCCCGCAGCTCAGATCCTCGAAAGCAGCCAGAAAACAACGTTACACACTACAAGGGTCCAGGCGGCGAAGCACCAGTAGGACAAACCCATTCCGAAGGACAGAGTGAGGGAGCCAGAAGGGATCACCACCCCGGTCAGCCGGCAACGGATGTATTGCCACCTCGGGTGGCAAATGGAAGAGGTGAAAATCAAACGTGGACCGGACAAGGAAACCGTTGGGTGAACCCACAGGTGACAGGAGGCAACCCATTTGGGGTCCAGAACGGGTCTATGAGAGATCGCTGGGATCACAGCTCTTTTGACAACAGAGTCTCGGGAACTCCGCAACAGCCGAGAGTAAGATTCGAGGGGCAACAACGAGACGAATATCGCTCCACGGCAAATCCAAGCGGCAGTCTGTCCGGGAGAGGACCGGGAACCAGTTTTTCGGGAGAGCACAGGCAATGGAGTCGGCCAAGGCATTATGTTCCACTGGACAAGTGGGGGTTTCGGTTCGCCGGCAGCCACGGCTCCATGAGCGCTGAGGACTTCTTGTTCAGGGTGGAACATCTACAGGAGCACTATGGGACCAGATCGGATGTTCCTGACCCTGAGTGAGCGAGTTCGAAGGTACAAAGAGGCTCGTCAACAAATATTCGGTGAAAATCAGCTTGCAGGTATGACCATGATAATAAAAAGGATACAAAAAGCCAGGGATCGATTCAAGAAAAGGAAACAGGAACGAGGCAGGGTACAGCAGTCGGTGAATTCTGTTCGAGACCAGAGGAAGAATACAGATCCACGCCCGTATGCGGTCGTGAGCATCCTTGGAAAGACGGTACGGGGTCTTTTAGACTCAGGAGCATCGGTTAGCCTACTTGGCAAAGGTTGTAGAAAGCTTTTGGAAACGCTGGACATCACTTGGAAGCCGTACTTCGAGAGTTCAAACAGCCAATGGGGCAACACAGCACATCCTGGGAAAAGTGTCAGTCCCTGTAGAGTATAAAAAGAACACGGCCACGATAAACCTGTTATTGTGCCCATCCCTCGAGCAGGAACTATATCTGGGCGTGGATTTTTGGAAAAGTTTCCGGATAGCACCCGAGGTGTTTGGGGTAGAATCGATCCAAGCCAATACAGACCTGCAAATGGAAACTAAAGGGGAACCAGAGCCACACGAACTGACCGAAGACCAACAGCAGAAGTTACAAGAGATCCGCGACTCCTTCTTTACCATTGAAGCCAATGGCCTGGGAAGAACTACTAGGATGAAGCACACGATAGATCTGGTTGAAGGAGCAGTCCCAGTGAAAGATCGCCACTACCCGGTATCACCAGCAGTGCAATCTCTTATCTACGAGGAAGTAGACGAAATGCTTCGCTTAGGTGTGATAGAAGAAAGCGACAGTTCATGGAGTAATACCATAACGCTCGTGAGGAAGCCGGGGAAGAATCGCCTTTGTCTAGACGCTAGGAAGCTAAACCAAGTGACGATAAAAGACGCTTATCCTCAACAAAGTATCGAAGGAATCCTGAGCCGGGTAAATACTACAAGGTACATATCGAGCGTAGACCTGAAACACGCGTTCTGGCAGATAGAGCTAGAGGAAAAGAGCAGAAGGTATACGGCGTTTATGGTTCCAGGACGCCCGTTGTATCATTTCGTCACCATGCCATTCGGGTTGACAAATGCTGCTCAACGCCTGTGCCGCCTCATGGATAAGATGATTCCCCAGAGGTTGCGAGAAAAGGTATTTATGTACCTGGACGACTGGCTGGTGGTGTCCCCAACGTTTGAGGAACACATAGAGACACTCCAGGAAGTGGCAGGACTCTTGAGGGCAGCGGGATTGACCATCGGGTTAAAGAAGTCTCACTTCTGCTTTAAAGAGCTTAGATACCTGGGTTTTATTATAGGCGGCGGAGTTCTTCGAACTGATCCCAAGAAGGTCGAAGCCATTCAGAATCTAGGAATTCCCAAGAGCACGAGGGAAGTGAGGAGCTTCTTAGGCACGGCGGGTTGGTACCGGAGGTTTATCCGGAACTTTGGAGACCTCGCAGCGCCGCTGACAGATACTTTGAAAAAGGGCCAGAAATTCAAGATGACAGCGGAGGCGGAGGAAGCGATTAAAGAACTAATGGCTGCGCCGGTATTAGCCCATCCGGACTTCTCCATGAGATTCTATGTGCAGTGCGATGCGTTGGATTCCGGAGTCGGAGCAGTATTGTTCCAGGAGGAAGATGACGGCAGCGAACGACCTATAGCATTTATGTCTCAGAAGCTGAATCAGTGTCAGCGTAACTACAGCGTGACAGAAAAGGAATGCTTGGAGGCCGTATTAGCTATAATCTGCCCGAAGTTTTGACCAACTCCAGAGTACTTATGTATGCTGATGACGTCAAGCTTTGTGTGCAATATAACGATGCTACTTGTCAATCAGACTTACAGACAGATCTTAACAATTTTCAAACATGGTGCTGCGTGAACTTATTAAACTTAAACTGCTCTAAGTGCAAGCTAATGACATTCTCCCGCGTCACTCCTAAGCCTGCAACTTATACGCTAAACGGCTGCTCTTTGGAAAAAATTAATATTGTTGATGATTTAGGTGTCCGTCTGGATCCTAAACTCGACTTTATCGATCATATTTCGTGCATGGTGAATAAAGCCAGGGGTGTGCTTGGTTTCATTAAACGGTGGTCGAAGGAATTCAATGACCCCTAAGTTACAAAAACGTTATATACTTCACTTGTTCGTCTTATCTTAAAATATGGATCCTGCGTTTGGAGCCCTCAGTATGGCGTCCATAGTAAACGCATAGAATCGGTTCAAAAGAACTTCTTACTTTTCGCTTTACGCGGTTTAAACTGGGATGCAAACCAGAGGTTACCGTCTTATTCTAGTAGACTCCTACTAATTAACTTACCCTCCTTATCCAATCGTAGAACCATGCTAGGTATTACATTCTTATACAACTTAATCCGTGGTGACGTGGAAAGTACTGACTTGCTCGGTCAGCTAAATTTTCACTTACCAATACAAAACACTAGATCCTTTTTACCATTAGTTTTCCTTTGAACTGCATGAACCCTTTAGAGTCCTCTGTGCAAATTATAATGTTTTGTACACAATAATATCTAACGTTGATAGCCTCCCAAAACTAAAAACTTCAATCTTAACCTACTTTCGCATGCAAGCAACCAATCCGGCAGTACGCCAGTAGTAGTTTTCCTTTTTTGTAAGTCCTTCGCGTTTACTAATTGCTAACAGAACAAGCACGTGCTTGGTGTCGCAAGTTCCACTTCTGATCTCGCATCGGAAGATGTACTAGCTCATATACTGAGCAAAACACAAGCCAAAAATGTGAAAGTGGAAAAATTCAATTTTTCATACCCCAGAGATATCTCATCTTATAAAATAAGTGTCTCCCGTGAGCTTTTTGACTCAATTTGTTCGGGTGACTTCCGGCCCGAGCACGCGGTAGTTAAGGAGTTCGAGGTGAAAATAAAGAAAAAACGGCCTTCACGGCCGGCACAAACAACAGCGAAAGCGGGCGTCACGGCAGTGCCAAAAAACTAAATACCTCCCTCCTACTTTCCTATCAGAATACTAGAGGCTTACGCAGCAAGCTCTCTAAATTGTATTCTGATAGTCTTTCGTTTGCATCCCAGGTGATTGTGTTTACCGAAACCTGGTTAAAGCCGGAGATTCTCAGCTCCGAAATTTTTCCGGGTAAGTACACAACTTATAGATTGGACCGTCTTTCCCAGCGAGGTGGTGGAGTTTTAATTGCCGTTGACTCCACCCTTAGTTCCGAACTGGTTCAAATTGACGATCTCACAGGTATTGAATTTATCTGTGTAAAACTATCATTCCCAGGTAGTTTTATCTATATAACCTGTTCTTACGTTCCTCCATCTGCTGAAGAGCCTATTTATTGGAAACACCTTTCGGCAATTCAGGTCGTTTCCAACATGCTTTCGGATAGAGACCAACTAATAACTCTAGGAGACTTCAATATACCTGGAGCTCGTTGGTCATCAGATGGTACGTCCAATGTCCTCCAAACTGCGGCACAGCATGACCTGATAGATGGCTTGCTTGACATTTCTTTGTCCCAAGTTAACCATGTCTTAAATTCTTTAAATCGCTTACTAGATCTGTGTTTCGTCTCTGATCCTGTAGGTGTAAACTTAACAAGAGTTGATCCATTGACGCTTCCCGAAGACCCTTACCATCCTACTTTCGAAGTGACCATCGATTTGGGGACTGTCGTAAAGACCAAACCTGATTTGAGTTGCTCAGTGACTAAAGTTCGCTGCTTCCGTAAAGCAAATTTTCAAACGCTAGATATCTTGATTTCCCAATTTAATTGGTCTGAACTTTACAGTTGTACTGACATGGCGTCCGCCGTGGATATTTTTTACAGTGCCATGAATTCGTTCTTTGCATTGTGTGTTCCTTTAGCCTATCCGTCGGTTTCTAGTAAACCACCTTGGTTCACCAAAGAGCTGACACGCCTAAAAAACGTTAAGTCTAGGCTTTATAATCGCTATAAACGCACCGGATCTCCTACTGTTCATTCAAGATATCTTAGTGCTCGGTCGAATTTCACCGTGCTTAACGCGCAATGTTATAAAAGTTATTTAACTCGTTGTAGGGTTCAGTTCACGCAGGACCCGAAACAGTTTTATAACTTTGTTAATACTAAGCGGAAACCCAATTTACATCCTTCATCGCTTTCGTTTAAGAACGCTACAGCAAACTCTGATCAGGCCATCGCCGATCTCTTTGCCGAGTTTTTCAAAACTACGTATTGTTCCTCAAATAGCTTAGATCAGACTTACTCTTTTGATTTGCCGAAGTCGAACCTAAATTTCAGTCCTATTTTAACCGAAAGCTCCCTTAGTTCGGATCTTCATCGTGTAAAACCAGTTTACTCACCGGGTCCCGATGGAATACCAGGCTGCGTGCTCAGGTATTGTGCCGGAGCTCTGTGCAATCCCCTTCTGAAATTGTTTACCTTATCTTTAGAAACCTCAGAATTTCCCCTTATTTGGAAGGAATCATTTATCATTCCTCTCCACAAAAAAGGTAGCAAATCGGACGCCAGCAACTATAGAGGAATCTCTAAGTTGTCGGCAATTCCAAAACTTTTCGAGAATGTAATTACTCCCCACTTGCAGCATTTATGCAGATCCGTAATTTCACCATGTCAGCATGGTTTTATGAGGCGAAGATTGACCACTACAAATCTTCTGGAATTCACCTCCTTCATTATTAGAGGTTTCCAACGTAACTTACAAACCGACGTGATTTACACAGACTTCAGTAAAGCTTTTGACTCGGTTAATCACTCTCTTCTTGTAAGGAAGCTTGACTTAATCGGGTTTCCTGTCGATCTTCTAAAATGGATTTTGAGCTATTTGAGCAACAGAATTCAAAAGGTTCTGTTTAAAAATGCTCTATCCAAATTCCTCAGAGTCACTTCTGGCGTCCCACATTGTAGCCACCTCGGCCCGCTGCTATTTACATTGTTTATCAATGACCTCCCCCTGGTTTTAACGAATTCTAGAGTACTTATGTACGCTGATGACGTTAAGCTATGCTTGCAGTATAAGGACAGCTCTTGCCAGTCAGACCTGCAATCGGATCTTAATAACTTTCAAGCATGGTGTCATGCTAATTTATTACATCTCAACAGTGCTAAATGCAAGCTGATGACATTTTCACGTGTCACTCCCCAGTCTGCCACATATATGCTAAAGGATTGCGCTCTTGAAAGAATATCTCTTGTTGATGATTTAGGCGTTCGCTTAGACCCTAAACTTTCGTTCTCTGAACATATTTCGTGCATGGTTAATAAAGCCAAAGGCATGCTCGGTTTTATTAAGAGGTGGTCGAAGGAATTCGATTCCCCTTATATAACGAAGACCCTTTTTACTTCGTTAGTTCGCCCTATATTGGAGTATGGTTCATGCGTCTGGAGTCCTCAATTCGGAATCCATATTAACCGTATTGAATCTGTACAAAAGAACTTTTTACTTTTCGCCCTCCGTGGCCTACCTTGGGATGCTGATGAGAGGCTACCGTCGTATTCAAGTAGACTCCTATTAATTAACTTACCCTCCCTAGCTAACCGTAGAACGATGCTTGGTGTCGTATTCCTTCATAACCTAATAAACGGTGATGTTGAGAGCCCCTTTCTTTTAGGGCAACTTAACTTCCACGTTCCCCGACTAACATCTAGAACCCCTATCCCTTTATTTGTAAATCACTGTAGGCGGGAGTTTGAAGTACATGAACCCTTTAGGGTTTTATGTACGGATTACAACCGCCTCTCTGACATTATAACTCGTAGTGACAGCCCTTCCGTACTAAAAACTTTAATACTTGTTGAGTTAGCTCGTAATGTATCACCTTAATCTAATTTTGCATGCATTTTTATTTATTTATTGTAGTATTTAGTTACATTATATTAATTTTTTAATATTTATTTTGCATGCGTTTTTATTTATTTATCGTAGTTATTAGTTAGTTACATAATATTATACTTTTTTATATTTATTTTGCATGCGTTTTTACTTTTACTTTACTTATAAATATATATAAATAAATTATATTTTTTTTCTTAGAAAATTTTATTTGTGTACTCTCGTAACGTTTCCTCGTTCTTTTCTTCCTTCATTAACCGCATCTATCTAGTTCGCGATTCGTGCCGTACGTCACGCGGCTGCGCCCCTCGGTCGGTTGGGCGGGAGGTGGAAGCGGGACCCCGCGCGAAAAAAAAAAAAAAAAAAAAAAAAAATATGTACTGTACATAGTGCAACAACGTCTTGCAAAAAAAAAAAAAAAACGATTCCGACCGTACATTGAGCTCATGCCATTTACGGTGATAACGGATCACTCGAGCCTAAAGTGGTTAATGTCGCTGAAGGATTTAAGTGGGAGACTGGCGAGATGGTCGTTGAAATTGCAGGCCTACGACTTTTGTATACAACATTGGAAAGGGCCAGAGAACGTAGTGGCGGACACCCTATCTAGGATGGTGGAATCGGTGGAGGACCTAAGTGACGACTGGATGCTGGGATTCAAGACCGTGAAGTTTGAGTCGCAGGAATATCGCGAGCTACGTGACGTGGTCGAAGCTGAAAAGGAGAAACGGCCAGATATCAAAGTGGTGGATGGTTTCGTATTTAAACGGACCATGTCCAACAGCGAACCTGAGCTGGAAGAGAACCGCTGGAAGCTGTGGATCCCAGCGTCGCTGACCAGCACATTGATGGAGCAAGCACACGCGCCGCTGACAAAGGCTCATGGAGGGATGGCCAAAACGCTACATCGTCTGCGGCAATGGTTCCATTGGCCGGGCATGGTGTCTCAGGTACGGGGATTCGTTCGCGACTGCCAGGTATGCAAGGAGTCCAAACCGTTGTATGGAGGTCCAAAGCCGGGGCTGTGAATGGAAACGGTAACATATCGGCCGTTCCAAAAGATTAACATCGACTTTCTGGGAAAATATCCTCGGTCTAGGAAGGGTCACGCCTACATTTTTATTGTGGTGGACCACTTCTCGAAGTTTGTGTTCCTACATTCGGACAACGGGAAGCAGTTCGTAGCGAAGCGGTTCCGGGAGATGGTCGAGCAGTATAAGATTAAGCACGTGAGAACTGCTGTATACTCTCCTCAGTCGAATGCCGCCGAACGGGTGAACCAGTCGGTGCTCAATGCAATCCGGGCGTACTTGGAAGAAGATCATCTGGATTGGGATTTGTATCTCCTGGAGATCGAGGCGGCCTTGAGAAGCTCAGTGCACCAAGCTACAGGAGTAACGCCGTACTTCGCCTTGTTTGGGCAGAATATGTTCACCAACGGAGCTGATTATCAGCTGATTCGGAGGTTACATGCGTTGGGGGACAACGAGCTGGAGGGCCTGGAAGCAGGAGAGAGGATGGCGCTGATAAGGGACACGATAAGGAATAACTTGCATGAGGCACACGAGAATAGTGCAAGGTTTTTCAATCGCCGGACACGAGAGGTAGCTTTCCGCCCCAGACAAGAAGCTTTTAGGCGAAATCACGTATTGAGTGATTTCGGGAAGTGTTTCAACGCTAAATTTGCCAGGAAATTCCTGAAATGCCGGATTCGAAGACCCACAGGCAACCACATGTATGAGGTGGAGGACATGAATGGAAAGTTGGCAGGGGTGTTCCATGTGAAGGACCTAAAGCAATAAAGGACACGCGGAAGGTGAATTGTTCCCTACACAAAATGGGGTCTACGACCAACGATGAGGACCTGAAAGAGAAGAAGGGAATAAATCTGGCATCTCAAACGCACGGAATCACTTGCTCGGAATGGAAACGTGGAGGTGATGCTGGCCAAAGCGATGAGGGCGTCGGATCGTGGATTCAGGGTCGTGGGAGGTCTCCCGCGTTGGGCGCTTGTAAATCCCAAGGTCCTGCGCTAATCTGGTTCGTCAGGTTTCCTGTTGTTTGGCAATAGCCGGAATTCGGACATTTTTCACAGCCAATGTTTCTCTGTTTATGTCGACCATTGTCAGTGTGGTGTTGTGTCCGACGGACATATCGGTGATCGGAGGTCACAGTTATCGATAGGTGGGAATGGGTAGCACTGGGAATTGAACTGCCAACTGAGGCCATTTAGGGAAGTGGGTTCATTCACCCGATAAAAGAGAACTCGAAAAAGAAACCTAACGGAGTTCGAGTTCGAATGGCGTGTTGTCGGTTGTCGCTGCCTCCGTTGGTTTTGGAATCCGGAGAGAAAGAAATTCGATCGAGCGCGGGACAGTTCGGCGGTGCAAAAATTTGAAAATAGTGAAGTGGCCTAAGGAGAAATAAAAAAACTATATATGTTAATACCAAGTGGAAAATAATAACACAAGTACACAGCCAAAAATTTCCACGAACCATTTCAAGTTTTCCATGATATTTGGGTGCTCCTGAGTAAAAGTCCCATACAAAATTATTTTCCATCACCTACAGGTTCCGCGGTATACCTAAGAATACAAAAAACCTATGTTTGCCGACATTTTGAATTACGTGGCCTATATAATTGGACTTACCTTTATTATTTTCGGTAGGACCTACTCTCAATACATCACGGCACTACTAAAAAATAGTCCCAATCGTGGACCATTGCCCATGTCTTTGGAATTCGACGCCAAAGTTGAAACTCCCAAAATTTTCAACATTTCTGTTATGAAAAAACAATTCTGAGAATTAAATCTTATATGGAACTAATTTTAAATATTCATTGAATCTATTGTTCATTGTATTCTTTAATTTCGGTTTAAAGCGTTTTCATGAGGACATTTTATTGGATTTATTAAACGAATAAAACAGCTTTTTTGGTTTCATTATCTACTCCTATTTTCTGTCAAAATTCAAATAAGTCAAGGCAACCTATAGAATGCGAGTAAATATGTATCTTTTTATATCTATATATATAAAAATCAATTGCTGTTCATTAGTCTCGCTAAAACTCGAGAATGGCTGAACGGATTTATCTTATCTTGGTCTTGAATTATTCGTGGAGGTCTAGGGAAGGTTTAAAAGGTGAGAAAAATTCGAATAATTGCCGGGAAAATCCTCAAAACAGTATTTTTCTATTTCCCATACAAACGTTTTCTAAATAAAATGGAGAGTCAATTTGTAATTTATTACCGCTGTATAACAGGGGTGCCCAAACGTTGCTTATGGCAGAGCAACGCACCAATACATATAAATGAAAACACAAATACATTTACGCAAAAGTTTTTTTTTACTTCAAATTTCTGCACTGAAAAAAATGAAAGTAAATTCAAATTAAGATATCGGAAGTAATAAAAATACATGAAAATACATTTTAACAATGCATTGGGGCTCACCATAGCAATTTTTACAAAATAAAAAATTAGATTCTGCAATATCAAACATCTTGCCCGCAACGCAAAATACAACTGATTTTTCGCGATGTACTTTTTTCGGCGATCCAACAACAATTTACCTTCGGACAAGCGAGATAACGGTGAAGCCTATGAAAGTGTTGTTGCCGAGATCAACGAAGACGTGGAGAATGAAGAGAATACGCAAAATTGTTTGTGTAATCTCCTTTGCTTATGGAGTGAGCCGTGCATGCATACGGCGATTGCTCTGCCTATGCTAAAGAGCAATTACAAAAACAATGCGAGCACAAAGAGCTATGGGCTGGGCATGACTGCTGTATAAAGTTCAAATTCGCATGCGCGTTGGAGGATCTAATATCGCGTTCCGAAACTCAACAAAAGTGAAAGTGAATCGCGAACGCGACAAAATTGCATAGTCTCACAGCTTCATATAGCTTCGAGAAAATTAATTTTAGCTAACTTCAGTTGTTAATCTGTCTTTTGTTTTTAATAAGACTATATAGAAATCGAAAGATAAATCTTAAGTTTTGTCACAAACGTTAAATTATAAATCTTAAGTTAAATTTCTGAACGCAATCATAATATTTGACATTAGATTTGACAACCAACTAATATGTCAATCCATCCTGTCTGTCGCTTTTCAGTCAGAGCACGGAAAAAAGTATCCATCCTGTCTGTCGCTTTTCAGTCAGAGCACGGAAAAAAGTATTACGATATTATATTGTGTTACGAGTTACGATATCTATGAGTGCATCCTTCTATCTTTGTGGCTACGTGCGCGAGAACTTTCTTTACTTTGGTGATCCTTTGTGATAGTGACATTCCAAGTAATGTGCTCTTTTTTGTGATAGTGACACTTTACTGCTAAATAAACGGGAAATTTTCTCAATTACAATTTACGATGCCGAGGAGAAGACGACCAAACGTAGGTCGTCGTAGTCAATCAAATGTGCGAAGAGCTACCTCACGTGCTAACCGCACTGATGACCAGAGACAGAGAGATCAAGAAAATAGTCGTATTGCTATGTCAGAATTGCGTTCTTTAGTGAGTGACAATGTAGGAGATAGGCTTAGAATGCAACGAGTTCGTGCACATCAAACACAACAACAGCAAGCTAGACATAATGAAATTGAGCGAATCCGCAGACGCAGTGCTCCTGTGATTCTTGAACGAGCTGCATTCCACTATGATCCGGCAATTGATTATTGTGCCGACAAATCAGTAACAATTGGGGAAATGAAAACAATTTGTAAATATTGTAAGGCGTTAAAATACACTGGTGAATCTACTGGATTATGTTGTGCTGAAGGCAAAGTAAAATTGCCACAATTGGTCCCACCACCAGATCCTTTACGCTCTTTAGTTTGTTTTAGCGAGACTAACGAACAGCAATTGATTTTTATATATATAGATAACTGGCTAAGTCATCGTGCGATTTTGGCAGCCAATAATGTTGATGTTGACGAAATTAACTTTCAGACACCACAGTCAATCTTTTCTGTTGTTGATGAAAATGAAAGTGTAAATTTTCCAACTGAATTTTTAAATTCACTAGATATACTGGGAATGCCACCACATAATCTTCGATAACCCATAATCCCCCTCAACTATGCAACGGTACGCGTTTAGTCATCAAAAAGATCACCGGAAAATTACTTGAATCAACCATTTTAGCTGGGAAGTTTAAAGAAACAGTGGTCCTGTTGCCACGTATTCCAATGATACCGTCAGAATCTACCATACCCTTTAAAAAAGGCTACAGTTTCAATTCGTTTATCTTTTGCCGTGTCTATAAATAAGTCTCAAGGTGTGTTATATTTGTGTTAGCTAAAGACAAGTTATCCAAAAATATTGTGCACCGATTAGTGCTAAATCAAATAGAAATTTAAAGTACTTACAATTTAAAATAATAAATATTACTGTAAAAGATTTAAGACTATTTTCCTTATCTACCTTATTCATAAGTTTAAGAGTCACATGCTATTTACTATAACTTTGTAATATACTCATTTGTTAGCCACAGCAAGGCGTGGCCGGGTCTTCTAGTATAATATAAATTTAGATTTATATTAAATAAAAAGGTCTTCCGAACATAACATTTTTAAGACAGCTTAGTAGCCAGCGATAATCCTTACATATTTAAGTTTAGTCAAAAAGAAAAAATTTATATTATATATAAAAAGATACATATTTACTCGCATTTTCTGTCAAAATTCAAATAAGTTAAGGCAACCTATAGAATGCGAGTAAATATGTATCTTTTTATATATAATATAAATTTAGTTTTATATTAAATAAAAAGGTCTTCCGAACATAACATTTTTAAGCCAGCTTAGGAGCCAGCGATAATCCTTGCATATTTAAGTTTAGTCAAAAAGAAAAAATTTATATTATATATAAAACAAGAAAGGAAGCTAACTTCGGCACGCCGAAGTTTGTATACCCTTGCAGATTGGTTTTGATGTTTATATTATAGAGTTTCATTCCATTTTACCTATACTTATTATGATTACAGTTTGACAGTTACCGTTTTACATTCCCAGCTTTACATATTTTATGCATTTACCGATCGCTTCTATGGCAGCTATATGATATAGTTGCCCGATTTTTATGAAATTTATACCAAAATTCTAGAATAATAAAAAAAGCTTATATCTCAGAGTAGATAAAAATACGTTGAAAAACAACGAAGCTATAATTTTTTTCCTATTAATTTCCTGATCGGTCCTATGGCAGCTATATCATATAGTCGTCCGATTTTCATAAAATTTTTACCAAAATTCAGAAATAATATAAAATGGCCATATCTTGAAAATGGTGCAAAAATGTTGAAAAACAGCAAAGTTATAATTTTTTTTCGAAAAATATATCGAACATTTGTATGGCAGCTATATGATATAGTCGTCCGATCCGGCCCGTTCCGACATATATAGCAGTGAGAGCATATAGAAGACTATATGCAAAGTTTCATTCAGATAGCTTTAAAACTGAGGGACTAGTTTGCGTAGAAACAGACAGACAGACAGACGGACAGACGGACAGACAGACAGACGGACAGACGGACAGACAGACAGACGGACAGACGGACATGGCTAGATCGACTCGGCTGTTGATGCTGATCAAGAATATATATACTTTATAGGGTCGGAAACGTCTCCTTCACTGCGTTGCAAACTTCTGACTGAAATTATAATACCCTGCAAGGGTATAAAAAAGATACATATTTACTCGCATTCTATAGGTTGCCTTGACTTATTTGAATTTTGACAGAAAATAGGAGTAGATAATAAAACCAAAAAAGCTGTTTTATTCATTTAATAAATCCAATAAACTGTCCTCATGAAAACGCTTTAAACCGAAATTAAAGAATACAATGAACAATAGATTCAATGAATATTTAAAATTAGTTCCATATAAGATTTAATTCTCAGAATTGTTTTTTCATAACAGAAATGTTGAAAATTTTGGGAGTTTCAACTTTGGCGTCGAATTCCAAAGACATGGGCAATGGTCCACGATTGGGACTATTTTTTAGTAGTGCCGTGATGTATTGAGAGTAGGTCCTACCGAAAATAATAAAGGTAAGTCCAATTATATAGGCCACGTAATTCAAAATGTAGGCAAACATCGGTTTTTTGTATTCTTAGGTATACCGCGGAACCTGTAGGTGATGGAAAATAATTTTGTATGGGACTTTTACTCAGGAGCACCCAAATATTATGGAAAACTTGAAATGGTTCGTGGAAATTTCACAAAGTTTAATTTTGTGTTCCTGTGTAATCAAGTGGAGCAGTTCTATTTTGGGAGACAACAGAAGGAAGTAGGAACCTGGGAAGCTGGATCGGCGAACCCTCGAGGTGAGTGGTTAGGGACCAGGCAGGGCAGTTAGAAGAAGATAAAGAAAACATTTTTTTTTTTTTAATATAGAAGCCGACCAGGACCAGGTTACAAAGAAGGAACGCCAGGCCAAGATCCGGGCCTGGCGAAATTTTTTTTTGTACTGGAGCATACAATTTTTCTTCTTGGCAAATTATTTTGATGACCACAATTGGTCCCACCACCAGATCCTTTACGCTCTTTAGTTTGTTTTAGCGAGACTAATGAACAGCAATTGATTTTTATATATATAGATAACTGGCTAAGTCATCGTGCGATTTTGGCAGCCAATAATGTTGATGTTGACGAAATTAACTTTCAGACACCACAGTCAATCTTTTCTGTTGTTGATGAAAATGAAAGTGTAAATTTTCCAACTGAATTTTTAAATTCACTAGATATACTGGGAATGCCACCACATAATCTTCGATAACCCATAATCCCCCTCAACTATGCAACGGTACGCGTTTAGTCATCAAAAAGATCACCGGAAAATTACTTGAATCAACCATTTTAGCTGGGAAGTTTAAAGAAACAGTGGTCCTGTTGCCACGTATTCCAATGATACCGTCAGAATCTACCATACCCTTTAAAAAAGGCTACAGTTTCAATTCGTTTATCTTTTGCCGTGTCTATAAATAAGTCTCAAGGTGTGTTATATTTGTGTTAGCTAAAGACAAGTTATCCAAAAATATTGTGCACCGATTAGTGCTAAATCAAATAGAAATTTAAAGTACTTACAATTTAAAATAATAAATATTACTGTAAAAGATTTAAGACTATTTTCCTTATCTACCTTATTCATAAGTTTAAGAGTCACATGCTATTTACTATAACTTTGTAATATACTCATTTGTTAGCCACAGCAAGGCGTGGCCGGGTCTTCTAGTATAATATAAATTTAGATTTATATTAAATAAAAAGGTCTTCCGAACATAACATTTTTAAGACAGCTTAGTAGCCAGCGATAATCCTTACATATTTAAGTTTAGTCAAAAAGAAAAAATTTATATTATATATAAAAAGATACATATTTACTCGCATTTTCTGTCAAAATTCAAATAAGTCAAGGCAACCTATAGAATGCGAGTAAATATGTATCTTTTTATATATAATATAAATTTAGATTTATATTAAATAAAAAGGTCTTCCGAACATAACATTTTTAAGACAGCTTAGGAGCCAGCGATAATCCTTGCATATTTAAGTTTAGTCAAAAAGAAAAAATTTATATTATATATAAAAAGATACATATTTACTCGCATTCTATAGGTTGCCTTGACTTATTTGAATTTTGACAGAAAATAGGAGTAGATAATAAAACCAAAAAAGCTGTTTTATTCATTTAATAAATCCAATAAACTGTCCTCATGAAAACGCTTTAAACCGAAATTAAAGAATACAATGAACAATAGATTCAATGAATATTTAAAATTAGTTCCATATAAGATTTAATTCTCAGAATTGTTTTTTCATAACAGAAATGTTGAAAATTTTGGGAGTTTCAACTTTGGCGTCGAATTCCAAAGACATGGGCAATGGTCCACGATTGGGACTATTTTTTAGTAGTGCCGTGATGTATTGAGAGTAGGTCCTACCGAAAATAATAAAGGTAAGTCCAATTATATAGGCCACGTAATTCAAAATGTAGGCAAACATCGGTTTTTTGTATTCTTAGGTATACCGCGGAACCTGTAGGTGATGGAAAATAATTTTGTATGGGACTTTTACTCAGGAGCACCCAAATATTATGGAAAACTTGAAATGGTTCGTGGAAATTTCACAAAGTTTAATTTTGTGTTCCTGTGTAATCAAGTGGAGCAGTTCTATTTTGGGAGACAACAGAAGGAAGTAGGAACCTGGGAAGCTGGATCGGCGAACCCTCGAGGTGAGTGGTTAGGGACCAGGCAGGGCAGTTAGAAGAAGATAAAGAAAACATTTTTTTTTTTTTAATATAGAAGCCGACCAGGACCAGGTTACAAAGAAGGAACGCCAGGCCAAGATCCGGGCCTGGCGAAATTTTTTTTTGTACTGGAGCATACAATTTTTCTTCTTGGCAAATTATTTTGATGACCACAATTGGTCCCACCACCAGATCCTTTACGCTCTTTAGTTTGTTTTAGCGAGACTAATGAACAGCAATTGATTTTTATATATATAGATAACTGGCTAAGTCATCGTGCGATTTTGGCAGCCAATAATGTTGATGTTGACGAAATTAACTTTCAGACACCACAGTCAATCTTTTCTGTTGTTGATGAAAATGAAAGTGTAAATTTTCCAACTGAATTTTTAAATTCACTAGATATACTGGGAATGCCACCACATAATCTTCGATAACCCATAATCCCCCTCAACTATGCAACGGTACGCGTTTAGTCATCAAAAAGATCACCGGAAAATTACTTGAATCAACCATTTTAGCTGGGAAGTTTAAAGAAACAGTGGTCCTGTTGCCACGTATTCCAATGATACCGTCAGAATCTACCATACCCTTTAAAAAAGGCTACAGTTTCAATTCGTTTATCTTTTGCCGTGTCTATAAATAAGTCTCAAGGTGTGTTATATTTGTGTTAGCTAAAGACAAGTTATCCAAAAATATTGTGCACCGATTAGTGCTAAATCAAATAGAAATTTAAAGTACTTACAATTTAAAATAATAAATATTACTGTAAAAGATTTAAGACTATTTTCCTTATCTACCTTATTCATAAGTTTAAGAGTCACATGCTATTTACTATAACTTTGTAATATACTCATTTGTTAGCCACAGCAAGGCGTGGCCGGGTCTTCTAGTATAATATAAATTTAGATTTATATTAAATAAAAAGGTCTTCCGAACATAACATTTTTAAGACAGCTTAGTAGCCAGCGATAATCCTTACATATTTAAGTTTAGTCAAAAAGAAAAAATTTATATTATATATAAAAAGATACATATTTACTCGCATTTTCTGTCAAAATTCAAATAAGTCAAGGCAACCTATAGAATGCGAGTAAATATGTATCTTTTTATATATAATATAAATTTAGATTTATATTAAATAAAAAGGTCTTCCGAACATAACATTTTTAAGACAGCTTAGGAGCCAGCGATAATCCTTGCATATTTAAGTTTAGTCAAAAAGAAAAAATTTATATTATATATAAAAAGATACATATTTACTCGCATTCTATAGGTTGCCTTGACTTATTTGAATTTTGACAGAAAATAGGAGTAGATAATAAAACCAAAAAAGCTGTTTTATTCATTTAATAAATCCAATAAACTGTCCTCATGAAAACGCTTTAAACCGAAATTAAAGAATACAATGAACAATAGATTCAATGAATATTTAAAATTAGTTCCATATAAGATTTAATTCTCAGAATTGTTTTTTCATAACAGAAATGTTGAAAATTTTGGGAGTTTCAACTTTGGCGTCGAATTCCAAAGACATGGGCAATGGTCCACGATTGGGACTATTTTTTAGTAGTGCCGTGATGTATTGAGAGTAGGTCCTACCGAAAATAATAAAGGTAAGTCCAATTTTATAGGCCACGTAATTCAAAATGTAGGCAAACATCGGTTTTTTGTATTCTTAGGTATACCGCGGAACCTGTAGGTGATGGAAAATAATTTTGTATGGGACTTTTACTCAGGAGCACCCAAATATTATGGAAAACTTGAAATGGTTCGTGGAAATTTCACAAAGTTTAATTTTGTGTTCCTGTGTAATCAAGTGGAGCAGTTCTATTTTGGGAGACAACAGAAGGAAGTAGGAACCTGGGAAGCTGGATCGGCGAACCCTCGAGGTGAGTGGTTAGGGACCAGGCAGGGCAGTTAGAAGAAGATAAAGAAAACATTTTTTTTTTTTTAATATAGAAGCCGACCAGGACCAGGTTACAAAGAAGGAACGCCAGGCCAAGATCCGGGCCTGGCGAAATTTTTTTTTGTACTGGAGCATACAATTTTTCTTCTTGGCAAATTATTTTGATGACCACAATTGGTCCCACCACCAGATCCTTTACGCTCTTTAGTTTGTTTTAGCGAGACTAATGAACAGCAATTGATTTTTATATATATAGATAACTGGCTAAGTCATCGTGCGATTTTGGCAGCCAATAATGTTGATGTTGACGAAATTAACTTTCAGACACCACAGTCAATCTTTTCTGTTGTTGATGAAAATGAAAGTGTAAATTTTCCAACTGAATTTTTAAATTCACTAGATATACTGGGAATGCCACCACATAATCTTCGATAACCCATAATCCCCCTCAACTATGCAACGGTACGCGTTTAGTCATCAAAAAGATCACCGGAAAATTACTTGAATCAACCATTTTAGCTGGGAAGTTTAAAGAAACAGTGGTCCTGTTGCCACGTATTCCAATGATACCGTCAGAATCTACCATACCCTTTAAAAAAGGCTACAGTTTCAATTCGTTTATCTTTTGCCGTGTCTATAAATAAGTCTCAAGGTGTGTTATATTTGTGTTAGCTAAAGACAAGTTATCCAAAAATATTGTGCACCGATTAGTGCTAAATCAAATAGAAATTTAAAGTACTTACAATTTAAAATAATAAATATTACTGTAAAAGATTTAAGACTATTTTCCTTATCTACCTTATTCATAAGTTTAAGAGTCACATGCTATTTACTATAACTTTGTAATATACTCATTTGTTAGCCACAGCAAGGCGTGGCCGGGTCTTCTAGTATAATATAAATTTAGATTTATATTAAATAAAAAGGTCTTCCGAACATAACATTTTTAAGACAGCTTAGTAGACAGCGATAATCCTTACATATTTAAGTTTAGTCAAAAAGAAAAAATTTATATTATATATAAAAAGATACATATTTACTCGCATTTTCTGTCAAAATTCAAATAAGTCAAGGCAACCTATAGAATGCGAGTAAATATGTATCTTTTTATATATAATATAAATTTAGATTTATATTAAATAAAAAGGTCTTCCGAACATAACATTTTTAAGACAGCTTAGGAGCCAGCGATAATCCTTGCATATTTAAGTTTAGTCAAAAAGAAAAAATTTATATTATATATAAAAAGATACATATTTACTCGCATTCTATAGGTTGCCTTGACTTATTTGAATTTTGACAGAAAATAGGAGTAGATAATAAAACCAAAAAAGCTGTTTTATTCATTTAATAAATCCAATAAACTGTCCTCATGAAAACGCTTTAAACCGAAATTAAAGAATACAATGAACAATAGATTCAATGAATATTTAAAATTAGTTCCATATAAGATTTAATTCTCAGAATTGTTTTTTCATAACAGAAATGTTGAAAATTTTGGGAGTTTCAACTTTGGCGTCGAATTCCAAAGACATGGGCAATGGTCCACGATTGGGACTATTTTTTAGTAGTGCCGTGATGTATTGAGAGTAGGTCCTACCGAAAATAATAAAGGTAAGTCCAATTTTATAGGCCACGTAATTCAAAATGTAGGCAAACATCGGTTTTTTGTATTCTTAGGTATACCGCGGAACCTGTAGGTGATGGAAAATAATTTTGTATGGGACTTTTACTCAGGAGCACCCAAATATTATGGAAAACTTGAAATGGTTCGTGGAAATTTCACAAAGTTTAATTTTGTGTTCCTGTGTAATCAAGTGGAGCAGTTCTATTTTGGGAGACAACAGAAGGAAGTAGGAACCTGGGAAGCTGGATCGGCGAACCCTCGAGGTGAGTGGTTAGGGACCAGGCAGGGCAGTTAGAAGAAGATAAAGAAAACATTTTTTTTTTTTTAATATAGAAGCCGACCAGGACCAGGTTACAAAGAAGGAACGCCAGGCCAAGATCCGGGCCTGGCGAAATTTTTTTTTGTACTGGAGCATACAATTTTTCTTCTTGGCAAATTATTTTGATGACCACATAATTTCGGAGTGAGGTGTATATCTTCGGTGTTTGGCCGCAAAATCGGTGATTTTTACAACTAAGTCTGTTGGACTTAACCACCAGCCATCCAAAGCCAGTTTGCCCAAAATTTTGTCCCGCGACTGTGGTTCATCATCTCGCCGGCCCAGTACCACCTACCTGAGGATCGACACGCCTACCAAGGGGCGGCAACGGGAGCCACCGAAGGCTTCAGCCATTTTTTTTTTAGTCTGTTTAGAATTAGTCGCCTTTTTGTTTTTTTTTTTATTTTGTATTATTTATAGTTTTTTTTTGTTTATTTATTTATTTATTTGTTTTGAGTATTTCCATTATTTATTTATTTATTACAACGATATTATTTATATATTTATTAATTATTTATTGATTTATCTATTAATATTTATTCTCGAACATTTATTTATATTTTTTATTCAATGTGTTAAATTTTTGGATGAGTTTGGCCTAGCTATTGTTTTTGTTATATTTGATTTGTGTATCCACTTCCCCTCGGATATTCTTTCCCCCCAGTTTTGAGCGCTCAGACAGGTAGGCAAAGGATTCTGATTTTTTTTGTGGGAACTTAAGATCCGATCACTCTTACGTGAATGAAAACGATACAAAAGGTAAGGTTAGGCGAACTCTAAATATAAATACATGTAATTTCCGTTTATTTAACCATTGTAATTAAAGTCAGGGAGAAATGAACAAGGAGTAGTTTTTTTAATGGGAAGGGAGAAGGGAGCGATGGCGTAAGTGGTGTGAGTATGACGATGATAGGGGCAGCTGCATACCTAATTTCTGCCAGCAGCCTGCAAAGGATGGGAGGGTAAGGCAGAGGAGCTCCAAAAGACATCCAGGAGTCTCCCAGATAACTGACCGTTTAAAATATGTATGTTTCGTTAGTTAATGTTTCGTCCAGTTCGAAGTTGTGCAAGTGTTAGTGTTGTGCAACGTCTCGTCTTAGTCGGGGCGGAATGTTTAAAAAAAATAAATAAATTTAATCTGTTACGTGTGTCAGTGGGCCGGGCCAAGAACCAAAGCCTGACAGAGAGCTAGCCGAGGCATGGCCCAAGCCGATGGCTGCACACGCAGGACCTTGTAGGGTCATAACAAATAATAAGCTTATTATATTATATTTTAATAAGTTTAATAAAATATTTTTTATTTCCAAGTTCCAAAAGTATTATAAATAATTATATTGCATCAAAAGTATGTGAGTATAAATAAAATTATCAAATAAATCATGCTACTAAAAACCTCTACTTAAATCTTAGAGTGGTTGGGTCTTTTTAATTTCCATTTTTGAATCCTTTTTAATGAGTGAACTAATTATATTGTTATGTTTCATAACAATAATTTACACCTCTTTCAAATACAAAGTAAATATAAGCAATAAAGCAAAAGTCCATTACTTTATGTTTATTTTGTTAGGATCAGTCACCACGACGACACGGTATTAAGACCATAAACGATAAATTTTATGATCATCACGAATACTTAACAACTTTGTTGGCAGGCGCCACCTTAGCCTTACAAACAAGCGCAGAGAGCCCAGATATTGGCCATAAAAATTACAATGTATGGCTCCCACTTATAGACAGGATCGCTCATATCGGAACCGAGGCCAAATCTATGACTGGCATCCTGCTCAATTAAGCGCCTGCTAAAACCTCGCAGGGCTTTTCATTAGTTTATCGAATTGAAGGCGTGAATTTTGAATTATTAATTTCTTCTGTAATTTCAGTTATTTTTAAAACCTTCTTTAAAGCGAGAATGAGTCTGTAATTGAAGATAAACATAGCAAGGCTAGTTCTTAATGGCATCGAAAAGTTAGCCGGAGATCGATCTTCTTCGTTGGAGTCATCCTGAGTGAGTTATATAACTTAACGGTATTGTGTATATTCTTTCGACAAAATGAATGGGTAAAGTGACCTCAATAAAATGCTTTCCTTAATTGAAATTAAAACCATGAATCTGTCGCAACAATTACGATTAACTAATTGAAATTAAATCTGTCTTTCTGAATTTCCTATAATCGACCTCGATGAACAATGAAGTTTAGTTTTGAAACATTCACGAACAAGTAAATAAAATTTAGCTTTATAACATTCTTTTTTTTTAACTTAATTACGATTGGATAAAGTAATTAAAAATATATAGCTCTACTAGATTTCTACAATTTAGTTTATGTCATTATGATTACCTCCTTAGATCAGCTCCACTTAAAGAAATGTCAACTAAAATTTTAAATAGAGGTTATATTGCCGCATTTATTATTCTTTAGCTATAGCTACACTTACATTACAATGTTCTTAGGTTACACTATCTATAAGAATACTAGAAAACACGATTAAAATTATAAATGCCTAAAACTAAAACTTTTTTTCTTCACTCTCCATCGATAAATGTCAACTACTCCACATATGCCGGAAAAAAAGTTGCAGGACAAACATCATCACTGGTTCCATTAACATCCCAACCAGTGATCATACAAAAATCCTAGGACCCACTATAAACAAACGTTACAGCTGCAATCATCACATTACCAACCTGAAAACATCCCTCTCCCGTCCCCTCAATATCATAAAACACCTCTCCTCAAGAAAATACAACTGTTGTGTTGCAGTTGTAAAAATTGTAAACTCCATTCTCATCTCAAAAATTAATTACTGCCTACCTATATATACGGGAAAGCTCCCACCACCATTTTAAACTGCCTCAAATCGACCCAAAACTCTTCTATAAGAGCAGCCCTCGGCGCGTTTAGAACAACTCCTATAAATAAGGTTATTTGAAGCTAAAATTAATACTCTAGAAAACAGATGTAAACTTTTAACAAGCAAGCTCGGAACAAAACTTATTCTCTCTCATAACTCCCCAATAGGCAAACTATCCAAATTCATAGCTGTTCAAGCTGAACAAGGGGCAATGTCGCCAGGGGAGCATCTCTGGTAACAAAAGGTACCTGTCGCCATGTTAGTTGTACTGCTCTCTTTTTTTTCACTACTCTGAAAATAAATTCGAAAGAGGACGGATCGTTTGTCCTCCTCATCAACATCATCCAAAACCTCTGCCTGCTTTTATTGGGAATTTTCTGGACTTGTACTTGCCACGGCCCCGACAGCTTCATTTTTGGTCCTTCGCCCGAGATATTCCAGCGCTTTTTTGCCAAGATAAGTACGGTGCCGAAATTCCCACCATATATGTATGTACATACTTGCATATACATATATGTAGATATATTGCTGCATCCAATTTATTTAAAACTCTACCAACTTGTGCAGTAGGATATATATGTATATGCATGTGTTTACATAGCTATATGCCCCTCTCCTATACATGTTTTAAATCAGCCAATATCCAGGAAGGCTGACATCCATTTTTCCGCACATAAAAAGCCATACATCCACACTGAGTTATTTGCATACGCATTTGTGTACATTGCCGATCTATGAACATACATATGTACATACGTATGTTCATTACCTTTGGGTCACAAATCGGCGGCATTTAAAACAAAAAAACACATCCCATCCACAATAAATATATGTACATTTTTTTATCCACCGCACAATAATAAAACAAGAAAAAAAAGGGATAAATAAAGTTATCTCCCTCCTCTGGCTGGCCGATCATACGTGCATACGTACATACATATACATATGCACATATCCATACAAATTGCTGGACCGGCAATTGCATACACATTTATGTACATGGCCGATCTATGAACCTATGTATGGACATATGTATGTTACCTTTGGGTCACAAATCTGCGGCATTTAAAGAGGAGAAAAAAGACATCCTATCCACAATAAATATATGTACATATGTATTTTCCATCCACTGCACATTAACAACAAAACAAAAGATAAATAAAGTTAACCCCCTCCTCCAGCTGGCCGATCATACGTGCACACATATATGCACATATCCATACAAATTGCTGGACCGGCAATTGAGCATCGGCAGCTAAAAGTGTCGCTGCATCCGAACACAAACAAAGTGAAACAAACAAAATTAAAAAAAATCTGCGATTTTAATAGTTCTTTATTTGTTTATTTTGCGTAAATACATATGTATGTAAGTACTGGCCGCCAAGGTTGCGACACTATTACCGGCTGAGTCTGTTAATGAGCCGTTCACACTTGGGTGCATTTTTTTTGTATTATTGGTTTTGAGTTTTAATTCGACTAATTTACAACCTAATTTTTTTTGAATCGTGTACACCGTTCCGATTATTTTTTGGTACGCATTATCCAGCGTCCAAGTATATCTAAAAAGGCGATAAGCATACATTTTCGATTAATCCTTTTGTCTGCACTTCCAACCCCACAGTATTTTTCGACAAACATTTATTTGTCTCCGAATAATTCATTCTACATATTTTTTTTTTCCTTGGTTCATACCCAAATCGATAAAACCCTTTTTCGACTTTTTTATTTTTTTTTAATTCCTGTGAAATCGATAGCATTCTTTTTCGATTAATTTTGGTTTTCGCGTTATCCAGCGCCCCCATATTAATTTGAGTTGAGTACATCCTTGTCAACGCGTCATCCAGCGTTCCCGTATTAAATTGAAATCGACAGCAGTTTTTTTTTTTGTCGACTGATTTCTTCTACGCGTTATCCAACGTACACACTTTCCCGAATCGATAACCATAATTTTTAAACGCTTCATCCAGCGCCCGGTATTTATTCCAAATCGATAACCATAATTTTAAACGCTTTATCCAGCGTCCTCGTATTGATTTGAAATTTCTAGCAACTTTTTTTCGATTAATTCAGTCAACGCGTTATCCAGCGTCCCCGTATCAATTGGAAATCGAGAGCATTTTTTCGATTAATTTGTTCTACGCGTTATTCAGCGCCCCCATATCTTTCAAACCGAGTACATCCGTGCCAACGCGTTATCCAGCGCCCCCATATCTTTGAACTGAGTTCATCCGTGCCAACGCGTCATCCAGCGTCCCCGTATTAATTGAATATCGATAGCATTTCTTTCGATTAATTTGTTCTACGCGTTATCCAGCGCCCCCATATCTTTCGAATCGAGTGCATACGTGCCAACGCGTTATCCAGCGTCCCTGTATTGATTTAAAATCGATAATCATAAATTTTGAACGCTTCATCCAGCGTCCCCGTACTAATTAAAATCGATAACATCCTTTTCGGGTATTATCTGTTTATTTACGCTTATCCAGCGTCCCTGCACTTATTCCAAATCGATAAATATAATTTTTTCGATTAACTCTGTTTTCCTGCGCTTATCCAGCGTCCCTGTTTTGATTTAAAATCGATAACATCCTTTTCGAGTATTATTTGTTTATTTACGCTTATCCAGCGTCCCTGCACTTATTCCAAATCGATAAATATAATTTTTTCGATTAACTCTGTTTTCCTGCGCTTATCCAGCGGCCCCAACAAGAGTTTAACATGGAAAACGGCGACGGTGAGGAACCAAAACCCCGTCTGACCGTTTCTACAGCGGAGGCGTCTTCCAGAGGCAGGGCAACGAGTGAATCCTCTGTGCCTTCCGAAAACGAAAATCCCTCTCGAAGCAAAAGCCCATTAGCAACCACCACTCCACGTAAATCTACGAGCACGTCGCTCGAAGTTCTACCGTCTGCACCATCCACAAGGGCCGCGAAATCAGTCGTGTCTTCCCAGGTCACTAGAGCAACTGAAAAAAGGGCTCAAGCTGAGGGAGACAAGGCTTTGGTGAAATTCACGACCATAACCGATAGGATGGGTCAGTTCGAAGCCAGATTCAACACCCCGACTGACCAAGGTCCGTCCATCCACACGAGTAGGGTTCGACTCGAGCAGATCAGGGCTCTCTGGGACAAGGTGGAAAGGGAGTACGAGACGTGCTCCGAAGTGCTGGCCAGTCAAAACTGCAAAGACACAATAACAGTCATGCAATCCAAGTATGACTACTGTTATACCGTTTACGAGCGGTGCGCAGCAAACCTCAATGAGATCATTGAAAATTCACGCGCGCCACAGTCTGTTCAGTCCTCCAATCTAATGCCGTCTCAGGGCGGATGTCGCCTACCTCCAGTTGAGTGCGAAGTTTTCAATGGTGACTATGTTCAATGGCCCACATTTCGGGACCTTTTCTCCGCCATCTATGTACGCAATCCTCGGCTTTCAGAAGTCGAAAAACTGTTCCATCTCAATGCAAAGACGAGCGGCGAGGCCAAATCCATTGTGGCCTTATCTCCGTTGACCAATGATGGTTTTGAGTCAGCGTGGAGAAACTTGCAGAATCGGTTCGAGAACAAGAGGCTGCTGGTCAATAGCCAATTAAAGATCTTGTTTAATTTGCCTTCTGTTGCCCAGGAATGCGGAAAATCCTTGAAGCATTTAGAGAGCACAATCCAAGGTTGTTTAACGGCCCTGCAATTAGCAAGAGTCGAGACCACGAATTGGGATTGCCTGCTTGTTTTCCTGTGCTCGTCCAAGTTGCCAAAACTAACTTTGGCTCTGTGGGAACAGTCCCTGCTAAATAAGTCAGAGATTCCACTTTGGGCTGAATTCCAGGCTTTCTTAAAAGATCGTCATCGAACGCTTGAGGCGATTGAGGAGTTCAAGCCAAACGCGAGCGTTCAATCCAGGGCACTGAGGGCTGAAAATAGCTCGCGGTCGATCCAGACCTTCGAAAACAGAGTTACGGTAAACCCGCAATCCTGCAAACTCTGCGCACAGGAGAACCATCCAGTCCGATTATGTCCTCTATTCTTACGCATGTCAGTCGCAGATCGAGAGAAACATGTAAAACAGCAGAAGCTGTGCTTAAACTGTTTCGCAAGAACGCATCTGCTCCGGGATTGCAACAGTACGCATAATTGCTACACCTGCAATGGACGTCACAATACTCTCCTGCATCGAAGTACCCCTCTGCCAGTCCATTCAGTGGTTATGCCTGACCAGCAGTCCCATCCATCCACAGCAACCCAGCAACAGATACAGTCCACTCCATCGACGAGTCAAGCGAATGTGCAAACGTTTCTTGCCGTTAACACGCAAGGGGTCCTACTGAGTACGGCATTGATAGAAGTTTGCCATTTGGGCATAAAATACTCAGCACGGGCACTCATTGACTCAGGTTCCGAGGCAACCTTCATCTCAGAACGGTTGTTCAACCTAATTAAGTTGCCATATGAGTCCATTCAAGCCCAAGTTTCGGGGGTCAACCTTTCCGTTGCCGCTCAGCCTCGTAAGAGGTGTCAACTCATCATAGGTTCTTCCGTCAAGCCCCATATCCAGATTGAAACTTGTGCATACGTGTTACCCCAGTTAGCTGGTAATCTCCCATCCTACACTCTACCAGAGGCCTCATTAAAGGATCTTCCACCGTTGCAACTAGCAGATCCAAATTTCTTCCGAAGCTCGCAGATTGACGTGCTTATTGGTGCCGATATCCTGCCATCGATCCTCCTAAGCGGCTCCCATTCCAATATTTGTGGAACACTCCTGGGTCAAGAGACCATATTCGGGTGGATTCTTTGCGGTCCGATTGCAGCGAGTCCCACAAGCAGAGTCTGCTCCTTTTCAGCCCGATTAGCAGTCAAGGAATCCAAACTAGACAGCATCCTCACAAAATTTTGGGAGGTGGAGGATGTTCCAGTGAAGCTGGTTAAGGAATCCACCTCGGTTTGCGAGGAGAACTTTATCCGATCCACCAAAAGAAGTGAGGATGGAAGATATGTTGTTTCGTTGCCCTTTAAAGAGCCGGACAATATTAAGCTTGGACATTCCAGACCCATCGCACTAGCTCAGTACCTCCGAAACGAAATGCGATTAAGTAAAGATCTTCCATTGAAGGAGCAGTACGACTCAGTCATTCGAGAGTACTTAGACTTAGGTCATATGCACCAAGTCTCCCCTGACGACTCTAGCAGTTTTTATCTGCCTCATCACGCTGTCTTCAAACCAGATAGCACCACGACGAAGGTTCGCGTCGTGTTCAACGCTTCCAATCCCTCATCAAACGGGAACAGCCTCAATGATATCCTTCATGCGGGGCCTGTACTACAGTCCGATCTGACTATTCAGATTCTAAAATGGCGTTTCTTTAAGTATGTTTTCAATGCGGACATCACAAAGATGTATCGGCAAATCCGGGTCAATCCTGATCACACGCGCTTTCAGAGAATCTTATTCCGCAACAAATACGGTGAGCTCTGTGACTATGAACTCGACACAGTCACCTTCGGCGTAAATTGTGCGCCCTTCCTGGCCATCAGAGTGCTTCAGCAGTTGGCTCAGGACATCCGAGGCCAATATCCTTTGGCCAGCGACATCATTTCGAACTTCATGTACGTGGACGATGTGCTCGCAGGGGCTCACACTCAGCAGTCGGCAGTTTTAGCCATTAAAGAGCTTCGGCTGGCTCTCGAGAGTGCCGGTTTTCCACTGCGCAAGTGGACCTCAAACGAAAGGAGACTCCTACAAGCGATTCCGAGGGAACATTTGGTCAGTGCAGACTTCCTTGAGCTGGAAGATGCCAGCACGGCGAAAACTCTTGGGATCCGTTGGCAAGCTACATCCGATAGTTTCTTTTTTGTTCCAATGGTGATCTCCCTGCAACCTGCCTACACCAAACGAGAGGTTTTGTCTCAAATAGCCAAACTGTTCGACCCGGCAGGGTGGTTATCGCCTTTCGTAATCCGAGCCAAGATTTTCATGCAGGAAATTTGGCTACGGGAGCTAGGCTGGGATCAGCCACTCCCCACCGACCTTGTGACCAAGTGGCAAGAGTTTTTGAAAGGGTATCCGACCCTGAGGGAAATTCGTATTCCGAGGTGGGTGCGTTTCCATCCTGCTGCCAAGGTGCAGTACCATGCGTTTTGCGATGCGTCACAGGACGCGTATGGGGCTGCTATTTTCGTCCGAGTCGAAACGGCTGACGGCTGTTGTGCCCATTTGCTGGCATCCAAGACCAGAGTCGCTCCCGTCAGGTCCATCTCCATACCCCGCCTGGAGTTGTGCGGAGCAGTGCTGCTCACTGAGCTAGCAGCATCAGTAATTTCCGAATTGCCTCCTAAAGCTTATGAGATTTTTTATTGGACAGACTCTACTATAGTTCTTGCATGGCTAGGCAAGCCAGCATGCACCTGGACGACATTCGTGGCCAACAGGGTCGCAAAGATCGAACAGCGCACCAACGAAAGCAAATGGGGCCATGTACGATCCGAAGACAATCCAGCTGATCTGGCAAGCCGAGGCGTCTCGCCCCAAGAGCTTAAGGACAGCACACTTTGGTGGCACGGGCCGGCTTGGCTGCCACTCAAGCAGGAGCAGTGGCCGAGTGAACCACTGGTTAATCCGGAAACCGAGATGGAGCAACGGCCTATCAAATGTCACAGTGCCACAGTGCCGCCAGCAGTGGATATCCTAGAGCGTTTTTCAACCTTCGACAGGGCGCTGCGGGTTCTAGCATACGTGATCCGTTTTGCGAAAAATTGCAAAAAGGAAGACATACCCCCATCGGCAGCACTCACTTCGGCAGAGTTGTCCGACGTGCAAGAGCGATTAATCGTGTTCACTCAAAAGAACGAGTTCCCCGTCGAATATAAGGCTTTAAGTAACAAGCAGCAAATTCCATCCTCAAGTACAATTTCTAACTTAAACCCCTTTCTTGACAGAAAGGGGGTCTTGAGAGCAAGCGGCCGTTTACAAGCATCTGACATGCTCAGTTATGATGAAAAACATCCTATCATCATCCCAGCGCGATGTAGGTTCGCGAAACTACAAGCCCTGTTTACCCATCGCATATCCTTGCATGGGGGGAATCAGTTAATGGTGAGACTGATTCGGTCTAAATTCTGGATTCCTAAGCTTCAGAGGTTGGTGAAACACACAATCCACTCGTGCCGAGTTTGTGTCATCCACAAGAAGAACCTGCAGAGGCAGTTGATGGGTGATTTACCCCGGGCGAGATCCTCTTTCTCCAGGCCATTCACTCATACAGGCATGGATTTCGCGGGGCCATTTGACATCAAGAGTTATGTCGGTCGAGGCTGCAAAGTCACAAAGGGGTACGTCTGCGTTTTTGTTTGCTTTAGTACCAGGGCCATCCATCTCGAAGCGACGTCCGACTTGACGACAGAGAAATTTTTAGCTGCCTTCTCTCGTTTTTCTGCTCGCCGTGGGTGTCCACAACATGTCTACTCTGACAACGGGAAAACGTTCGTCGGAGCCTCCACGTCCTTATCCAGAGACTTTATGGAATCAACCAGAACACTGATCCTCTCCAAACACAGCCTTCAGAACTTGGACTGGCATTTCAACCCTCCTGGCGCGCCTCACATGGGAGGGCTCTGGGAGGCGGGTGTGAAAAGTTTCAAGGCTCACTTCTACAAGTACACAGCAGCAGGGAAGTACACCTTCGAAGAACTGGCTACCCTCCTTGCGAAAATTGAGGCCTGTTTAAACTCCAGGCCTATTTCACCAATGTCCGAAGATCCCACTGACCTTGTGGCTCTTAGCCCCGGACATTTTCTAATTGGTGGACCACTTCTTGCGGTATCGGAGCCTCTGATTGAGGAAAATCCTATTTCCATCATCAATCGGTGGCGGAGGTTGAAGGCCCTGCATCAGCAGTTCTGTGTGCGTTGGAAGGAGGAATATCTGAAGGAGCTCCACAAAAGGAACAAATGGAAGTTCCCATCACGAGATCTCCAAGCGGGAGACATGGTTGTGATCAAGGAGGAGAGCTTGCCAGCCAACGAATGGCGGCTTGGGCGTATCCAGTTGGTATATCCGGGCGCCGACGGCAAGGTCAGAGTTGCAGACGTGCTTACAGCACGGGGCGTCATCCGACGGCCAGTGGCGAAAATGATTCGCCTCCCAATGGACGGCCCCATTGACCACAGTGACTCCTCAATAGAGTAATCCTTCCAATTGACATGTACTAGTCCTAAGTTGTGTCATCCAACGTCGTCGTTCCGTCCACGTGTCTTGTTCATCCTCATCCATAACATTTCATTATCATATTTATCCATCTCTCTCTTTTAATTTAGATCCGTGTATACAATGGCTCCAACGACCCACCAAAATCCTCGTCGCTCATCCGGGAGCAATGTATACAGATGTCGAGTCTGCAGGGGAGTCCACGCACTGAGGGTTTGCCGACGGTTTCTCCAACTGCCGGCTGTGAAGCGGCTCCGCGCGGTACTCATTAACAAGTACTGCGCAAACTGTCTGGCACACGAGCACTCCGGTCGGTCGTGCCGCAGTACAGCGAGGTGTCATATATGCCATGAGGCTCATCACACGCTGCTACACATCCACACTGGGCAGCCTCGCTCTTCGCGACCCCGACAAAGGCGCAACCCACCCTCGGATTCTCGGCCTCAGCGTCAGTCACAGCAGCGCCATAAGGCGCCTGTATCCGGATCTCGGCGGCCCGCCACGCCAATGGATATGTCTCCATCCCGCAGCCGGTCGTGCACGCCTATCCTGGCGCGCACAAGTGTTAGCATCCTCCCGACCGCGTCCGTGCTAATCGGATCCGACCAAAAGCGGTTTGATGTCCGAGCCCTGGTGGATCCGTGCTGTCCTGTGAGTCGCATCCACATCTCCCTGGTTAAAGCCCTTAATCTGGCCATCACGGGCATTGGCGACCAACGGGTGTGCACCACCGAGATGCGCTCCAAGGCCTCCAAGATGAGCAAGCAGCTTCTGATGCTGGTGGACGAGCAGATGCAGACACGAACGCCGGGGCAACCGCTGGACCCGAAGGTGCAGGACATGTTTCAGAATGCCACATTGGCGGATGACCGGTGGTTCCACCCATCGCTAGTGTCGGTTGTGCTGGGAGCGGACGTTTACGCTGACCTGATGCTGCCGGGTATCCTCCCGGGTCAGGACGGCTTGCCGATGGCACAAAATACGACGCTGGGATGGATCCTTTCCGGACGATGCTCCCTCTCGTAGATCGCAAGCATTCCTCTTGCGCGGGGGGGGAGAATGTTCAAGCTGAACAAGGGGCAATGTCGCCAGGGGAGCATCTCTGGTAACAAAAGGTACCTGTCGCCATGTTAGTTGTACTGCTCTCTTTTTTTTCACTACTCTGAAAATAAATTCGAAAGAGGACGGATCGTTTGTCCTCCTCATCAACATCATCCAAAACCTCTGCCTGCTTTTATTGGGAATTTTCTGGACTTGTACTTGCCACGGCCCCGACAGCTTCAATAGCCAAAACAAAAAGAAACTACAGATACCCCAGCACATTAGACAGAATCATCGACTCCTGCAAATCATTTTCCCTTCCATTCTCTCCCGCCAAATGCTACACGTCAAAAAAATACAATCCGGTAATAATTCTTAAAGCCACAAACACCTCCCTTTCCCTATTCAACAAAAACACTACTCCGCCTATAACCTACCAGCGACTGTTCCATTCTATTAAAAACTCCCTACACGACCACAAATTCATTTACACAGACGGCTCGAAAGCCAATGACACTGTGGGCTACAGTGTAACCAATAATACTGATATAATCAAATCTGGACTCTCCCTTATCTTTAGTGAATTGATTGCAATCCATGAAGCTGTAAAAATTTCTTCAGGATCACCTGACAAATATGCTATTCGCTCGGACTCCCTTTCCTCCATTAAATCCATATCAAACGTAAGTAACTACTCTTACTACCCTTATTACCAAACTCCTTCCCAAAATCAGACTAATTTGGATCCCCAGCCATATAGGTATTAAAGGCAACGAGAGAACGGACACAGCAGCAAAAGAAACACACAAATACCCTCTAATATTCACAGAGAGCCGGAAAGTGAAGTTGCCGAGTACGGATGCACCGCAAAGGCGCTCCTGCGTAATCCGCGTTGTGTCTGGACTGCGGCAGGCCCCTAACGAACCTGATTGCTGACCGGCCGAGTGAAGCAGTGGAGAACACTCACCTGCAGCGGCAAGCCTCGGATGTCCACGGATGACCAGATAATCCAAATTACAAAACCTGTGATTTGGCCGGCGGCGAGAGCGGAGAGAGTGGTGAGAGCATTTATTTATTTATTTATTTATTTATTGTGGCCGTATGTTATTTTAATTAGTTTCTTTTATTTATTCTTATATTATCGTATTAAATGTTGCTTATATTATTTTACAGTTTTCTTTCTTGTCTTTTTGTTCACGATCTACGTCTTCTCTTTTCATCTTCTCATCAAACAGTGATCTGTCACTCTCAGGCAGCGTGCCTTTCAACCCCCGAAATTCATAAGCAGCGCTCTCTGAGAGTCTCTCTCTCTCAGAGAGCGCTGCTTATGAATTTCGGGGGTTGAACCTTCTCTCTCAGAGAGCGTAGCCCAACCATAGTGTGACCAGATCATAATAATAGTGTGAACCTGCTACAACTCGGCCGTCCTGACTTTGAGATAGCCCTCTATCTCTGACTTAATGCTATAACTTAATTACAATATTAACATATTTACAATTCGTTTCAGTAATACAATTTGTTTTTCTTTACTTTACAATATTACAATTACACACTTTATCTCTATACCCTTGCAGGGTATTATAATTTCAGTAAGAAGTTTGCAACGCTGTAAAGGAGACGTTTCCGACCCTATAAAGTATATTGTAACGAATTTCGGCCGGACGTAGGAGGTGCCGGCCGAGATCACTACGGAAAGCCGAGCGGAACTTTTAATTAAAGGTGTGTCTGCCGAGAACTCAGCAGTGCCAATCGCCCCGTCGAAGCCTCACAATGACAACACACGTATAGGTGGTGTATTTCGTAACTTCATTTATTTTAGCCAAAAATCGGCGTGTTATTTTTCAGGAAGTCGGGCGAAGAACAAGAAGAGAATCAGAGAGACCAGGCATCCTGGCTGTCAGATTCTCGGGATTGCGCAGCTTAGCTCGTTTTGATTTCTGTGCCTTATTGCGCAGCTGCTCGCGTTGCCAACTGGCTTGAGGATCGAAAGCTCTATTTGGGCGGCTTTCGTTACATTACCCCCTCCTCAGACTCGAGCCTCCTGGCCGAGTATTGGTGGACTTGGCGGAGTCCACTGGGCGCACGTCCGGCTCTTCTCCTTCTGCATGCGCCGGCGGCGTGGTCTCGTAAGACTCGGCGGCGGCGGCAGCTCGGGTCGCACTCTCTTCGGGAGGCGGCTTCGGTTCGGGACGCTGCGAGGCGTTCGTGGCTGCAGCGATCTCCATGTTCCGTGTTCCACGTTCTAACAGGGCCACCGGCAGCTGTTCTTCAGACGTGCATCTAATTGCTAAGTGGGTGTCGCTATATGGCAGGATACTGGTGGGTGCAGTCGAATCAAACAAATTTCGCTGCTTTGCATTCGGGGCATATAGCGGCAGATATCCCCACGGAAACCGCAGCTGAAGATCTTTCAGATCGACGGTTACTTCGTTTCGCAGCAGAAAGTCCATGCCCAGATGGCTAGGAGTGCTGCCCTCCACCAGCAAGAACTCGTGAGTAACTGGGCTTTCAGCGATTTCGAGTCTGGCGTTGACTCGAGCGGTGGCCACTAAATGTTCCGCTGATGGTAACTGCAGTGTCACTCGGCACGGGGTGGTCGGCAGTCGTTTTTGCAGATCCCTACCATTTAGTAGGAAGACGACGGCCCCGGTGTCGATGATCAGGCGTAAAGGCTGCTTCTGTAAAAAGATTAAGCAGTGTAAGTGAGGGCCACCCACGGTACGACAGGTATACGTAGCTTGGGCGGGCGGAGACTGAATCCCGCAACGTTCAGCTTTAGGATATCCAGTCTCCCGTTGTTTTCCCGTAGTTAGGGGGATTGGCGGTGGGTCTCCGGATGAGTATTTGGCGAATAATCGGCACAAGGCGGAGTCCACTGCGTTCACGTCCGATTCCTCTCCTTCTGCAGGCGGCGGCGGTGTGGTCCCGTTGGACTCGGCGGCGGCGGCAGTTCGGATCGCACTATTTGCGGAGGGTGGCGGTCCAGAGACGATCTCGATGGACGGCGCACAGTAGCGCCTCTCGAACAAAAGCCGTTGCAAAAATCGAAAAAGTCATAATCGCAAAATCGATTTAAACCATAAAAAATCGACAGAGAATTTCCCAAAGATTCCGAATCTGTAACCAAACAAATTTTAATATTTTTTTTTTTTAAGATATGAGCATTCAAAGTCGAAATTGTTTTCCGTGTATGCGTCATATAATAAAAAATATAGGTAAATTAGTCGACTTTCAGGTAATATTACACAAAAACTACATAACCAATGGTCTTGATTTTTTTTTAAATGACAGGTATATTCATTACCTCTTATTCAAATTAAAAAAAAGGGTAGTTTTGTGTGGGCTTGTACAGGTAAATCGCTACCTGCCAGGTGTCTATTTTTTCACCTTTTTCTGGCTAAAGTCTATAACTTCTGAAGCTGTCCAGAGCCGGCGACTACACTATGACTACGCACTGCGTGTATCTTTCCTGAATCAGAATCCGTTTAGAAAGTCTGCGTCCAGCTGCGACTCTGGCATTGCGAAGCAAAACACTGAAACAACTCAGGGTAAAATATACCAAAATACCGACACAATTTCATACAAACCAACAAAAAATACTAACTGTAGCGCCCACGGTTCTGTGGCGGTTAAACTTAGAAAAAAAAAATTTTTTTTTCAGTTTTAATATTATTTTTATTTAAGCAAATACATTAAAATAAAGATAAAAAATTAAATAAAAAATATTTAAAAAAAATTGTCTTCATTGAGAAAAAAATATTTTTTCACTTTGATATCCTTTAAAAAGGCGAATGAGTGGGCGTGGCAGATTTTCCAATACATATGTAAATTTTACAACAATTACCTGTCAAATGGCGTTTAAATTATTTAGTTATCTTGTTTTGTTCAAAAGTTATGATTTTTGCAACGTAAAATGAGAAAAGGCGCTACTGTGCGGCGGCTCCTGGAACGGAGGTGCGCTGGCGGACGGCTCTTCCCTTGCAGGGGTTCCCGTTCCGGCAGCTTCTTGGGTGGGGGTGCTCGGAAGGCCACTCGGCCGGGGCACGGTGGCGACGTGCCAGATCGCGGCAAACTGTAACTTCTGAGACAAATCGGCACTCTCTTCGGGCGGCGGCTCTGAGAACGAGGGGGCCAAGACGGCTTCGACTCCACTGGGAGGAAGACTATGTCGGGCGCCCGGTTGCTCGGTATGCGGCAGCTTCTCGTCGAGGTGCTCCGAGGCGTTCGGGGCTGCGGCGATCTCAATGTCCCGTGGCTGCTGGGCACTCTGCTCGAGCGGCGGCGGCGAGAGCAAGGGGGCCAGGACGGCTTCGACTCGACTGGGAGGAAGACACTGTCGGGCACAAGGTTGCTCGGTGGGCGGCGGCTTCGCTTCAAAAGGTGGCGCAGGGTCGCAGGGGTGGGGACCCGCTCCAGTAATCCGGGATTGAGGGCGAGCTGGAGATGGGCGGCGGTTGTTTGGCCGCCGGCGCGGAATGACGGGCGTGAGCACACGCTCGCTGGAGCTGTCGGTGTTGGCTGTCAACCTCCGCCCCGAGAGGTTGACGGCAGCTAGTTTTCCGAGGACGGCACGGCATTCCGGAAGGGGTTTACTCTCCGGGGTGCGCCAACGGGATCGTCTGTGTCCACGGCAGCGACGGTCATCACGGCAGCGGTTGAGCGTCGTCGGCACTGGGCGTCGATGCGGCAGGCCATGTCGAGGGCATCTGTCAGCGAGTGCGGATTGCTGCTGATGATCGGGACTTGATATCCGGTCTCTCTGATCCCGTCGATGAAGCGCTGCACTATGATGCTGTTGTACGTCGCAGACGGTAACTCGCCAAGCACGCATCTGCCCAGGCGTTCCAGCTCCAGGGCGAAGTCCTCGAGCGACTCTCGCGGTCCCTGCATGCGATTGTGGAAGGCGTGATAGCCGGCATGCTTACTGACCGCGAAATACTCGCGCATAGCAGCCGCTATGGACTCATACGAGTGGAGGGTGGCTTCGGGGAGGGTGGCGTGAAAACGCTGGGCACGCCCCCGAAGACACGTGTACAATTTCTGGCACTTCTTTCTTTCTGACCAATGGTACTCCTCGGCCATGTCGTCCAGGAACTCTGAAACTCCGACCAGGGACGGGTGCCGTCGAATGTGGGCGGTAGCTCCGCGTTCGACACCTCGAGGATTCCCAAATGTGAGGTTAGGTCGTACGCTGGTGGCGGCGCAGTAGTTGGCGCGGCTCCAGGTCCGGTGTCCATCCTTCGGGAATACACTTCTCGCGCCGGTGCAGAGTAGCGGTTAGCTGCCTCTGCGAAGCGCGGGGTGCTGGGGGAATACAAGTCGCCCCAGCTTGTGTCACGCAGTCGCGACTGCGCGCGGGCTGCGTTCCGTTGTTTCTGGAGCGGTCGCCCAGCATAGTCCTCTCAAAAGTCCCCCACATCTGCTCGAACTTCTGTTCCAGCTTTAGATTCAGCGACTGATCCATAGCCTCCACTTTTTGCTCGATCGATCTAGCCATGTCCGTCTGTCCGTCTGTCTATTTCTACGCAAACTTGTCGCTCAGTTTTAAAGCTATCTGAATGAAACTTTGCATATAGTCTTCTATATACTCTAACTGCTATATATGTCGGAACGGGCCGGATCGGACGACTATATCATATAGCTGCTATACAAATGTTCGATTAATGTTTATAAAAATAATTATAACTTGGCTGTTTTTAAACATTTTTGCATAATTTTTTAGATGTGGCCATTTTATATTATTTCTGAATTTTGGTAAAAATTTTATGGAATTGGGACGACCATATGATATAGCTGCCATAGGAACGATCGGGAAATTAATAGGAATAAAATTATAGCTTCGTTGTTTTTCAACGTATTTTTATCTACTCTGGATATAAGCTTTTTTTTATTATTCTAGAATTTTGGTATAAATTTCATAAAAATCGGACAACTATTTTTTAGCTGCCATAGAAGCGATCGGTAAATGTATAAAATATGTAAAGCTGAGAATGTAAAACTGTAACTGTCAAAATGCAAACATAATAAGTATAGGTAAAATGTAATGAACCTCTGTTTTGTGAGTGTTTTCAGCATTTAAATCTATAATATAAACCTCAAAACCAATCTGCAAGGGTATACAAACTTCAGCGTGACGAAGTTAGCTTCCTTTCGAGTTTTGTTATGATTTTATCCAATGTCTAATGTTATTTGCACTCCACACGCCTTGGTATGGATTTCGAGACAACTGAAACCCATCTATGTCTTTAAGAACATATCTATCATTTTTAAAACTTTTACAATGACATAAGGACCCTTAGTCTTCGGAATGAGCTTTCTTGCAGCACCCACAGTACTATCGAAATTCTTAACCATAACGTTATCTCCTTCTTTATATTCTGTTGCCTTCTTCTTTCTCGCATTGTAGTATTCTTCATTTTTCTGTTGAGCCTGTCTCTGTGTTACTTCTGCTTTCTGTCTAAATTGTTCTAAATTTATTCTATTCTTCTCAATACTTTTTTCTTCTAGTTCTAACTATTTTCTAATCTCTTCTTTCCCTTCTAATTCTCTTCTAAGTTGTTCTAAATTTTTTCTGTTCTCCTCAATAATTTCATCTTCATAAATTAAGTTTTTCCTAATTTTTTCTTCCTCTTCTTCATCTTTCAATCTTTCCTTTAGCTCACATGTTTCTCCTTTCTGTGTTATTCCAAATAATGATTTACTAGGACATAGTTTTATGCTACTATGCATAGTATTATTCATGGAATACTCAACCTTTTTAATAACTCTATCCCAATGTAAACCCTTCTCCGGTTCTATCAGTTTTGCAATCATGGGTCCTAAACTCCTATTGATTCGCTCAACTTGACCATTTGCCTGAGGCGAGGCCGTCGCAATTTTTATGTGCTTAACGTTACTATCTTCCATAAACTCGGTAAACTCAGATGATGTAAAACAACTGCCTCGATCCGATAATATACATTTCGGTCTACTGTACGCTCGAAAATAGTCTTTTAATGCATTTATCACCTCTTTTGTATTCGTCGTTTTTGTTGTGTACAACCTAACGAACTTTGTGAAAGCAGTAGCTTTTCCCAATAACATCTAACATTTTATCCCTCCCAATATGACCCATTTCGTCATGGTATTTGTATAACACGTGTTCCTCCATTCGATTCGGTACATAAAATAATAATCGGTTGTCATTACTTTTTCTATAAATTACACCATTTCTCATTTCGTATATCTTATGCTCGCTGCTTTCTAACATTTTCCTAATTTCTTGAATCTTTGCATCTTTTGATTAACAAATTACTAAATTTGTTTTGAATGTATTTGTCTCCACTATCATTACGTTGTTGCATCTGCTTAATGCATCTACATGCTGCATTTGTTTGCCTGATCTATGCTTTAGTTCATAGTCGAACTCTTGCAATTATAGAGCCCAGCGTGCTGTTCTTGGATTCAACTCAATCTTATTGAGCGTTAACGTTAGAGAGTTGCAGTCTGTTACAATTTTAAAACGTTTGCCTAGTAAATATATTCTAAACCTTCTTAAGGCGTAAATTATGGCTAAAGTCTCTAACTCGAAATTATGATACTTTGCTTCCGTTGCAGTTGATCTTTTTGAAAAATAGAAAATAGGATGCAATGTTGTCCTCTTTTTTCTGAAGAAGCACAAATCCTAAAGCGCTTGCATCACAGTGAAGCTTAACATCATCTCTGTAGTCGTATATCGCTAAAACTAGCGCTTCCATTAATTTCGCCTTCAACAGCGAAAAACAATCAAATTATTCTGCTTCGAACCTAAAAACTCTATCTTTTCTCAACAAATCATACAATGGTTTCGCTAATATTGAAAAATCCTTAATGAATCGCCGAAAATACGAGCAAAGACCTAAAAAACTTTGAACTGCTAAACCTTTACTGTCACCCTTAATCCCATCATTCGAAATCAGAAAACCTAAATATTTAACCTTGTCTTGTAAAAATTTGCATTTGTCCATTCTTAACTCTAATTTATTTTCTACTAGCCTTCTAAATACTTCTACTAAAACTTCTAAATGTTCTTCTAAACTTTTGCTTGCCACTAATATATCGTTCATATATATAATCACCTTCTTTTACCTTATCATGTCCGAAAATATGTCATTAACGAATCTCTGTTTTTAGACCAGTAGTCGGCACGTCCCAAGCCCATGGGATAGGCAAAGGCTCTGCCGGCAGCGCTGCCAGCACACGGATAGCGTAAACTTCACACACACGGAACACACTCACGTCATTTTTGCTCCGTACCTCACTCACACAAATGCGCTTTTTGGTTGATTGTGATGGTGCCGAGCACTGTTTTAGACCCATAGGCATCAGCAAAAACTCAAATTGTCCCAATGGGGCGGTAAAAGTCGTAAATTTTACTGACTCTTTGAAATACAAATACATGAAAATAGCCATTCTTAAGATCTAATTTCGTAAACACCGATTTTCCAACCAAAAGGTCATAATCAATGGTATCGGATAATTATCCTTCGACGTGATTTTGTTCAATCTTCTAAAATCGATACAAACTCTCAGTTCCCCCTGACTTCTTCTTTACTAATACAATAGGCGAAGCATACTCCGATTTACTAGGTTGAATAATTCCATCTCTTATGTATTCTTCTAACATTTTTAACAGTGATTCTTTTTCACTATATGACAGTCTCCTCGGTGCGCAACTAAATGGTTTCGGGTTTTCCAACACTATGTTCATTTCACATTTTATTTTCGAATTTTCAGGTCGCTCTACTTGAACATAATGTGTTTTTAACAACTTAATAAATTTCTCTCGATCCTTATAGCTAATTTTTTCCCCAATAATAAAGCAATTTTCCTTTTCACCGTTCTCTAAAATATTAATATTCATCATTTCTCTTGTGAAATCGTCCCTATTACTTCCTAAAGTCTCTTCTAAAATTTTGCTTCCTAACCTTTCTTCTTCTAAAATCTCATTTCCTAAATTTTTTTTCCCAAAATTTCACTTTCTAAACTTTCTCCTAACATTTTATTTTCTAAACTTTCTTCTAACATTTCATTTTCTAAACTTTCTTCTAACATTTTATTTTCTAAACTTTCCTCTAACATTTCACTTTCTAAACTTTCTTCTAACATTTCATTTTCTAAACTTTCTTCTAACATTTCATTTTCTAAATTTTCTTCTAACATTTCATTTTCTAAACTTTCTTTCTCAAATTCTTCATCCGCTTCCTTAGGTTTCTTAGTGTCATTCAATAAACTAATATTTGTCTTATTATCAATTTGGGTTTCAATCCCCTCAACGGTAATCATTTTTTAGGTTTCTAAATTAATTTTCAGATTACAAGCCTCCATAAAGTCCCTACCCAGCACAATATTACAGCTCATTGAATCGTTAGCCACAGCAATTAAATTAAAATAAATCTTTATTTCTTCTTTCATTACATAACATAACATTTTCCATAACTTCTTAGTATGCTTTTATTTAATCCATAATATAGCTCTTCATGAGGCTCTTATCTAATATTTTTGGGTACATAAGAAAATTTTTATCAAAGATACTGGGCTTCCTGAATCGATCAATTCGATTAATTGGCTGGTTAGAGTTTTCATAAAAAAAAAATTTAAACAATCTTACGAAATTATTCGCAGCATCCATCTTGTTTTGGGGGCACTTGCTGATCATGTGATCCATTGCCCCACATCCATAGCAAGACCCAGGAATCCTCTTCGATTTGATGCAGTCTCTTGCCCAGTGCCTATTACCGTTGCAGTTATAGCAACGCATCTCCTTGCTCGCCAGCTCCTCCTTCGCGTTGTGCATCTTCTTTTCTCCAGCAGCCCTTACCGGCAACATTATGTTGGCAAATTCTTGTAGTGTGTAACGTTGTTTTCTGGCTGCTTTCGAGGATCTGAGCTGCGGGGCACGCTGTAATTTTCCGGCTCTAGCTCGTCGGCTTTGGGGGTGGAGGTCTTGCCTACTCAGATCTCGGACACGAACTACACATTATTACTAATAACGAAGAGAATTGAGCGTGCTTGCGACAAAAATGTGAACTAGAACCAAATCGGGAGAAGAATAAACAAATTCAAACAAAAAAAACTAGAAGAGGGGAAGGAACCGAAGAAGAAAGGACAGAGAGAGAGATCCTTAATTTTTTTGCGAAGACACAGGTGTTATTGTGTTCGCTATATGCCCACCCAACCTATGATCACCACCGCTAGAGCATGGCTCTGGTGATCCCTTTAGATCCTTACGACCGTGGAGTCATCATCGAGTCGGTAAAACAGTTATTTAAGCCATCATGCTTTCTTTAAACATTACGTTTTAATATAAATTTTGAGATTAATGCTAACATTGTTTATGAATTCATTTGGAAATCAGACTAAGGAATAGGTTATGTATATATATATGCTTAAATAATACTAAAAAAAAAATATAATATCTTTTAATATGTGTAGTTGTTTAATTTAATTTAATTTTTGTTTTGAACGCTGCTCTGGTTCGTTTTTTTTTTAAATGGCTAATTTAATTTGCTTCATTTTCTCGGAAAAATTCAATAATAATCAAAGTTTAATTTTTTCTTTTAGCAGCCGTAGTTCCTTATTTAATTTCTAGAAATATTTTCTCTTCAAAGTAATTCATTATTATTATTATTTTTTTTTTTTTTAAATAGGTAGTGATTTTAATTCAACCTTATCTTTTAGCATTGTGTAGAAACGTATTTTTATGTTCTTTTCCTCTTTGCTTTTGTTTAAACTTTTAATACACTTCGTTTACTTTTGCATTAACACTCACTCATTTTTCTTTTCCATCGGCGAAGATCGATCTCCCTCGAAGTGAGCTGGAATTCAATGGTTGCAAGTTTCATGGCATTAGTTTGAACAAAAGCGGAAAAATTGACTTTTCTACCTACTCTATTCTTCACATTAAGCAAGAAAATAATACGAGTTACTTAAATATAATTATTTAAAAATTTCTTTAACTATTTAAAAATTATTAACTGGTTTTATAACTTCATAAAGAAGGTTCTTCTCATCAATATTGACTTCTAGTCGCAGCAAAGTTAACAAAGAAAAACTCATTCGCAAGAGTTATGACACGCCATGTAGGTCGAGGTCAAATTTAGGCAGTTGGAAAAATCAAAATTTAGTCGAAGTTCAAATCCGGAGATTAAACAATTTAATTGTTGCCCTTAATTCGTTTTAATCGCATTTACACTTCCTATGGCCACTGATCGAGACCTCTGGCTAACAATATTCATGGCTCCGGCCAATAGTCAAAGCGCAAAAGGACACAGAGGTCATGCCACGGTCAATCATTTGGAGCCTCTGCCCACTGCCTAACTTGCAACCAAATTTGCCACAACTACATAGTCGGCCACTAAATGATGTTGCGCAGTCGCGCTGTTGGCCGATTTATTCGCACAAGCACAGTATTTTAAAATCCTCTCTCCTTCCGGCTTCCTTGCCCTTCATCCCCTCCTCAGGGGGTGCTCCTCGGGACCGGAACTTTAATGCTGCTTGCTGGGCTCGATCCACTGAATAAAATATATCCACAGTAAGCACCAAATAAATAACTCTATTTCACAATTAATTTACCCGCTGATTGAAAAGGTTTCCAACAAAAATAAAAGAGGGTTTCCAAGATATAACCTCTCTCTCGGTGCTGGTCGACGCCTGCGTTGGATTTGCTATCTTCACTGGCAATTAATTCGGCGACCTGGGCAACAAAAGGGGTTACGCACTGTACACCGGCACTGACAGCTCTTGTCTACTCACTTGGGATTCCTTAAGATCTGGCAAAAAAAAAAAACTTCTCCACCCGATACACTGTCTCAGTAGACTTGGCACTTTATGTGGCTTTATGCTGCGGGAGCAATTTGAGGGCTTGTGCACTCCACCGATTCTCAATTCGAAAAGAATTTAGTACGGAAACGGATGGAGTGAATTAGGTGCAGCTCAGTGCCAAAAAAATTTCCTAATTGGAAATAGAGCTTTCCAGATCTCCCCTGGCGCCGCTGTGAGTTATCTAGTATATCTGCAAGAATATGGTCTTGCAAAAAAACAAACCATATACGTGCAGCTGCCGAATTTTACGCATGTGCATTGGAAGCTCGGCTTAAAAACTGCGAAAACTGTTGCCTGCTTTTAAGCTGACATCTGTTTGTGCCACCATATACGCCCCAAAGCTCGGCTTAAAATTCACAAAATCTGTAGCATGCTTCTAGGCCCAAAAAAAATCTCGTGGATCTTCAGTCGCCACTACAAAAGCCCCCCGGTAACATCTGGCTAGGGTATATATCTCACTGATACCCTAGACTGATGCCGACTGAAGACACATCATTGGCGAATATCCTTCGCATGGTAGGTACCCAATAGTTTCCCTTGCAAATCTTCTAACTCGTAGTAAGAGTTTCCTAACCTTCTGCGCACTCTGGCTTTTACAAAAGAAGGACCGAATTTAGCATTGTACCCTGTCTGGAAACAGCTCTGCTTAAAATTCCTTCGAAATACTTCTTGCCCTTCAGCATAGGATACAACTCGAGACCGAAGATTGTACTTCTTTTCGTTTTCGGAGTGCTTTTCCAGCATCCGCTTGCATGCTTTCTCCCGTACTATCTCAAACGAGTCTTGACGATTGAACTTTAAAGATCTGTCATCCAATAGGTTGAGCTTCCTCAACAAAGAATACGTGGAACCAGAAGTTACCATGTGTTGTCCGAAAACCATGTAATAAGGAGATGTTCCTAGACTCGAATGTACGGAAGATCTCAACGCACAACTAATCCGCCCTAAGTGTTCGTCCCAATCTTTCTGATCAGGCCGCAAATACGCTCTAATTGCAGTGATAACTGATCGGTTAACGCGCTCGGAGGCGTTGGCCTGAGGAGAATGCACAGCAGTAAGCGTATGCGTAATGCAGTACTGCTGAACTAATTTTTGAAAAGCGTGCGACCGGAATTGAGATCCATTGTCTGACACTATCGTTTCGGGAATGCCATACGACATAAACAATTCTCCTTCCAAATATTTTATAACGCCACTCGCATCTATCTTCTTTACTGGCTTGAGAAATACATATTTGGAAAAATGGTCGAGAACGATAAAAATCCCAATATTTCCACCTCTGGATCTGGGGTATGGTCCAAGAAAATCTATGAATAGTCTTTGGAAAAATCGTTGACTTTCCGGTGCTTTTCCTAACGGTGGTCGCAAAACATAATTTGGTGCTTTTGTAGTTTTGCACACCTCACAAGCATTTATATAGGCCTTAACGTCCGTCACAAGTCCAGGCCAGAAATAATAACGCCTTACTCTTTCAATGGTTTTGTGTATCCCACCATGAGCAGACAACGAACTATCGTGAGCGCGAGAAAGTATCTCAGGAACCAGTTCCTTCGGCACCCAGAACTTCCAGGCATATTCATCGTGCACTTGCTCTCCAGTCAGATGCTCAGCCTTTCGGTAAATGTAACCGTTATCGGTCCTAAGATCAGGAAAATTCGTCTGATTTGCACTCACTTTCTGCACTAATTCGGTGTATTCCGCTGATTTGAAATGATCGGAATTTAGATCTACAAGAAATCCCTCCTGCAAGTCTATCGCAGCTATCAGGTCTTCGTTTACCCGAGACAAGGAGTCGGGCACTACGTTAAGCGAACCTTTGCGATGCTCAATCTCAAAATCATACCTTTGTAAGGCCAAAGCCCATCGAGCTAGTCGTGAATTCAGGTCATGGTTGGACATTAACCATTTTAATGACGCATGATCGGTTATGATTTTAAATCTATGTCCTTCCACATACGCCCTGAAATTTTTAAGAGCCACGATCGCAGCGAGACATTCTTGCTCTGTGACGGTATAATTTCGTTGCGCCTTATTTAATTTCTTCGAAATAAAGGCAATAGGACGCTCATCTCCTTCTTCCGAAACTTGAACTAACACAGCTCCAACTCCGGTCTTACTCGCGTCGCAATGTATTGCGAACGGTTTCGAAAAATCGGGGCTGCATAATACCGGAGCCTCGCTAAGACATTGCTTTAGCTTCTCGAAAGATTCTACTGCTGCCTCAGTCAAACTGAATCTTCTTTTTGTGGTCATCAGATCTGTTAAAGGAGCAGCAAGAGACGCAAAATTAGGGACGAACTTGCGATACCATCCGCAAAGACCCATAAAACTACGCAAATTACGCAAAGTTTTTGGTAAAGGAAAATCCCTAATTGCGGCAACCTTTTCGGGATCAGTTCGAACTCCTCCATCGCCGATTATATGGCCCAAGTATCGCACCCTCAGCATGCAGAAATGACTTTTGCCAATATTGATCGTCAAGCCTGCACGCCTTATGTGTAAAGCAACCTCCCTTAGCACTTCTAAATGCCTCTCAAAACTTGCAGACACTATCAGCAGATCGTCTAAGTAAATGAAAACTTCGTTCCTCAGATGAGCTGGCACCACTTTGTCCATCAATCGAGACATAGTGCTTGTGGCATTGCAAAGTCCGAACGGCATAACTTTGAACTGATAGAGGGGTCTACCAGGGACAGTAAACGCCGTCTTGTCGCGAGAAGAAATTTCTAAAGGCACTTGCCAATACGCGTCTTTTAGGTCAAGGCTTGTTATATACTCAGCCTTCGGCAAGCGACTCAACATACCACTAATTTGTGGAAGAGGATATGCATCCTTTTCGGTGAAACTGTTCACCTTGCGACAGTCCAAACAAATTCTAACCTTTCCAGGTTTCGTAACCATCACGATTGGAGATGACCAAGAACTGTCGGACTCTTCGATTACTCCTGATTGTATCATCCTGTCGATTTCAGCATACATTGCCTTCTCTACAGCAGGTGAGACAGGATAATGCCGTTGTTTTATTGGTTTAGCTGTACCTACATCAATGGAATGTGATATTAGGTTAGTTTTACCGAGACCTTCTTGGCTAAACGATGGGAAACAATTAACGACATTCGTTAGTTTAGCTTTATCTATATCGGACAATTTGTGCTGATCTATTTTGACTTTGCAGTCCGTCTCCGTTGAGTCTAACTCAGATATGTTTAAATTTCTGGGGAGAAGATCGTAAAGCCTCCAGAAGTCTATCCCTAGATATAGATCCTGTTTCAGTGAGGGCACTATGTAAATTTTTAACCGGTTCTTTACTTCGGCGTATTCCACCTCAGCTTGGAAAAACCCTGTTATCTGCTGTGATCGACCATCGGCTGTTGTAGCATTACTCTTGATTACTTTGAAATCCCCTTTGGTCATTACCTCACGAGCTAAGTTACCTCCCACACAACTAATCGATGCTCCGGAGTCTAAAAGGCCGTAAATTACTCGATCTAGCACACGAATTGGCAAAAAGGGTCGAGGATCTTTAGGTCCTGCCGGTAGTGAATTTATGTACTCGATGCCAATTCTACATTGCTTGACATTTTGCCAGAATGATTTTATACGAGTAGAATTTCGAGACTTATGTTTCTGTAAATCATGTAAATAGTTATCTTCTGGTATAGTTATCCCCTTTAACATTGGGATTTTGCTATGTAGCAAAGGACTAGCAGGTATTTGTTGTTCGTCAGGGAATGGAATTTGAGTAATATTTGCTGTATCTACTACTCTTCGGTCATCGTGGCTTGGCTTCTGACGGCACTCGAAGGCTTCTGTCTGTATTGCGACTTCGACATGCCGGCCTTGGAGTTTTTTGCACACTTACTACAGCTTGGTTTGTAAGTATTTGCAGCTCCACAACCGTAGCAGAATACTCTTCTTTCGGATACGCAATCCTGATATCTATGCCCTTCCTTGCGACAATTCCAACATAATAAGGAAAACGCTTCGACATCAGCCTCGTTTTCAGACTCAGATTCTACCTGAGTTTCACATCCCTGATTAAGTTCAGATACTTCCCGTCTAAACGGAGTGCTCCGCGCGTAGCCACTGCACCGCTTAACGTCGGCTAAGAAAGCTTCACGCCTGCGGCAAATCTGTCTTAGATCTGAGACAGTATTAATATCAATGTTCAATATCTCATGTCTTATTTCTGGACGCAAATTGTTTCTAATAACTCGAATTAATTTACCTGACGTCCATGGATGTTCAAGCTGATCGGCTAAGCAAGATATTGTATCATAAAACGAATCAAAAGATTCATTTGGCTTTTGTTTTGTGTTTCTAATTAGCTCTTCGATATCGCCATCGTCTCTGCTCTGGCGAAACTGGAGACGCAAAGCTGAACAGAAAGTGTCCCAATGAATCTCGCCGTGCGCTTTATGATAACGCCAATAAAATTCATTGGCTTTCCCTTCAAAAAGGACGCTTGCGTGTCTACAGAGTAGATCGAAATTGCTACCTAACGTCTCTCGGGTTAGAGTATCTACTCTATAAATAAAATTATCTACAGATACTCCTATTCCTGTAAATTTTATTTTCCAGCCATTGAGGATATGCACGACCTTATCTGGTCGGTTCACCAAATCGGACGTAGTGCTTCTCTGGGAAGCGGGAGAGTTCGGTGCCAAGAGGACTTGTCTTGGACTGCTTCGAGTTTCATTCCTAGTTTCGACCCTTTCATCATCGTTTCCTAGCGATCGACTTGAAGAACGTTCACTCTGAGAATTGTCACTCCCACGACTGTTGCTTGCTACCACCCTGGTTATGCTGTCAGCTACTGCATTTTGAATTAAATCGGTCATCCTTTCCGAAAGCGTAGCGAGTAATCTTCGCTCCATGGCCAATAATGTTATAGCATTTGCTGTTATAACGCTTGAATTGCTACCCCCACTGTTATTAGCTTGTGCACTTTGTCCTGAGGTCGAAGCTGTATTATCTAATGCTTGCTGAGCGACTGTATCTAAAGGCTGTCGTTTTTTCGACCCACTGTTATTAGCTTGTGCACTTTGTCCTGAGGTCGAAGCTGTATTATCTAATGCTTGCTGAGCGACTGTATCTAAAGGCTGTCGTTTCTTAGACCCACTTCGAGTTTGTCTCTCAGATACTTCACTAGGCTTTGAAATCGCTGGTCTACTAGATACTTTACACACCGGACATAGTGCGCTATCCTTCCAATGAGCTTCTATGCATCGCTTGTGAAACTCGTGTCGGCAACTGGTTAAAAAAACCTCAGCAGGATCTATGTCTGCTGTACATAACGGGCAAACTGCCTTTGGGCTTGACTCAGCTCCTTTTTCAGGAGTTCGATTTACCAACATCATTCCCACGAGATACCAAAATTTTGTTTAAATGCGAAAAAAGTATAAATGTAACCAACTGCAATTATTATTTTTTTTGAAATATTTCTTTGTTTTGCTTCTTTGCGATAAGTAAAGCCAAAAATATAGAGAAATAAAGATATAATATTTATATACGTAATAAATGTGTTTACCGAACTCTTGATTAACTGTCACACGTCTCGAAGGATCATAATAAAAAAAAATCAATTTTCTCAGAAATGTTAAGATTGAAAAGTGAAAACTTTTGATTAGTTTTAACCCTATTCAAAAGAGGGAAGCTGTATTTCTTTATTCCAAATTCGGACAGCGATTAGTTCAGAAACAGATGTGCATGTATTCCGGAATATGATCAAAAGAAACTAAGACTTCAAAAGAAATAAAAGAATAAAAGATGTTTTATATACTCTTTCTGGATATAGCACGACTCGGAAGAAATGTCTATATTTTCCGTGTAGTTGAGTTTTGAGTTGAGACTAGTTCAGTGACTCAGTGTTATAAACTGGGACAGAAGATGAGCTCTCTGTATCGCTTCCTCTGTTTTCCTCATCTTTACTAGCCACCTTGTCATCTCTTTAAGTTTAGAAAATTAATCTTTTGCTTCCTTGTGAATCTGGCCAATTGAGAACACAGATATTTATCTCAGCTGTTTTCCAAGACTTTCAAGAAAAACAAAAAAAAAATGTTTTGATATAGGCTTGAAGGAAATTGAAAGAAAAATAGAATTATTGAAATGGAAAGAATTTATTTACCCTCGAGTTTTATTAAAGTATCTTTAATAAATCCACACACGTTAAACTCTGGCCAGTTAGGACTACTAATACTCGCAAAACTGTTATCCAAGAATTTTTTTGACAAGAGAGGATTAAATAAACAGGATTGAATTTGTTTATCCGCGAGTCTTAATAAAAAAATCTTTTACTAAGGCCCCACGTTGGGCGCCACTTTTCTTATCAATAATAATTAATTATTACTGTAGTGTGTAACGTTGTTTTCTGGCTGCTTTCGAGGATCTGAGCTGCGGGGCACGCTGTAATTTTCCGGCTCTAGCTCGTCGGCTTTGGGGGTGGAGGTCTTGCCTACTCAGATCTCGGACACGAACTACACATTATTACTAATAACGAAGAGAATTGAGCGTGCTTGCGACAAAAATGTGAACTAGAACCAAATCGGGAGAAGAATAAATAAATTCAAACAAAAAAAAACTAGAAGAGGGGAAGGAACCGAAGAAGAAAGGACAGAGAGAGAGATCCTTAATTTTTTTGCGAAGACACAGGTGTTATTGTGTTCGCTATATGCCCACCCAACCTATGATCACCACCGCTAGAGCATGGCTCTGGTGATCCCTTTAGATCCTTACGACCGTGGAGTCATCATCGAGTCGGTAAAACAGTTATTTAAGCCATCATGCTTTCTTTAAACATTACGTTTTAATATAAATTTTGAGATTAATGCTAACATTGTTTATGAATTCATTTGGAAATCAGACTAAGGAACAGGTTATGTATATATATATGCTTAAATAATACTAAAAAAATATAATATCTTTTAATATGTGTAGTTGTTTAATTTAATTTAATTTTTGTTTTGAACGCTGCTCTGGTTCGCCTTTTTTTTTAAATGGCTAATTTAATTTGCTTCATTTTCTCGGAAAAATTCAATAATAATCAAAGTTTGATTTTTTCTTTTAGCAGCCGTAGTTCCTTATTTAATTTCTAGAAATATTTTCTCTTCAAAGTAATTCATTATTATTTTTTTTTTTTTTTTAAATATGTAGTGATTTTAATTCAACCTTATCTTTTAGCATTGTGTAGAAACGTATTTTTATGTTCTTTTCCTCTTTGCTTTTGTTTAAACTTTTAATACACTTCGTTTACTTTTGCATTAACACTCACTCATTTTTCTTTTCCATCGGCGAAGATCGATCTCCCTCGAAGTGAGCTGGAATTCAATGGTTGCAAGTTTCATGGCATTAGTTTGAACAAAAGCGGAAAAATTGACTTTTCTACCTACTCTATTCTTCACCTTAAGCAAGAAAATAATACGAGTTACTTAAATATAATTATTTAAAAATTTCTTTAACTATTTAAAAATTATTAATTCGTTTTATAACTTCATAAAGAAGGTTCTTCTCATCAATATTGACTTCTAGTCGCAGCAAAGTTAACAAAGAAAAACTCATTCGCAAGAGTTATGACACGCCATGTAGGTCGAGGTCAAATTTAGGCAGTTGGAAAAATCAAAATTTAGTCGAAGTTCAAATCCGGAGATTAAACAATTTAATTGTTGCCCTTAATTCGTTTTAATCGCATTTACACTTCCTATGGCCACTGATCGAGACCTCTGGCTAACAATATTCATGGCTCCGGCCAATAGTCAAAGCGCAAAAGGACACAGAGGTCATGCCACGGTCAATCATTTGGAGCCTCTGCCCACTGCCTAACTTGCAACCAAATTTGCCACAACTACATAGTCGGCCACTAAATGATGTTGCGCAGTCGCGCTGTTGGCCGATTTATTCGCACAAGCACAGTATTTTAAAATCCTCTCTCCTTCCGGCTTCCTAGCCCTTCATCCCCTCCTCAGGGGGTGCTCCTCGGGACCGGAACTTAAATGCTGCTTGCTGGGCTCGATCCACTGAATAAAATATATCCACAGTAAGCACCAAATAAATAACTCTATTTCACAATTAATTTACCCGCTGATTGAAAAGGTTTCCAACAAAAATAAAAGACCTCTCTCTCGGTGCTGGTCGACGCCTGCGTTGGATTTGCTATCTTCACTGGCAATTAATTCGGCGACCTGGGCAACAAAAGGGGTTACGCACTGTACACCGGCACTGACAGCTCTTGTCTACTCACTTGGGATTCCTTAAGATCTGGCAAAAAAAAAACTTCTCCACCCGATACACTGTCTCAGTGGACTTGGCACTTTATATGGCTTTATGTTGCGGGAGCAATTTGAGGGCTTGTGCACTCCACCGATTCTCAATTCGAAAAGAATTTAGTACGGAAACGGATGGAGTGAATTAGGTGCAGCTCAGTGCCAAAAAAAATTTCCTAATTGGAACTAGAGCTTTCCAGATCTCCCCTGGCGCCGCTGTGATTTATCTAGTATATCTGCAAGAATATGGTCTTGCAAAAAAAACAAACCATATACGTGCAGCTGCCGAATTTTACGCATGTGCATTGGAAGCTCGGCTTAAAAACTGCGAAAACCGTTGCCTGCTTTTAAGCTGACATCTGTTTGTGCCACCATATACGCCCCAAAGCTCGGCTTAAAATTCACAAAATCTGTAGCATGCTTCTAGGCCCAAAAAAAAAATCTCGTGGATCTTCAGTCGCCACTACATTCTTTAAGCATCCTTCCCGGGTTCTCGAAACACTGAAACTTTGCCTGATTGCGTGGATTTATCGCTGGAATGCCAACAATAAGTCCGTCCAGCAGCTCGTCATCGTCCATGTTGACGTCGCGTGCCAGCCTGCGTTTTTCTTCGAAATAGACTGCAAACTTTTCAGTCGGCTTCCATAGCCGCGCCTCGAACTTACTTTCGACTCGTTGCCTCCAAACGCAAGAAGTAACTGGTCTACCAGCTCACTCGTCGATTCTCCGAATCTGGTTGCATCTGCGTGCAGCCACTGCAACGCGCTGCCTTTCAGCTTTCCAATCAGCAAAACTCTACTCTGGGTGTCCGTTAGCTTGTACAATCTGGTAACATTCTTCCATTGGGAGACCCAGGCACGAACAGACGTGTTTTCAGAAAAATCCAATAGGATTTCCTTTGCCAAGCCAAATCCGGCTGACGAAAAATCGTCTCAAACGCCTCTTCCACTGTTAGCTGTTAGTTGTCGTTTCGTCCGAAACGTCCAGAATTCTCGCTGGTGTCTCTTTCATTCCTCTCTACCTCATTCGCTTGGCTTCGGTCGCCATCTCTTTCGCTCCTACGTACATCATCTGCCGCACCGTTGCTACGCTCGCCATCTCTTTCGAACACGTCGCCGTTATGCTCAGACATGTCGTTTCTGGCGCCGCTTGGTCGCGCGTCGCTTGTTCTCGAACTGACGCTGTCGATCTGCTGCTGAAGATTCTCGAGAACCTTCCTTGCCTTCTCGATTTCACGATGCAGCTCCTCCATAGTTGCCATGCCACGAGCCAGTTCCGTCCGTTTTTGCTTCACTCGCTTCTCCACCGCTGCCCCTTCCACCTCTTCGTCCAGAATTTCATGCTCCTCCTCCACCTGGTTCATCATTGGAGCACTACCTCGGCTTTCGGGTGGAATCGCACATATCCGGGAGTACAGATCAGCTTTTGACCCCTTCGTCGACAAGTTTAAACACTCTAGCCATTTTTTCAGCTGAGCCACCGTGACTTTATTAATGTAATTCAGTTCTTTTTAGTTGACGTGCACAAAAATTTTTGCTCGATTCCACTTCTGTGATTGTGGCCGTATGTTATTTTATTTATTTTCTTTTATTTAATATTATTTCCTTGTCTTTAATCTTGCTTAATTTATAATAAACTTTAGTTCTTGTCTTTTTCGTTCAAATTACGTCTTCTCTCTTTGGCTTCTCTCGAACAGTGATCTGCCACTCTCAGGCCGCGTGCCTTTCAACCCCCGAAATGCATCAGCAGCGCTATCTGAGAGAGAGAGTAACCTGCTCTCTTAGAGAGCGTAGCCCAACCATAGTGTGACCAGATCTTAATAACATTAATTGGCCTGCTACACCTCTGATACCAACTCTTAGGGAATCCAAAGCCATTGGCATGCTCTGATCTACTATACACCAGTCCGTCTATTACCTTAGAGTCTGGCAACTTCTCCTGGCTTGCCTCTACTCTTATTGCTCGCTCCACATATTCATCAGATTTGAACTGTGGAGGCTGAAGATCGATTAACAATCTATGACTAGAATCCATAAATGCTAATTCTCCCTTCTTGATAAGGCATCTGGAACCACGTTCAGCCTACCACTTCGATGCTCTATCTTGAAATTGAAGCCTTGGAGCTTTGGTGCCCACCAAGCTAAGCGAGAATGTGGATCTGTCTGGGACAAGAGGCATTTAAGAGACGCGTGGTCTGTTATGACAGTGAATTCATGTCTTTCAATGTAGGGCCTGAACCGTTTTATGCATACTATAGCAGCTAAACAATCCTGCTAAGTGACTGAATAGTGCTTTGTTTAGCTTTTTTGACACGAATGAAATCGGATATTCGTCCCCTTCCTCGGTTGTTTGTACCAAGACTCCTCCTACTCCCGTTTTACTAGCGTCGCATTGCACAAAAATGGCTTTTTGAAATCTGCACTGTGTAGTGCAGGAGCAGAGCGTAGCATTGATTTCAGCTGGTTAAATGCTGTTTCGCCTTTTAGAGCCATCTAAAATTTTTTTTCTTGGGTTTAAGCAAATTAGTTAGTGGGGCCGCGACCGAGGCAAAGTTGCTGATAAACTTGCGATACCAGCCTACACAGAAAAAATTCTGGTGGGTTAAATGAACAATTTCTTTTGGTTGAATAACAGTTAAGCTACTGTCCATGTATTTTGCTGTTGGATTTGGTGACTGCACGACAGTTTATATGACAGTCAATTACAGTCACCCTTACGTACGATACTCGGTGTGTTTTTTGTTGTTGGCTTTGCGAACTGTCGTGACTGTCAGCTGCAGTCAAAATACTGTAGGTTTTTCGTAATAACTTTTATGTATTATTTGTTCTTTTTTGGTCTCGGCTATGTATTTTTGCATTCCCAAGCTAAGTAGCAAATAAATTATAAGCTATATCGACCATTTTTTTTAATTTTATTAAATATTTTATTAAAATCCAGAACCTTCTTTGCCCATTAAAATACTTTCTGGTATAATTCTGGTATATATTTCTAAACTTCTAGTATTATGCAAGCGTTTCTTGAAAAAACGATTTCGGGCACACTTCAATAGGGTTTACGTAAAAAAAAAATCTATTTTAATCTCAGAGAGAGAGAGAGATACATATATTTTTGCTTTTTTCTTGGTATTGTATGTATTTGCGTGGCCCAGTTGGTAAGCGGGCGGTCTGTGAATTCTGAGACATGGGTTCGAATCCCGGCCGGGGATCAGGAAATGTAAGTTTAATTGGCTTTTAATAGGATTTATACACTAATTTTATATGATTTAATATCCATTTGTAGCTCTATAATTACAGATTTCAATAAAAAATTCTTTCACAACAATGGGTGCAGTAAAATAGTGTATTTCACAATTTTTGTAGTTTGGCACTTTTCAACCGAAAAATTGTGGTCCCATTTACTGTAGAGCAGTACATGTTACGTAACGCGTTACGTCGTTATACTGCAGCGTACAGTCCATGGAACACAAGATTTAGGTTTGTTGCCTTTTGACCCACGAAATGGTTGGATTTACCCACGATAATTTTTTCTGTGTACCATTCCCTAGAAAGTTCGGAGAGATTTCAATTTAGTTTGGTAGCGGGAATTCAGACATTGCCGATATTTTTCTGGACTTTTTCTGGCTTTTGAACAAGAACGACTGGTGATGACCAAGAACTATGAGACTCCTCTATTACTCCCAGTTCCAACATCCAACATCCGCGGGAGATACAGGAAAACGGCGCTGTTTGACAGGTTTCGCATCACCGATATCAATTTCATGCGAAAGTAATGTAGTTTTTCCAAGCCCAGACACTGCGAATGAGGGAAATTTGGACACCACCCCACCTAAGAGACTTCGTTGGCTATCAGACATTATATGATGGCATGACACTATTTCAGAAACTTGCATGGATGGTGGTAATACATTAAAAGTTTTCCAAAAATGAATTCTTAGGTAAAGGTCCTGATCCAAGGATGGCACGATGTAAAACTCAAGCTCCTTAGCCACGCCTTTGAAGGTCACTTCGGTTTTCAAGTTATGACGTCCTGCTGGAATTTGAGTATTGAGCAAAGAGTATAGAACTACTATATAGAGCGGACATGTAATACAAAAATATGTGTCGTATGGCGGGTTCAATCGGTAGAACCCGCATTTTTACCGTATAACCCGCAATACTCGATTCTACTTGCTTGCTTGCCAGTTGGTCTAGTGGCTAAGGCACCGGACTGCCAATCTGAGGTGCATAAGATCAAATCCTGGTTAAACTTAAGAAATGTCATTAGACTTTAACAAAACCAATATCTTAAGACACCTATCCTTGCCTCTGACCACCTGATGTGAGTCGGATTATATCATTAGAAAACACTCCTTATCTGGTCTGAGGTAAGGATATGAATTTAAAATGGCAGATATTAGCTATTCTTAATAAATAAATAAATAAATACAAAAACAGACATTCATAAGGCCACAACCGAAACAGAAAACCTTTGCAATCTTGGTATCGGTGGCCTTCTTTATGGCAGTTCCAGCAGATAAGCGCTACTGCGCCGACTTCCTAGTTGCTATCGACCTCGGAAAATTCCTCGGCATCTTCCTACTGAACCCCCCCGACCAATTCAGAGACCTGCTTCCTAAATGGAACAACCATTTGGTAGCCCTGAGTCTTTCGCACATCTTCCAAAAAGTCTTCCTTACGACGGCAAAATTCTCGCAACAATGGAAAAACTGTTCGTACCAGCAGATTTGAAATCTCATGCCTTATTTCCGGTCTTAAATTGCGCTTTAGGATTTCGACAATTTCCATCTCCGATAATGGCACATTTAAACCGTCCATCATTTCTACAACTGCATCGTAAAAGGAGTCAAATACCTCTTTTTCCCGCTGTTTCCTATCGCGAATGGCTTTCCTTATGTCCATGTCTGCCCGAGCATCACGAAATTGTTTCCTTAAGGGGGTCTTCTCATTCAAAATCCGTTTTTTGGACCCTTTTTAAAAAAATTCTTATTTGAAAACGCAAAGAATAATTGAAAACTTTTTTTATTTATTGTATTCAAAAATGTTCAAAGTAACTAAAAAAGTTGTTCTTGCCTCGATACGAGGGTTGTTCAAAGAGTAATGAGACTTCAAACTTGGTGGTCGAAAAAAAAGGTGTCGTCCTGGCGGCCACGATTCAGGGTCTCCAGAGCGTCCGAAATGAGAAATAAAAACGGGGTTATAATCAGAATAGATGTCATTTTCGGCTGACGGAACAGATTTTTTTTTTAAATTTTTAAAACAAAATGGCGGCCATTCAAAAAAATTTTTGTAGTTTAGTGTAAAAAAAAAATAGAAAAAAAAAAATTTAAAAAAAATCTGTTCCGTCAGCCAAGAATGGTGACAATTCTGCGTCGATTCCACTTTGTTTCATGAAAATCGGTTTAGTTCAACTGGAGATATCATGGCCGCCAGTTCGAGAAACGTGGTTTCGAGATAAACGCGTTTGAAGTTTGAAAAAAGCTCATAATGCATAGATCTTGCTTCACAAAAAAGGCTGTATCTTCTAAAGTATTTCGAATTTCTAAAAATCCTTTTAGGGACATATACACACCATCCCAAGCTATAAATAAATACAAAAAAAAAAAAAATTGAAAAAAAAAGTTGCCCAATGAGAAGACCCCCTTAAAGCACTACAAAGAAATTCCCATAGAAGATCCCTTGTGCGCTTATGGCACCTCCAATAAAATTCCCTAGCCTTTCCTTCAAATAGCAGAAAGGATCGAGTAGTTCCCCTCCAGAGGCTGTCTAGTATTCTGAGAAGGAGTTTCTGCGTTCTCAAAATGTACAGGTTGGCAAGTAGGACGTGTAGTATGAATCTTGGAGTACGCTGCGATACAGGATTGATGTAACTCGTGGTTACATCTAGTTTTATATGTTTTGGCAGAATCTTAATAGCACTCGAACAGCGGACACTGCCTAGCTTTGGTACTTTCGCCATCAGCCATATTAAATACAAATAAATCCTAGCGTAACACAAATATTTAAAAACTACTAAAAATATAAAGTTCTGATGATAATAATTAATTCAAGGTTTGGAACTAGTTAGATAAAGCGAATAAAGCCAACAAGTTAGCTGAACAAAATTTCTTACCTCCTTTTATATTGCGAGGTCAATGACCTCCTCTAAGAAATCAGCTTCCAACTCTCTGTGCAAAATTACTCACGGTTCGAACTATAGCGAACATCTAATCAAACTGCTCGAATAAAAAAAAACAAATCCCAAAAATCTATTGATAGTAAAAATATAAAAAACAAAAAAAATTATAAAATCAAATAAATTAAAAAAAAAAAAACAAAATATATATATATCATAAATTAATTTTAGCCTAACAATGATAAGAAAAATACATAAAAAACAAGAAAGAAAACTAACTTCGGCACGCCGAAGTTTGTATACCCTTGCAGATTGGTTTTCATATTTATATTATAAATTATAATGCCGAAAACAGACACTAAACAGAGTTTTATAACATTTTACCTATACTTATTATGTTTACTGTTTGACAGTTACAGTTATACATTCCCAGCTTTACATTTTCTCTACATCTACGGATCGCTTATATGGCAGCTATATGATATAGTTATCCGATTTTCATAAAATTTTTACCAAAATTCTGAAATAATACCAGAAACTCATGTCTCAAAGTAGATGAAAATACTTTGAAAAACAACGAAGTTATAATTTTTTTCAATTAATTTCCCGATCGTTCCTATGGGAGCTATAAGATATAGTGGTCCGATTTTTATAAAATTAAAACCGAAAATCTGAAATAATATATATTGGCCATATCTCGAAAATGATGCAAAAATGTTGAAAAACTCCCAAGTTATAATTTTTTTCTAAAAATTTATCGAACATTTGTATGGCAGCTATATGATATTGTCGTCCGATCCGGGCCGTTCCGACATATATATTAGTGAGAGTATATAAAAGACTATATGCAAAGTTTCATTCAGATAGCTTTAAAACTGAGAGACTACTTTGCATAGAAACGGACAGACGGACGGACAGACGGACATGGCTAGATCGACTCGGCTGTTGATGCTGATCAAGAATATATATACTTTAATAATAAAAAACAACATTGCAATTGCATGTGCTTTGCGGTTATCGCGCAACAAGAAGTACCACTCGCAGACAGTCAGTGAAATTTTATGTTAATAAAATCCACTGCATATCCAATGCGAATTATGTTAAGCTGATCTGTCGATTAGTATTTAGGTTACACCTGAAATATTAGAATTTTTGAATGTTAGTTCTTTAACCGTACTCAGGCAGCGAAATAATGGAAAAAAAGATCTCAATACCTGTAGTTCCTATGCGTTTGATGACCAAACCTATGGACTTGAAAAATGTAAGGGTACTACTTGGGCTTTCCCTTCTCGCCCTAAAATTTGTTGTCAATCTTGGACGGATGACTCAGCTCTTTGGACTCTGCTAACTACGACTACTGACAATTACATATATACGTTAATATTTATTTAATTGTTGTTATTGCTAAAAAAATGATATTTAAAATATTTAAAACATTTTTTTTAAACTTGTACCTAACTATCCTTAGAACTTGTAAAATTGTCTTTACATATATGGTACAGCGATGCTCTTATTTATTGAATCTTCTCATTTATGAGACTAACAATAAGTGTATCAAATCTTACAATACTACCTAACTAGCAGTCATGAGACTGGTACAGAGTAAATGGTCCTGACAAATATGGCTGGGTTGGATGGTCGTTACGTAGTGGGCGGCTTCTTCTGGAAACTCGTATCAAGTCCTTTGCTAAAGGATTTGGATGGGTGGAGAGTTTTTCCTTGTAGGATGCATTTTGTTTTTCTATTTCGTTCTTAACTGCTGGAATGCCGAGATCCCTGTGAATGTGTTCGTTGCGAATATACCATGGTGCACCAGTGATAGTTCTCAGGATTTTTGATTGGGCGCGCTGTATGATGTCTAGATTGGTACTGCACGCGTTCCCCCAGAGCTGGGAGCCATACGTCCATATTGGCTTTAGTGTGGAGTTGTAGAGCAGGACCTTGTAGTCCAGGCACAGGGGCGATCGGGAGTTTATGAGCCAATGGAGGCTGCTGGCTTTTAGTTTTAGATGAAGTTTCTTACATTCAATATGTCTTCGCCATGTCAGGCGTCGGTCCAGGTGGACGCCCAGGTACGTTACCACGTTGACTTCGGGGATCAGTGTGCTGTTCAGGTAGAGCGGGGGGCATGTTTGTCTGTTGAGAGTGAACGTTATGTGCTTACACTTTTGTTCATTTATTTTGATACGCCAGTCAGATAGCCACTTCTCGACTACCTTGAGGTGGTTGGCGAGCTGGGCTGTTGCACGGACTGGGCATCTGGAGCGGCTGAGGATCGCAGTGTCATCCAAACCCCATTTTTTTGACCCATTTTAAAAAAATTCTTATTTGAAAACGCAAAGAATAATTGAAAACTTTTTTTATTTATTGTTGTTGAGAAATAGATAGGTCTTTTTCATTGCTTCTTTACTTGTTATTAATTTCATCTAATCGCACCTAGAATAATGCTCATCACTGTACCTCTTCACATGAAAGCATAAAAGCTCACACGCATAGCCGAAAATGCAGCTTTTGTCTATGTATTAGCGCATCACGCGATCTTTGCATATTTATTCTTTTCTGCACGCTGTTCTTCGCCAGTTCTATTGCTTCTTTATACTTGACCGCAACCGCACGCAAAGTCGCTTATCAAGCTTTGTACAGTAACGCAACCGCTCACCGCCCGCAACCCGCTTATAACTTTGTAAAGCCGCTAAATCATTAATAAAACTTACAAAACTAAGAAATACATAATACAGTCCACTCATTCACCGCCATACAAATTTTGGTCCGTTCGAGAGCCGAATACCCGCGTTTATTTGTGTGTTTTCTTCGCGCATAAAAAGAGAACATTTTCGCCATGAACTCGATAATGCATCGGACGATTCAACAACGTGGTGCCTGTAAGGGGCAACTAACTCGCACCCTGAACAGCGCCACGGACTTTGCACAGAGATGTGATTGTGTGCAGACATTGCAACATAAACTGGAGCGTTTAGTTGCTACATTCAACCACTTCATGAAGCTCTCCGATGACTTAGTCCCGCTTCCACCTCCCGCCCAACCGACCGAGGGGCGCAGCCGTGTGACGTACGGCACGAATCGCGAACTAGATAGACGCGGTGAATGAAGGAAGAAAAGAACGAGGAAACGTTACAAGAGAACAAAAATAAAATTTAATAAGGGGGAAAAAAATATAATATAATAAAAATAATAATAATTAAGTAAAAACGCATGCAAAATAAATATGAAAAAATATAATATAATGTAACTAAATAATTACTACGATAAATAAATAAAAACGCATGTTTTGCATAATATAAAAAAAAATAATAATGTAATGTAACTAAATAATAACTACGATAAATAAATAAGAACGCATGCAACATTACACTACGGTGATACACTACGAGCTAACTCCACCAGTATTAAAGTTTTTAGTACAGAAGGGCTATCGCTACGAATTATAATGTCAGAGAGGCGGTTGTAATCCGTACATAAAACCCTAAGGGGTTCATGTACTTCAAACTCCCGCCTACAGAGATTTACTACTAAAGGGATAGGGGTTCTAGATGTTAGTCGGGGAACGTGGAAGTTAAGCTGCCCTAAAAGAAAGGGGCTCTCAACATCACCGTTTATTAGGTTATGAAGGAATACGACACCAAGCATCGTTCTACGGTTAGCTAGGGAGGGTTAATTAATAGGAGTCTACTTGAATAGGACGGTAGCCTCTCATCAGCATCCCAAGGTAGGCCACGGAGGGCGAAAAGTAAAAAGTTCTTTTGTACAGATTCAATACGGTTAATATGGATTCCGAATTGAGGACTCCAGACGCATGAACCATACTCCAATATAGGGCGAACTAACGAAGTAAAAAGGGTCTTCGTTATATAAGGGGAATCGAATTCCTTCGACCACCTCTTAACAAAACCGAGCATGCCCTTGGCTTTATTAACCATGCACGAAATATGTTCAGAGAACGAAAGTTTAAGCGAACGCCTATATCATCAACAAGAGATATTCTTTCAAGAGCGCAATCATTAAGCATATAAGTGGCAAACTGGGGAGTGACACGTGAAAATGTCATCAGCTTGCATTTAGAGCTATTGAGATGTAATAAATTAGCACGACACCATGCTTGAAAGTTATTTAGATCCGATTGCAGGTCTGACTGGCAAGAGCTGTCCTTATACTGCAAGCATAGCTTAACGTCATCAGCGTACATAAGTACTCTAGAATTCGTTAGAACCAGCGGGAGGTCATTGATAAACAATGTAAATAGCAGCGGGCCGAGGTGGCTACCCTGTGGGACGCCAGAAGTGACTCTGAGGAATTTGGATAGAGCATTTTTAAACAGAACCTTTTGAGTTCTGTTACTCAAATAGCTCAAAGTCCATTTAAGAAGATATACCGGAACACAAAGAGAAGTTCTACGGTGCCCACGCTATTTTTAGTAAAGCCATAAAAGAAATGGGAGGTCAAGATTACGGCCAAGACCAGTACAACCTTTTGCTCTCAAGTACAGTGGAACGTCTATTTGAGGGACAGAACAACAGAACAGCTTTTGGAACAAATTCATACCTCTTCGAGTGCAACTGATTTAAGGTTTGAGAAAATTCGGATTCCCACATTTTCTGGTAAATATGAAGACTGGAGCCAGTTTAGTGATTTGTTTTTGAGCTCAGTGAATAACAACGAGAAGCTTTCTAAGTGCCAAAAATTCCATTGCCTGAAATCTTATCTGGATGGTGAAGCTCTGTCGTTAATTAAACATATCGCCGTTTGTAACGAGAATTACCAAGATGTAGGGAGAAATTGGAAAATCGATATAATAAAAAATCGCTTATTGCTCGATCTTTTGTGCAGAATTTTCTGTCGCTGCCAACTGCTAATAATTTGAATATCGCTGAGTTACGCAAAATTGTGGATTCTGCCGACGAATGTATACGAGGCCTACACGCGCTTTACTGTGACAGCCGCGATGTATGGCTAATTCATATTTTGCTATCAAAGTTTGGTTCTGAAATCAAGCAAGCTTGGGATAACTGTAGTATGTCGTCCAAGGAAGACGTCACCATATATGATTTATTCACTTTTCTTTTCGCTCATTGTGATACTTTGGAGTCTTGTCAGGATTTACACGCATTGCAGCCGTCAAGACCAGCCTAGAGTAGACGCCGACAAGTCGCCTATCACGCAAATGGATTAAATCAACCATCCCGCGAGTGTATGTATTGTCAAGGACAGCACAATATATATTCATGTTCTGAATTCAAAGCCTTGGATGTCGGATGCCGCCGCACCTTTGTCAGGGATACTAAGTTGTGCTTCAATTGCTCAAGTAGATCGCATCAAGTTACCGATTGTAATTCTTCACACACTTGCCGTCTGTGCAACGCGAGACATCATACTCTAGTACATCCGGAGGAGTCAAGATCGATTCCATTGGCTTCCGCCCAGATGTCTGCCGCTGAATTAAATGCAACTCCTTCGTTTGATCATGCTGCTGACATGAATACTGCCGCTATCAGCCATCATACTGTGGAGAGGGCTAACAATCAAGCCCTACTGCCAACCATTCTGGCCAATGTTATTGACGCATGTGGCAACACCACCTCATGTAGGTTGTTGCTCGATACTGTATCAACAATAACCATGGTATCCGAGTCCTTTATCCAAAGGATTGGAATTTCTCGCACGCATGCTCGCATTTCGGTAGTTGGTTTATTTCGGCTGGCGTGAGCCGAGGTCGCGCTACCTTCACCCTGCTTTAAAGGACCACTACTGCATCAGTGGAGGTCACCGGTTTAATTATGAGTTCTCTGACTTCTCTGCTTCCAGCTCAGCAGGTCAAGTCCAGCTCTTCTATATGGAACAAGATTCGCCGCCTACCGTTAGCTGACCCGACGTTTGGAGCTCCTGGAAAAATCGACGTAATCTTAGGCGCTGATCAGCTGTGGAACATATACACTGGACATCGCCGAGAGTTTGGTATCGAATATCGCACTACATACTAATTTTGGTTGGGTAATTACAGGCAGTTATACTGATTGCAACGAAGCATCTACGCAAGCCCAAGTCCACCACGTGGTAAGGATCCAGCACGCTACAATTATTTGGCACACCACGCAGTGTTTAAGCCAGATAGCACTACCACACGTTGCCGAGTCGTATTTGATGGCTCAGGAAAGGACTCCAAGGGTCATTCGCTTAACTCCCGACTGCACATAGGCCCACCTATTCAACGGGATCTGCTTGGAGTATGCCTTCGCTTCCGTCAGCATCGTTACGTCTTTTGCGCTGATATCGAGAAGATGTTTAGAGGGATCTTGGTAGCAGACGAATATACGCATTATCAACGAATCGTTTGGAGAAAGGAGGAAACCGCCACGCTGGATCATTATCGATTGCTGACAGTCACATATGGATTAGCTTCATCGCCGTTTTTAGCTGTTCGAGTCCTGAAGCAGCTCGCCACCGACTATGCCGAAATGTATCCGAACGCTGCTGTCGTTCTTAAAAGAGACGCTTACGTTGATGATATTCCTACGGGATGCGACAAAGTTGAGGATCTCATCGCACTCAAAGATGAGCTGATTCTGCTTCTGAGTGAAGCTCACTTCAAACTTCGAAAATGGAGTTCAAACTGTTGCGGCTTATTAAAGTCTTTGCCAAAGGAGATTTGTGAGTATCCACCAAACGCTTTAGAGAACGACAGCCCTTTTCGATTGGTTAAAGTTCTGGGAGTATGTTGGGAACCTAAAACTGACTATATCTTTTCAAGCTAGTATCCCCTGGAACTACAACTGCTCTTACGAAATGCACTTTGCTATCGGAGCTAGCCAAGATTTACGATCCGCTGGGATTGCTTGCGCCCACCACTGTTTTTCTAAAGATTCTATTTCAAGATAGTTGGCTCAGCTTTGTCGAATGGAGTGAGGTATTACGCCCCCATTTATGTATCCGATGGCAACAATTTGTATCTGAAATGCATTTATTGGAAACTTGTCAAGTTCCTCGCTACATTTCAACACCCTGTCAATCAATTGAGCTGCACGGATTTACGGATGCTTCATCTCAGGCATATACGGCCGTTATCTATAGTCGTTTCAAAGTCAACGCTGGATACGCAGTGAGCTTGATAATGACCAAAACTCGAGTCGCACCTATTAAGCCCATATCCATTCCTCGACTTGAGTTAAACGCAGCACATTTGCTTTCTAAATTGATTTCCCTGGTCAAGCAATCATTAACTATTCCTATTTCCAGAATCAATTGTTGGTCAGCCTCCGAAATAGTCCTGTATTGGCTATCATCTCCTCCTCGGACATAGAATACATATGTTTGCAATCGCACTGCTGAAATTTTAGAAGTTTGTCCAAGAAGCTGCTGGCAACATATTCGAAGTGAAGATAATCCTGCAGATTGCGCTTCCCGAGGTATATTACCAAAGGACCTCATCGACCATCAAATCTGGTGGAATGGACCCGCTTGGCTATCTCAGTCACGTTCAGCTTGGCCACCCGTTAAGGCTAAGTTTGCTTTGTCGACAGAAGAAGAGGCAAGCTTGGAGGTAAAGGCCGAACCCAAAGTTAATCTACATATTTCCGACGACGCACAGTAGCGCCTTTTCTCATTTAGCGTTGCAAAAATCATATCTTTTGAACCAAATAAGGTAATCGAATAATTTAAACGGCATTGGACAGGTAATTCTTGTAAAATATATATATGTACTGCATGAAGTACCACGCCCACAAATACGCCTTTTTAAAGGGTATCAAAGTGAAAAAATAATTTTTTTTCAATGAAAACAATTTTTAAACAAAAATTTTTATTTAATTTTTTATGTTTATTTTTATGTATTTGCTCAAATAAAAATAATTTGAAAACTGAAAAAAAATTTTTTTTTTTTAATTCGAAGTGTAACCGCCACGCGCTACAGTTAGTATATTTCTTGAAATGTATGAAATTGTGTCGGTATTTTGGTATATTTTACCCTGAGTTGTTTTGGCTTTTTGCGTTGCATTTCCGCAGACGCAGCTCGACGCAGCCGATGAAAGTTAATTCTGATCCAGGAAAGATCCACGGAACTTGTAGTCATAGTGTAGTCAGTGGCCGGCATTGGCGTCAAAAGATATAGACTACTTTAGGCAGAAAAAGGTGAAAAAAATGGACACCTGGCAGGTAGCGATTTACCTGTAGAAGCCCAAACCAAAGTGTCGTTTTTTTTAGGTTCTTTAATAGTTTATGAATGTATCTATCATTTAAAGTAAAAACCATGACCATTGGTTTTATGGTTTTTTTGTAATATTACATGAAAGTCGACCAATTTACACATTTTTTTTTGTATGATGCAAAAAACGAAACAAAGTTCAACTTTAAATGCTCATAACTTCTAAAAAAAAAAACTTAAAATTGATTTTATTGCAGATTCTGAATCCTTGTTAAATTTCCTGTCGAATAAGTATGGTTAAAATCGTTTTTGCGAACATGACTTTTTTGATTTTTGCAACGCTAATTGTTCGAGAGGCGCTACTGTGCGACGGAAATTCGCTCAACTGTATGATCAATAAAATCTCCTCATGGTCTCGCTTACCGAGGATACTCAGCTACTGCTTTCGCTTCGTTCATCATTTTCGTGGAAGGACCCCACTCCAACCGTTCCTAGCAGCGTGGGAGCTACAATATGCACGATCTAGGATATTTGCGCACGTTCAGAAAGAGTTCTTTAGCATGGAATACACTCAGTTGAGCACCGGACAACAATTATCAAAGAAGTCCAAGTTAATCCACTACACGCCCTTCTTAGATGAGCAAGGAATAATGCTTGTTGGTGGTCGAATAGACAATTCTCTGGCTAATTATGACGCAAAACATCCCATAATTCTGCCTAAGGAATCTCCACTCGCTGCTTCACTGATTCTCTATCATCACTCTGCCTTGCTACACGCTGGTGTCGAATACAACTTTCATAGTTTACGACAACGATATTGGATTCTAGGAGCTAGAAACCTCGTCCGCAAAACTGTATTCAATTGTCGAACTTGCTTCTTGCAGCGAAGACACACGGCCTCTCAACTGATGGCAGATTTACCTGAGTTTCGAGTTCAACCTGCCCGATGTTTTCTTCACACTGGTTTAGATTATGCTGGACCTGTATCGATCAAAATATCTACAGGTCGGACGCCAAAGTTTGGAAAATCTTCGTTTGTCTATCTACAAAGGTGATACACATTGAGCTGGTCAGTGATCTGACAACATCTGCATTTATTGCCGCTTTTCAACGCTTTTGGTCCCGCCGTGGGCCCATCTCGGATTTGTACTCAGACAATGGCACAACTTTTCATGGAGCTAAAAAAGAGTTAGCGGAAATGCAACTGATCGCAATTTCCCAAAGTCAAAACGAAGAGTTTTCGAGTTTCTTGTCGAGTCACGAAGTTAATTGGCACTTCATCCCGCCCTCTGCACCCTATTTCGGAGGCATTTGGGAGACTGGTGTGCGATCTATTAAGCTGCACCTGAAACGAGTTGTTGGCAGCAGTGCACTAACATTCGAGGAATATTCGACCCTGCCCATACAGATTGAAGGACTTCTGAATTCTCGTCCTTTGTGCGCACCCAGCGACCACAGTCTTAATCCGCAAACCCCTTCTCATTTTCTAACAGGTCAGCCTCTCACTTCGGTACCAGAGCCATCTCTCCTGGATGTAAACATCAACAGACTGCAGCAATGAAGGCAATTGCAGACCAAGGTCCAAGGGTTCTGGAAACGCTGGAATCTAGAGTATCTCAACACTCTTCAAGCTCGCACGAAATGGCAACAAGATGCTCAGAACATTGCCATGAACACCCTGGTTGTGCTGAAGGAGTCAAATCAACCGCCAAGCAAGTGGTTGTTGGGACGAGTCGTAGAGGTGCATCCTGACCAGGATCAGAGGGTCCGTGTCGTCACAGTGAAAACAGCTAGAGGAACCTACAAGCGGCCTATTACGAAAATTGCTGTGCTTCCTTTGAACTGAACAGTCGTTCAGGGGGGCCGGTATGTTGAGAAATAGATAGGTCATTTTCATTGCTTCTTTACTTGTTATTAATTTCATCTAGTCGCACCTAGAATAATGCTCATCACTGTACCGCTTCACATGAAAGCTTAAAAGCTCACACGCAAAGCCGAAAATGCAGCTTTTGTCTATGTATTAGCGCATCACGCGATCTTTGCATTTTTATTCTTTTCTGCACGCTGTTCTTCGCCAGTTCTATTGCTTCTTTATACTTGACCGCAACCGCACGCAAAGTCGCTTATCAAGCTTTGTACAGTAACGCAACCGCTCACCGCCCGCAACCCGCTTATAACTTTGTAAACCCGCTAAATCATTAATAAAACCTACAAAACTAAGAAATACATAATACAGTCCACTCATTCACCGCCAATTATTTTAAAAGTGTTCAAAGTAAATAAGAAAAAATTGTTTTTGCCTCGATACGAGGGTTGTTCAAAGAGTAATGAGACTTCAAACTTGGTGGTGAAAAAAAAAGGTGTCGTCCTGGCGGCTACGATTCAGGGTCTCCAAAGCGTCCGAAATGAAAAAAAATACGGAGTTATAATCAGAATAAATGTCATTTTCGGGTGACGGAACAGATTTTTTTTTTAATTTTTTTAAACAAAATGGCGGCTATTCAAAAATTTCGATTTCGGGCTTTTTTTTGTAGTTAAGTGTAAAAAAAAATAGAAAAAAAATTAAAAAAAAATCTGTTCCGTCACCCGAGAATGGTGACAATTCGGCGTCGATTCCACTTTGTTTAATGAAAATCGGTTTAGTTGAACTGGAGATATCATGGCCGCCAGTTCGAAAAACGTGGTTTCGAGATAAACGCGTTTGAAGTTTGAAAAAATCTCATTTTGCGAAGACCTTGCTTCACAAAAAAGGCTGTATTTTCTGAAGTATTTCGTATTCCTAAAAATCCTTTTGGGGACATATACACAACACCCCAAGCTATAAATAAATGCAAAAAAAAATCGAAAAAAAAAATTGTCCAATGAGAAGACCCCCTTATATAAACACTGACTATATTTTGTTACACAAAAGTCTTTATTTAATTTATTCTTATTTTATAGGGTCTTCCCTCAGAGTTTGAATCCGCATCCACTGTTCATTGAATAAACCCCCAAGGTTTTGCCGATCCGAAATTTCTAATTTTGCGCATATAAATTCAACCACCGTTGTTTGGCGATAGTTAGGCAATAGTGTTTCGGTGCAACTCTGATTTCTTCTCCTTAACAGTGAAAATTTTATTATTCACTTCGAAAATGTAAACAAAGGTTGCGGAATTACTCCTCCACCTGCTTTTTGCGCTTGCGTCAGCCCGCCTCTCCAGCTCGCTTTGGAGCGTTCTTAGGGAGACAGGGACGTTTTCTGATTTTTCACTTGTTAAATTTCCTGTCGAATAAGTATGGTTAAAATCGTTTTTGCGAACATGACTTTTTTGATTTTTGCAACGCTAATTGTTCGAGAGGCGCTACTGTGCGACGGAAATTCGCTCAACTGTATGATCAATAAAATCTCCTCATGGTCTCGCTTACCGAGGATACTCAGCTACTGCTTTCGCTTCGTTCATCATTTTCGTGGAAGGACCCCACTCCAACCGTTCCTAGCAGCGTGGGAGCTACAATATGCACGATCTAGGATATTTGCGCACGTTCAGAAAGAGTTCTTTAGCATGGAATACACTCAGTTGAGCACCGGACAACAATTATCAAAGAAGTCCAAGTTAATCCACTACACGCCCTTCTTAGATGAGCAAGGAATAATGCTTGTTGGTGGTCGAATAGACAATTCTCTGGCTAATTATGACGCAAAACATCCCATAATTCTGCCTAAGGAATCTCCACTCGCTGCTTCACTGATTCTCTATCATCACTCTGCCTTGCTACACGCTGGTGTCGAATACAACTTTCATAGTTTACGACAACGATATTGGATTCTAGGAGCTAGAAACCTCGTCCGCAAAACTGTATTCAATTGTCGAACTTGCTTCTTGCAGCGAAGACACACGGCCTCTCAACTGATGGCAGATTTACCTGAGTTTCGAGTTCAACCTGCCCGATGTTTTCTTCACACTGGTTTAGATTATGCTGGACCTGTATCGATCAAAATATCTACAGGTCGGACGCCAAAGTTTGGAAAATCTTCGTTTGTCTATCTACAAAGGTGATACACATTGAGCTGGTCAGTGATCTGACAACATCTGCATTTATTGCCGCTTTTCAACGCTTTTGGTCCCGCCGTGGGCCCATCTCGGATTTGTACTCAGACAATGGCACAACTTTTCATGGAGCTAAAAAAGAGTTAGCGGAAATGCAACTGATCGCAATTTCCCAAAGTCAAAACGAAGAGTTTTCGAGTTTCTTGTCGAGTCACGAAGTTAATTGGCACTTCATCCCGCCCTCTGCACCCTATTTCGGAGGCATTTGGGAGACTGGTGTGCGATCTATTAAGCTGCACCTGAAACGAGTTGTTGGCAGCAGTGCACTAACATTCGAGGAATATTCGACCCTGCCCATACAGATTGAAGGACTTCTGAATTCTCGTCCTTTGTGCGCACCCAGCGACCACAGTCTTAATCCGCAAACCCCTTCTCATTTTCTAACAGGTCAGCCTCTCACTTCGGTACCAGAGCCATCTCTCCTGGATGTAAACATCAACAGACTGCAGCAATGAAGGCAATTGCAGACCAAGGTCCAAGGGTTCTGGAAACGCTGGAATCTAGAGTATCTCAACACTCTTCAAGCTCGCACGAAATGGCAACAAGATGCTCAGAACATTGCCATGAACACCCTGGTTGTGCTGAAGGAGTCAAATCAACCGCCAAGCAAGTGGTTGTTGGGACGAGTCGTAGAGGTGCATCCTGACCAGGATCAGAGGGTCCGTGTCGTCACAGTGAAAACAGCTAGAGGAACCTACAAGCGGCCTATTACGAAAATTGCTGTGCTTCCTTTGAACTGAACAGTCGTTCAGGGGGGCCGGTATGTTGAGAAATAGATAGGTCATTTTCATTGCTTCTTTACTTGTTATTAATTTCATCTAGTCGCACCTAGAATAATGCTCATCACTGTACCGCTTCACATGAAAGCTTAAAAGCTCACACGCAAAGCCGAAAATGCAGCTTTTGTCTATGTATTAGCGCATCACGCGATCTTTGCATTTTTATTCTTTTCTGCACGCTGTTCTTCGCCAGTTCTATTGCTTCTTTATACTTGACCGCAACCGCACGCAAAGTCGCTTATCAAGCTTTGTACAGTAACGCAACCGCTCACCGCCCGCAACCCGCTTATAACTTTGTAAACCCGCTAAATCATTAATAAAACCTACAAAACTAAGAAATACATAATACAGTCCACTCATTCACCGCCAATTATTTTAAAAGTGTTCAAAGTAAATAAGAAAAAATTGTTTTTGCCTCGATACGAGGGTTGTTCAAAGAGTAATGAGACTTCAAACTTGGTGGTGAAAAAAAAAGGTGTCGTCCTGGCGGCTACGATTCAGGGTCTCCAAAGCGTCCGAAATGAAAAAAAATACGGAGTTATAATCAGAATAAATGTCATTTTCGGGTGACGGAACAGATTTTTTTTTTAATTTTCTTAAACAAAATGGCGGCTATTCAAAAATTTCGATTTCGGGCTTTTTTTTGTAGTTAAGTGTAAAAAAAAATAGAAAAAAAATTAAAAAAAAATCTGTTCCGTCACCCGAGAATGGTGACAATTCGGCGTCGATTCCACTTTGTTTAATGAAAATCGGTTTAGTTGAACTGGAGATATCATGGCCGCCAGTTCGAAAAACGTGGTTTCGAGATAAACGCGTTTGAAGTTTGAAAAAATCTCATTTTGCGAAGACCTTGCTTCACAAAAAAGGCTGTATTTTCTGAAGTATTTCGTATTCCTAAAAATCCTTTTGGGGACATATACACAACACCCCAAGCTATAAATAAATGCAAAAAAAAATCGAAAAAAAAAATTGTCCAATGAGAAGACCCCCTTATATAAACACTGACTATATTTTGTTACACAAAAGTCTTTATTTAATTTATTCTTATTTTATAGGGTCTTCCCTCAGAGTTTGAATCCGCATCCACTGTTCATTGAATAAACCCCCAAGGTTTTGCCGATCCGAAATTTCTAATTTTGCGCATATAAATTCAACCACCGTTGTTTGGCGATAGTTAGGCAATAGTGTTTCGGTGCAACTCTGATTTCTTCTCCTTAACAGTGAAAATTTTATTATTCACTTCGAAAATGTAAACAAAGGTTGCGGAATTACTCCTCCACCTGCTTTTTGCGCTTGCGTCAGCCCGCCTCTCCAGCTCGCTTTGGAGCGTTCTTAGGGAGACAGGGACGTTTTCTGATTTTTCACTCGCCAGTTCGACGCCTTCTTTTGCAAGTGCGTCCGCGGTCTCGTTACCGTCTATATCCTTACTGACTTAGTCGTGCTCAGGCTATCTAGTGACTCCCTGCTTGCCAGTACATTTTTGGAACTGACCGCTGATGATTGCATGGATCTTATCGCCGCTTGACTGTCTACAAACAAATTGACCGCCTCATGTGGACGGTTTATGCTCTACGCAAGCTCTGCTGCTTTCTTGATGGCGAATACTTTCGTCTGGAATATACTGCAGTAGCTTGGTAGCTTATACGACAGCCTCATTTCAGGGTCTCAACAGTATATGCCCGCTCCGACTCCTGCATCCATCTTGGAGTCGTCGGTGTATATATTGAGGTGTTGAGCAAAGTCCTGGCCTGACTTCCAGTCATTTGGTCCCATGAATATTGTTGTGTTTACATCCGGGCACGTTCTGGGTACCATGTAGTCAGATGTACTGCTCATATGTCGACCAATTGAACTGTGCCCGAAACCTTGTAGAGACCAGTTTCCTGATGCAACCCAATGTTGTGCCGCCTTTCCTGCCGTCAGTTGCGCTTGGATATCTAGGCGATATATACCGATTATGGTTTCGAGTGCTTTGGTGGGGGTTGAACTCAGCACCCCTGATATGCAGATCAGTGCCTGCCGCTGGGTTCTCTCCATAAGCTTATTATATGTTTTCTTCTCCGTGGCTTGCCACCACACTAAGACTCCATACAGCAGAGTCGGACGCACCACCGATATGTAGACTTAATGAATGTGCTGCTAAGCATCTTCTTGGATGCATGTAGCGCTATGGTAGACACTTCCGTACAAGTACGGCGGTTCTATTTCTGCTTACCTTTGGTGGATGGAGCAAATTGTAATTTGTGGACTTGTCCGGCGATGGCATTGCTTGAGGCGATCCATGGCTCCTGGACCAAAGCTATGTCGGCGGATCCTTGCTCCATGGCTATGAGGAGTTCCGCCGACGTGACCTTGCTCTTATGGAGGTTGAGCTGCAGTACCCTGATTGTCATGGGTACTGGGCTCACCTCCATACGACGGGTTGACTTCTACGGTCAGGTCACCGTCCTCTCCTTCGTCGGACTAATCCAGCGTCATTCTCTGGACGGCATCCACGATGGTTTCCAGACCTAGGTCCTTCTCCACCACTCCTGCCATTAGGGTGTAAGCATTCTTTCCCCCGGGATGGCGCTTTTTGAGGCGCAGGTATATGCTACCCATGCCCCACGCCATCTTCCTGTATCTGGGATAGAGGATGTCCTCTGCCTCCTTGTTTATATGGAGGACTGCACTTTGCCCTCTCTCCTTGGGTGATGGGGCCGCAACGTGCAGAACCTTCCAGTCCGCGGTTGGGCTATCCGGATTCTAACGCTTCAGCGCCCGGTCCGCTTGGATTGCGATGGGGAAGATTACCTTCGCCTTTGGAATGGATGGGATTAGCTCCCGGTCCACCACCTCCAGCTTGGTTCCCTCCCACAGCGCCTCTAACTGGCAGACCGCTTGCGTCGGTCGCTTTCTCGTCGGGTCATCCATGCACTTTAGGATTTTGACCCCATTTAGTCACCCAGCACCATCAAATGTGGGCATCGGAGCTTCGGGATCTTCTTCCATCCGTGCATACAATAAATCAACGAGCCTTAGGCCCCCGTTGCCGCTTGCTCCCCGGTGCCTCAATACAGGCAATCTCGGCTGAGCGTTGCCTTTTGTTGGCAAGCGTCTCCTCCACCGTGTTGGCGAATCCACCCGTCGATCTCATGTGGGTTTGGCGATCTTCTCAACGGCTCAGGTAAGCTTTACCTTGTCCTCTGGGAATAGAGCGGCTTTTTCCTGGAGCCGATTCTGCATGTGGAGGGTAGCCTTGTACTGCGCCTCAGCCTTTATCCCTTCGCTCGACCGCTTTGGCCCGTCCCTGCGCTGGGAGCTGGTACCTGGTTTCGAGGAGCGGAGAAGGCTTTTTTCATTCTCTTTGGAGAGCTGCACACTCTCAAGGTCCCAGTCTGTATTGAGTTAGTACGTGAGCGGCTTAACTTCCCCTACGTCGTTTTTGCGGCAGTACCGTTGCAACTGACATGACCTGCTCCCGTCACATCAAAGGTGTAACCGCTGGAGAAGAAGGAATTGAACCGTAGCCTTTGCCAGATACTGTATTATCACGGACGGAGCACGCAGCGATGCATTACCCGTCCCCGGGTTAATACAGTGCCCATTGCCCAGCCGGTGCCCTCGGGGTTCATATGGAGGGTTTTTAGCAGCTATAGAAAATACCAATAAAACTATAAATAATTTTAATAATTTCTAAGAGTTCCAAAGGACATTTTTCTGGTACATATATTTAAGTCTGCAGCAAAAGACATACTCCAGCTAGGGTCCATTTACTGGCTTTTTCCTTACTCTTCAGATTAAATGTCCAAACAAATGTAGGTCCCCGTAGGCTGAAAGGAAAGGAAAGAACCAAGTCAAATATAATAATGAATAAATTAATAAATACAAAAAAAAAAAAATAAATACAAATAAAATAAAAAATTATAAAAATAAAGAATAAACTATATGATATAAATTTTATAATTTGTTTTGAGAGAATGGCTTTAATCTGAAAATACACTCGAAACGAGAAAACAAACAACTTTTAGGGTTTTTACGCGGCGTGCGTTGGATGTCTTTATTAAGTCGTACGTAAGTTGGTACTAACTACATGAAAAATAACTAGATTTAGGGACAGCGCATTGGAAGCTTGGAGTGTAAGGATGCTATGGCCAGGATAATGGCTCAGTCGGCCCAGGAGTCCTCTACAGAAAATATTTATAATTTTACGGAGACAGGCAGGAGAAAGGACGGGCCCGGAGGCCGGTATGTTTATTTGGGTGCGAAAAATGGGGCAGGCGATGGTCAGAAAACCCAGAAATCCGTGCAACCGGCTCCGCAAGCCGTAGTCCGATTGCCAGATACGGGACGAAGGCAAATCTTCCGAAGTCGGACCGATCCCGCAAGCCGGGGTACCGGTTTCCCCAGATCTCCGAATGGGAGCTGCCGGCTACGCAGAGCCACAGAAGGGATGTTGAAGCGGCGAGTCGATCCCGCATGCCGAGTACCGCCCCGCCGCCTCTGGGTGAGATGGGGTCGTCCGGAATCGGAGGAGACCGGTCCCGCAAGCCGAGATCCAGTTTCCCCGATATGCCCGAACAGAGGGATCCGGATGAGGGCCGCCGGCCACGCAAATCCATGTCGCCCTGGGTGTCTTGGAAAAGGGTTCCGGTTCGCCGCCTCGGCAGAGAAAATGTGGACACCTTACCAGGAAGAAGACCGATCCCGCATGCCGTGGTACCGGCCCCTCCTCTAAGAAAGGAGAAGCGAAGGGTTGCCGACCACGCTGGCCATGTGCCGGTGGCCCTTGCTCTCCAGAAGTAAGGTGGCGCCGGGAGGGTGATCTGCCGAGAGTGGGTAAATAATTTTTCGCTGTTGTGTTCATCGATATGTCCAGAGTTTATTTTATAAATGTTGGTAAACTTAGCTGTTTCCTAAACCTAGCTGTTCCCTTTCGCACTCCGAGTTCTCCCCCGCAGGGGTTGGTCCTTGGCCAGCTCACCAATATTTTATTGTAATTCCATGTTGTTCGCCGGCACGTGGTTGTAATTATCCAATTTAAATTCCTCCGTGGCACGTTTGGTCTGCTTGCTGGTTATCCGAAAAAGAGGCACGGCTTGCCGGGGCCCTTTTATAGGCCGCCGGTAGCGTCGCTTTGCTTTCGGCGTCGGGTAGAGCTTCGGGTGAGCTTCGGCTGGCTTCCTTATTAGTGGGTTTCTTATTAGTGCGCCCTTCGTTGGGTCTTTGTGTCTGTCGTTTTTGCCTAACTTAATACTAGTTATATATTACCTTACGTACTAAGAAAATCAACTTAAATACTGCAAAAGCGTTGCCCCGGTTGTGAGGCTCCCTCACAGGAGAAAAAGATGGAGAGGGACATTTAGAGGCTGGTAGCGTGATCACACTGCCTTTTGAAGTCATTGAAATGATTAAAAAAAGATTTGTCTTATGCGCTAATAAATGTAAAAAGGAAAGGGATCGAAGCAGGCCGAGAGCTTGGAACTGACAGCAGCTAAGCAGGAACAGAGAGAGAATTATTCATTGTGTTTTGGGAGTTCAGCAGCTACAGTTGAAATTAAGCAGATATAGAAGCAGAAAACGGAAGAAGCAGATAATAGGAAAGAAAACTTGCACATTTTTAGAAACATATAATATCCGAAAAATTATTATAATAAACGTAACACAAGAGGGAAATACCCATCTTACATTTGGGGGCTCGTCCATCTTACATTTGGGGGCTCGTCCAAACCTAAAATTGCAAGTCCGGAGAAGTTTAAAAGGCGGATAGCGGAAGGGAATGAGTGTGAAGCCGTATTACACTAGATCTGTCGCAGCGGATAAAACTATCAGAATGGATAACTTTGGTAAAGCTGGTGAACAGGAGAATGACGATGAAGTTAAAAGCATGCATGAACTTTCCGAATCAAGAGGAGAACAAAAGGCTGCAAGAAGAAGCATGCAGAATCGTGTCGGAACAAGTGGAAGGCAGACTGATACAGCTATAGCAGTTGAGAGCAGCTCGATCGACGAAAACACAAAAACGCTGAAAGACCTTGTGCAGCTGCTTGCCATAAAGTTTGGAGCGGAGGAGCAGAACAGTGGATGCTCGATTACAGCGGAAAGCTTCGCGAAAATTATTCCAGAGTTTGACGGAGAATCCATTCCAGTGAAGTACTGGTTCGACAATTTTGAGCAGAATGCTGCAGCCTACGGGTTGAACATAAAGCAAATGTATGTTCAGGCTCGGGCGAAAATGGTGAACACTGCAAAATTATTTTTGGAGTCTACGTTTCTTCATCAATATGCAGAAATGCGTATGCTGATGGAGACAGAGTTTAGTCGTCAATATGTGTGCAGTGCTGATGTCCATGAGCAGCTCCGTACTCGGAAGAAACGCAAGGACGAATCATTTCATGTATACCTACTGCAGATGAAAAAGATTGCGTCACTTGGAAACATCGATGTACGTTCAGTAATCCGTTATGTTGTTGACGGCCTAAGCATGAGGAGTGACTTTAGATACTCTCTCTATTGTTGCAAAACGTATAAAGAGCTACAGGAGCAGTATGAGGTGTACGAACGAGTGGGCGAGAAGCCGTTCAAGCCGAACAACGAGAGGTCGACGCCGGACAATAGGATGCAGCGCGAGTTCAACCACAGAAAGAATCACTGCTTCAATTGTGGATCTGCAGATCATCTTCGCAAAGATTGCAGGGCTGCCGTAAAATGCTTCAGATGTAACGAGGAGGGCCACATGTCAAGGGATTGCCCTGAATCAACTGCAGATGTTCAAGTTGTACGCAGTGCAAATCGCATGAAAAAGGTGACCATCAACGACGTGGAAGTGGAGTGTCTGGTAGATACGGGAGCCGACGTATCTATTTTGCGCAAGTATGTCTTTGAAAAAATACCGAATGTCATCTTGAGAAGATGTGCGTCGAAGCTGCGTGGGCTTGGAAAGAGGACGACGTGCCCAGTTGGCTACTTTTTGGCTGAGGTTGCAGTAGATCAGGAGTTGACGACACACAACTTTGTTGTAGTGGAGGATGCGGACATTGAGTATAATGCGCTGCTGGGTTTCGATTTCGTCTCGAAGTTTAACTTTTCGCTGTCGGCCGACGGATACAAGTTTTCTTCCCAGCTGGAGGAAAAGGCTTGTGAGAAGCCAAAGCAGTATGATAAAGAAGTGTCGCAGCTGATCAAGAACTACAAGGCCGTGAATACAGTCGCAGAAGTCCCAGTCAAGATGCGGAAGAAGGTGCTGAAGAAGCCGCCAACAGATGGATATATAAGAATCCTTGGCTATGAAGGAGTGACCAAGAAGCTGACCCGCTGCAATGCTGGAACAACCCAAGAGTGTTTGGCGGAGACGCCGCGAAGAGCAAGCCTAAAATCAGATCTGGACAGCAACCACAAGCTGCGTGAGTTGCGCAAAGCCCAGATTGATGGCACTAAGAAGGAGAAGTCACTAGCTAAAAAGGAGTGCCAGCTGCTGCAGAAGAAGTCGACCCACGATGAGATCTTCGCCCGCTGTCAGGAGTTGGCCTACATGAAGATGAGTGAGTCCCAAAAGTCGGCCATAGAGGACCGCAGAATTTTGAAAAAGAAGCAGGAAAGTCGAAGAAAAGAGACAAAGATCGAGATTCAACGAGCGCAGGAAGTGTATAAAAGGAATTTTGACCGAAAACGAAAACCGGAAGCTGATTATAAAGTGGGAGACTTAGTCGCTATACGCCGGACACAGTTTGTAGCTGGAAAGAAGTTGGCTGGAGAGTACATGGGACCGTACGAGGTTGCAAAAGTGAAGAGGAATGGGAGGTACGAAGTTCGGAAGGCAGCAGATTTCGAAGGACCAATTAACACTTCAACCAGTTGTGACTACATGAAGCTGTGGTGATATGTCCAGGACAACGAGGATGATTGGTCATCTGGGACAGATGAGTAGTCAGGAATGGCCGAATGTAAAAAGGAAAGGGATCGAAGCAGGCCGAGAGCTTGGAACTGACAGCAGCTAAGCAGGAACAGAGAGAGAATTATTCATTGTGTTTTGGGAGTTCAGCAGTTACAGTTGAAATTAAGCAGATATAGAAGCAGAAAAAGTCACAAAAGTTGAAAAGAAAACGGAAGAAGCAGATAATAGGAAAGAAAACTTGCACATTTTTAGAAACATATAATATCCGAAAAATTATTATAATAAACGTAACACAAGAGGGAAATACCCATCTTACATTTGGGGGCTCGCCCATCTTACATAAATGACTCGAAAATGACTTCAAAAAGAGTCGTAAGTGACCTTTAAATACGATTTAGAAAATAGCAAAGCAAAATTGTAAAGCAATCGAAAATTGATCATCCAGATGATTGAAATGAGATTATTTCTTGCTTTGCATTTACATATGGTCAGAGAGCTTGGAGAGCCTAATCGCGCACTTTCCCTTTTACGTTCATTCTGGAGTCTGCATTTTGTTGTTAATCTTTTTGAAACCGTACTTTTAAAAAAAATTCAATCGTTTGCTAATGTTCTCATTTTTAAACTCAGCTTTAGTAACTTGGTAAGCTCAGTGAGAATAGGTAATGTGTGCCAAAGATCGTGCAACAAATAGAAAGCGAGTGGAATACTTTTGTATTTATTGATATTATTTGTAAATTTGAATATTGTTATATCATATGTAAATATACATATATAATAATTTTATATATTCTCTATTCTAATATGACTCGAAAAAGAGTCCCTCATTACTATAAATGTGACTCAAAAATGATTCCCCTTATTGCTACTAAGATGAGTTGCAAACGTTCAAATTTCGATTAAAATATGACTCGAATAAGAGTCCCCTCTTGGCAGAAAGAGGAGTGGGAAACGACTCTTCCAGAAGAGTCGCGGCTAGCGGTCCATTTTCTCCCGAAGACAGCGTCATTTATGATCAGAAAATGAGCGCATATATGCTCATTTTAATTAGAAAGGAGAGTCGAAAATGACTCCAATTCGATCAGAATTTTCATAAAATGCTTGCTGGGTTTACGGCACTTAGAGTGTGATCGGCACTCTTAAATAAGGTTTGTTGTCTTGCACTGACATTTTCGGACATGCTCATACGCACACTCGCAAAACGATTTCGTGCTCTTTTCTGCATGTATACATGAGTTGACGCCGATCAGTATGCTAAAGCAAAAGGAATGAGCGAAATGGAGAGAACAACACTTGAGACAAACAATATGTGAGAGACACGTGTGTTGTTGTTATTCTTGCATTAGCTTCATACATGCATACATATTTGTGACAAATAAAAGACGTGTTTTGCTGCTTCATTGCGCGTATATAATTTTAATATTTTCAAGAAAGTTGTTGGGTCAAACCCAATTGGATTAAACAGCCAAGACACAACCCAGTTTATCTTACGTTTAGGCACATTTGCAAGCGAATGCAGCTGATCTCTCTTTCTCCGCTGGAGAGGCTTTTTTTTATGATTAGATGTTTATCTTGGCTCTGACCACTCTTGTAATTAACTCTTGTAACTGCACTCTTGTCAAAATAACTGAACTGAACTTATTAATGAAATATAAATTAATGGCACCTCCTAATAATTAAATAAATATTCAAGAACAAAAGTACGTGCATGTGTTGTGAGGTTAAGTCGAACGGTGCATTGGTCTCGAGCATTCGGTCTCGAGATTTCTATCGTCGCGTCGCTTCCAAGCTATACTTGGAAGGGTCACCGTGTGCCTCTCTGTCGCTGTCGTCTCCAAGCTCTACTTGGAGTCTCGGGTCTGTCGGTTCGAATCGAGTCACCGCAGATCTCCTACCCAATTCGCTGCTGTAGCTGCACCCAAAGCTGCAGAAACTTCTCGTCGTTGGAAATTTTGGTCTCAATCGTCGTTGGAGCACCACCCGGGTACATACCCCCTTGCCTGCGCCACTGCCGCATCATAAGGAAGAGGAAATAACCGCTACTTCGCCGCATGCATTTCATTTGGATCTTGCTGTTCTAATTGCTGTTCCTGCCCTCACCCCCGCCTCATCGTCAACCAAGCCGTTAAGTTGCATTCAGTCATCTCGCTCACTCTTGTTACTTCGTTTGGATATCGCTGATCGTAAGTTATTGCACAGCGATTTCACTCAAATTGGCACTGCAATTTCACTCAAGTTTCAAATTAAGTGAAATACACACGTACGTATTTACATTGGAAGGTTGCCAGATTGTAGCAGTAGTATCGCTGCAGTTGTTTTGGTCTTTAGCAATTAATTTGCAAACATGGCTTCATTAGAACAGTTAAAACAACAACGCACTAATCTCCGCAGAAACATTACTCGAATTCGGACTACTGTGGATCCACGCCATGGACTTTCGTCAACGAAACTGAATTGCCGATTGTCATGTAACATATCACGTTGCGGTGGTGATAGAGAGAGCGGATGGTGGTTTAAACTAAGGAAGAGTACGCGCTTGCATTTCCGGCTGGGGGGGGGTAAGATAGGTTTCCGCTTAGCTCTGCTCTCCTGCGTTAGCAATAATTATTTAAAATGAATTCGGGTACAAAAAGGATAATACTAATAATAATCACTACTATTCTCGTCAGCTTCATGAAGGACCGGCGCTATAAGGGAACAAGAAGTAAACAGCAATGGGAAACCTTCCTCCTGGTTTTCGCATAGCTGCGAAAATCGCCCACCCTACCTTGATCTCTGAATCGACCGAAATATAATCAGAAATCCCTTGAAAGATTAACCTCTACTGGGCCATGACATTCCAACACGACTGGATTCCAACATTATATTCATTTAGTGCATCTTCAAGTAAACAATATTTATTTTACAAATAAAAATAATCAAAAATTGGTTCAGCTTCATTTCCATAAATTTGTGCTATTTTATATGGCATAAGATATTAACAATATAGTTTTAACAAATATAACTTTAACCTATTCATTTTTCAGAAAGGTAGTTATACTATACAATATAAAGATATTTGAAGAGTAATACTAAAGCTCATAATATAGGCGTACGAAAATACTTGGTAGGCAGTGTAATGTAAAATTCAAAAATAATTAATGGATCGCAATGTCTGCATTACCGAGCTTCTAATTCTTATTCACTCGAACTTTAAAGCTTGGTATTACGAAAAGCTTTCGTTTTTGATCTTACACAAAAAGAAAATCTTGCATTTGGACAACCAATTAACTCACATGTCTGCAATTCCCACGTCGAAAGATCTTTCGCCGAGAGCTGCAAGAGGCGTTTATGTTTGCTGAAAAGAAATCTAAACGTCGGTAACGAAAACACTAAAGCTTTTACCCTGCTTAATTGCGGTTTTCGGGTCTTGTTTTGATTATGATCATTCGCACTGTCGCCATATTTTTCACTCGGTACACTTCGAACAATTATTTTTCATTAATTTTCGAAATAAATTAAAATTAGATGTATATATATTAGATAGTTTCTTTGCAGGTAATCTGCAGACTTCAAATCAAGATTTCAGTAAATAAACTCCATCTATGATTTAATTTCTTTTACTGGGCTAATTTTCAGCACTTAAAAAAAATTATTGTTGAGATTCCCATAGGAAATTTTATAGTAAAAATAGCAAACTAGATTGCTGGCGTTAAATTTCCGTTTTCAGCCATTCTATATTATTTTCTTAACTTCACTCAATTTCCTCTTTCTCATTTTTCTTGTCGCCTTATTAAATAGGAAATTTCTCCGACGTCACTAGGAATTTTCACCACAACGAAAGTTCACCGCGCTCAGGGCATGTGCATTTAGTTTCTCACGTTTGTATGGCCGAGTACTCGGTAGTATTTTTTTTTCCGTGTACACGCACATTTCTCGCACAAAAAAAAACTCTGCGGCTAAGGGTTATTTCCAACCAAAAGAAAAATCTCTGCTGCGGCTGATGATGATGATGACGAGAACGAAGATGAAGGGGGCGAAGACGATGATGCAGGTGGCGAAATGATTCCCACGGCTAAGGGTGTCGCCGTCAATTCGTCGCTTTTTAGGTTAAGCACGATCTAGCACTAGGTCAGCCCTAGGTAACCAATTGGTTCCAGTTTGGACAACCCACGCTGCCATGTTTGGGCAATTAATTCCCAATTTGCTGCTAATTTTGCTGCCGATTTGCCGCCAATTCTATAAAGAATGATTTTTCACTATTGCAATCACTGGAACTGTGTGCGAGAGGCCACTTCTATTTACCTGTGATTGGCAACAATAATATCTGCACTTGTTTTATGCTCGAGTGACGAGCCTTCGACGCTGCTGCCTAGTTGCAAAGTTTGGCTAAGAGAAAAAAGGTGGTTTGCACGCCGTATTGGCTTTATATACCCTCCGGTAGAAATTTTTTCTTTTCCGCTCCTTTTTGTCCTCGTTTTGACAGCGATCAGCGATTTAATTGCTATATGCAGCTATGCTTATTTAAAGCTATAGCTAAATGCATCTATGCCTAATTTTTACCTATTTAAAGCTATAGCTAAATGCAGCTATGCACAATTATTAACTATTTAAAGCTAGATAAATGCAAATATGCATATAATCGATAGCTTGATAGATAATTAGCTTGGGCAATTCCCTTAGGGTTATTGAAAATTTAAAGTATGCTTTTGGGCCGCTTCAGCGACAAGCGCAACTATTACACTCCCCCTCAACAAAACCACACTTAGGTGTTAACACCTAAGGGTGCTAAACGCTTGGAGCGAAAAGTGATAACCAAGAAGATCATTGTTTAATGTCCTTAGCATGGTATTTTCCAATGAGCTTCCCATGCATATCCTCCAATTCGTAACAGTTAGTTCCAACCTTCTTTCTAATTCTGGCCTTTTTGAACGTTGCCGCTAGCTTGGCGTTAAATCCTTTAGCAAAATTAGTTAACTGATGATTTCGCCGAAACACTTCCTGTCCCACCTGAAAAGATACTTCACGGCTACGCAAGTTGTAAGTATTTTCATTTAGTTGTGTTGCTTTTGCATGGATTTCTGTGCATTTCTGCGTATCAAGTTCAGAGAGTCGTCATGATCATATACAATATGACGATCGTCGAGCAACTCCAGATTTCGAATTAATGGGTAGACAGCGCCACTAGTGATCATTTGTTGGCCAAAAGCTACTCGATATGGACTGCTGTAAATGGCTGAGTGTAGGCTGGAACGCAGAGAACATGCAATAGAGCTAATTTGCTCATCCCAATTAGTTTGGTCGCTACTAATATAGGATTTTATCGCAGCTAACACCGATCTGTTTAAGCGCTCGGCAGCATTGGCCTGCGGGGCATAAACAGCTGTATAGGCATGACGCACCTGATACTTCTGCAATAACGCATTGAATTTTTGCGATTTGAACTGTACACCATTGCCTGACAGGACTACTTCCGGGACTCCGAAACAATGAAATAGGGGTTCCTCCATGAACGGAATAATTGCCTCCGCAATAAACTTTTTTACAAGTTTTAGAAATGGAAATTTTGAAAAATGGTCTAAAACTACAAAAATACCAATATTTCCGGACTTGCTGCGGGGATATGGTCCCAAAAAATCAATATATAATTTCTGAAAGAACCTTAGTGTTTCAGTTGGCTTTCCCATAACTGGTCGCAATGTATAATTTGGGTGTTTGCTACATTTACAGATAGTGCAATTGTTAATAAACTCTCTTACATCAGCTACCAGGTTAGGCCAATAATAATAGCGTCTTATACGCTCCAGTGTCTTTATTACACCACTGTGAGCAGAGAGTGGATGCTCGTGACATAGTTTTAGAATGTGCGGAATTAACCCTTCCGGAATCCACAATTTCCAGCATAAGTCGTCTCCTATTTTGTCACCTGTTGCATGCTCCATTCGACGATAGATCAATTGGTCTATTACTTTCAAATCTGGTAATTTAGAAGAATTTTGCAAAATTTGATCTTTGATTCCCAGATACTTCGCATCCTTGAAGTGTTCGGACTCCAAGTTTACACATGTATCAAATTGAATGGCTGACAGATCTTCTGTGAAGACTCTTGACAGTGCGTCCGGCACAACGTTTTGCGATCCTTTTCTGTGGACAATCTTAAACTTATACCTTCCAAGTTTTCCTGACCAACGCCCTAATCTTGATCCTAAATCAGGCTGTGACATTAACCACTCTAGAGAAGCATGGTCAGTAATGATAGAGAATTATTGTCCTTCAACATAAGGTCTAAATTTTTTTACACACATTACAGCGGCAAGACACTGTTTTTCTGTCACCGAATAGTTACGTTGACTTTGATTTAAATTCCGTGACATATACGCAATTGGAACTTCACTACCATCGCTGTCTGTCTGCATTAATACTCCGCCGACACCTGTGTGGCTAGTATCGCAGTGAATAGCAAACGGCTTGCTAAAATTGGGGCTATGTAAAACCGGGCTTTCGCACAATAATTGCTTGAGTAGCTCAAATGCACTCTGAGCGCTTGCGGTCCATTCGAACTTTCGCTTAAGCTTCAAAGTATCTGTTATGCACGAATTTATGATACCATCCGGTAAGACCAAGAAACCTTCGGCTTTCCCATAACTGGTCGCAATGTATAATTTGGGTGTTTGCTACATTTACAGATAGTGCAATTGTTAATAAACTCTCTTACATCAGCTACCAGGTTAGGCCAATAATAATAGCGTCTTATTCGCTCCAGTATCTTTATTACACCACTGTGAGCAGAGAGTGGATGCTCGTGACATAGTTTTAGAATGTGCGGAATTAACCCTTCCGGAATCCACAATTTCCAGCATAAGTCGTCTCCTATTTTGTCACCTGTTGCATGCTCCATTCGACGATAGATCAATTGGTCTATTACTTTCAAATCTGGTAATTTAGAAGAATTTTGCAAAATTTGATCTTTGATTCCCAGATACTTCGCATCCTTGAAGTGTTCGGACTCCAAGTTTACACATGTATCAAATTGAATGGCTGACAGATCTTCCGTGAAGACTCTTGACAGTGCGTCCGGCACAACGTTTTGCGATCCTTTTCTGTGGACAATCTTAAACGTATACCTTCCAAGTTTTCCTGACCAACGCCCTAATCTTGATCCTAAATCAGGCTGTGACATTAACCACTTTAGAGAAGCATGGTCAGTAATGATAGAGAATTCTTGTCCTTCAACATAAGGTCTAAATTTCTTTACACACATTACAGCGGCAAGACACTGTTTTTCTGTCACCGAATAGTTACGTTGACTTTGATTTAACTTCCGTGACATATACGCAATTGGAACTTCACTACCATCGCTGTCTGTCTGCATTAATACTCCGCCGACACCTGTGTGGCTAGCATCGCAGTGAATAGCAAACGGCTTGCTAAAATTGGGGCTATGTAAAACCGGGCTTTCGCACAATAATTGCTTGAGTAGCTCAAATGCACTCTGAGCGCTTGCGGTCCATTCGAACTTTCGCTTAAGCTTCAAAGTATCTGTTATCGGAGCAGCAACGCCAGCATAATTATGCACGAATTTATGATACCATCCGGTAAGACCAAGAAACCTTCGGACTTGTTTCACTGAACGCGGCACTGGGAATTGTTTAATAGCTTCCACTTTTTCCGGATCTGTTTTAATTGTTCCGTGTCCGATTACATGGCCAAGGTACTTGACCTCTTTTCGACAAAAATGGGATTTCTCCACATTAATCGTTAGACCAGCTTGCACTAGCCTGTCAATACTAGATATAAATTCAGCTCTAGGAAGTCGGCTTAGAATACCCTCAATCAGAGGCATCGGATAGGCGTTCTTAACGGTTACCTCATTAAGTTTCCGGCAGTCGACACAAAGTCGAACCTTGCCTGGCTTACGTACCAGAACGACCGGTGAAGACCACGAGCCATCGGATTCTTCTACGACTCCGAGAGATAGCATTCTATCTAGTTCAGCATACATCATCTTTTCAATTGCAGGGGATACAGCATAGTGCCTCTGCTTAATGGGTTTGACGCTACCTGTATCAATCTCATGCTCTATTAGGGTAGTTTTCCCTAGACCTTTTTCTGCGAACGAGGGAAATAGTTTGATGGTCGCTGCTAATAGCATTTTCTGTTGCGATGTTATGTCTAACTGGTTTGGATCGTTGTGTTCGAGACTTGCTATTTGCACTAAAGCATTAGGTTGTCTTTGGTTAACTATAAATTCAGGCAATAACTTAAAGCTATTCCAAAAATCCATCCCCAGATATAAATCCTGCGATAACGATGGGACTATATATAAACGAAAGGGTTTCGACTCTCCTCTAAACGATATGGAGGTTTTAATACGGCCAACAATGGGCTGCTTCTGACCATCTGCCGTACTGACATTGGCGTGAATTGGCTTGTATTCGTTAGGAGTTTTGACTATTTCAGCTGCTACCCTTCCACCAATACAACTGATGGAGGCTCCAGTATCCATTAGTCCAACTACTCGCTTCCCTAAAACTGTCACTTCGGCATATGGCCTGCAGTCTTGGGTATTACTTATAATAGAGGACAGGAGGGCTTGCTTCTCCATCTTACAATTTTGCCTATACAAGGAAAGCCGTTGTTGAGATCTGCTCATACTCAACGACTGCTTTAAATCACAATCCGGTAGTTGCACATTTGTACAAATTGGTATTTCAGGTGAAGTGGACACCATTGGGTTAATAAGACTTATTGGATTATCTTCTATTCGGTTTTTTGATCCGCTGAAGGGTTCGGTCTGCGTGCACCGATCGGTGGTGCACGGCCTAATAGGTTTTTTGACGCATTGCACCGTTTACAGGAGGGCTTAGAAGTTTCGGGTTTGCCACATCCGTAACAGAAAACTTTTATTTCCCCGACACACTCCTGGTAACGATGACCGTGTGCTCCACAATTCCAACAATTACGAGTTACAGCCGAAATGTCCTGTACAAGTTCTTCTCCTTGATCAGACTCATCTTCAGTAGCATTACCAGATATTGCTAATTCGCGAACTTGCGGTCGACTTCCTTGACGAATTATGCCTTACAGCATTTGCACCTAAAGATTGTATGAATCTTTCCCTTGTTCGAACTATGTGACGCAATTGGGAAATACTAAATATAGGTACATGTAAGATTTCATGTTGTATGTCCGTCAACAAATTGGCTCTCAAGACTTCTAACAAAGCTGGTTCCGTCATAGGTAAGGAAAGTTTACTCGCAATAGAAAGGATTTCGTCATAAAATTTATCAAAGGTTTCCGCTGGTTTTTGTTTCCGTTGAGACAATGCCGTACGGATTTCCAAATCACTTCGACCATCCTGAAATTGCGCTTTAAGAGCTGCGCTTAATTGCTCCCAAGTAACTAGCGAGACACTTTTATGATAGCGCCAAAACCACTCCGACGCACATCCTTTAAAAAGGTGATTAGCGTATCGCGCTAGCACCTGTAAATTACCATCCAGAGTTTGGTTGGCAAGGGCTTCCGCCCTGTATACAAAATCGTCTACAGACATGGAAGACGATCCCGAAAATCGTATCTTCCAATTGGATATTATTTGACTTATTCGATCAGACCTAAGCTCTGTCGAGAGATGCGAAATCCCAGGAAAAAGGTTATTCGCTCTACTGTTAGCAGGCTGCGTTTCTAAAGCTTGTGCACCTAAGGATGCGCGAGGGGGTATTTGAAATAACTGTTGAAAGGTTTGGTGCCCTGTCGCTGGTTGTGATGGGGACACACTTTGAGTAGATATCCTCCGGAAGCCTCCTACTATTGCCGTCGGCAACTGAGACATGGCCTCTGCCATTTTGCTAATTTGTGCCATTGTTTGGGTTAGAGATATATTTAATTGAGCTATTCCATCCTGCATACGGACAACAGCTTCTGAATCTCTATTAGAGATTGAAGTATCTGCACTAGGTGTTGTGTTTTCCTGTTCTGCCGCCCTAATTGACCGAGCCTCATCGGCTTGTGCGGCCTCCTCTATGCCCTGTGATCGTAGTCTAGGCATGATTCGCACTCCTAATTGCGATGTTGACAACGCTTCGGCTAAAGAAGGTGCTGGACTTTGCAGGTATTCACTGCAGACCAGACAGACAGTTTTAGCTCCCCGCCGTGTATTGAAACAACTTAAGTGAAACCTGTGATTGCACCTCGTCCGAAACTCTAGAGCTTGATGTTCTATATTTCTGATACAAATCCCACAAATATTATTACTAACTCGACTATTTTCGTCTTCCCTACTAGGCTGTGAAGTAGACATGCTCTTTGTAGCATTAGAATATTGTAAAGAATTTAATGTCGATATTTATATTCTACCACGTATATATTTTCTTATTGAGGTAATTTATTTATTTATTTATTATTATTTATTTTTTTTTATTTTATATTTTTCTCCTGTGCTAAGTTTTGCCAAAATTAAATTCCATAACAAAGTTGTTTGAATCTCAGTCGTGTCTTCCTGCTTCTAGCTCGTATAACTGTCGATATTTTCCGTTCCTTATAGCTATTGCTGAAATGGTTTAATTGTCCTCATTAATTAATAGTAGTATTCAACAAATGCTCATTGGATTCTCCGTTGGTGGCAGTTCGTAACTATGAGTAACTGCAACTGTTCCTACCCACTGGGTAATTCGTTTGAGTGAGGTAGCTTAATTCAGCGTAGTAGGATTACAATGTCGGTAAACTGTAGATCTAGTCCACTAAAAAGTCATCTCCTTACATGTACATCTATTACTTTGAATAAGAAAATGGTATTTTGCATAATCCCGTAGATAAATAACTGGTAAGAGGTACCTGTAGAATTTTTCCACACAGTCAATCTTCTATTACTAGTCTATTATCCCGTACTTTACACAACAAAGGTTTCCAAAGTTAATTAAGTATCCAGCGAAGGTGAGTACTGCCTAACGGTTTTAATTCTTTGTTTAATATTGGCTCAATGTTTGATTAAACATCGGCCACACGGTTGGGCGCCATTAAATAATATTATTAACTGTCACATATCACGTTGCGGTGGTGATAGAGAGAGCGGATGGTGGTTTAAACTAAGGCAGAGTACGCGCTTGCATTTCCGGCTGGGGGGGGGGGGTAAGATTGGTTTCCGCTTAGCTCTGCTCTCCTGCGTTAGCAATAATTATTTAAAATGAATTCGCGTACAAAAAGGATAATAAAGGAGGAGTGTCGTCACTACTATTCTCGTCAGCTTCATGAAGGACCGGCGCTATAAGGGAACAAAAAGTAAACAGCAATGGGAAACCTTCCTACTGGTTTTCGCATAGCTGCGAAAATCGCCCACCCTACCTTGATCTCTGAATCGACCGAAATATAATCAGAAATCCCTTGAAAGATTAACCTCTACTGGGCCATGACATTCCAACACGACTGGATTCCAACATTATATTCATTTAGTGCATCTTCAAGTAAACAATATTTATTTTACAAATAAAAATAATCAAAAATTGGTTCAGCTTCATTTCCATAAATTTGTGCTATTTTATATGGCATAAGATATTAACAATATAGTTTTAACAAATATAACTTTAACCTATTCATTTTTCAGAAAGGTAGTTATACTATACAATATAAAGATATTTGAAGAGTAATACTAAAGCTCATAATATAGGCGTACGAAAATACTTGGTAGGCAGTGTAATGTAAAATTCAAAAATAATTAATGGATCGCAATGTCTGCATTACCGAGCTTCTAATTCTTATTCACTCGAACTTTAAAGCTTGGTATTACGAAAAGCTTTCGTTTTTGATCTTACACAAAAAGAAAATCTTGCATTTGGACAACCAATTAACTCACATGTCTGCAATTCCCACGTCGAAAGATCTTTCGCCGAGAGCTGCAAGAGGCGTTTATGTTTGCTGAAAAGAAATCTAAACGTCGGTAACGAAAACACTAAAGCTTTTACCCTGCTTAATTGCGGTTTTCGGGTCTTGTTTTGATTATGATCATTCGCACTGTCGCCATATTTTTCACTCGGTACACTTCGAACAATTATTTTTCATTAATTTTCGAAATAAATTAAAATTAGATGTATATATATTAGATAGTTTCTTTGCAGGTAATCTGCAGACTTCAAATCAAGATTTCAGTAAATAAACTCCATCTATGATTTAATTTCTTTTACTGGGCTAATTTTCAGCACTTAAAAAAAATTATTGTTGAGATTCCCATAGGAAATTTTATAGTAAAAATAGCAAACTAGATTGCTGGCGTTAAATTTCCGTTTTCAGCCATTCTATATTATTTTCTTAACTTCACTCAATTTCCTCTTTCTCATTTTTCTTGTCGCCTTATTAAATAGGAAATTTCTCCGACGTCACTAGGAATTTTCACCACAACGAAAGTTCACCGCGCTCAGGGCATGTGCATTTAGTTTCTCACGTTTGTATGGCCGAGTACTCGGTAGTATTTTTTTTTCCGTGTACACGCACATTTCTCGCACAAAAAAAAACTCTGCGGCTAAGGGTTATTTCCAACCAAAAGAAAAATCTCTGCTGCGGCTGATGATGATGATGACGAGAACGAAGATGAAGGGGGCGAAGACGATGATGCTCCTTGCAGGTGGCGAAATGATTCCCACGGCTAAGGGTGTCGCCGTCAATTCGTCGCTTTTTAGGTTAAGCACGATCTAGCACTAGGTCAGCCCTAGGTAACCAATTGGTTCCAGTTTGGACAACCCACGCTGCCATGTTTGGGCAATTAATTCCCAATTTGCTGCTAATTTTGCTGCCGATTTGCCGCCAATTCTATAAAGAATGATTTTTCACTATTGCAATCACTGGAACTGTGTGCGAGAGGCCACTTCTATTTACCTGTGATTGGCAACAATAATATCTGCACTTTTTTTATGCTCGAGTGACGAGCCTTCGACGCTGCTGCCTAGTTGCAAAGTTTGGCTAAGAGAAAAAAGGTGGTTTGCACGCCGTATTGGCTTTATATACCCTCCGGTAGAAATTTTTTCTTTTCCGCTCCTTTTTGTCCTCGTTTTGACAGCGATCAGCGATTTAATTGCTATATGCAGCTATGCTTATTTAAAGCTATAGCTAAATGCATCTATGCCTAATTTTTACCTATTTAAAGCTATAGCTAAATGCAGCTATGCACAATTATTAACTATTTAAAGCTAGATAAATGCAAATATGCATATAATCGATAGCTTGATAGATAATTAGCTTGGGCAATTCCCTTAGGGTTATTGAAAATTTAAAGTATGCTTTTGGGCCGCTTCAGCGACTAGCGCAACTATTACAGTCAATATTGGAGGCGTATTTCAAACAAGTCTTGTCGGTACAAAACGACATCGAGCAGCAAGGTGTGGAAGAGCAGCAACGAGATGTTCGTGGAGAGTTGGAAGACATGTTTGTCAGCATCAAGGTTAGCATCAAGGAGCAACTCGGCCCTGATTTTCACAATACATCTGGCAATGATACGACTCTCAGTGTATTCAACACGTCATCTATCAAACTACCCAGGCTCGCATAACCTACATTTGATGGCAAGTACTCGGAATATCAAAACTTTATTACGTCATTTAAACAAGTTGTAGATGCTTAAGCTTTGTTATCCCCAATCGAGAAATTTAATCAGTTTCTAAATTGTCTACGTGGATCAGCTCTTAAAACGGTTAAGGCGTTCCAAGTTACACCTGAAAACTACGCAAAGGCTCTCGAGCGTCTAAAAACAACAAATGCTTATAATTATTACAAGTGAATGCGTCTTCAATGACCAGGTCTTACAATATGCTTAAAAATATGATAATGAAATTTTGTCTCCAATGACTAGTATTAAAAAAAAAAAAAGAATGAATGAAATTGAGCATGTGAATTATAAAAAATGTAAATATAACTTATTCGGATTTGTTCATATGCTTGTAATAAGAGTGCAAAAATAGTAAACTGTCAATAGATGTTGGTCCCAACCCATTCCGCTTTTCATTAATGACATTGCCTGCTAATGAAAACACTCTTTTAGCCGGGGCAGTACTTGCGGGTATTGAAAGAAACTTCAATACCACCTTTGACAGAAGAGGGTACCTGTTTTCATTTACTCTCCACCACTGCAGTACATCGAAATCATGACTTAAAATAACCCTTTCTCTAGAATATTGTTCTATTTCTTTTACATTTCTAAAACACACTGCTGTTTAATGTCGGCCAGGTCTGTATCCTGCATTTGTGCAGCCGGGGGATATAAAAAAAAACGCCACCTTGTGCCATATGGTCAAATTTGCTGTCCATATGTCAACAACTTTTCTTTTTATTGTTTTTTTAATGTTGCAATTGATGAGACGTCGGATATATTCGGCTCGCATAGCACACAAATTTTTGTAATTGCAAGTTTGCAAGTTTGAAGTTCTTTAAAAATCCTTTCGAAGGATTCCAGCAACCCAACTAACATTTTTAATGATGACCTATTGACATCCATCAGTCTTTCTGCCCCTTTCTAGCTTAATATATTGTAGACAGCCACCCAATTATCGTCGATAGATTTCAGCATTGCGTAGTTGGAGTTCCACCTTGTTGGGCATGAAGTCTTTAGAGATGTGTTTAACATATGCTGCAAATTGGCTTTTTTGAAGTTGCTAACAATTTTTTTGCATGTCGTCACTGTTTCGATTATATCCGTTGTTTCTGAAAATGATTGTTCCAAACAATTGTTTAAAAGATGACTGCTGCAGTTAAGCCTGATGTTGTTTTCTAAAGCTTTTATCATGTTGCTGCCCCTATCTGTTACAAATATGATCTCGTCAATGTTTTCAATATTAAATTTTGAGAAGACTTTTTAATTTTAGTTAAAATGTTTTCTCCGCTGCTTTTCTCTGATTCCATTGACTTAAGGCCCAAAATTAAATCACAAAGAACATTGTTTTTAAGATAATGAATTGATAAAAAACTGCACCATGCTTTTATATTCGAGCCCGGCTACTGATGAAAACGGCTGACAATCTTGGACAATCTATTGACTGCATTTTTCAATAGCTTCTGCTTTGTCTGTTGCAGACACTTTCGTCACTTCTCTTGGTTGCCTTAATGTCATACAACATTTATGCCGAGACAAGTTTGATGTGTGGCCAGCCACAAATTTGAGAACTTTTCGACAGGTGCTGCAAAATAGCCACCCTTCCACGGCACTTTCGTCTTCTTTAAGAATAGAATGCAAAATGTTCTACATAACACTTCTTCCTTTATGTTTTTGTGTTAAAGTCTACGTTCCACAATAAATTTTACTTTTTATGAGTCCGGCGTTTCAGTCATTTTGATTATTCCTTCTAAGGTCAACTAACAACTGAAATCAAGCGACCAAAAAACAAACCAGCGATCATTCATACATTCAAGTTAAAGACACTTGAAATCATAACTGTAAAACATGAGTGTTTCGCTCACAGCGCATTATTGCGCATTGCTTTTTGTGATCTACCGTTGCTTTTGGTCCATTTGCTTTGAGTGCATTGTGCAAAATTTTTGAGTGTCTGGTGAAATAGAATCTACGCATACTGTTTGAGTGAGTGACGAAATGCAAAAACACGAAACACGGAAAGCGATTTGTGCGTTTAGGTGTGTTATTTTATTCTTGTTGCTTGTGAGTGCGACAAGCACTACAAACTTATAAGTGTGATTCGGGTGCCAAAAAGTGACACCCTTGACGTTCACTGGTAGGAGGTTAGAAAAAAGTTTTGGTTTCCAGTGTTCTATGAAGCTCCGTTAGAAATGAATCAAGTTCTAGCCTCGTAGGAATTTCGGTTTTATGATGGATGGATTTCTCCCACACTGAAAGCGCCAGCTTTGGAGCACAAATAAACCAGGAAGCAGTCCCAATTCTCAGTAGAAAGGCAGGAAATTTTCAGTCGATGAAATTGGGGTAGTCATATTTTGCCATAAGAGTAGGCAATGTGCCAGCCGCATCCTCGAAAAAGATCAAGGCGCCCAAGCCACAGACCAAGGTTAACGAGCAGAAAGTCCGAAGCATCAACCAGTCAATAAAGAATGCCTTTGCGCGGCTTAAGGAGCTTCAGGAAGAGCTTTCGCTGCTCGAGGGTAAGGACAGGGCTGATGGTGATGCCATCCGAGTGGTGGACCAGGGGAGCCAGACTGCTCCACCGACGACCCGAGCTAGGCCCTCGGCGGAGAAATCAGTGCAGACGTCGCCCAAGGGTCGTCCTCGTCCCACAAGCGGTAACCCTGGTGCGGCCCCGGTTGGCCGCACAAGCACGAGCACGCGCCGGACCGAAGGCGCGGGCCTCGACCATGCGCCGAGAGGGCCGAAAGAGGGGCAGAAACGATGCGATCATCATAACCCCCGCGGCGGAGATGTCATATAGCGATGTCCAGAATATGGTCACGCGCACCCATGACTCCAGAATGGCAGGAGTTGGGGACAAGGTGACCAGAGTCAGGAAAACGGCGAAGGGTGAGCTCCTAATCGAGCTGAAAAAGTCCTCTGGAGCTTTATTTACTTACCGCTCTGAAGGAGCATATTGGGAGTGTGATAGGCGGAAGTTTGCCGATCCGCACTGTGTCTCCGCAGACCACATTCCTAATCCGGGACCTGGACGAGCTGGTAACCAGGGAGGAGCTTACGGCAGAGCTCGCCTCACAGGCTAATCTCCCACTTGGCTCCGGTACACTAAAGAGCATCCGCTCCCTCGCAAGTGGAGGCCAAGTGGCAACTTTCTCCTGGGAGGGTGAAAGTCGGCTGGACGAGGTGACGCATCAAGATGGTAGAATCCCGTCCCAGATGCTTCCGCTGCATTGAGCCAGGGCACATAGCGGCTGCTTCAGGTGTGGCCAGGAGGGCATAAAATAGCCGCCTGCAACAACAGCCCGCGCTGCTTTAGATGCGCCGAGGCAAACGGTAGTGACACATAACACCAGACGGGCAGCCGCCACTGCCCCCAGATAGTGGTTCAGCTGAATCTGAACCACTGCGCAGCAGCACATGACTTGCTGTCACAATCGGTCCGAGAACGCGATGCCGATGTTGCCGCTATTAGTGACCCGTACAGGGTAGGCCCTGGCTCATACTGGGCGGTGGACAGCTCTGGCAAAGCTGCCCTTTGGTTATGCGGCAACACACCTAAACGAATAGCTGACGTTCGCTCAGAGAGAGGCTTCATGCGTGCCAAGATGGCAGGCTACCTGGCACCGAGCATGTGACTCGCGGAATTTGGGGACGCCGTGGATCGGCTAGCCACAGACGCGAGAGGCCACACTCCGTCACTTATAGCCGGTGACTTTAACGCGTGGGCGGTGGAGTGGGGCAGCTCCCTCACCAATGCCAGAGGCAGGACCCTCCTCGAGGCTTACTCCACACTCGACGTCACCCTCCTCAACACTGGGGCGCAGCCCACCTTTAGCAGAGCCAGGGCGAGTTCGGTGGTCGAACTCACGTTTGTGAGCTGCTCCAGGGCTAGCCAGTGCACCTGGGTCCTGAGCGAAGTCTATACGGGGAGCGATCACGCAGCGATCCACTCGGCGGGTTCGAGCCAGTCCTGGAGGCTGAAATCCTGGCAGCGGCGAAGAGGGTCAGAGAGGCGAAAGCCCCTGGCCCCGACCTCGTCCCCAATAGAGCCCTGAGACTCGATCTTTCGCTTCGCCCAGACCTATTGCCTTAGTGCCTTAGAGAAGGAACATTTCCTAGGAGATGAAAGGTGCAGAGGCTGGTCCTGCTTCCGAAGCCAGGTAAGCTGCCAGAAGACCCATCCGCCTACAGACCAATCTGCCTGATTGACGGGGCTGGCAAGGTGCTGGAGCAACTGGAGCTGGAGCCATTGCCGATGCCGGCGATATATCCGACTCCCAGTTCGGTTTCAGGAAGGCAATGTCGACGATTGATGCCATCTCCAAAGTGGTGGGCATCGCAAAAGCCGCCATTGCGGGACAACGGTGGAAAGGAGGCGCGAAGGAGTACTGCCTGGTAGTCACGCTAGACATCCGCAATGGGGATTTATTCTGACTGCACTATCCAACTTCGGAGTACCGCTGTACCTTTTGGAGTTGCTGAAGAGCTATTTCAGAGGCAGAACCCTGGTGTACGACTCGGACGGCGGTGTCAGATCGACCGAGCTTTCCTGCGGAGTTCCGTAAGGGTCGGTTTTGGCACCGTTACTGTGGATCGCCATGTACGATGGTGTTCGGCGGCTCCCGCTCCCAGGTCGGACCGAACTGGTGGGTTTCGCTGACGACATTGCCGTAGTCGACAAGGTACTCCCAGGAGCCGAAGACTTGTGCGACAGGAATATCAGCCGCATTAACTCGTGGCTGGCTAGTGTTGGTCTACAAACAGCGCCGCAAAAGACAGAAGCCGTACTGGTGAGTAGCCGGAAGAAGGTGGAGGTCGCAACCATCCGTGTGTGCGGGGCCTTGATCAGATCGTCCAGAGCCATAAAATACCTGGGCGTGATGATCGATACGAGGCTATCCTTCCGCGAGCACCTAGGGTATGCGCGCTCAAAGGCCACCACAGCGGTGAGAGCAGTCAGCAGACTAATGCTGAATCACAGGGGCCCGAATCAGGCGAGTAGGCTGCTGTTGTCCAGCGTAGCTAGTAGCCAGTATGGGGACATGCGCTAGCGACCCCAGCCTATAGTCGCGGACTGTGCTCGGCCCATCGCCCATTTAGGGCGGTGTCCGACCAGGCGGCGTTTGTCCTATCCGGGACTCCACCGCTGGACCTGTTAGCAGCAGAGAGGGCCAGTATCCACGGCCAGACTATTGGTAGAACGCTGACTCCTCGCGAGAAGCTGGTGTTACGCTTAGAGGCGAAAGAAGCCACCTTGGCAGCGTGGCAAACGCGGTGGGAATCATCGTCGAAGTGGAGATGGACGTGCCGCATAATTCCACAGTTGGACTGCTGGCTGAGGAGGAAGCACGATCAGGTAAACTTCCACCTGACCCAGATTCTCAGCGGCCACGGCTGTTTTCGGAGCTACTTGCGCAGATTCGGCCACGAGGAAAAGGACTCCTGCACGCACTGCCAAAGACAGTTGGAGGAGACGGCAGAACACACTGTTCTCAACTGCGCGAGATTTGCCGGTGAGCGAGAAACACTGGAGGCCAGGCTGAGCAACACCATCTCAGTGGAAAACTAGGTTCCGCTGATGTTGATGTCCGAAGCGAACTGGCAGGCTGTGTCGGACTTCGCAGCGAAGGTTATGACAGACCTCCGAGCAGAGGAGCGACGCAGAAACCTCGAGACACCGTAGGTTGGGATCAGCGCCCACACGAGGCATTGCTTCGCGGCCGTACAGCTCGAGCAAACCGTCCCGATATCTATGTGACCCAACCCCTCTATCACCCCCACTTTTGTATATATTTTGTTCTTCATTAAACGAATTAAAAAAAAAAAAAAAAACATGTGTGGGCTGAAGCCGCCGAGACCAAGTCCTATATGCGGGGAGCGGAGTGTACATACAGACTATGCGCTGTCCGAGTGGCAAGCGCATTCAGGACGGTCTCGGACGACGCAGCGCTTGTGATAGCAGGATTAGTCCCTCTGAGGGAGTTGGTCCGCGAGAAGGCTGAGCTGCGCAACGCGCTCTGCGGGCACCATAGACCTAATTGCGCCGCGAAGTCCGAGGCTTAAATAGCGGCGAGAGGAAAGAGCTACGAGAGCTGGCAAGCCAGATGGGATGCCTCGTCCAAAGGGAGATGGACGCACAGCTTGATCCCTAACATTGAGGCATGGATGGAGAGGAAGCACGGGGAGGTGGATTTCTACCTGACCCAGGTGCTGAGCGGCCACGGCTGCTTCCGTAGCTACTCCAAGAGGTTCGTCTACGAGAACGAGGATGGCTGTCCGGAGTGCGGATCCGGCGTACAAGAAGATGCGCGCCACGTCGTCTTCGAGTGCCGCCGATTCGCCGAAGAACGTGCAGCGCTAGAGGCGGCAGCAGGAGCGGAGATCGGTATGGGCATGCTGGTGCCGCTAATTTTGGAGAGCCCAAGGACGTGGGAAGCGACGGCGGAATTCGCGGCGAAAGTGATGAAGTCACATAGGCTTCTGGAGAGGGGCAGGAACGAGCGGATGAGCTAAGCGGCCTGCCACTGTGCGAAGCAATGCTTTGCGGTCGTACCGCACAGTGAGGGCCATGCTCCCGCCCGCGAAAGAGGAGGAGAAACATTCATCGTTACTATAGCTTATTGTTATTCTAGTTGTATAATTGAATTAATAAATTTAATAAAAAAAAAAATAATAAAAATAAAAAAAACACACAACCCCATCACACGGCAAGAAGCCACAAACGGCGCGAAGCCGAAATAAACCCCGCGAAGGGCAGTCAAAACGAGCGAAGAGCTTTTAAATCAACGCGCGCTATTAGCGATAATGGCAGCGCTACTATCGAAAGGATCAACGTTGCGATCGATCGTGGAAGCGCTGCCGCCGGCAACGCCAGCAGAAGTAGGTCACGTCCACACTGCCAAAATAGGGTGAATTCTGGGACAACTTCTGAGAAGTCGCGCCGCTCCAACAAGTTTCCAAGTGAGAAAAAGTGCAAGTATGAAAAACCGCGTGTCCGCGTCGAGGAAAAGCTCCTCCCCGACCCTTCGAAGACGGACGTCGAGTTGAGGGTGAGCACGGTCGCCGGCCATTAACCAGAACCGCTAATAATATTATTTGAAGAAGAAAGAAAATAATTTAACATGTGCCATCGAATTGTGACTTTGCCCCCCGCCACCCGTCTTCCTCCTGCTTTCTCCGTAGCACCGGAGAAATTCCGGGTGCGGACGAAAGTCAGACGGGAACAAGAGCCCGTGGCTGCTGGAGCATTCCTAGTCCGGACTTGCTGCGCGAGAGGCCACCGGTTCCCCTCTCCCCTTGCCCGTCAGAGAGCCATCCCGCCGCTGGATCTGGGTTTCGTCGCCGGATTTTCCGAGCCGTTGTCCTGTCCCAACAGGCGCCACGCTGCTGGATTCTTCCGAGCGTGGGCGTGGGCGTGGCTGCTGAAGTATTCCGAGCCCTCTGATTCATCCCGCCGCTGGAGTATTCCGGGCGAGGACTCGGGGCAGGCCGCTGGATTTTTTCCGAGCCAGTCCCGCTGCTGGATTATTCCGAGCGTGGACACAGGCATTGGCTGCTGGAGAATTCCATGCCCTGGTCCTGCCCCGAAGGCGCCCCGCTGCTGGAGCATTGCGAGCGCGGGAGTGGTGGCGTCCCGCCACTGGATAATTTTGAGAGCGGACGCGGGCTTGACTGCTATATCGTTCCGTTCTCTAGGCCGAACCGCCGCGGCTGGGCAAATTCCGCGCGGCCGGCAATCATTCACCTGTATTTTTCCCCTAACCCGTTCTATCTGGCTAAATAATTATTGGCGCTTTATGTTCTGGGCGTCTCACAGTTATACATTTTGTGAGGGAACTCTGGGCCGCTGAGGTTTTACCTCGGCCTCTCAGACGCTTCCTTACATGGCGCCCGAGCAGGGACTGCCCAGGACATAAAGTTGATCATCTTGGCGGACTAAAGCCCCGCCAGCCAAAATTGCGTAGGTCATAGAAAATAGGGAAAATATATGGCAACGGCCACGTTTTTTATGCAGCGCATACATTGTCGCGCCAGTTCGGCGTCAGTCGACAGCAACGAAGCAGAATACAAAGAGAAAATAGACAATAAAATTTTCCACCCACCACGCGAAATATTCCCGCCAAAAGTTAGCATCGCTGCACCGCGAGAAATTCGCATCGACGTCTCTGCCCGCGTCAACGCCGGCAGAGTGACGCCCTCTGCCGCTATTGCTCTGTCGCTTTGCTGCGCCGCTGCCACCGTGGGCAGCAATAAATAAAGCTACACTGGGCAACAAAGAACTAATTCTTGATACGCTCTCGTAGTAAACACATCGATCGATTATTCCGCCGTCGCAAAAACATTTTTCGCAAACTCCTGTCGCTAAGATCCTTTCGCTGTGGTTAAGAATATCCATCCAGGACATGGTTACATATTTTTCGCAGTGGCATTCAAAATTAATAAAATTCTTCGAGGACATTGTCTGGAAAGTTTCTTTCGCCGTCGCATTCGAGGACTCAACGGGAAGATCCTTCGATACGAAAAAAAATACCACGGGTACCCAAAGGTACGAAATTTGAATAAAATTAAATAGTAAAATAAAAAAAAGCAAGGCAAATTTAACCCTCTAGTGCCCAAGACCGCCTCTAGACGGGCAATGTTAAAAACACCGTTATTTTATTATTTTCATTCCTTTTCACACGGTTTTCCGTTTTTTCTAATTCAGGAAAGTCCAAAAATTAAGTTCGTTGCGTTTGGAATACATACTAGAGCTACCGCAAGCTGCTGTATTCATTTGAAGTTGAAAATTTGTGCAAATCGGACAAAATAATTATTTTGTAGGTAATACGACATGTAAATACTTTTTTTTTAAATTCGAAAAAAATTAGAACAAAAAATTGTACTGTGTTGCTGACAGTCTCAATGACATTTACAATAAACATTTTAACAAAAAAAATTTTTTACCTAATTTTTTGATGGCCTATCTTTCCAGAACTGCCTTCATGCGGTCCAAGGTTTTAGTCGTATAAAACTCGATCCGAGCAAAAGTAAAATTTTTTCCAAAACAAACATTCACTTTTGATACATACTGAATCCAAAAATAATTTTTTTTTTTGAAAAAAAAATTTGGGCACTAGAGGGTTAATTATTGCAGAAAAAAAAAATTAAATTAAGAATTTTTTTGACATAGATTTCCCCGAGTCCTTGACCCGTGCCTTCGCTATTTAACTCCTTGCCGCCGTATTGCTTACTTATCAAGCATCGCTCAAAAAAAGAGTTCAAAATCACACTCATTGCCAAGTAAAGTTATTGCACTTTTAGCTTCTCCAAAACCAGAAGATGCAGCCCCAGTATATAATATTAAAGACGAACTTACAAGTATACCATATTTAGATTTTGATTTAGAAGAAGAACGTTTATATTAATACAAGTTTATGTTCTTATTTTTAAGTTTTCGTTTATCAAATTATCTTATAATATGCAAAAATATTAAAATAAAAAAATGTTCTAGCAATTGTGGATAAAAAAATGAAAAAAAAAAAAATTGAACAACATTAATATGAATTTTATATGAATATACTGCAGTTCTATTATGTGGGCGGCAGGGAAGGAAAGGTGGCAGTGTAAAAAAAAACCGAAATTCACAAATAATATAAGCAGCAAATTCCCCAAGTTTCAACTTTCTAGCTTTAAAATTACGGTTGTGGCCAAAATAAAGGCATTTCATCCCAATGTGCATTGTTTGCAACTATGGGCGTCACGTGGATCAGCTACCGCAAGAAGCACGAGCTGGAAGCCATACTCGGCGAGTTCGGTCTCGAACAGTCCGGAACGGTGGATGAGCAGCGCGCCCGTTTGATTTCTTTCGCCCGGAACCTCGAGAACTCCTAGCCAAACCTGGTCCGCCTTGGCGAGCTGGAGCGAAAGTTTGGGAACGCACCCACCGGGGATACAAAGATGCTCTCGCAGACTCCGTTCGACTCGATCCTGCTTCGATCACCGCCGACCACGTCCGCGCAGACGACGCCGCCCACTCTCCTCCTGCTACGGAGCATTTCTCCGGCTACGGGGCGACGAGCGACTCCGAAGGTGGAGGAGCCGCCGCGCATGGCGACCCACCATGCACAGTGGTTGGGCTTGTATGGACACGCGGCCAAAAATAGTTCTAGTTGATGTATCGTTACGAAATTAATACCAAAAATCAAGAAAAATGTTTTAAGGGGGTCTTCTCATTCAAAAGCCGTTTTTTGGACCCTTTTTAAAAAAATTCTTATTTGAAAACGCAAAGAATAATTGAAAACTTTTTTTATTTATTGTATTCAAAAATGCTCAAAGTAACTAAGAAAGTTGTTCTTGCCTCGATACGAGGGTTGTTCAAAGAGTAATGAGACTTCAAACTTGGTGGTCGAAAAAAAAGGTGTCGTCCTGGCGGCCACGATTCAGGGTCTCCAGAGCGTCCGAAATGAGAAATAAAAACGGGGTTATAATCAGAATAGATGTCATTTTCGGCTGACGGAACAGATTTTTTTTTTAAATTTTTAAAACAAAATGGCGGCCATTCAAAAAAAAAAATTCGATTTCGGGCGTTTTTTTTGTAGTTTAGTGTAAAAAAATAATAGAAAAAAAAATTTAAAAAAAAATCTGTTCCGTCAGCCGAAAATGGTGACAATTCTGCGTCGATTCCACTTTGTTTCATGAAAATCGGTTCAGTTGAACTGGAGATATCATGGCCGCCAGTTCGAAAAACGTGGTTTCGAGATAAACGCGTTTGAAGTTTGAAAAAAGCTCATTTTGCATAGATCTTGCTTCACAAAAAAAGCGGTATCTTCTAAAGTATTTCGAATTTCTAAAAATCCTTTTGGGGACATATACACACCATCCCAAGCTATAAATAAATGCAAAAAAAAAAAAATCGAAAAAAAAAAGTTGCCCAATGAGAAGACCCCCTTAAGTATATGTCCAAAAAATTGGCCATGTAGCACGTCTATATCATATAGCTGCCATAGGAACAATCTGTTAAAAATCAACTTTTAGTATGAAAAACTTTTTTGTTTTTCAAAATATCTTAACCAATTTCACAGATAATATGTTTGGATCAGGTTTATGCATTCTTACCAAATTTGGTTAAAAGCGGATGTCTATATCTTATAGCTCCCATACAAAATTTTTATAAAATTATTTTTTTCCAAGAGCTAAAATTAATTTTTTATCTCTTAATGAGAATGTTGTTGAAATATAAGTGTCCAAAAGTAAAAAAAAAAATTATTAACTTATATATTGTGTATTTTATTTGTTTAGCAACAAATGCACACAGCTTAAGGGGGGTAAGGCTAATTCGGTACAAAACTGCCCACTGTTCAAAAAATGTTTTGGCGAAACGGCTAAAGTTAGCTTAATGAATTAAATACCATAAATTAACAAAACATTTGAGCCATTTTTTTTTTAATTTTTGTATTAAAAAATATTTACAGGCCTACGCTATATTGCTAATCTCCTGAGTCCCCACAAATAAAAGTTGGTTTTCGGTGTACATCCTAACTGTCCACAAAAACGTCCGATATCAAAAAAATGTATTGCATTCTTTAAAGAATTAGTGCCCCAAGGTACTTAAGAGACGTTTTTATTTTTAAACATTTTTCCCGATTTTTTATCAAAATTGGAAGTCAAAACCCCGATTTTCGACTAAAAAATTAAGTTAATTTAAAAAAATATATATATTAACATTAATAATTTAAAAAAGGCTTACGTGAGTACCTGTACAATTAAATTTCAAAGTTATGTTCAAAATTTCAAACCGATTGGTTAAGTAGTTTTTGAATTATAGAGTACACCGATTTTCAAAATGGCCTTTTTCAGGAGAACGCTTTAAACTTTGTGATTTTCATACATCGAACACCAAACGACTTCCGTTCAACTACCCATAACTTCGTCAATGTTGTAATAATTGATGTAAAACTTTTACACAATATTTTAAGGATATTAAACCTTTATTTAACAAAACAAAAAAAAAAAAAACGAAAAAAAAATTTTTTAAACCTTACCCTAACCTGTGTTAGTATTTTTAACTTTATAGGCACGTAGGCAAATTTCGGCAAAATTTTTTTTAGCATTTGTCACCTTAAAAGCGCGACAAACATATTGGCATACATATGAACTGTAGATTATTGTGGGGTCACAACTATAACTTTAGCTAAACATAAATAATACGTTTAACATATAGAACAGAAACATGATTATTTCACATGAATATAATGAAAACAATAATTATTTTTATACCCTTGCAGGGTATTATAATTTCAGTCAGAAGTTTGCAACGCAGTGAAGGAGACGTTTCCGACCCTAGGAAGTATATATATTCTTGATCAGCATCAACAGCCGAGTCGATCTAGCCATGTCCGTCTGTCCGTCTGTCTGTCTGTCCGTCTGTCCGTCTGTCTGTCTGTCCGTCTGTCTGTCTGTCTGTCTGTCCGTTTCTACGCAAACTAGTCCCTCAGTTTTAAAGCTATCTCAATGAAACTTTGCATATAGTCTTCTATATGCTCTCACTGCTATATATGTCGGAACGGGCCGGATCGGACGACTATATCATATAGCTGCCATACAAATGTTCGATATATTTTTAGAAAAATAATTATAACTTTGCTGTTTTTTAACATTTTTGCACCATTTTTTAGATATAACCATTTTATATTATTTCGGAATTTTGGTAAAAATTTTATGAAAATCGGACGACAATGTCATATAGCTGCCATAGGAACGATCGGGAAATTAATAGAAAAAAAATTATAGATTCGTTGTTTTTCAACGTATTTTCATCTACTTCGGGATATAAGCTTATTTTATTATTCTAGAATTTTGGTATAAATTTCAAAATAATCGAACAACTATATCATATAGCTGCCATATAAACGATCGGTAGATGTAGGGAAAATGTAAAGCTGGAAATGCAAAACTGTAACTGTCAAACTGTAAACATAATAAGTATAGGTAAAATGTCATGAAATAATATCTGCAAGGGTATACAAACTTCGGCGTGCCGAAGTTAGCTTCCTTTCTTGTTAATATATTAAATTATATCTCATTTTATAGAAAATACCTTGAACTTTAAAATCCATTACAAAAAATATTAATTTGGACACGTAATTAATAATCGGACCACTTCAAAGTTCGGTTTGGATGTGAAACACTCGCGATGCGCGTAGCTACGCTTTGCAAATGAACACATCTTCACATCTTTAATTTAATTTTTAGAAAGTCCTGTTAGATTTAAAAAAAAATCTGGTATGCCACAAAGAAGTTTGGATATTTAAGAGACGATCTGTTTACTTTTCGTACATTTTTGTGGTAATAAATTTTTTTATTTTTGGCCTATGGGGGCAACCACTGTGCCATGGCGACTCGGGTATGGGAGCCACCCTCATCGACATGATGACCAAACCCGGAGACAGGATTTCCGCACCCTGGCTGAGCTGACCCACCTGGTAGTGGACTACGAGGTGACGCGCAGCCGGAATGGAGGCCAAGATCTTCGCTCTCCGAGCCCGCGACAGGAACCCAGTTCCAACTATAGGACGGAAGCCGGGCGGATGCCGCGCCGTGCTCCACCAGCAGCCCCATTGGGCAACCCTTTTTTTTTTATTGCAAGACGTTGATGCACTATGTACAGTACATATCAAGTGGAACTTGCGACACCAAGCACGTGCTTGTTCTGTTAGTAATTAGTAAAACGCGAAGGACTTAAAAAAAAAAAAGGATGCGGGGAGACTACTACTGGCGTACTGCCGGATTGGTTGCTTGCATGCGTAAGTAGGTTAAGATTGAAGTTTTTAGTTTTGGGAGGCTATCAACGTTAGATATTATTGTGTACAAATCGTTATAATTTGCACAGAGGACTCTAAAGGGTTCATGCAGTTCAAAGGATGTTCTACAGTGGGGCAAAACTAATGGTAAAAAGGATCTAGTGTTTCTTATTGGTACGTGAAAATTTAGCTGACCGAGCAAGTCAGTACTTTCCACGTCACCACGGATTAAGTTGTATATGAATGTAATACCTAGCATGGTTCTACGATCAGATAAGGGGGGTAAGTTAATTAGTAAGAGTCTACTAGAATAAGACGGTAACCTCTGGTTTGCATCCCAGTTTAAACCGCGTAAAGCGAAAAGTAAGAAGTTCTTTTGAACCGATTCTATGCGTTTACTATGGACGCCATACTGAGGGCTCCAAACGCAGGATCCATATTCTAAGATAGGACGAACAAGTGAAGTATATAACGTTTTTGTGACATAGGGGTCATTGAATTCCTTAGACCACCGTTTAATGAAACCAAGCACGCCCCTGGCTTTATTCACCATGCACGAAATATGATCGATAAAGTCGAGTTTAGGATCCAGCCGGACACCTAAATCATCAACTATATTAATTTTTTCCAAAGAGCAGCCGTTTAGCGTATAAGTTGCAGGCTTAGGAGTGACACGGGAGAATGTCATTAGCTTGCACTTAGAGCCGTTTAAGTTTAATAGGTTCACGCAGCACCATGTTTGAAAATTGTTAAGATCTGTCTGTAAGTCTGATTGGCAAGTAGCATCATTATATTGCACACAAAGCTTGACGTCATCAGCATACATAAGTACTCTGGAGTTGGTCAAAACTTTGGGCAGATCGTTGATAAATAATGTAAACAGTAGGGGACCCAAATGACTCCCTTGCGGGACGCCAGATGTAACCCTAAGAACATTAGATAGTTTATTTTCGAAAAGGACCTTCTGCGTCCTGCCATTTAGATAACCTGAGATCCAATTAAGAAGATCAGTCGGGAATCCCATTAAATCGAGTTTCCGAACAAGAAGGGAATGGTTAACAGAGTCAAATGCTTTACTGAAATCAGTATAGATTACATCTGTCTGAAAGTTATTTCGGTTTCCCTTTATAATAAAGGAAGTAAGCTCCAACAGATTCGTTGTAATTGATCTTCGCCTAATAAAACCATGTTGACATGGAGAAATAATTGACCTACACAGATGCTGCAGATGAGGAGTAATAACATTTTCGAACAGTTTAGGGATGGCCGACAACTTAGAGATACCTCTGTAATTGTTGGCATCCAATTTGCTACCTTTTTTGTGGAGAGGAATAACGAATGATTCCCTCCAAATAAGGGGAAAGTGGGAGGTTTCTAAGGATAAGGTAAACAATTTGAGAAGTGGATTGCACAGGGCTTCGGCACAATTCCTAAGCACACAGCCTGGTATTCCGTCGGGACCTGGTAAAAAAACTGGCTTAACACGATGAAGATCCCTAAGAAGAGAGCTTTCGTTAATGGTAGGACTGAAGATTTGGTTCGATTTCGGGATAATGTAAGGATAAGCCTGATTTGGGTCTATTGAGTTGGAGTAAGTGGTTTCAAAAAACTGAGCAAAAAGATCGGCTATAGCCTGATCATTTTCTGCTGTTGAATTACCAAAAGAGAGCGAGGACGGACGAGTAATGGATTTACGCTTGGATTTAACAAAATTATAAAACTGTTTTGGGTCCTCAGAAAACTGGGACCTGCAACGAGTCAAATAATTATTGTAGCACTGCGCGTTACACACAGTAAAAGTGGATCGAGCTGATAAATAACTAGATAGGGCAATCGGAGAACCGGTACGTTGATATTTAGCATATAGATTTGATTTTCTATTTTTGAGGCGGGTCAACTCTTTGGTAAACCAAGGAGGCTTGTTTGATGTAGACGGACAGTATAACGGAACACAGTCAATAAAAAATGAATTCATAACACGATAAAAAATACCCACGGCTTCCGTTATGTCAGTGCATGTGTATAGGTCGGACCAGTTGTAATTAATTATGAAATTATTCAGCCGTACGAAATCTGTCTTGCTAAAGCAGAAGACTTCTTGGGCTGGACTATCAGATTTATTCCGTGAATCAGTCCCCATGTCGATAGTCACATCGAAAGTGGGATGATAGGGATCTTCGGGTTGCGTCAGGGGCGCCACCCTAGCTAAACTAACTCTTTCAGGATCTGAGACAAAACAAAGATCAAGCAAGCGCTCTAAGGAATTTCGAACATGATTGACTTGGGACAGCGAAATGTCAAACAAGCCAGCAATAAAATCATGATGTGTTGTCGTAAGAAGTGTATTTGTGGAATTATCTAGGGTCCAAATAGCCCCTGGGATGTTAAAATCACCAAGAACAACTAAATGGTCCCTATCCGAAAGTCTTTTGGAGACCAACTGAATAGCGGAAAGATGGTTCCAATAAATAGGAAGTTCCGACAATGGAGGAATGTAGGAACATGTAACAAAAATGGAGCTACCATTAACTGATAGCTTCACGCAAAGGAATTCAACATTGTTGGATTCCTCGAAAATTATTAATTCGGACGTGAGAGTGGAGTCGACCGCTATAAGGACACCTCCCCCACGTCTGATAGGCCGATCTAGCCGGTATACTGTGAACGCAGCTGGAAAAACTTCGGAGCTCAGAATCTCCGGCTTTAACCAGGTTTCTGTGAACACAATAACTTGGGAAGCAAATGCGACGCTGTCAGAATACAATTTAGGAAGCTTACTGCGTAAGCCTCTAGCATTCTGATAGGAAATACCAAGGGAAATGGTTAGTTTTTTGGGACGGAATTGGAAGACGTAGACGGAGCATTGGGCAAATCTGGCCTAGGAAGAGTAATTCCTACAGGCCGCTTTTTCTTTTTCGTACCTTCAAACTCTTTGACAACCACATACTGTGGCCAGGTTTCGGCCGAGCATAGAGTGCCAAAGACTTCGTCAGGAACATTTATCTTGAAAGACGAAATGTTCCTGGGGTAGGAAAATTTAAATTTTTCCACCTTAATTTTTTCCCTATCGACTTTTACTTTGCCTTGGATAAAAGCTATGACATCTTCCGATGTCTGATCAGGGGAAAGCCGAGAAACAAATAACTGTTTTGTTGGTGGAATTGCCGTAAGGGGTTTTGGCACGGCAGACTGAGCCGCCATACCACTTTCGGCCGGTAGTCCGGGCCTAATACCCTGGCAGGGACTGGGATTAGTGCTCTGAGAGGGCTGAGACAACAGTTGGGACCCCCCAGTGGACAAAACGGAACTGGGCAACACCGGGGGCACGGTCGCACCCGCGACGCATTCGGGTACCGAATCTTTTTTAGCGCTCGATCTCAGGACTCTTGGAATTTGTCCCGGGGTCGGGGGCAGAGTCGAGGGAGGCTGCTGTGCAGTGCCTATCACTGGTGGCTGGGATCCGCCAATATGCTGCCCACCAGTTGCGGTTTTTTTTGCGCCTAGGAGACTCATTTAACAGCTTGAGGCTATTAAATTGAGTATCCAGCGCCAAGAGCATATCTTGAGTTTTGCGAAAACTCAATAATAGCTCTTTAAAACCACCCCTGGTTTGCCGCATAAAAGACATCATTTCCCTCTCCACCTCGCGGCAGGCCTCACAGCAGTAACGTACGCCGATATTTTTGGCCACGTCATCTACTGTCCGTGCAACAACGCCAATGCACTTGGCATGTACTATGTTGTCACACAGCCAACAGGTGATGGTGAGTTCACCGTAAGTAATATTTTTCTTACAGTTTTTGGCGAAGCAGACCATATTATGGGACATTGTAACGACTTACCACTGTACTTCGCTATTTAAGAGAGGGCGCAAGGGATTAAATGCAGCGGCACTTGATGAGCGGGGGGGCAACGAGCAGGAGAGCGAGAGATAAGCGCTGAGTAGAACCGTTTATAGCTGTCGCGGCAACGCAAACAACAACAAACGCTAAAGGCACAAAAGGGAATGCAAAAAGAGCAAAAAGAGCAAAATGCAAAGCAACCGCAGCAGCCCAAACTAAAATGCAATTTAAATTGAATTAAATAGCACAAAATAAACAAGTAGCATGCACACGCGAAGTGAACGGGAATTATTTGAAACACCAAATATTAAATGTTAGTAAACCCCGGAGGTTTATAGACAAATTCTACACAAATCGGGAGCGCAAGAAAAAAACACGTCCGTTCACTTTGAAGGAAGGATGAATATCAACGGATCCACCAGCCGAAACGCGAGTACGAGCCAGTCAACATACACGACGCCTGCCGCAACTGCGGCCAACCGGGACACTTCTCGGTGGAGTACCGGAACCCACGCGTCATTTTCTGCTGCAGCATCGGGAAACGGGAACGGGCCTCGAGTGACCGGGAATCACCCGGGGAACCCGTCCAACCCACGCAACCAATAGGAGGAACCCTCCACCAACACCAGGGACGCATCCGCGCCGCCATCACCATGGAGGAGCGAGGATTCGTGGCCACCCTGGAAACCGGAGCTACGCACAGCTTCATCAGCGAGGACCTATCCCGAGAGCTAGGCAACGCGAACAACACGCGGGATATCAGGACTCAAGTTAAGTTGGCCGACGCACAGTAGCGCCTTTTCTCATTTAGCGTTGCAAAAATCATATCTTTTGAACCAAATAAGGTAATCGAATAATTTAAACGGCATTGGACAAGTAATTGTTGTAATATATATATATGTACTGCATAAAGTACCACGCCCACAAATACGCCTTTTTAAAGGGTATCAAAGTGAAAAAATAATTTTTTTTCAATGAAAACAATTTTTAAACAAAAATTTTTATTTAATTTTTTATGTTTATTTTTATGTATTTGCGCAAATAAAAATAATTTGAAAACTGAAAAAAACATTTTTTTTTAATTTGAAGTGTAACCGCCACGCGCTACAGTTAGTATATTTCTTGAAATGTATGAAATTGTGTCGGTATTTTGGTATATTTTACCCTGAGTTGTTTTGGTTTTTTGCGTTGCATTTCCGCAGACGCAGCTCGACGCAGCCGATGAAAGTTAATTCTGATCCAGGAAAGATCCACGGAACTTGTAGTCATAGTGTAGTCAGTGGCCGGCATTGGCGTCAAAAGATATAGACTACTTTAGGCAGAAAAAGGTGAGAAAAATGGACACCTGGCAGGTAGCGATTTACCTGTAGAAGCCCAAACCAAAGTGTCGTTTTTTTTAGGTTCTTTAATAGTTTATGAATGTATCTATCATTTAAAGTTAAAACCATGACCATTGGTTTTATGGTTTTTTTGTAATATTACCTGAAAGTCGACCAATTTACACATTTTTTTGTATGATGCAAAAAACGAAACAAAGTTCAACTTTAAATGCTCATAACTTCTACAAAAAAAAATCATAAAATTGATTTTATTGCAGATTCTGAATCCTTGTTAAATTTCCTGTCGAATAAGTATGGTTAAAATCGTTTTTGCGAACATGACTTTTTTGATTTTTGCAACGCTAATTGTTCGAGAGGCGCTACTGTGCGACGGGACATGCCGAGAACTTACTCGGGCCCTCGCCGCCAACATTCACCTCGGGAACAAACGCACCCCAACCATCCTGCTAGTTATAAGCGAAGTCCTCGGCGACGTTCTCTTAGGCATGGATTTTCTTTGCAGGATTGGAGCCACCATGCAGTGCGGGGGACACACCCTCAGCTTGCTACCCGACGTCCACACGGAGCCGCCTCGGGTGCGAGCTCAAGTCAGCGCAAGACGCCGGAAGGAAGAGCTACGCTCTGTCCGCTTCGAGGAGGCACGCTCCACCCCTCACGAAGGGCGGAGGGGATAGCACATCTCTCATCTCATCTCATCCCAGACGCAGACCAGTCCACGACGGGGAACCAGCCGCCAAGTTGGAGCCACGTCTTGCCTGTGGTCGATGCCACCGCCGCACAGTAGCGCCTCTCGAACAAAAGCCGTTGCAAAAATCGAAAAAGTCGTTGTCGCAAAAACGATTTTAACCATACTTATTCGACAGGAAATTTCCCATGGATTCAGAATCTGCTGTAAAATCAATTTTCGGATTTTTTTTTGTAGAAGATATGAGCATTCAAAGTTGAACTTTGTTTCCATTTTTGCATCATAAGAAAATAAAAGAGAAAATTGGTTGACTTTCAGGTAATATTATACAAAAACTATATTACCTATCGCCATGATTTTTACTTTAAATAATAGACACATTCATAAACTGTAACCCAATCCAAAAAAAAGGGGAATTGGGTTAGGGCTTGCACAGGTAAATCGCTACCTGCCAGGTGTCAATTTTTTCACTTTTTTCTGGCTAAAGTAGTCTATATCTTTTTTGGATGGGCTGAGCCACTATACACACTATAACTACGACCTTTGTGGATCTATTCTGGACCAAAATCACTTTACATCTGCTGCATCGAGCTGCGTCCCCGGAAATGCAACAGCATAAACCAAAACTACTCACGGTTAAATATACCAAAATACCGACTCAGCTTCATACTAACCAAAAAATTACTAACTGTAGCGCGTGGCGGTTACACTTTGAAATAAAAAAAAAAAATTTTTTTTTTCAGTTTTTTAATAATTTGTATCTGAGCAAATACATAAGAATAAAGATAAAAAATTAAATAAAAAATATTTTTTTTTTAAATTGCCTTCATTGAAAAAAAACTATTTTTTCACTTTGACACCCTATAAAATGGCGAGTAAGTGGGCGTGGCACATATTCCAGTACATATGGGCATTTCCACAGAAAGGTCCACCGCGGCCAAAACACTAAAACTTCTCTAAAATGTTTTTTTTCCCAACATAGTAACATTATGAAAAGGCCAATTGATTAAATTTGAAGGGCTTTACCATATTCTAAAACAAATTTCGAAATATTCGAACGCATATTCGCGCAAACACGATTTTTCATTATTTTGATGAAAAACATCATAAAAATGGGCCTGTTTTCTTTTGATAATTACATCCAAACCGAGGCACTAACTGTTGACTGTTGTTTACTAACATCACTAGAAGAATGCAAAAAGTCGAAATAAAATAGATATATGCTCTTCCAATTTACTTATAATACTAAAAATTACTTGCAAAGTATGATGATAAAACATTGAACTTTCATAGCGAGCGGTCGTGTTTTTGTTTTGCGCTCCGAACTTTTGTGTTGTTTTGCATTTTAAACCACCGGGGTCCAGATTTTAATTTGTTAAAATACACTTCATAACTTTGCCGTTTCGCTACGCGAGTGCATGTGCATGTGTCTTTAAGTGTTTATTTAATATATACATATATCCAATTTAATCTCTTTTAGTTTTTGCGTTTTCCTGTCTCCTCTTTGTGTTGTCCCGTTTATTTGCATCTAGCTGCACTTAAGCGGTTCCAAGCTTTCGTTGTTTCTCTGCTCACGCAGGCTTACGCTCCCGCTGTTTTTTTTCGGTACTGCTTATCAGCGCACAGTGGTTAAAGGTTTGTGAAAATGGTTTCAAATTTTATTTGCGATATTAAAGGCTGCCAAAAAGAGGTTTTGGCAGATCAGCCCAGCCTTCACTGCTGGCTTTGCGATGCGGTCGTTCACTAAGTGTCTAAGCTTAACGGGCCGCATCACTGACGCAATTTCTGCCAAAAATGTCTTGCGTTATTGTTGCCATGCCTGTCGTGAGGTGGAGAAGGATATGTTATCCTTCATGCGGCAAACCAAAAGTGGATTTAGTGAACTTAGGGTCAATTTTTTGGTAAAACAAACGACCTGTTCACAGAGCTGGACGCTCAATTTAGCGGCATGAAGCTGTTAAGCGAGTCGCCAAAGCGAAAAAAATCTGCTGCTGGTCGGCTGCAATTGGGCGAACCCCAGCCACCAAAGATTTGGCACACTCCCTCGGCACAGCCCCCGACACCGAGACCAACTCCAATGGTGTTAAGATCGGGAACGGCTAAAGATTCGGCATTCGAAGGTGCCGGGGCAGAAATGGCAGCAGCTCCACCAGTGTTAACAGTTGAGTCCGCTGCGGGGTCTCAATCTCTGACTCCGCAGACCTCACAACAAGTCTCAGCTATCCCAAAGGGCAAAAATAGGGCTGAACCACTAGCAGAAGTCGGTAATGCTGCGTTACTAAAGACCCTCACCGCTATTCCACCATTAAAAACAATATTTGTTTCCCGGCTTGCCCCTGATCTCGCATCGGAAGATGTACTAGCTCATATACGGAGCAAAACACAAGCCAAAAATGTGAAAGCGGAAAAATTCAATTTCTCATACCCCAGAGATATCTCATCTTTCAAGATAAGTGTCTCCCTCGATCTTTTTGACACAATTTGTTCTGGTGACTTCTGGCCCGAGCACGCTGTAGTCAAGGAGTACGAGGTAAAGATAAAGAAAAAACGGCCTTCACGGCCGGCACAAACCACAGTGACTGCGGGCGTCACGGCAGTGCCAAAAAACTAAATACCTCCCTCCTACTTTCCTATCAGAATACTAAAGGCTTACGCAGCAAGTTCTCTAATTATATTCTGATAGCTTTTCGTTTGCATCCCAGGTGATTGTGTTTACCGAAACCTGGTTAAAGCCGGAGATTCTCAGCTCCGAAATTTTTCCGGGTAAGTACACAACTTATAGATTGGACCGTCTTTCCCAGCGAGGCGGTGGAGTTTTAATTGCCGTTGACTCCACCCTTATTTCCGAACTGGTTCAAATTGACGATCTCACAGGTATTGAATTTATCTGTGTAAAACTATCATTTCCAGGTAGTTTTATCTATATAACTTGTTCTTACATTCCTCCATTTGCTGAAGAGCCTATTTATTGGAAACATCTTTCGGCAATTCAGGCTGTTTCCAACATGCTTACAGATAGAGACCAAATAATAACTCTAGGAGACTTCAATATACCTGGAGCTCGTTGGTCATCAGATGGTGCGTCTAATGTCCTCCAAACTGCGGCACAGCATGACCTCATAGATGGCTTGCTTGCCATTTCTTTGTCCCAAGTCAACCACGTCGTAAATTTTTTAAATCGCCTTTTAGATCTGTGTATCGTCTCTGATCCTGTAGGTGTAAACTTAACAGAAGTCGATCCATTGACGCTTCCCGAAGATCCTTACCACCCTACTTTCGATGTGACCATCGATTTGGGAATTGTCGTAAAGACCAAACCTGATCTGAGTCGCTCAGCCACTAAAGTTCGCTGCTTTCGTAAAGCAAACTTTCATAGGCTAGATATCTTGATTTCTGAATTTAATTGGTCTGAACTTTACAGGTGCACTGACATGGCCTCCGCCGTGGATATTTTTTACAGTGCCATGAACGCGTTCTTTGCATCGTGTGTTCCGTTGACCCATCCGTCGGTGTTTAGTAAACCACCTTGGTTCACTAAAGAGCTGACACGCCTAAAAAACGTTAAGTCTAGGCTTTATAATCGTTATAAACGAACCGGTTCTCCTACTGTCCATTCAAGTTATCTCATTGCTCGGCCGAATTTCCCCGTGCTTAACGCGCAATGTTATAAAAGTTATTGAACTCGTTGTAGGGTTGAGTTCACGCAGGACCCGAAACAGTTTGATATTTTTGTTAACACGAAGCGAAAACCCAATCTACATCATTCATCGCTTTCGTTCAAGAACGCTACAGCAAACTCTGATCAGGCCATCGCCGATCTCTTTGCCGAGTTTTTCAAAGCTACGTATTGTTCCTCAAATAGCTTAGATCAGACTTACTCTTTTGATTTGCCGAAGTCGAACCTAATTTTCAGTCCTATTTTAACCGAAAACTCCCTTAGTTCGGATCTTCATCGTGTAAAACCAATTTACTCACCGGGTCCCGATGGAATACCAGGCTGCGTGCTCAGGTATTGTGCTGGAGCTCTGTGCAATCCCCTTCTGAAATTGTTTACCTTATCTTTAGAAACCTCCGAATTTCCCCTTATTTGGAAGGAATCATTTATCATTCCTCTCCACAAAAAAGGTAGCAAATCGGACGCCAGCAACTATAGAGGAATCTCTAATCTAAGAAGATCGACCACTACAAATCTCCTGGAACTCACCTCTTTCGTTATTAGAGGTTTCCAACGTAACTTTCAAACCGACGTGATTTACACAGACTTCAGTAAAGCTTTTGACTCGGTTAATCACTCTCTTCTTGTAAGGAAGCTTGACTTAATCGGGTTTCCTGTCGATCTTCTGAAATGGATTTTGAGTTATTTGAGTGACAGAACTCAAAAGGTTCTGTTTAAAAATGCTCTATCCAAATTCCTCAGAGTCACTTCTGGCGTCCCACAGGGTAGCCACCTCGGCCCGCTGCTATTTACATTGTTTATCAATGACCTCCCGCTGGTTCTAACGAATTCTAGAGTACTTATGTACGCTGATGACGTTAAGCTATGCTTGCAGTATAAGGACAGCTCTTGCCAGTCAGACCTGCAATCGGATCTAAATAACTTTCAAGCATGGTGTCGTGCTAATTTATTACATCTCAATAGCTCTAAATGCAAGCTGATGACATTTTCACGTGTCACTCCCCAGTTTGCCACTTATATGCTTAATGATTGCGCTCTTGAAAGAATATCTCTTGTTGATGATATAGGCGTTCGCTTAGACCCTAAACTTTCGTTCTCTGAACATATTTCATGCATGGTTAATAAAGCCAAGGGCATGTTCGGTTTTATTAAGAGGTGGTCGAAGGAATTCGATTCCCCTTATATAACGAAGACCCTTTTTACTTCGTTAGTTCGCCCTATATTGGAGTATGATTCATGCGTCTGGAGTCCTCAATTCGGAATCCATATTAACCGTATTGAATCTGTACAAAAGAACTTTTTACTTTTCGCCCTCCGTGGCCTACCTTGGGATGCTGATGAGAGGCTACCGTCCTATTCAAGTAGACTCCTATTAATTAACTTACCCTCCCTAGCTAACCGTAGAACGATGCTTGGTGTCGTATTCCTTCATAACCTAATAAACGGTGTTGTTGAGAGCCCCTTTCTTTTAGGGCAGCTTAGCTTCCACGTTCCCCGACTAACATCTAGAACCCTTATCCCTTTAGTAGTAAATCACTGTAGGCGGGAGTTTGAAGTACATGAACCCTTTAGGGTTTTATGTACGGATTACAACCGCCTCTCTGACATTATAATTCGTAGCGATAGCCGTTCTGTACTAAAAACTTTAATACTTGTTGAGCTAGCTCGTAGCGTATCACCGTAGTCTAATGTTGAATGCGTTCTTATTTATTTATCGTAGTTATTATTTAGTTACATTATATTATTTTTTTATACTTATTTTGCATGCGTTTCTATTTATTTATCGTAGTTATTATATAGTTACATTATATTATATTTTTTATATTTATTTTGCATGCGTTTTTACTTATATATTATTATTTGTGTACTCTCATAACGTTTCCTCGTTCTTTTCTTCTTTCATTCACCGCGTCTATCGAGTTCGCGATTCGTGCCGTACGTCACGCGGCTGCGCCCCTCGGTCGGTTGGGCGGGAGGTGGAAGCGGGACCCCGCGCGAAAAAAAATAAAAAAAAAAAAAAAAAAAAACGTTGGGTTCGACATGTCGCGTGCGAATCTGATTAAAATTAAATAAAAAATAAACTACGCTATATTTCTGATTGTAAGTTAAAGCATATGAAAGTGGCATTACTGCATCACAGTTAAAAATTTGTTTCATTAAAATAATCCCTGCCGTTTCGCTAAAATCAGTGTTTAAACAGCTCGCCGCAAAAGTGACTTCTGTTTTTGTCGCGTGCGAGTCCCTTAGCTTTTTTAAATTTTCTTAAATTTGAGCAAACACTCAAAATCAACATTTGCACCAATAATAGTCCTAGGCAAGAGCTATAAGTTAACATTTATAAAAAAAAATAGAAATGAAATGTAACATACTTTTTTTTTGCTTTGAATGCGTACGAATGTCGCGTGCGACATTATAGAAATGCCCATATGTAAATTTTACAACAATTGCCTGTCAAATGGCGTTTAAATTATGTAGTTATCTTGTTTTGTTCAAAAGTTATGAGTTTTGCGGGGTGGTAAGGGTGTACCAAACCAAGGCAAAGTCAACAGGGCAACTGTTGATGAATATTCCTTGGCTCTAATGGTACACCAAGTCGACTCGTAGGTGAATATCGGTTTGATAGACACCACCTTCTTCTGGGAGAAGGTCCTCCCCGTGGTACCTCCTGGAAACGTACTGCGGTACGGCCAATGCGAGCGGCACCTCCAGTGAATCCCTCACCCAATAATCCTTTGCCTCCCAATCCCAACCGAGACATGGGCAAGTCTTAAAACTACCTCCCCTCAAGTCAGGCGTGTAAAGCAACCCGTGCCCACTGACTATAAGGTTCGCAGCTGAGGGGTTAAACCAGCTGTGTTCGAACGGAGCCTTCCCAGGGCCGGGCAACCCTGGGTCGGAACGAGCCTTGCCGGGGGAGGGGGAGGTAAAATCCCAATAACCGGCGACTGAGAGTGAATTGGACGAGGAGGAGCTACTGCGCTCAGATGATGAGACTCTGGCTCCGTCCATTTCAGAGGGAAGTGCTAAGACCAGCACACCTCAAGCGACACAACCAACGATAAGCAAAGCAGCGGCAAGCCAAGCCAAAGCGACGGGCGAACACGGGAAGTCAAAACCGTGGACCAACCAGCAACGAAAGACGCAATCAAGCAAGGCCCATTTCATCCTCGCCAAAATAGCAAGGAATGAAAAGGAGGGCAAAGCCGATCCGCGCGACCTAGCAGACAAAGCTAGGTGCCTCGCAGTGATCGAGGAGTATGAGCGATACAAAAGGTGGAAAAATTTAAATTTTCTTACCCTAGGAACATTTCGTCTTTCAAGATAAATGTTCCTGACGAAGTCTTTGGCACTCTATGCTCTGCCGAAACCTGGCCACAGTATGTGGTTGTCAAAGAGTTTGAAGGTACGAAAAAGAAAAAGCGGCCTGTAGGAATTACTCTTCCTAGGCCAGATTTGCCCAATGCTCCGTCTACGTCTTCCAATTCCGTCCCAAAAAACTAACCAGTTCCCTTTGTATTTCCTATCAGAATGCAAGAGGCTTACGCAGTAAGCTTCCTAAATTGTATTCCGACAGCGTCGCATTTGCTTCCCAAGTTATTGTGTTCACAGAAACTTGGTTAAAGCCGGAGATTCTGAGCTCCGAAGTTTTTCCAGCTGCGTTCACAGTACCGGCTAGATCGGCCTATCAGACGTGGGGGAGGTGTCCTTATAGCGGTCGACTCCACTCTCACGTCCGAATTAATAATTTTCGAGGAATCCAACAATGTTGAATTCCTTTGCGTGAAGCTATCAGTTAATAGTAGTTCCATTTTTGTTACATGTTCCAACATTCCTCCATTGTCGGAACTTCCTATTTATTGGAACCATCTTTCCGCTATTCAGTTAGTCTCCAAAAGACTTTCGGATAGGGACCATTTAGTAGTTCTTGGTGATTTTAACATCCCAGGGGCTATTTGGTCCCTAGATAATTCCACAAACACACTTCTTACGACAACACATCATGATTTTATTGCTGGCTTGTTTGACATTTCGCTGTCCCAAGTCAATCATGTTCGAAATTCCTTAGAGCGCTTGCTTGATCTTTGTTTTGTCTCAGATCCGGAAAGAGTTAGTTTAGCCAGGGTGGCGCCCCTGACGCAACCCGATGATCCCTATCATCCCACTTTCGATGTGACTATCGACATGGGGACTGTTTCACGGAATAAATCTGACAGTCCAGCCCAAGAAGTCTTCTGCTTTAGCAAGACGGATTTCGTACGGCTGAATAATTTCATAATTAATTACAACTGGTCCGATCTATACACCTGCACTGACATGGCGGAAGTCGTGGGTATTTTTTATCGTGTTATGAATTCATTTTTTATTTGACTGTGTTCCGTTATACTGTCCGCCTACATCAGACAAGCCTCCTTGGTTTACCAAAGAGTTGACCCGCCTCAAAAATAGAAAATCAAATCTATATGCTAAATATCAATGTACCGGTTCTCCGATTGTCCTATCTAGTTATTTATCAGCTCGATCCACTTTTACTGTGTATAACGCGCAGTGCTACAATAATTATTTGACTCGTTGCAGGTCCCAATTTTCTGAGGACCCAAAACAGTTTTATAATTTTGTTAAATCCAAGCGTACATCTATTACTCGTCCGTCCTCGCTCTCTTTTGGTAATTCAACAGCAGATAATGATCAGGCAATAGCCGATCTTTTTGCTCAGTTTTTTGAAACCACTTACTCCAACTCAATAGACCCAAATCAGGTTTATCCTTACATCATCCCCAAATCGAACCAAATCTTCAGTCCTACCATTAACGAAAGCTCTCTTCTTAGGGATCTTCATCGTGTTAAGCCAGTTTTTTTACCAGGTCCCGACGGAATACCAGGCTGTGTGCTTAGGAATTGTGCCGAAGCCCTGTGCAATCCACTTCTCAAATTGTTTACCTTATCCTTAGAAACCTCCCACTTTTCCCTTATTTGGAAGGAATCATTCGTTATTTCTCTTCACAAAAAAGGTAGCAAATTGGATGCCAACAATTACAGAGGTATCTCTAAGTTGTCGGCCATCCCTAAACTGTTCGAAAATGTTATTACTCCTCATCTGCAGCACCTGTGTAGGTCAATTATTTCTCCATGTCAACATGGTTTTATTAGGCGAAGATCAATTACAACGAATCTGTTGGAGCTTACTTCCTTTATTATAAAGGGATACCGAAATAACTTTCAGACAGATGTAATCTATACTGATTTCTGTAAAGCATTTGACTCTGTTAACCATTCTCTTCTAGTTCGGAAACTCGATTTAATGGGATTTCCGACTGATCTTCTTAATTGGATCTCAGGTTATCTAAATGGCAGGACGCAGAAGGTCCTTTTCGAAAACAAACTATCTAATGTTCTTAGGGATACATCTGGCGTCCCGCAAGGGAGTCATTTGGGTCCCCTACTGTTTACGTTATTTATCAACGATCTGCCCGAAGTTTTGACCAACTCCAGAGTACTTATGTATGCTGATGACGTCAAGCTTTGTGTGCAATATAACGATGCTACTTGCCAATCAGACTTACAGACAGATCTTAACAATTTTCAAACATGGTGCTGCGTGAACTTATTAAACTTAAACGGCTCTAAGTGCAAGCTAATGACATTCTCCCGTGTCACTCCTAAGCCTGCAACTTATACGCTAAACGGCTGCTCTTTGGAAAAAATTAATATAGTTGATGATTTAGGTGTCCGTCTGGATCCTAAACTTGACTTTATCGATCATATTTCGTGCATGGTGAATAAAGCCAGGGGTGTGCTTGGTTTCATTAAACGGTGGTCGAAGGAATTCAATGACCCCTATGTTACAAAAACGTTAAATACTTCACTTGTTCGTCCTATCTTAGAATATGGATCCTGCGTTTGGAGCCCTCAGTATGGCGTCCATAGTAAACGCATAGAATCGGTTCAAAAGAACTTCTTACTTTTCGCTCTACGCGGTTTAAACTGGGATGCAAACCAGAGGTTACCGTCTTATTCTAGTAGACTCTTACTAATTAACTTACCCTCCTTATCTAATCGTAGAACCATGCTAGGTATTACATTCTTATACAACTTAATCCGTGGTGACGTGGAAAGTACTGACTTGCTCGGTCAGCTTAATTTTCACGTACCAATAAGAAACACAAGATCCTTTTCATCATTAGTTTTGCCCCACTGTAGAACATCCTTTGAACTGCATGAACCCTTTAGAGTCCTCTGTGCAAATTATAACGATTTGTACACAATAATATCTAACGTTGATAGCCTCCCAAAACTAAAAACTTCAATCTTAACCTACTTACGCATGCAAGCAACCAATCCGGCAGTACGCCAGTAGTAGGGCAGACTACTATCCTTTTCCTTTTTTTTTTAAGTCCTTCGCGTTTACTAATTGCTAATAGAACAAGCACGTGCTTGGTGTCGCAAGTTCCACTTGATATGTACTGAACATAGTGCATCAACGTCTTGCAATAAAAAAAAAAAAAAAAGGAGCATCCAGAAACGTTTTTGCCTCCCCAAACGAAGCGCAACCGCTCACAAGAAGTAAACGAGACCGCTCCGAAGACAGCCGAAGACGCAAAGGGCGCCCCAAGACCGACCACTTTTGTCAAGACGGCGAAAAAATTCAGCGAGGTGGCCCGAGATAGCCTCGCTATGGCACTTGTTGATGAGCTCAACGACGATGGGCGCCTTCTGATGGAGAAATGGGAGGAGGTCGAGACCCAGTTGGCAGAGATGGTGACTGACAAACTACTGTCCGAGCCAACGGGCCAGTTACCCTCCTTTGACTCCTCGGACACGGTTAGGGGCACCGGGTGATCAGGTGCGACGATGAGTTCTCGCGGGACTTCCTGGCGGATTGCGTTGCCAGACTAGGCAAGGCATGGAAGGGGATTAGCTTTAAGCTGGTCGCCGACAAGGACATTCCAAGGAGACCTAGAGCTCGCATTTGGTTACCCAAGGGGCTGTCTAGCCATGAGAGGATGCTCAAGACTTTGCGAGCGATGAACAAGGGAGTCGATATGGAGGACTGGGCCATTCTCAAAGCTGAAGGCAGCAGAAAACAAAGTCCGGTACGGCATCAGGAAAGCCAAGGTCTTCCTAGACGAACCGGACGATATTCTGGAAGACGAAGTCGAGGACGCCAATAAGCTGCTGGGCGATTTGGCGATCGACGACAGCACCCCCAACACCACCCCAATCTAATGCCGACGGTCGTTCAGATAAACCTGAAGCGCAGCTCCCACGCTTCAGCTAATCTGGGGGTCCTTCTCCGGGAGAAAGACATCGACATCGGCCTTATACAAGAGCCATGGACAAGGGACGGACGAATCTCTGGCATGGCCATAAAGGGATACACAACATTATACACAAACTCGACGGGTAGGCCGAGGGCGGGTATAATCATTATAAACAACCTTAATGCTCTTCTCTACCCCAATCTCAGCAACTTAGATCTAGCAGTGGCAAGATTCAAGGCGGCGGATAGGACAGCCATACTAATAGCCTCCGGATATATGGCCCACGACGAACCTGCACCACCTGAAGCGTTTAATAGGGTGATGCAGTGGGCCGAGGAGACTAAGACGACTCTCATCCTCGGATGCGATGCCAACGCAAGGCACACACTGTGGGAGACAAACGAAAGGGGTGAGTCTCTCTTCGATAGTATTATATGTCGTGACGTCACCATTTGTATCAAGGGAAACACGCTCACCTTCATCTTTCCAAGTACGGAAGGATTTCAGGGCTGGGAGGAAGTCCTAGACATAACCCTCCAATTGGAGCATTGTGATTATAAGGTAAGAATTTGGAGAGTCTCTACACAAGACTCGTTTTTAGACCACAGGTACATATTCTTCGAGACGTGATGCCGATATGTGAAACGGCGCCGAAGCGAAACCCTCGAAACACTGACTGAGACAAATACGGAAAGATTGTACAGTCAAAGGTCAAAGACAGAAGGATCAAGACCCGATCCACCCCGGAGAGAATAGATAAGGAAGTCGAGGACTTCACAAATATTCTTAACAAAGCCTACAAAGAGTCATGCAGACTAACATACTCTAAGAGACATACCCACCATGGTGGGCTCAGAAAGAAAGTTCGAAAGCCTTCAACACAAGTTACGGAACCAAAGACTGGCAGCCGTACAAAGCAATACATAAAGAATACAAAAAGGCAATCTACGTAGCCAAGAACGAATCTTGGAGCAGCTACTGTGAGGACACACAAGCCCCACGCTCATAAACAAACCCGATGGGACAGGAAGTACGTCGGCTGAAGAGTCACTGGAAATCCTGCTGAATACGCATTTCCCAGGAAACCAAAAAGAAAAACCTTGAATAATGGAAAGCCAGGGGGCAGACCAGCAGCTACAAGTAGAAGAGATCATCACCATGGAAAGAATCCATTGGGCGATAGATTCCTTCGACAAATACAAAAGCCCGGGTCCAGACGGAGTAATACCGGCAATGCTACAAACAACAAAAGCAAGCACGGGAAAATGGCTGCAAGCAATCTTCCAGGCATGCATTAAAACAGCACACATACCACTTCCATGGAAGGAAGCGAGGGTAGTCTTCATACCAAAACCAGAAAGAAGGGGACCCATCCAAGCCAAGGATTATAGGCCGATAAGCCTTACCTCATTCCTAATGAAAACACTGGAACGGATCATTAATATCCACATCAGAGAAAGAACGAAGAAAAACCTTTCCAATGCGCAACATGCGTACAGGAAAGGCCGATCCACGGAAACAGCACTACACGAGGTAGTGCGATACATAGAAAAGGCTCTACTTTTCAAAAACTACGCCATGGCCACCTTCCTGGACATAGAAGGAGCCTTTAATAACGTCAATGCGGATTCCATCCTGAGTTCCCTCAACGGTATAGGAGTAGAGGGAGGCATCAGGGCATGGATTGGCGCAATGCTGACGAGCAGGAGGATAACAGCCGAACTGAGTGGCACTCATCACACAAGATTTGTGAAGAGGGGCACACCTCAGGGGGGAGTCCTGTCCCCACTGCTCTGGCTGATAAACATGGACGACGTACTAAGAACACTAAATAGCGAACGAGTAAAAGTGGTAGCATACGCAGCCGACGTAGTCCTACTCACTTCAGGACCATTCCCCGACGTCATCAGCGAACTAATGACAAGGGCACTCACTAAACTCAATGCATGGGCAAAAGCCTGCGGATTGGGCATAAATCCAAGTAAAACGAAACTAATGCTCTTCACTAGGAGAACTAAGGTCCCTAGCTTCACAAAGCCAAAGATAGATGGCATAGAACTAGAGATATCAAAGCAGGCAAAGTATCTGGGAGTGATACTGGATGCGAAACTGTCAAGAAAGCAAGCATAGCACTCTATTCCTGCAGGAAGATGTTCGGAAAGAACTGGGGCATCCACCCCAGGATAATAATATGGCTTTACACAGCGGTGGTAAGACCCATACTCACATACGGAGCACTAGTATGGTGGCCAGCATTAACTAGGGCATACAACGTCCAGAAACTAACTAGGATACAGAGATCGGCATGCGCAGGAGCCACGGGAGCACTGAGATCATGCCCCGCGGCGGCGCTGAACGCCATCCTGAAGCCAGCGAGGAATGGTCGACGAAGGCAGAGCACAGAAGATCGAAACTATGCTGGCCAGAATTCAATAGGAAGAGAACCGCAGAACTGATCTCCAAGAGCAAAAAGACATCAGGAGGGTAGCGGCAACCATCACCGGCCACTGGCCAATAGGCACGCAAGCCTGTAAGATGGGTCTACCCTACAACCTACAATGCAGAAGCTGCAAGGAACCAAGCGAGCAGGAGACACCAGAGCACCTGTTGTGCCACTGCCCGGCACTCAACAGACAAAGAGCCCGTCACTTCGGAGCACACCAACTCGAGTCACTAGGGGAAGTTGGAAGGCATCCAGTAGCGGCCATCCTAGCTTACCTGAATGACACGGGCTGGTACTAAGTAGGGCGCAGACAACAACAAATCGAGGGTGTGGATCAAAACGGAGCTCAGCTCTAATTGGAGGCGGCCAGGGCTGCCTCACCACTTATACCTACCTACCTATGATTTTTGCAAAGTAAAATGCCGCGCAGCGGAATCATTTCCGCACCTCCAAGAAGCGTGTCCGCTTCCAGGACCACGCTGAGGAAACGCCGGCGCAAGACTCGCCCCTATGCGACTCGAAGTTTGTCAGCCGTTCAGCATTCCGGCCATTTCGTGGTCACACATCGAATGTAACTTCCTGCCCAGTCTGTAGCTGGCACCATGCAGGAACACGTGATGTCCAAAAACAGTAAAGAACGGCGCCTCGCCTGTAGCCGAGTGCACAGCGTTCCGGATGGCCACCTCGATCTCGGAAAGATAGACATCCCACTCCCTATGGTCGTTATGGAAGCCTCGGATGGCCGCCAGAACACTTCAGTTGACCCGTTCCGCTGCGTTGCTCTGAGGAGAGTAGATCGGGGTTTTCAAGTGCCGAATTCCGAAGCTTTCCAGCACCTCCTCGAATACCCTCGACGTGAATTGAAGCCCGTTTTCCGAGTGGATCACTTCCGGCACCCCGAACTTGTAGAAGACCTCGTTGATAAGAAAATCCACAACGTTCAAAACTGTCGCGTCTCGAATGGCCTTCAGGAAGGTATACTTGGAGAAGTGCCCCTTCTTCGACCTCGGATACTTGCCCAGGAAGTCGATGTACAGCTTCTGGAAAGGCCGCTCCGTCTGTATCCGCTCTCCGATCCCCACCATCATTCTGTGGTTCGGCGCCTTCGACTTCTTGCAGACCTGACACTTTCGGATAAACTCTCGAACCTGAATGACCATCCCAGGACAGTAAAACTGCAGCGTCTTCCCCATTCCGCCGCGAGCTGCCTTTGGATCTCCTGGTACTCATCCCCAGCAAACTCGGTGGTCTCGAAACCTAGGAACTCGGTCGGATCCACGGAGATCTCCTCTACGCATGGCGAAAGCGTGTCTGCCACCACGTTCTCGCTGCCCTTCCAGTGCTCGATGTTGAAGTTGAATCCCTGGAGCTGCAGAGACCACCTGGCCAGGCGTCCTAAGAGATCCATCATGGACATCAACCACTTTAGGCTGGCATGATCCGTGATGCAGGTGAATGGCATCCCTTCCACATACGGACGAAACTTCCGGATCGCCAGGAGCGTTGCTCCGGTAACGGTGTAATTCACCTGGTGCTTGTTCATCTTTGCTGAGAAAAAGGCTATCGGCTGCTCTTTTTGGAACCTAACCACTCCAACCCCGATGGGAGAAGCATCGCACTGGATGAAAAAGTGCCGCTTGAAGTCGGCGTGGACTAGTACCGGCGCCGTCGTTATAGCCATCTTCAGGGCTTCGACCGCCAGCTGCGCCTCGGTGAGCGGTGCTGCCAGCGTTGCGAAGTTCACATACCACTTCCATGGAAGGAAGCGAGGGTAGTCTTCATACCAAAACCAGAAAGAAGGGGACCCATCCAAGCCAAGGATTATAGGCCGATAAGCCTTACCTCATTCCTAATGAAAACACTGGAACGGATCATTAATATCCACATCAGAGAAAGAACGAAGAAAAACCTTTCCAATGCGCAACATGCGTACAGGAAAGGCCGATCCACGGAAACAGCACTACACGAGGTAGTGCGATACATAGAAAAGGCTCTACTTTTCAAAAACTACGCCATGGCCACCTTCCTGGACATAGAAGGAGCCTTTAATAACGTCAATGCGGATTCCATCCTGAGTTCCCTCAACGGTATAGGAGTAGAGGGAGGCATCAGGGCATGGATTGGCGCAATGCTGACGAGCAGGAGGATAACAGCCGAACTGAGTGGCACTCATCACACAAGATTTGTGAAGAGGGGCACACCTCAGGGGGGAGTCCTGTCCCCACTGCTCTGGCTGATAAACATGGACGACGTACTAAGAACACTAAATAGCGAACGAGTAAAAGTGGTAGCATACGCAGCCGACGTAGTCCTACTCACTTCAGGACCATTCCCCGACGTCATCAGCGAACTAATGACAAGGGCACTCACTAAACTCAATGCATGGGCAAAAGCCTGCGGATTGGGCATAAATCCAAGTAAAACGAAACTAATGCTCTTCACTAGGAGAACTAAGGTCCCTAGCTTCACAAAGCCAAAGATAGATGGCATAGAACTAGAGATATCAAAGCAGGCAAAGTATCTGGGAGTGATACTGGATGCGAAACTGTCAAGAAAGCAAGCATAGCACTCTATTCCTGCAGGAAGATGTTCGGAAAGAACTGGGGCATCCACCCCAGGATAATAATATGGCTTTACACAGCGGTGGTAAGACCCATACTCACATACGGAGCACTAGTATGGTGGCCAGCATTAACTAGGGCATACAACGTCCAGAAACTAACTAGGATACAGAGATCGGCATGCGCAGGAGCCACGGGAGCACTGAGATCATGCCCCGCGGCGGCGCTGAACGCCATCCTGAAGCCAGCGAGGAATGGTCGACGAAGGCAGAGCACAGAAGATCGAAACTATGCTGGCCAGAATTCAATAGGAAGAGAACCGCAGAACTGATCTCCAAGAGCAAAAAGACATCAGGAGGGTAGCGGCAACCATCACCGGCCACTGGCCAATAGGCACGCAAGCCTGTAAGATGGGTCTACCCTACAACCTACAATGCAGAAGCTGCAAGGAACCAAGCGAGCAGGAGACACCAGAGCACCTGTTGTGCCACTGCCCGGCACTCAACAGACAAAGAGCCCGTCACTTCGGAGCACACCAACTCGAGTCACTAGGGGAAGTTGGAAGGCATCCAGTAGCGGCCATCCTAGCTTACCTGAATGACACGGGCTGGTACTAAGTAGGGCGCAGACAACAACAAATCGAGGGTGTGGATCAAAACGGAGCTCAGCTCTAATTGGAGGCGGCCAGGGCTGCCTCACCACTTATACCTACCTACCTATGATTTTTGCAAAGTAAAATGCCGCGCAGCGGAATCATTTCCGCACCTCCAAGAAGCGTGTCCGCTTCCAGGACCACGCTGAGGAAACGCCGGCGCAAGACTCGCCCCTATGCGACTCGAAGTTTGTCAGCCGTTCAGCATTCCGGCCATTTCGTGGTCACACATCGAATGTAACTTCCTGCCCAGTCTGTAGCTGGCACCATGCAGGAACATGTGATGTCCAAAAACAGTAAAGAACGGCGCCTCGCCTGTAGCCGAGTGCACAGCGTTCCGGATGGCCACCTCGATCTCGGAAAGATAGACATCCCACTCCCTATGGTCGTTATGGAAGCCTCGGATGGCCGCCAGAACACTTCAGTTGACCCGTTCCGCTGCGTTGCTCTGAGGAGAGTAGATCGGGGTTTTCAAGTGCCGAATTCCGAAGCTTTCCAGCACCTCCTCGAATACCCTCGACGTGAATTGAAGCCCGTTTTCCGAGTGGATCACTTCCGGCACCCCGAACTTGTAGAAGACCTCGTTGATAAGAAAATCCACAACGTTCAAAACTGTCGCGTCTCGAATGGCCTTCAGGAAGGTATACTTGGAGAAGTGCCCCTTCTTCGACCTCGGATACTTGCCCAGGAAGTCGATGTACAGCTTCTGGAAAGGCCGCTCCGTCTGTATCCGCTCTCCGATCCCCACCATCATTCTGTGGTTCGGCGCCTTCGACTTCTTGCAGACCTGACACTTTCGGATAAACTCTCGAACCTGAATGACCATCCCAGGACAGTAAAACTGCAGCGTCTTCCCCATTCCGCCGCGAGCTGCCTTTGGATCTCCTGGTACTCATCCCCAGCAAACTCGGTGGTCTCGAAACCTAGGAACTCGGTCGGATCCACGGAGATCTCCTCTACGCATGGCGAAAGCGTGTCTGCCACCACGTTCTCGCTGCCCTTCCAGTGCTCGATGTTGAAGTTGAATCCCTGGAGCTGCAGAGACCACCTGGCCAGGCGTCCTGAGAGATCCTTCATGGACATCAACCACTTTAGGCTGCCATGATCCGTGATGCAGGTGAATGGCATCCCTTCCACATACGGACGAAACTTCCGGATCGCCAGGAGCGTTGCTCCGGTAACGGTGTAATTCACCTGGTGCTTGTTCATCTTTGCTGAGAAAAAGGCTATCGGCTGCTCTTTTTGGAACCTAACCACTCCAACCCCGATGGGAGAAGCATCGCACTGGATGAAAAAGTGCCGCTTGAAGTCGGCGTGGACTAGTACCGGCGCCGTCGTTATAGCCATCTTCAGGGCTTCGACCGCCAGCTGCGCCTCCGGACTCAAAGAAAACTTCGTGTTCCCGGTCTTCTTGAGCGCCTCGGTGAGCGGTGCTGCCAGCGTTGCGAAGTTCCTGACGAAGTGCCGATACCATCCAGCCGTGCCCAAAAATGCTCGCACCTCCTTCATCGTCCTCGGTTCTCTCATCCTACGGATCGCAGCCACCCTTCCTGGATCCATCCGCAGACGACCTCCACCTACGATGAAGCCTAGGTAAGTCAACGACTTGAAACAGAATTTAGACTTGCTAAGCCCAATCGTCAATCCTGCTTCCCGTAGGCATTCGGCGACTCGTCGTAGGTACCGGAAGTGCGTCTCGATGTCCGGTGCCAGGATGAGCAGATCGTCTAAGAAGACGAAGACGTTGGAACGGATTTCTGCTGGGATTACTCGGTCCATGAGTCTCACCAGCCGCTGCGCTGCATTGCAGAGTCCGAACGACATCACTCGGAACTGATACAGGGGCCGACCAGGAACCGTGAACGCAGTCAACTCCTTGCTCTTCTCGTCCAGTTCGATCTGCCAAAACGCGAATTTTAAATCCACGCTGGAGATGTAGTGCGTATGATCGATTCTGGACAGGATTCTATCGATACTAGGCAAGGGGTAAGCATCCTTGACGGTCACTTCGTTCAGCTTCCTGGCATCCAAACAGAACCTGTCCTTTCCAGGCTTCGACACCACCGTCGTCCGGTTACTCCACGGGCTCTTGCTCTCCTCGATGACTCCCAGCGCCAGCATCTTGTCGACCTCGTCCTCGACCACCTTCTGCTTCGCCGGAGACATCGGATAGGGCCGATCCTTAAAAATCTTCGCGCCTTCCACCAGCTCTATGGAATGCCTCTCCAGGCTCGTGGTTCCCAAGCCATCCTTATCAAATGTGAGGAACATCCGCTTGATCTCCTCCAGCTCTAGAGACTCCGCCTCGGCTAGTATCCAGGATTCGGGATCGGGCTTCTCCTCGTCAACGTCTTCTTGGTCGGCGTAGTGTTCCATTTCCCTGGCGTGGATTTCTTCGGCCTTCATCACGCTGTTTGCTTGTACTTCTCCCACTACAGCCGGAGCCAAGCCAAACACTCGCCAGAAATCGACGCCAAGGTACGCCGGCTGCTCCAGGTACGGGCAAAGATAGAAAAGAATATTCTCTACCCTTCCTTTGTACTCCACAGGTAACTTCAATCGCCCGATGATCGAACGATCCTCACCTGCGGCCGTACGCACCACCGAGAAATATCTCTGGACAGGTACACCCAACGCCTCCACCAGTTCCCTGCCGCCTTTGCCGAGCAGACTGACACTTGCTCCGGTATCCAATAAACCGGTCAGCTGCTGGCCTAAAATGTTTATCGCGGCGAAGGGCCTGGGATCGTGGATGCCGCTCCGCTGCACTGCTGCGACGACTTCCCTTCGCTTTTCCCGACGCTTTTGAAACCGCTCTTTGGCCTTCCGAACCGTTGGGGATACCTGGCGCATTCCGCACAGCTGGTGCTGTTTAAAAATTGTATTCCTAGCTTCTAAATACCTTTGCATGCGCTCCTCATAGGGTAAGTATGTTAATATATTTTTATTATCGTGGTTACTATATATATCCTTTCTTGCAGGCTCTCCTACATCGCGGGTTTCCGTCCTGGGCGAGTTCTTCCCGCTCTCGCATCGCCCAGCCGACCGTTTCCCGCACAATTCTGGCATTTTGGGGCAACAGTGTCGGCCTTTCCACAGCGGAAGCAGAACACTTTTCGCAGCTCCTGCTCACAATCCCGGAATTCATTGTCCAACGCTCCGCAGTTCCAGCATCCCGCTCGGAACGGATTCCGTGGCCTCTCCCGGACTTCCTCGACTTCAGGCGGGTGCACCTCCTCGTCTGGATCCGGTTCCTGTTCCGCTCTCCTGCCGGATAGCGCGTCGCTGGAGGAGGGAACGGTGTACGGCTCCGGCGTCCAAAGCTGCGCTCTACCTCGATACTCTCCTGCCGGAACTCATCAACGGTGAGCAGCTCCATCGCGTAAACAAAACGCGCTATTCCCTCTCGCAACCCCTTTTTCATCACCTTTACTAAATGCCGCTCTGGCATTGGCTTTTTCAGGCGTGCCGCAAGGGTCTGCATGGCGTGCAGGTAGTCGTCCACGCTCTCTCCTGGTTGCTGCTGCCGTTGCAAAAGCTGGTGCATCCTCTGGTGCTCCGTTTCGTGGCTCTGGAACCTGTCCAGCAGCGCCCGACGCAACTGGCTCCAATTGTCCAGCCTGTGCTGCTGAACGTGGACCCAGTACCACTCCAACGCCCGTCCCGTCAGCAAGGTGTGGAAGTTACGCAGAACTTCAGCCCAAGGGCATCGAGTTTGGCGTTGGCGGTACTCCAGACGAAACAGGAATCCCTCGACGTGGTTCCTCTTGTCCTCGCCGCTGAACGTGATGTTCCACCGTTCCACTCGGGCGTAATGGGAACTGCCTCCCGCGTCCCAGTTGGCGTACGCCCGCTCGTCTCGGAACTCTCCGGCTCGGCGATCCTCCACGTGCCAGCTCCGGCCCCCGCCGTCATCCCGCGGCCTCTCTTCCGCCTCAGTGGACCATCCTGGGCTGCTGTTGATCACCTCACAGGGATCAGGTGCCCTCCTTGGCGGCTTCGGTGGAACACGTGGCGGTGTCCTTGCCGCTTGCCCACTGGCCGTTTGGTGGCTTCGCGGTATGGCTCCACGAGCGCCCTGGGGTCCCTCCGTCGGTCGTCCCCTCGGAAACGGCTGCTGTGGTCGTGCTTCTGGGAACGGATGCTGTCGTTGCTGGGCTGGCGTCCGCAGCGGCTCCTGTTGGTGAGTAACTGCCGGCCTCAGCACCTGATTCATTAACTGCATCATTTCTAGGAAGCCAGCCCGCAGCTCTTCTCGCAACCCTTGACAGATTCACGCCTCCTGGGACTTGCGGTACGTCTCCGCTGCCTGTGCCAGGGCGAGGTTCTCTGCCGACTGGATCGTCGAGTCCACTGGTAGATCCTGAAAATGTATCGCCTTCGGAGCGGAATCCACCTGCAACAGCTTGTCAGCTGCTGCCCCGATTGCCTCGAACTCCAGCGACCTCATCTGGTTCGGCTCCTCTGGCTGTTCTTCTGCCCGTCGTCGCGGGCATAAACACCTAACACCGTATAAATAAATATATATAGTAAAATTAAATAAATAAATGTGTAATAAATAAGTAATAAATAACATTCGTAATTGCAGACTTGAGGTCATAGCCGGCTTCGATTTTATAAAAATCAAAGGCTCGGCTTTAACTAAAAACAACAAAAAGAACAATAGACAAGCAGCAGCTGTGGTGACGATCGTTTCGTTGGAGCTACCCAACTCATCAGACCACTTGCTGACTATTGCTAATTTTCTTGGTACAAACAACTGGTTAAAAACAACAAAAATAACTATTGCCGATTTTCAGGGTTTGCTTTTGCCTTTACATCGAAGCTTACGATTCCCAACAGGGACATGGGGTTTACGAATTTTAGACGACCAAAATATGGCCTAAAGACCCATCCGGATACGTAGAGTTCGAAAAATTTTCGGTTCCGCCACTTAGAGGCTAAATTTTAAGTCGGAACGTTAGGAGAGTCACATATCAAGGGACACAGAAATTTCTAGGGCAGAAAACAGGGAAATATATGTGAGATGGGTATATACCCTTTTATGTTTTTTATTCAACTTTAGTTATTTTCTCAGCTTTTGTATCTGCTAAATTTCAACCGAACTGCTGAACTCCAAAAAACTCAATGAATATTATTCTCCCTGTTCCTACTTTGCTGCCGTCAGTTCGAAGCTCTCCGCCTGCTTCGATCACTTCCCTTTTTACATTCGGCCATTCCTGACTACTCATCTGTCCCAGATGGTCATCATCCTCGTTGTCCTGCACATATCGCCACAACTTCATGTAGTCACAACTGGTTGAAGTGTTAATTGGTCCTTCGAAATCTGCTGCCTTCCGAACTTCGTACCTCCCATTCCTCTTCACTTTTGCAACCTCGTACGGTCCCATGTTCTTTCCAGCTACAAACTGTGTCCGGCGTATAGCGACTAAGTCTCCAACTTTATAATCGACTTCCGGTTTTCGGTTTCGGTCAAAGTTCCTCTTATACAATTCCTGTGCTCGTTGAATTTCTATCTTTGTATCTTTTCTTCGATTTTCCTGCTTCTTTTTCAAAATTCTGCGGTCCTCTATGGCCGACTTTTGGGACTCACGCATCTTCATGTAGGCCAACTCCTGGCAGCGGGAGAAGATCTCATCGTGGGTCGACTTTTTCTGCAGCAGCTGGCGCTCCTTTTTAGTTAGCGACTTCTCCTTCTTGGTGCCACCAATCTGGGCTTTGCGCAACTCACACTGTTTGTGGTTGCTGGCCAAATCTAATGTTATACTTGCTCTTCGCGGGTTGTTCCAGCATCGCAGCGGGTCCGCTTCTTGGTCACTCCCTCATAGCCAAAGATTCTTATATATATTTATCTATTGGCGACTTCTTCAGCACCTTCTTCCGCATCTTGACTGGGACTTCTGCGACTGTATTCACGGCCTTGTAGTTCTTGATCAGCTGCGACACCTCTTTATCATACTGCTTTGGCTTCTCACAAGCCTTTTCCTCCAGCTGGGAAGAAAACTTGTATCCGTCGGCCGACAGCGAAAAGTTAAACTTCGAGACGAAATCGAAACCCAGCAGCGCATCATACTCAATGTCCGCATCCTCCACTACAACAAAGTTGTTTGTCGTCAACTCCTGATCTACTGCAACCTCAGCCAAAAAGTAGCCAACTGGGCACGTCGTCCTCTTTCCAAGCCCACGCAGCTTCGACGCACATCTTCTCAAGATGACATTCGGTATTTTTTCAAAGACATACTTGCGCAAAATAGATACGTCGGCTCCCGTATCTACCAGACACTCCACTTCCACGTCGTTGATGGTAACCTTTTTCATGCGATTTGCACTGCGTACAACTTGAACATCTGCAGTTGATTCAGGGCAATCCCTTGACATGTGGCCCTCCTCGTTACATCTGAAGCATTTCACGGCAGCCCTGCAATCCTTGCGAAGATGATCTGCAGATCCACAATTAAAGCAGTAACTCTTCCTGTCATTGAACTCGTGCTGATTCCTTTTGTTCGACGTCCACTCCCCATCGTTCGGCTTGAACGGCCTCTCACCCACGCGTTCGTACACCTCATACTGCTGCTGTAGCTCTTTGTACGTTTTGCAACAGTAGAGAGAGTATCTAAAGTCACTCCTCATGCTTAGGCCGTCAACAACATAACGGATTACTGAACGTACATCGATGTTGCCAAGTGACGCAATCTTTTTCATCTGCAGTAGGTATACATGAAATGATTCGTCCTTGCGTTTCTTCCGAGTACGGAGCTGCTCATGGACATCAGCACTGCATACGCATATCTGAATATTGATGAACAAACGTAGACTCCAAAAAGAATTTTGCAGTGTTCACCATTTTCGCCCGAGCCTGGACATACATTTGTTTTATGTTCAGCCCGTAGGCTGCAGCATTCTGCTCAAAATTGTCAAACCAGTACTTGACTGGAATGGATTCTCCGTCAAACTCTGGAATAATTTTCGCGAAGCTTTCCGCTGTAATCGAGCATCCACCGTTTTGCTCCTCCGCTCCAAACTTTATGGCAAGCAGCTGCACAAGGTCTTTCAGCGTTTTTGTGTTTTCGTCGATCGAGCTGCTCTCAACTGCTATAACTGTATCATTCTGCCTTCCACTTGTTCCGACACGATTCTGCATGCTTCTTCTTGCAGCCTTTTGTTCTCCTCTTGATTCGGAAAGTTCATGCATGCTTTTAACTTCATCGCCATTTTCCTGTTCACCAGCTTTACCAAAGTTATCCATTCTAATACTTTTATCCGCTGCGACAGATCTAGTGTTATACGGCTTCACACTCATTCCCTTCCGCTATCCGCCTTTCAAACTTCTCAGGACTTGCAATTTAGGTTTGGACGAGCCCCCAAATGTGAGATGGGTATTTACCCTTTTATGTTACGTTTTATTATACTAATTTTCGGATATTATTTATGTTTCTAAAATTGGCAAGTTTTCTGCTTTTTCCGTTTTTTATTCAACTATAGTTATTTTCTCTGCTTTTGTATCTGCTGAATTTCAACCGAACTGCTGAACTCCAAAAAACTCAATGAATATTATTCTCCCTGTTCCTACTTTGCTGCCGTCAGTTCGAAGCTCTCCGCCTGCTTCGATCACTTCCCTTTTTACATATATATAATTAAATACTTGCGTTATTCATAAGTTAAAAAAATATAAACTTTATTTAACTGAATATTGGTTTTACAAGTTATTTTTATTTTGAAGAACACCAACCTAAATCTTTTAGGTCTTAAACTGAACTCGATTAATTGATCTGGATAGATTGACGTTCAAGCCTCGGTCTCGAGCTTTCAGATATGGATTTAAACTTTAAAGTTCTGGAGAGGATTTAGGAGAGAGCTTGGAGTTGATAATTAATCTTCTCTTAGATTCAAGTGCATTCGCTCTTGGATATAAGTGCTCTTGATTTTCGATTGTTTATTGAAATCTAATATTTTTGTTTTCGACTTTGGCGAGTCCGAACTTTGAACGTGGGAACGTGTGATGACTTAAGTCATAATTGTTTAGTCTACAGAAGGGACTGTCTGGAGTTTGTTTAGAGTTTCAGATTGCATCCTTTGTGTAAAGCCTGGGTTTATTCCGCTAGCATCCGGCGGTTGCTATCTGATGTGTATGGATATAAGCTAGGGTAGCAAAGGGTGTATTGGGCAAGTGTGTTTGTGTTACAGGGTATTACAATATTGTGTATTGTGTGGTGTGTAAAGTAGGCGTAGACAGAGTCTATGGGACTGTGGATATGTCACTCCCCCAATCGTTGAATTTTGCCTGTCCTCAGGAATTTAAATTTGGGTACATTAAAATATTTTCTGAAGCTAATGGTTCGGTACTGATTTGGTTTGGTGTTTCCTCAGGTTTGGTGTATTTTACAATTAACTTCTTAGGAATATTCTTAAATTTATAAATTAAATACAGGATAAGACTGGTTACTGTAATTACAAATGTGGTTATGCATATTATTTGGAATGTTGGGTAGTATTTTACATGGTTGTCAATTAGTTCTTTGGTCTCCAAATAAACTAATGGTTCTATTTTGGTGATATTGTTGTTTATATAAATTGTTTGTGTAAAATCAGCAAAACTGTTGGAAATTATAAATTCATCAATCTGTATAGTACAATTTTTAATTTTGATCAAGTTATTTCCTATTATTGTGACTTTACTGTTGGTGCAATCTTGGTTTACAATAGTTTGTGGAAGATTCCATGTAATTAAAATATTGGGTTCAACGTAGTTGAGTTGGAAATTCTTCTGTGTTTTAGTGTATTTGCACTCTGTGGTCTCTTGTTTAACAATTCCAATAATGCATTTGTCAAATATTATTTGCCCTGTATTCTTATTATAAACCTTATCATCATAGATATAAAACTTATCGAATAGATGTTCCGTCAGGATATAATTATGTTCGTCTGGGTATGGAATGATTTCGAAAACTGGCACTTTCGCAATATCGTTGGGAATATGTGAGATAATCAAGATTTCGTTAGTATCTGTTTTAAGCCAGGTAGAAGTTTTAATTTTTAGTATCTTTTCGGAATTAACTTGTTTTAGGTAATCATGCTTTAGTAGTTTTGGGTTAAAGATTCCTAATCTGGTTAGTTGCATGCCAAGTTCTATGTCTTCGATATATTCCGTGAACTGTTGTATATTAAACATCAAAATAGCTAAATGCTGATCCCTTTCTTTCTCCTCTTTGAGCTTATTAATAATGTCTATCCCACTATTGATAACATCAATAATCATGTTCAAGTCATGGTTTTGGACTGAACTTTCTGACAAATTATTAATTCTTTCCTCTAGCTCTTCTCTGTCATTTTGGTCTAAAGTACCGAATAGATATTTATACGCCGTACCTACTACATTAAGGAGACCTCTTTTGTTACGCTTGATAATTTTTATACCGGTTATTTCCCTCTTTAATTTTTCAACTAAATATTGTATTTGTAAAATACTCGGGAACTCTTTTGCTTCATTTAACAGGTTGTCGAATATTAGCATGGTCTTCGTCAAGTTTATACTCAAGTAGTGATATTCGTAATTTATTGGGATGTCCGTGGTTCCTGTTTGGAATACCAGATATCCATTCCTTGCACTTATTGGGTTTATTTCGATGTTACTCCCTTGGACCATATGAATCATGGGAATCATACATATCAGCAAGATTGGAAGTATTAGCCGTTTACATTTCTTCGTCGGGTCTGGAAGTATCGTATTTGCTTTTGTTAAAATTCTTTTGTCTTTTGAATTTAGATTTATAATGAACGATTTTCCTGCCGCGATTAGTTTCTTCGAAATGTTTATCATCCACTTGTTTTATCTGTCCTGTCTTTTTGAACGGATTAGTGACTTTACTTTTTACAAGTGGGGCTTGCCTATACTTTGTATTAACCTCAAACTCTTTTCTTTTCTCGTTGAGCTTGTTAATCCGGTCAATTTTATTTTGTTGGGTATTAAAGTCAGGGGTTCCTGCATAGAGAAAGATATCTGCTGGGGTTCTCTTGGTAGTATTATGTTTTGTTTTGTGATTATAAACATATAAGATGGACTCGAATTTCGTGCACTTGTCCTCTATGTTCGTTTCACTACCAATGATCCTAAGTTTTTCATTAACAGTTTTGTGGAATCTTTCTATGTCAGACACTCCGTTTTTGTTTGTGGTTACAGAAATATTTACACCTTCAGATTTTAGCCAGTTCTGTAGTGCAATGCACATGAATGCTGAATCTTTGTCTGCTTTGATTTCTTGGGGTTTTCCCATATCATTGAATACCTTCATAATGGCCCTTTTTGCTTCAAGCCAGTCTCTACTTTTTACTTCGACGAGCGTCGCAAATTTCGAGTAGATATCTATGCAAGACAAGAAAATCTGGTTTCCCGTAAGATAAAAATCAATTACGTATTTTTCACGAGCGTTCAATATTTCTGGTGTAGTTTCGAACAGCAAATTTGTATTTCTATGTTCGGTTTTGGCAACATTGCAGATTTCGCATTCGTTGATTATATTTTGAATCAGCTTCTGACTATCCGGATAGTAGTATTCTTCTTTAAACCAGTTGATAGTTTTTTCTATTCCGGGATGTAGAAACTCCTTATGCTTCTTGAGGATCAAGTCTTTAAATTCAGCATAAGTTAAAACATCAATCAATTTCCTAGTACATCTCAACAATTTGGTTAAACTGTTGGGGCTTATAATTTCGGTATATGCCCTTTGAAATACTAAGAAATCCTCGTCATTTGGGAATAAAATGGCGCTCTTCTTTGTGCACACATATTCTTTAATGAGGGATTTAGCTAATTCATTAGTCATTTCTTTATATGTTATCTTGATTTTTAGTTTTTGAAAGAAATGATTAACTTCTGCGTTGTCATTATCACCCTTTTCTATCTCGATCTGTCGAGAATAGAAATTCAATGGTCTCTCAGAGATGGATATGTAGTTCAAATTATCTTCCCCTGCACTATGGATAGTGGCATCATTGCTGTTTGCAATTTCACCGAGCATTACTTCCTCAATTTTTGTTCTGGAGAGGGCGTCTGCTACATAGTTTTCTTTTCCGGGTAGATATTTTATTTTGTAATCGAACTCATTCAATTTAATCTTCCATCTTTGGAGTTTCATGTTAGGTTCCTTGATATTGTTCAGCCATACCAGTGGTTTATGGTCACTTTGTATTTCAAATGGCCTGCCAAATAGGTATGACCTGAAGTACTTAGTTGCCCAAACTATTGCTAGCAATTCTTTTTCGATTGTAGCATAGTTAATTTCATGCTCATTTAGCGTTCTACTGGCATAAATTATGGGTTTGTGATTTTGGGATAATACTGCCCCTATCGCTAAGTTGCTGGCGTCTGTTGTAAGGGAAAAAGGTTTTGAAAAATCAGGGTAGATCAAGATCGGCTCTGAGGTTATCAATACTTTTAACCTTTCAAATGACCCAATATAATCTTTGCACTTGGTATCGATTACAGCTCCTTTCTTCAACTTCATCGTCATTGGTTTGACGACTTTTGCGAAGTTGGGGATGAATTTCCTATAAAATCCGCAAAGTCCCAAGAATGATTTAATCTGTTTTGGGGTCTTTGGCAATGGAAAATTTACAATAGCATTGGTTTTGTTTGGGTTAGGTTTGATACCGTCTGTCGTGACAACATGTCCCAGAAACTCAGTTTCTTTTTTCATGAATTCGCACTTGTCTAGCTGCAACTTCAAATTAGCATCCCTTAACTTTCCGAAGACTTTCCTAAGTGATAAGATATGCTCCTCCAATGAAGTGGAGTAGATAATTATATCATCTAGGTACACTAAGCAATCTCTGTAGATCAAATCTTCAAGAAGATTGTTCATGCATCTCTGGAATGTTGCAGGTGCATTTTTCAAACCAAAAGGCATACGTGTGTATTCGTAATGCCCATGTTTGGTCGAAAAGGCTGTCTTTGCAATGGAATTGTCATCCATTTGGATTTGATGGAATCCTTTAGCTAGGTCAATCGTGGTGAAATACTGGCAACGACCAAGTTTGTCCAGTATCTCATCCATTCGTGGAATGGGAAATTTGTCATTTACAGTGATCTCATTTAGATTCCTGTAGTCGACGACTAACCGAAATTTCGGTTTCCCTGAGGCATCAGCCTTCTTGGGGACTACCCAAATGGGAGAGCAGTAAGGAGATTTCGATTTTCGAATTATTCCCTGCTCAATCATTTCTTTTATTTGTTTATTTACCTCCTGATCCACGCTTTGGGGATACTTAAAGGGTTTTCGGTAAACTGGGTCCTCATGTTGAGTTTGGATAACGTGTTTGATAGTACTTGTGAAAGTCAAATTTTCACCTTCTTTGTACTGAATGTCCCTATATTCATAGAGAACCTTCTTCAAACACTCAACCTCTTCAACATTTAGGTGTTCGAGTCTATATTTATTGCATTCGCGTAATTCGTTTTCAACCGCGAAGCTGACTATATCGTTGTCAACGGACTTAGGGTCAATTTTGTTTTCTTTCTGGCCCTTTAAGTCTTTAACTGGAGTAAGGCACTTTGATGGTGCGGTCTTCTCCTTCTTTGATTTGGATTTTGCTCCTTTTGTAGGTGCAATTTTATCCATGAGCTGTTCTGCAGATGCAAGCTCATTTTTAAGTTTTGGGTCGAGGCATTTTGTAGATGCGGTCTCGCCCTTTTCTTCCTCGAAACAGAACTTATAGGTTTTGGACCCCAAAGTTACTGTCTCCTTCTCGTAATCAATTTTTGCTTTGGTGTTTTCTAGATAAGGGCGACCTAACAGGAAATCATAATTTTCGGAAAAATTGTGCACATAAAATTTTTGTTCGGACGGACACACAGCACTGGGTTTTAATTTGATGCTTTTTACCAATTTTATTGGCCCCATTATAGTGTATACCGATAATTTTTCTGTACTTTCTTTTACTTTTGCAAAGTTTTCCTTTATGATATTGATGGAAGACCCTGTGTCAACCATGCCCTTATAAAGCTTATTTTCATATGTAATTTTTAAAAATGGACCGACCCTTCCTCTTCTAATTCCTGTGTCTCCGAGGCAGCTTGATGAAAATTTACGTCCATGCGGCTTTGTCCGCTTGAACTTTCCCTCTGCCTCTTGACACCTCCGCTATTATTAGCGTTGTTAGACGTTGAAGGTTGGAAATTAAGGGGGTTGTTCTGCCTAGCCTGAGTTAAACCATCTCTGCATGTATTATAATTTCCCCTTTGATTTGGTGGAATAGTTTGGTTACTCGGGTTAGTATTACGAGAATTGTTTTGATTTTGATTATTCTGGTTAGTGTTTTGTGTAGAATAATTTTGGTTAGTAGAATTGTGATAATTACTGGGGTGATTATATTTATTATTATAATATCTTTGATTATTCTTCTGATTCTTATTCCCCCCGCTTTTGCGACCTTGCCAGCTCGATTTCGAAAAACTATCCATTGGATTTGAGTCGTAAAGACCCAACTCCATTGTGGCTTGTTTTAATTTAGGAATGGTATCTATGTCTTTTCTTGCTAGTGACATGTACATCCTGTCCGGAAGTTTTCTATCGATTGTCGTTTTTATTGTGGTTTTTAGCATTTCTGAATAATTGGACTTTGCCACAGGGTCACTCTCCAATTCTAGCTTATCAAATATATTTCTAACCTGACTTTCTAAACGTTCAATAAACTTACTAATACTGCCTGGATAGGTAGTCTCCTCCAGTTGTTTCATCAAGGTTACGTATGGACGATGATCCTTGAATGATGTCGCCAGGGCTGTCCTCATATCGGTCCACGCTGTTGCTCCTGCTTGAGTTATTGCCTCTAGTGCGTCATCAACGATGACTCTCCTGATTGCTCCGTAGATTACGTGTGCTTGGCGTGCATCTTGAGTAGGGTAAAGCGACAATAACTGGTCCACCTGGCTAATAAAGCCAGACAGCTTTCCTGGAGTTCCATCGTAGTAATGTAACTCCTTTATTTGCGCCAGCAATTGATTTAGGTGTACTTCAGATAATTGTGGAACTGCTATGTTTTATATTTTGTTGGTTGGTAAGTTTATTGATTGGTTATATTATTTATTTGCAGAATTTATTTTCTGACCTCACGGGATTTTCAGTTTTTCTCACGGAATTAAATAATTGTTGATTTTATTTTTTCCGACCGCACGGGATTTTTTTGACACTTTGAATCACGTAGATTCTTCTGCGGATCACTAATTTTTAGAATCACTATTAAAATTCGCTAGTGTTAGGACTGCTAGTCATATAGCATATCCTTTTTAGTTACACCAGTACCGTATTTTAAGGACTCTTTTATTTTAGGATCCTACCGACTGCGCCAATTAAATACTTGCGTTATTCATAAGTTAAAAAAATATAAACTTTATATAACTGAATATTGGTTTTACAAGTTATTTTTATTTTGAAGAACACCAACCGAAATCTTTTAGGTCTTAAACTGAACTCGATTAATTGATCTGGATAGATTGACGTTCAAGCCTCGGTCTCGAGCTTTCAGATATGGATTTAAACTTTAAAGTTCTGGAGAGGATTTAGGAGAGAGCTTGGAGTTGATAATTAATCTTCTCTTAGATTCAAGTGCATTCGCTCTTGGATATAAGTGCTCTTGATTTTCGATTGTTTATTGAAATCTAATATTTTTGTTTTCGACTTTGGCGAGTCCGAACTTTGAACGTGGGAACGTGTGATGACTTAAGTCATAATTGTTTAGTCTACAGAAGGGACTGTCTGGAGTTTGTTTAGAGTTTCAGATTGCATCCTTTGTGTAAAGCCTGGGTTTATTCCGCTAGATTTGGCTTTGGAATTCTTATAAACATCCGGCGGTTGCTATCTGATGTGTATGGATATAAGCTAGGGTAGCAAAGGGTGTATTGGGCAAGTGTGTTTGTGTTACAGGGTATTACAATATTGTGTATTGTGTGGTGTGTAAAGTAGGCGTAGACAGAGTCTATGGGACTGTGGATATGTCACTATATATATATTTTTATAAAAAAAATATACCAGCGCATCGTACATTACCTCCGAAAAGCAAAGACTTAAATTTTTAAGCAAGCACGTGGTACATTCGGGAGAACTTTAGCAAATAGTATACCCAGACACTCGAGAAAATTCGAACACACGTACATTGCAAAGCAGAGCAAAGAACATAACCTAAAACAAGAGGTTATTAGGTACAAGATCACGTGGCCAGCAAAGCACGTGAGGAAAAGAAACACACATAGGCAAATAAGCAAAGAAAGAGAGAGAGCGAGAGCCCTCTAGGTAGCCAAGTCAGGTCGCGAGAGTTTTAAAAGCACGAGGTAGGGAAAGCTAACATAAACTCCCCACAGCGCAGCCATTTTGTTCACACACTTCAGTCTAATCGTCGTCTCCCTCACACCAGCGAGAGTCAATCGAGTAGAGTCAACGGGATCACATCGTTTCCTTTTCTCATCCAACCGTCGTCGAGGCAACACGTACAGCCGCAGTTTTTCAACGAGAATAAAATCATCGTCGTGGAAAAATTTGCCAAGTATCAATCCCCGTCGAATAAACTAAATCATCGTCGTGGAAAATTTAAACTACATCGTCATCGAACAAAATTTATCACCGTCGAGAAAAATTTACGAATCAAATTGCCGTTTTACATCGAATTTGTGTTCAACCTAGTTGCATGTGGGCATTGAGTGAATTTTAAATAAAATCAAATATTTCACTGAAGTTTTTTTAACCAGTTCAAACGTCGCTTGACCCTCGCCTAAAAAAAATTTCTCTCGTCCTATCGAAATTTTTCTTGTCGTTTGCCAGTTGATTAATTATTTCACAGCAATATGGGCGCGCGTTGGATTTCGTATCTGCGGAAGCGAGAATAGGAGGCGATTCTGAACGAGTTTTCTTTGGAAGCAACCGGAACCGCGGAGGAAATGAGGAGCCGGCTGGCAGCCTTTAACAATCGAGACGATAACTTGCTGGAGACGCCGAGCGGCTGCAGGAATGCGAGGCGGAGATCACAGCCGCGTTAACGGACAAAAAGGCAACGCACACCGAGTCCGAGTCCACACCCTCCGGGTCCTGCACAGCTACAGGTACCAATCCTTGAGACCAGAAGTATCACCGATGCCATCGGAGACTTGGAGATCCATCCAACAAGACGGGATATTTTCCCCGAAAAGTCGGAGATGTCCGCAGCCATGCTGGGGGAGAAGCTGAAGAACTGGGGAATAAACTTTAACGGAACCTTGGACCCCATCACCTTCATTCAACATCTCGAGGAGCGTGCAACCGCATAAGAAGTCGACGTGGAGAAGATGCCACAGGCCATCCCTGGTCTTTTGACTGACACGACTGAGCACTGGTTCCGGACGAGCCAGCTACTAGGAGAATCGTGGACGCATTTCAAGAAGGCGTTTTTAGACTTCTTCCTGCCACCAAGGTATTTCCAGCGACTCGAGGACGAGATCCGCGCCAGAGACCAGCGCCGAGGAGAAACTTTCAAGGAATACCTCGTCAACATCAGACTACTGATGCACCGAGCGGGGTATAACGCGGACCAGGAGTTGGACCGAATCTATGAAAATCTCCAACCGGAGTACCAGATGTACGCCTATAGGCACGATTTCGCAACATTGGATCAACTTACCAATTTAGCGGGAAACTACGAGGTCACCCGGGATCGGAGCATTGGAAGCCATGCCAGGATGCTAGCAGAACCCCAGCCAGCGCCAAGAAGGAACGAGTACGAGGCCACTGCGAATGCATGAGCACCACCAACAGGTCAGCAAAATTTCTCACCAGCCGCAGTTTCACAACCCGGTCCTCGAGTAGGAAATATGTCGATGGTGACAAATTTCAGGTCTGCTTGTAGAAATTGCCCTCAACAAGCAACGTGCCGCAAACCCAGAGTCCTTTTCTGTTGGGATTGTGGGCGCAGGGGGATACGCACGCTCGAGTGTTGCAGGCGTACCCAGCCGGGAAACGAGAGGAGTCTTCGCCCACTCGGGGAGCGGACGCAGACTGCCTACAGGAATCCCCGGAACTAGGAGAAATCTTACAGGTGCAGTAGAGCAGGATTATCGCGCAGGTGCGAATCGAAGGTCAGGGGTTTACAGCTACTATCGACACTGGAGCTAACAGGAGCTTCGTGAGCGAACGGGTCGTTCAGCGCGTAGGATCGCCACAGAACGTACGGTCGGTACGCACTCATGTTAGCCTGGCCGAAGGCTCCCGCAAGGAAATAACAAAGTCTCTGGTAGCCAAAGTCAAGTTGGACCAACGTTGGGTAACGTTTCCACTGTTAGTTCTGCCTTCGATCATGGAAGACGTGCTCTTGGGCATGGATTTCCTCTGTGGCGTATCTGCCACTATCCAATGTGGCCGCGCTTCACTGCAGCTGAACCCTTTCTTATTAACCAGTCCCAACAACAACTTAGCTATGCCGTCGCTTTTGACAAACGCGTTCACTTCGGAAACAACAGACCCCATCGAAGCCACAGAATCCGCACCAGCCAGCAACGATCCAGATAACAGGATGCACGATACCCCGACCAGCAGTATTTTAGGGCCGACAACGCCGTGCGAAACAACCCGTTTCGACGGAATCAAGCCACCGTGTCAGCGGAACCTGCTGCGGAACCGGTAGCGGAAAGGCGAGCGCCTTCCCCAGCCATACCAGAGTCCATACCTGACGCTGGAGGAGCACTAGCCGTCATCACCGAAAACACGGAGCACGCAGACTTAGAGCCCTGGGTGAACAAATTTCTGCAGGAGGAACTGGCCAAGTTTGAAGGATTGACGGGAGTATCAAATATCGCTGAGCATACGATCACGATGCGGGATGACAAGCCCATATAATAGAGGTATTTTCCTAAGAATCCCGCGATGCAGAGGATTATTGATGAGCAGATCGACGAGCTGCTGCGCAACGACTGTATAGAGCCTTCACGGAGCCCCCACAGCGCCCCGATCGTACTCGTGGGCAAGAAATCCGGAGAGATGCGACTATGCGTGGACTTTCGACAACTGAATGCCCATTCCATTCCAGATGCATACCCGCTGCCAAGGATAACGCACATCTTGGAGCGTCTGCGCCATGCCAAGTACATATCGACGCTCGATCTGAAGAGCGGATATTGGCAAATTCCGGTAGCAGGCAGCCGACAGCGTTTACAGTCCCCGGGAGGGGCTTGTACCACTGGAAAGTAATGCGCTCGACAGCGTCATAGGACCAGACATGGAGCCCAACGCGTTTGCGTATTTGGATGATATCATCATCATCGGCCGCACTCCGGAGGAGCACGTGCAAAATCTACGAGAAGTATTCCGACGGCTACGAAAGGCGAACCTTCGCCTCAATGCAAAGAAATGTAGTTTCTTAAAGCGCAGCCTGGTGTACTTGGGACAGGTCATCAGTGAGGATGGAATACACACGGATCCCGAGAAGATTTCGGCAGTACGGCAACTGAGTCCGCCCACCACATGCAAGGAATTGAGGAGATGTTTGGGAATCGCGTCGTGGTACAGGAGATTTGTACCCAACCTTGCCAGAGTGGTGCAGCAAGAAGTGGCAATGAGAGCAGGAGCAGCAGGATGCGTTCGAAGAGCTGAAGAACAAACTCATGAAGGCGCCGGTTCTTGCCTGCCCTGATTTCAACGAGAAGTTCGTGTTGCAACGGACGCCAGCGACATCGGCCTCAGAGCGATGTTAACACAGACAATCCAGGGAGAAGAAAGAGTCATCACATTCGCCAGCAGACGCCTCATCGCCGCGGAGGAGAACTACTCAGCCACGGAAAAGGAGTGTCTGGCCATCATATGGGCCATCAGGAAACTCAGGTGCTACTTGGAACTGCAGCAGTACCAATTCGACGTCACCTATAGACGCGGGAGCCAGAACGTCGTCGCTGACGCACTTTCTCGACACCCATTGGAGGTACTTCAGATGATTCAGGAGGATAAGCTGGAATGCACATGGTACCAGCGGATGCTGAAACTTGTTCAGGACAGGCCTGAGGATTTCCCGGCTTACGCGTACGAAAACCAACAGCTTTATCGGCATATCGGATTGCGATCCGACGACGAAGACTCCGTGCCATGGAAACTGTGTGTGTCCAAGGAACACCGACAGCGAGTACTGGCGGAATGCCATGACCAGCTCACGGCAGGACATCTAGGAATCAGGAAGACAACCGCCCGGATCGCCCAGAGGTACTACTGGCCGGGCCTCATTCGCGATATTTCCAGGTATGTTCGCAAGTGTGACACTTGCCAACGGTTTAAAGTCAGCCAGACCAAGAAAGCGGGAAAAATGTTCACCAGACAAATTAACGAGCCATTCAACATTTTTTTTTTTTTTTTTTTGTAGGCTTTGCTTTTATTTATTGAATCTTCTCATTTATGAGACTAACAATAAGTGTATCAAATCTTACAATACTACCTAACTAGCAGTCATGAGACTGGTACAGAGTAAATGGCCCTGAATAATTATGGCTGGGTTGGATGGTCGTTACGTAGTAGGCGGCTTCTTCTGGAAACTCGTATCAAGTCCCTTGCTAAAGGATTTGGATGGGTGGAGAGTTTTTCCTTGTAGGACGCTTTTTGTTTTTCTATTTCGTTCTTAACTGCAATAATGCCGAGATCCCTGTGGATGTTTTCGTTGCGAATATACCATGGTGCCCCAGTGATAGTTTGATAGTTCTCAGGATTTTTGATTGGGCGCGCTGCATGATGTCTAGATTCGTACTGCACGCGTTCCCCCAGAGCTGGGAGCCATACGTCCATATTGGCTTTAGTGTGGAGTTGTAGAGCAGGACCTTGTAGTCCAGACACAGGGGCGATCGGGAGTTTATGAGCCAGTGGAGGCTGCTGGCTTTTAGTTTTGTATGAAGTTTCTTGCATTCAATATGTCTTCGCCATGTCAGGCGTCGGTCCAGGTGGACGCCCAGGTACGTTACCACGTTGACTTCGTGGATCTGCGTGCTGTTCAGGTAGAGCGGAGGGCATGTTTGTCTGTTGAGGGTGAACGTTACGTGCTTACACTTTTGTTCATTTATTTTAATACGCCAATCAGATAGCCACATCTCGACTACCTTGAGGTGGCTGGCGAGCTGGGTTGTTGCCCGGACTGGACATCTGGAACGGCTGAGGATCCAGTGCGGAGGTGGAGGGGCCGATGTCGGTTTCAGTATTGAGCTGGGGGGCAAGCTCAATGTGGGAACTCACATACTTTTTGTATTTCATCCAATTGGTTCTGTGCGACGTCAGCCTATAGGGGCGATCCGTAGTTTCTGGGCTTTGAAGGAGGGTTAACAGCAGCGGCGAGTGATCTGAAGAAAGGTCTGGAAGGGCCTTGGCGTTTATTAGATTTCGTGGGATGTTTTTTGTCACCGCGAAGTCAATTAGATCGGGTATCTTTCTGGGGTCTGCTGGCCAATATGTGGGGCTACCAGGGGAAACGTAGTCCAGCTTATTTCTCACATTGATGAGAGCGTTGTACAGTTGTCTTCCCTTGGGGGTCACGAGGCGGGATCCCCAATGCGTATGCTTGGCGTTGTAATCTCCTGCAGCTATAAATCGATCTCCAAGTGAGTTGTAAAAATCCATGAATTGACCTTCAGAGATTGTAAAGCGAGGTGGGCAGTAAACAGCAGCAATGCAAAGGTTGCCGTTACCTGACTGCACTTTTATGGACGTAGCTTGCAGGTAATTTGTTGCAAACCTTTGGTGGAAGTGGTGTTTGATGCGTTCTCTGATAAGGATGCCGGTCCCGCCGTGGGCTTTACCATCTGGATGATCTGTGCGGTAGAAGGTATAGCCTCTTATATGAAAGTTGTATCTGCTTGTGAGGTGCGTTTCAACCAGTAGCATGGCGTCGATGTGGTTTTCGTTTAGAAATTGTGTTAGTTCAAGTTTATGCCGTGAGACGCCGTTGGCATTCCACGTGGATATACGTAGATTGGACATTGATTATTTTGACTGTTGTGCTACGAGCAGCTGTATCACCATATTCTGATTCTGGACGAGCGTTTGCATGGTCGTTTTCATAAATGACATGAGTTCCATCATGCTTTGTTGCATGGTCACCATCATGGATTCCATGTTGTTTTGTGGCTGCTCTGGGGCCTGCTGAGCATTTACTGAGTTTGAGGGGAGTGGATTTTGCATTCCTGTCCTTAGAGCTTCGGCGTAGGAGATGCCCGTGGGGGCATTTAGCGGACCAAAAGAAGATCTGGCTGCTTTGGCAAAAAATACATCTGGAGTAGTTTTTGAATTAAAATACACATTTTGTGTATTTTGTTGGCGTGTAGCTGTCGCTCTTCGCATGCGACTCTTCAGCTCCTTGTAGACCATACAAGCCTCTGTAGTTAGCTGTATGGTTTCCTCCGCAGTTTCCACATTTTTTCGTGTTGGGGTCTTCTTTGTTCGCAGGGCAGTGTGCGGAGTTGTGGAAGTCTCCACAGACTACGCAGACTGCACTGAAGGGTGCAGTATGTCCTTGTGTGACCATACTCCTGGCAATTTGTACATTGCACAGGACCGTTGCGTTTGTAAGGTTTTTCCACGGTGATTCTTCGATGCAGTAGGAACTGCAACTTGTAGATCGGGTGAACTTCATTCTTCTTTAGGGCTTTACTGTCTGGCTCAAGTTCGACTTTGAAAAGAGGTTGCGGCTTTTTGTTTTTGTTGATAATGTTGCTAACATTCTTGGCAAAGAAACCCTTGCCTTTCAGGGCTTCTAGTATCTCGGAGGGGGCGACATCTGGTTCAATTCCTTTCAGCACTACTTGCAGTCCCTTGCTGCTTTTTAGTTGGTAGGTGTAAAAGCTCTTTTTTGCTTCCTGCAGGTAATTAGATACAGCTCGAAAGTGTTCTTCTGTTTTGGTTTGAACTTTGGTTTCGCAGATGTTCCCTTTAATAATTGGAACAACATGGAAGTTTCCGTCCCCGACCACCGCAACAATTTTGTTGACCAGGGCGTTTGAACTTTTCTCCCTTATATATATAGGTGGGGGCTTTGGCTGTTTTTGAGTCTCCTGCTCCAGCTTTGCTTCATTATTCTCACCAGCTGCTAGCGGAGAAAATCTATTGGAGTTGTTTGGGTCGTAGCTTTTGGTGACACGGTTGATCTTAGGTTTGTTACCAACCGTGTTATGGGGGCTAAGCTTACGCTGAATTTGGATGTAGCGATCCATGCCAGTCTGTATGGCCGGAACCGCTTGTTGCTTATCGGAGCTCACGGTTTTTGTTACCATTGGCCGTTGGCCGTTGGCACCGATTTCGCAATATTGGTCGTTGGTTTAGTTGTTGCTGTTGCTTTTGTTGCGTTTGCAGAAATTGCAGCTCTGCTTGTTGTTGGTGCGTCTTCCATCGAAGCCGGTGGTGGTGGGGTTTGGCATTGGGAGCTCCAAGATGTAGGAGCTGGAATAAGTAGGGCGGGAGAGCAAGAGCGCGCTCTCGTGCCGTCGGCGGTCAGTAGAGCCGGGTTGGGCTTGGTAGACGTTTTTTCTGCTTCGATATCGCGAGTTGAGAAATAAGAGAAAACTCCGTTTCTTTGGTTTACAGAGGTTCTACGCTCATTCTTTTGAGCTTATTACGCGTGGCACCATATAAATGAACTTTGCAGCTCAAAAACACGTCTCACGCACTAGTGTCCGTATGTCATACGCACTGTAGGGCTTGGCCTAGCTGACAGTACGTAGTTTAGAGTTCCGAATTTACTTTTTTACCATGAAAAAACACTTCGAGAATAAACCCCGCGTAGCGGTCGTCCGTAAGCACGTCTGCACTCGATGAAGGTCGAATGCGAATTGAATTCAACACTGTCTGCGCCGATTTTATTGGGCCCCTTCCGCAATCCAAAAGTGGGAATACGATGTTGCTCGTATTCTTCGACGCTTTCTCTAAATGGGTAGAATTGATCCCATTGCGAAAAGCTACCTCAGCGCATCTGGAAAAATCCTTTCGGGAGAGGATTTTAAATCACTTCGGTATCCCTCGCACTTTTGTCTGTGACAATGGGACACAGTTTACGAGTCGCTCCTTTAAAGCCTTCTGCAAGCAGGCGGAAATGGAGATCCAACATACCGCGCCAGAACCCGACAGAAAGGGCCAATCGTGCCATTAAAACAATGGTTGCCCAGTACATCGAGGACAAACAGACGACTTGGGATGAACTTCTGTCCGAGCATTCATCGTCCAAGGCCGAGAGCCAAGATTCCCCGGGGCCTTGTATGACGAAGTGACTCCAGGACCAAGCCAAGCGCCACGTTCACCGGAAGCGAAAGCGGAATTTCTACGGGATATTTTCAAGGTGGTTCGAGAAAACACTCAGCGAGCTTCGTTGGAACTGCGAAAACACTATGATTTCAGGCGACGTGCGTGGAGACCAACCATAGGATCGCTGGTCTTTGTAAAGCAGCATCACTTGTCGAAGGCGGCGGATAACTTTGCCACCAAGCTAGCACCCAAGTATGAAGGCCCGTACAAAGTAATAAAATTCTTCTCTCCCACCATAGTGTGCTTGCAACATATCCATAGCCGACAACGCAGAACAGCATCCCTCGGAGATTTGAAGGAAGCAGTCAACGATTCAGAAACTTAGAATCTGGTACCCAGCCGACTGGACCACCCAGAAGACACTCAGATGACGGAGCAAGTTTAGCGATCGACTGACGCTAAAACCACGAGCAGAGTAGCAGCAGCAGCAGAGACACAGCGGCCAAGGATACCCGCGACAACGGCGGAAACAACGAAGAAACCAGCACGAAGAGATGCCGCATCAGGACGATAGCAACAGAAGACAAGGATACCCGCGGACGGCGGAGAAACGCACGACGATGGCAGCATAGCAGCAGCTCCAGAAGTCCGTATGAAGACGGCACAACAGCAGCGAACCTGCTCAAAACAAGCCGGCGAGCGACGCTCGATCTGGCTGAGGCGAGAGCCATCTTGGAACACTGCGACAGGAGCCAATGTTTGAGTCAGTGGGGCCACTTGCTGGAGGGTGCGCCTTCCCAACACCTTCAACAGCAGCGGTGGTACCAAGCCTGGTTTCAGCCACCCGCCGTCGAGTGACGTTTGGAGAGGTCACGGAGGTACACATACCCCCGCGAGGCAGCCCGAGCTCCAGCGGCAGCGAGGACGACGTCGATTTGGCCGCCGCAGGCCCCAACAGCGAGGACGACGACTCGGCCGCCGCAGGCCCCGACAGCGGGGATGACGACGATTTGGCCACCGTAGGCCCCGACAGCGGGAATGACGACGATTTGGCCGCCGCAGGCCCCAACAGCGAGGACGACGATTCGGCCGCACAGGCCCCAACAGCGGGGATGACGACGACTCGACCGCCGCAGGCCCCAACAGCGGGGATGACGACGATGATTTGGCCGCCGCTGGCCCCAGCAGCGTGGAGGATTTCGATCCGGCCGCCGTAGCCCGAGCCAGCCTCAGCAACCCGTACGAGGGCGACCCGGCCACCAGGATGCCGGATGTGGGCCGCGACGGCAGCGACACGGGCAAGCTCAAGGCCGACCCCTGGGTGACCCAGTGGAAGGCTGACCTCCGAGTAAAGGCCTGTAGAGCGCGAGCGCAGCGTGCGAAGGCCCGTCCCGCACCGGTTCCGACCGAGGAGCAGCCTGCTACCTCGGCAGTCGTGGAGGAAGAACGAGCAGAGTACCCGCCGGCCGACGAGGACTGGGTCTTGCCGCCCCGTCACTGGAACACTCGGATCCAGGGAGGGCGCATTCCCCGCTCCGTCGTTGAGCTGGTACAACCGCAGGAGGCCACGAACCGGCGGGTAAACCGGAAATTCCTTTTCCATGTGGGTGCGGAGGAATTCCGAGTCCACATCTCCAGGATCACCATTTCTCAAAGTGCCCCGAAGTAAGGGGAGAATGTGAGGAGTCGTTTGACTCCCCACAAATACTGGCAGCCAACAACAACGGCAACCGCGCCGGCAGCCAACAACAACAACGGCAACCACGCCGGCAGCCAAAAACAACAACGGCAACCGCTCCAGCGCCCAACAACAACGGCAGTAGCCAGCAGCAACAACAACAGCCGCCAACGCTCATGGAGAGCCACAACAAAGGCAACAACAACAGCCGCCAACGCTCATGGAGAGCCACAACAAAGGCAACAACAACAGCCGCCAACGCTCATGGAGAGCCGCAACAGCAGCTAGCAGCGAAAACAAAACCAAAACAAACCGGCGTCGGCCAAGACCCGGAGCAAAACAAAACCCTAGCGAATAACTTTGTAAATAACTTTGTAAATAACTTTGTATATATTTTTGAATATCTTCTTCCTATGTAAACCTAAGTAATAATTGTACTATTTCTAAATAATAACACAGGAACACAAAATTAAACTTTGTGAAATTTCCACGAACCATTTCAAGTTTTTCATGATATTTGGGTGCTCCTGAGTAAAAGTCCCATACAAAATTATTTTCCATCACCTACAGGATCCGCGGTATACCTAAGAATACAAAAAACCGATTTTTGCCGACATTTTGAATTACGTGGCCTATATAATTGGACTTACCTCACATATTTAAGTTTAGTCAAAAAGAAAAAATTTATATTATATGTAAAAAAATTGTGGGGCTCAACAGCCAGCCCAACTCCAGCCCAACATTGCGACGACCACACCTCCAAGAAGGACGACGATCTTTTCTGGCCACTCCGCCCCCTCCATTTCAATAAACATAAATAAATGTATGTTTTATTTACATTTAAAAAACCAGAAATTCTAAAAAATATAGTTGGAAATAGATATTACAAATGTATCTGAAACGCATCGTCAAAAGATCGCAAACGGTACTTTTTCGGGTATCGTCAAAGGTCCGCAAACAGTACTTTTTTTGGTCCACTAACGGTACTCTTTCGGGTATCGTAAAGGGGGTGCTATCGGTTCTTTTTCCGGTCTCGCCACAGCGTCCGCAAGCGCTATTAGTTCGTGCTCCGAAAATGAGAGGTTTTGCCTGCGGTCCGCAAAACTTCAGTTTTTAATATTTTTTACGAAGTTTTTGTCTGCTGGGGAGCCAGCGCTGTACAAGAGCAAGAGAGAGAGGACATACGATCGAGCCCAAAAACAACCGCCGAAAATTGGCACGCGCCTGCGACAGAGCGAGAGCGAAGAATGCACCGAAACTTCGAGAAGTGGAAAATTACCGGAGCGCAGAAACTTGCAAAACGCATGGCATATTTTTTCACTCTGGCGAACGTGACAAATCGAAGTAGACGTGCGAGCGGACCAAATTTGCGTAAATTTCGAGACCGAGTTTCGTGGCGGAGTTTCTGCGTGCGGAAGCGAGTGAAACATTGACAGTGACAATTTTGATTTAACCCGAGACCAATCAGGAGGTGGTTCTCGACGAGAAAAAGTGATCAAGTGGACAAGGTGCCATCCAGCGGGAGTTGCTGCAGCCAGTGGCCAGCGAGCGCCCCTTTGACGAGCGAGGCCAACAGCGGCGGAGAGCCCGCAAGCCAATTCCAGCCACCGGCTGACGAAGTTTTTCTGGAGAAGATCGGATCTCGGCGAGCGTGTGCCCGGCCCCGGACCAGCGGCGGAGCACCAGCCACGCGTGTGTGTGCATGCAAGTGAGACGGGTGAGTGATTAGGGTGAACCGCATTTTGGCCAGCGAGAATCACGTGCAATGAGAAATTTCTCGTAGGCCTCGATGCGGCGTCACTTAGAGTAGGCTAGAGATAAAAACTAACGGCATAACCATGACCTGCCCGAACTACCCTTAACACTGAGCGATAACGTATAAATTAAGACAATACAGAAAAAAAATGAAACAAACGCAGAAATACAAATAATAAAATAATATTTCTGTAAAATCTGAATACCACTTGTTACCGCCATGTTTGATTTTCTTTACCCTTGCAAATTTTCGCCAAACCGAACCACACCGAGAGAAAATGGGTGGACCCTAACTTCAGGAAATATATTGTTGCCAATTAAATAAATATTTCTCCGGCTATTTAAACACAGTGCTTTGCCATTGTAGTAGCCAGCCAGCTAGTCGGTTCTCCCTTGTCTTTCTATGTCAGCCAGACTAGGATCGTCGGTTGCCCGTCAGGGCTCCCTGGCCTGTGTTCACCGGGTTAAGGGTAACCTAGCGTATAAGGAGATTCGGTTTCGTGCACTTCTAGCATTGCTCTTTGCTAAGCTCGTCGGAATGTCGTGGGTTTTCCTCATCTTCCCTATATACACACTGCACTACGCAAAAGAAAAGTTTTAAGTGCACTAACTGTGATCTACAGTTCAAAACAACAAAGGATATATTCGGACTCTGATATACGCGGACGGACTGGTAAGCTAATCAAGAGAAGACCAGGAGTAGGGGTGGCTTGCTGTTATTCGCCATCCCTTTCTGTACCCTCCCTGCCATGATAACTCGAGAGATTATGTTTGCGGTTATCCCTTAATCAAAGTTTATTATTATATTATAATTCACATTGCGGCAGCATCAAGATCGATCAACGAAATCTAATTTAAATTACTCCAACATATTGGAAAAATATATCAATCAATCAAAACAAAGAATTGTATAAATTCAATCATATTGGCCAAATGCCCAAAACAATAACAAAAAGTTGTTACATCGCATCATCTTATCGTCAACGAATTCTTATTCGCTCTTATTCTTATTGTTACTTACGATGTTTTTAACTCCTAATCATAATGCTCCTAAAATTTACTTTAATCGAATTGTAAAAATATTTAAATGTCATTCGACTTATTATATGGCGTTTCGTTATTTAATGCACACACAAAAAATATAATATATTTGTAAAGTCAGAAACCAATATGTTTTTATGAGGAGAGATCTCACTTACTCACAAATCCGGTTGAAGCAGGTTCGGTGGGCCCATCGAAGACGCTGTGCTAGATTTAATCTGACAAATATTATTTTTGTGTTGCTTGATCAAACGATTCTAAATTTACATTACTTGAATACAAAAAGTATATTGCATAAACCACTTTCAAAAAAGTTAAATCTACAAATTTAGAACGTTGGCTTTAAATCCCTAAACAAAGAAAATGATCTGCAGCACACGTCAACATTGATTGGCTGCAGCTCTGCACATGGCGATGCCTCCTTGCGGCATTCTCCTCCAGGTCTCCCGATCAATTCACCGCATACGAAGGGTTTCGCATGCCAGACGAAAGGTCTGTTCTCCTTATTTCACCCCGCTCTGGGATATGATGCCGCACGTGGCACGTGCGCGCAAAGTGTGGGCTAGCATCGCCTCACATTCGTCTCTTCCTCCTATTTACGGTAGCAAAACCAACGGTCAACCGATCGTTGTTGCTTCTGCAGGAGCTCGTAGCTCCTTCTCCTCCTCCTCGCGTTCCTTAGGGTAGCCTAACCCGCATGGGTACTCCGACACCACGCCTGGGATGGATTGGCTGATTGGGAACGGCAAGTCAGATTAAGGTTGTAAGGAAGCGTCTGGGCGGCCGGGGTGATCCTCAGCGTCCCAGAGTCCTCTCACAAAAATTATAATTTGTGAGACACCCAGAACGGAGAAGCGCCGATAATTTTCTGGCCAGCTAGCGGGGGAAATGGGGAAGAATCCAGCGGTCAAACCCGCGTCCGCGCCCGGAATTATCCAGCGGCGGGAAGTTTGCGACAGGCTGACCATCTGGGAATAGGGCTCTGACGATCTCCTCTAGAGTCTCCGGGTCGGATGGGGCGTTTCCTCCCGCGTTAAGCTTCTTCACCGTCATCTTGTACGCGCCCCCCCATGGATCCTCCTCGGCGGCATCACACAGCTTAAGGAAGCTTTCCCGCTTACTGTCCCTGATAGCGATCTTTAGCGCCTTTCTCGCCGCTTTGTATCGCTCACTGCATTCCACAAGGAGCGGGCTTCCTCTTGCTCTCTGAAGCAACCTTCTGGAGCGATGGCAGATGCGGCGTAACTCGGCGATCTCCTCGCTCCACCAGAAAACCGGGCGGTGGTTTCCTCGGAACGGCCTCCTCTGGAGCATGCTCCGATCGCAGGCGTCTTCCACGGCGTCGGCCAGCTTGTTTGCCATCACGTTGGCTCCATCAGCTTCGTCCACTGCGAATCCCTCAAGGGCGCTTGCAAAGGCCCGAGGTCTGAAGGTATCCTGCCGGAACGCCCTTCTTGGTAGAGGTGGGGGGCCACTGCACTATGGGGTTTTTGACCACTTTATGTGGCATTTAATCATTTTTTAAAAGTGCTCTAATTTAAAAAAAATTACTGGGAATGTATTAACAGAACATCAAACTGTTATGCCTCATACTCAAAATGTTAATACTTAACAGCATATGTTAGCATAACAGCTGCAAAGTCAGCTGTTGCATCCGAAAGCGTGCCTGCTAAGTTTGCCATTTTAACTAAGTGATCTTTGAAATTAAACTATTCGTGTAAGACACCATTTCTAAAGGAAAAAACTAATGGACATTGATTTCACAGGAATTAACTACATGTTAAATGCATTAACAGTTTAACTTGTGCGTGTTTATACTGACATTTTGTCATTTTATAAATGCACCTTAAGCTGAATTTTGAAAAACAAATTTCAACTTTGAGAAGAGTTTTGAATTAGAAGTTCGCATTAGTTTTTAATGCGTCCAAGTGTATGTTGTAGCGTTGTCAATTCTGAGCAAAAATCAGTTAGTCTTATTGTGCACTTTTCCGCACTTTTGGTGCAATTTGAATTTTTCTTGGATAACCTCACTGTTTTCAACGCCAATTTGGTTGCTGTTTGTATATAGCTATAGGATATAGTTTCCTGATCCGAACGATTTTCACACTATATGTGCCTAGGATCAAATAATGATGATTGGTAAAGTTTCATGTCGATATCTCCAAAACTGACCGAGTTATTAATTAATGCCACAAAAACTGGTCAAAAACCCCATAGTGCACTGGGTCGGCCGGCCATCCCTAGCGAGCACTCGATGGCCTCATGGTCGCTGGCAGTGTAGACTTCCCCGATCGTCCATCGGGCGCGGCGGGCCAGTGCACTGCTAACGAAGGTGAGATCGATGACCGATCCCGCGCCTGCCCTGCTGAAGGTCTGCCGGGAGCCTTCGTTCAAGAGGACGACGTCCAGCGAGGCAAAGGTTTCCAGCACCGCGCGGCCTCTTGCGTTTGTCCGGGAAGATCCCCATTCGATAGCCCAGGCGATAAAGTCGCCACCGACCACCACGTTGCTATGTCCCCGGAGGTCGATGCTCAATTCATCCAGGATACGACCGAAGGACTCCATCGAAAGGCTGGGCGCCAGGTAGCAGCTGTATAGCCACGTGCCGCCAACATTTGCTCTGACGAAGCCGTCAGCCGCCTTGATGTCGCACATCTGCTGCGCACCCACTCCGCATAGCCACAGGGCCGCTTTGCCAGTACGGTCCGTGGCCCAGTCTCGGCTGTTTCCTATCCTGTATGGCTCGCTGAGGATAGCTACCTCTGAGCCGCGGTCGCGCACTGTCTGCGTCAGAAGATCCTGCGCGGCCCTGCAGTGATTCAGATTTAACTGAATTAGCTGCATTTGGTTGGTTTGTTCCCATCCCCTCCGCCAGCAGCTGGACAGCCACTGCCGCCTGCCTGGTGCCTTGTGTCCTTGCTACCGGCCGCCTTGCAAAGGAAACAAGAGGGCTCGTTGGCGCATATGGCTGCTTTGTGGCCCGACTCTCCACATTTGATGCAGCAGGCGCTCCTATCCACCGGGTTCATGCAGTGGATCGCAATGTGCCCGGTTTCCAGGCATCTGAAGCACCTCGGTGGACCGGATCTTTCCCGTATCCTACACATCGACCATCCGATGCTCACCTCGCCACGCTGCAAAACTGCCTTGCCCAATGGGATGGGCAGGCTGACCACCGCCAGCTGCGTCTCTGAGTGGCTGCGGCGCATGCTCCGGACTCTCACACGTCCTACTTCGAAATTGAATTGGCCGGCGATGGCGGCAAAGACCTCATCCTTCGTGGTGATGGAGTCGATGTTTCGGATCTCCAAGACCAGCACTTTCGTGCTCTCCGTCGACGCACGGACAGTCGCGGAGTCACCGAGTACCCTCTCGATGCTCTCCTTCATGGTCTCGGCGCTCTCCACGCTCCCTCTGGCCACCTCCAGGAGCAGGTTGCCGTTGTTAGTGCGACGGACCTTGGAGACACAGGCACCCAGGGACGACAACTGCTTGTCGCCCCTCCTGGTCACAATGGCTAGCACCTCGCTGTAGGACTTGCCGTTTGCCTGCACGATGACAGCATCAGGACGTCCACGGCGCGCTGCCCTCCGTTTCTCGGCAACTACCTCCCATTCACCAGCGGGTTTTCCGGGGTTCTCGAGAGTCCGGGCGGCAACGTGGGCCTCCGCGGGCTCTGGCTGGGCTCCTTGGGGCTTTTTCCGGGGCTTTTTGGGCCCGTTCGCGATTCCCTGCTGCGCTGCGCCAGTTGGTGTAGGGGCAGGCGCAGTTGCTGGTAATTCCGGCCCATTTGGCTGGCTCAGCCTTCGCCAGGGCTCTGTTTGAGCAGTAGCATCCTTCATCCATACTGTCGGTGTCTGCTGCTCCTTGTCGACGCAGAGTATGCACTGGGCGCATTTTGGGCACCGGCTGTTCCAGGCCTCGCTCTCCTGTCTTTCGTTGGCGCCCGCAGCTGCCGCTCTGCTCACCGCAAGGATGCCTTCATTTTGGCAAACAGTTCCCTTGTTGAGACGGTGATGTGACGCGTCGTCTTGTCCATCATTTTAGTGGAAACCTCCTGCAGCAGTTTCCCCAATTCTTGGAGATCCTGCAGGCTGGCTGCCTCCTCAGATGCCTTGCTCTTTTTGGCAGGCGTGGATCTCTGCGAACTGGTCGGGCTCGCAGGATCCCGTGTCCTCTTGGGAGGCGGCGTAGAGCCTGGCCCAGGGCTCCGCCCATCCTCCATGGTTTCCAGCTCTGTGGGCGTTTGGGAGAGCTTGCTGCTCCTCTTGAAGGCCACTGCTTCATCCCCTTCCCTCAGGGGCGACCTCGCTAGATCCGAACCGCCCACAAAGGGGTTTATGTCCTCCTCCATGGCCGGCCTGTCGGTCCACGCAGGGCTACCACGCTGGCCAGAGATTTCCCCCTGGCGCTACGACGGGGGTTATACCGCCCCTTCTCGGTCCCCGACGTCCCTTGTATGGGACACCACTTTACGCGGGGAATCGGACTTTGGTCGGCTCCGTGACCTTTCCCACCTGCCAATTGCGAAGCCGAGCACGGCTTCAGGATATAATACTATATTTATTTAATTAAATAAATAAATATCTGTGCCAGCGTTTTGAAAACTTAATCGGCGGGAAAAGCATAGCCACGCGTGTTTACCAACACTGGAGATGTTGTGCTGTTAAGCGCGGCTCACTCCCCTGGGGTTACACAACACTAGGATATAGATCGAAATCAGCTGTGTTTACGTTCGAAAGAAACGCGGGGAAAGTAGCTTGTGGAAGGTGTGAGGAAAATGGAAAGTGAGAGCACGAAAAGAGTTTTGTGCGGAGAAGAGGAGAGGAGAGAGTCGCCCCCCCCCCCCCCTTGCCTCGGGCCCCACCGGTAGAGCAAGCGCCCAGGTTTGTTGGACAACTTGGAAGGCCTCAGAGCCGATCCAGGAGCAGCACCGGGTACGTACCAGGGTCCAAGGAGTCTCACACTGCAGTTTTGCCCAGTTTCAGGCTAACTACGCCCGGCAACCGACCGGAAAAAGGATACTTAGGCGGAGCGCGGTTAGAACACAACCTCACAGTTCACAGCCATAAACAGAATCCCGCGATCAGTCACGTTCTTCACACCAATTGCATGCGGACGTCGCAGGAATTAGTTATCTAAGTTCCCATGGCTGTAACCAGCTGTTTATGTTTTTATAGGATAAACCCATGTAACCCAAAAGTAGACCTAAGTAAATACCCTTTGACCCGAAAACATGTATATAAACCCCATGCAGTATCCAATAAAATCAGTACGAAAAGAACTCTTTGCGTATTCACTTATCCGCAGCCCAATTGGTATTGTACTTAATGCGGCGACCATTGCCACTGGTACTGAACCTGAGGCACGCAACTAAAAACTATTTCAGCATTAGGATTTATCCTGTATCCGCACATCATCTTTTCCTAAACATCCATTTTTACAATTAAAGGTTTTTGTTTCTATTCGTTAGGTTGTAATAATTTCCAAATTTACATGTCTTATTTAAGTTTTAAATTGTCAAATAATTTGTTTATATCTACATGTTGGCTTTTAATTAATTAAAATAAAAATTAAGATTTAAATTTTAAAGTGTAAGAAATAATTGTACATCTTTGTTTTCTCAGTGTATGGCGTTTATCTTCATTCTTTTTTACTCTATTTTAACTTTTTTCGTCTATTATCACAATAACATCAACAGGCCGTGCTTTATTTAATTCATATGTAACGTCCTGTCGTCCGTGGATAGCTAGCGGGACGTCCAGGGTTCGTGCAGGAATATTTATTTGATTCAGGCGTGGTTGCTGTAAGAGATTCCGACCCAGTCCCAGAGTAGAACGCTAGAGGATTATGCCGTAAATGTATCTTAATGTTTATTTACTTAAAAGCAGGGATCGTAACAGTTATAATTTTTATAATACAAATTATGAAATAAGAGTTATTTTACAATTACACCCAGTGCCAACAAAAATGCCGCACTCTGAATATTCATGCACTTCAAACTTTTTTTGCCTGGAGTTTCTTCAAATGTTTGTCGAATCATCAAAATGTTTTTGTATATATTAATGGAACAATTTTAAACAAAAGTGCATTCAAATTTTTATTTTAAGCCAGTGTTTTATTTAGATTTAATGTCTTTTTTAGATACACATTATTTTAACACTTTTCAAGTATTATGCCAAATGAAAATGAAAAAATTAATATTAATTATAATAACTCAAAAATTCAACAAAAAACAATTTTTTCCTAAATTTTACTTAATTTACTAAAAAATAATATAAACTTTCTGGTATTTCAAGGTAAATTATATTTTATAAATTTAAATTAATACTTTGTGATACCCCCTTTGGCCTTAATTACGCATTTTACCCTATTGGGCATCGAATCGTATAAAGCCTTCAAATATTCTGCTGTTATCTCCTCTAACCATACTTTTTCTGTAGTTTGCCTTAGGCTTTCGCTATTTATACCCTTGCAGGGTATTATAATTTCAGTCTGAAGTTTGCAACGCAGTGAAGGAGACCTTTCCGACCCTATAAAGTATATATATTCTTGATCAGCATCAACAGCAGAGCCGATCTAGCCATGTCCGTCTGTCCGTCTGTCCGTCTGTCCGTTTCTACGCAAACTAGTCCCTCAGTTTACATTTTTAGAAAAATAATTATAACTTTGCTGTTTTTAAACATTTTTGCATAATTTTTTAGATATAGCCATTTTATATTATTTCAGAATTTTGGTAAAAATTTTATGAAAATCGGACGACTATATGATATAGCTGCCATAGGATCGATAGGGAAAGTAATAGAAAAAATTATAACTTCGTTGTTTTTCAACGTATTTTCATCTACTCTGAGATATGAGCTTTACTTATTATTATAGAATTTGGGTATACATTTTATGAAAATCGGACAACTATATCATATAGCTGTCATAGAAGCGATCCGTAGATGTAAAGAAAATGTAAAGCTGGGAATGCGAAACTTTAACTGTCAAACTGTAAACATAATAGGTATAGGTAAAATGTAATGAAATAATATCTGCAAGGGTATATAAACTTCGGCGTGCCGAAGTTAGCTTCCTTTCTTGTTTTTAGGATAGAAATAAGTATATAGTATGAAAAACTTTTTTGTTTTTCAAGATATGTAAACCAAACTTCCAGATAGTATGATTGGACCAGTTTTATATATGCTTGCCAAATATGTTATAGTCCAAATTGGAGAACTATATCATACAGCTGACATAGCAAAAATTGTAAACACAAATAAGTACCAGTTTCAAGTTGTTCACACATGAACATGTAAATAGATAAGATGCATCTGTTAGGCATTAAATCTCTGCCGCAGTGCACTGTACTTGCATATCTTTAAGTAAAACCGCCACTTGGGCCTGTGTAATACAAGCAACCCGAAATATGACCTCCTGTGAGCGGTCTGGGTTTGTTCAAGAAATGTGCTATCGGGTTGACTGTGTGAACCCTTATCGCACTTAGAGTATCTCCCACGATCGGGAACTGTCCGATGCGTGGGTCTAAAACTAAGATCAAAATACATTATCATGTTAGCTATATAAGCTAGGATTTGAATAAAATAAAATCAGTTTGAAATATTAACTCAGCAAATAAAGACGTGTTCTTATTTGGGCGCTATTCACAAGTAATATTCAAATACTTTAATAATTAGACAATTTTGTAAACAAATTGGAGCCATAACAAATAAAAATAAAATTAAAAAAAGTCAATGAAATCAAAAAACATAGAAAAACATAACAGAGTAATCAAATTCTTCTAACAATTCTAACGTTGATATCATTAAATTGGATTTAAATTTGCAAGGTAATTTCCTTAGTCCTGTAATAAAAGGATCAGAAGATAAAAGTAGTCTATGAATTTAATCCTTATTTGTGGCAATTCGAGATATTTTTCGTGTGTTCTGCTTTCTATATTGTTTTATGTCTTTGTTTCGCGACTCTGCAGCTTCTTCCGATAATTCTCCAATTGAAACAAGAGCAAAATTAATCACATCTGCACCATGGATTAACACTTTGTGCACTGAGGGTGGGAAGTAGTAACAATCATACAAACAACAATTGTTTGGCAGTGTCAAGAGCATATATTCTGAATTTGTCAGCATTAATCCTGTTGGGCAGTTTTTATTAACACTCTTCTCCAAACACGTCTCTAAGTCGTTCATTTCCGTTGGCTTTGCTTTACAAATGTAACATTTGACTGAAGACGTATCGCTGAGGGCATTACATATTTTTCCATCTACCAAGGTCAATTGCAAGCTGTGTTTAACCTCGATTCTTTTATTGCCGATATCGCATACAGTCTGGTTTAGCTTATTAATTTGTGCCTTAAAATGCCTTTCTTCGTTTAAAGCTAATTGAACTGTTTCTTTTTCAAATTGGAACCTCATTGGTCTGCAGAAGCGAGAAGATGACGGTCGGGGATTTTTCGAAATTATTTTTTGACCTTTGGGATCACTGAAGTTTGTAATCAGCTGCAATGGTACGTATGAGGTAACAAAAAGAGTAGAGTCGTCCAAATTATTGTTAAGCGCTTTCTGTTTATATTCAGACTGTCCGGTGCTAATATCGAATCCCCATTTTCCTATCAAAATTAAGTTTTTAGCGGAATCATCCTTTATGTTCTCAATAACTTCGTGCTGAAGTTTTAAAATCCGTGAAGCTGTATGGTCTAACAAACTTTGCAATTGACCTTCAGATTTTGCTTCAGTAACGCTGATATCTTCTGGGTAGCTGTTTTTTTTGCTTTCAAAACCTGCTCGTAACTCGGCAGTATATCAAATGAAACAAGCGTATTAATAAACTTACGAATAAGCAAATATTGATGTTTCGTTAAATTCGTCTCCGCAAAAAGTCATAAAACTACGTCAATATCGACTTGGCAATGTTTTGGGCCTGAAGACAAGCTGCACGATCGAAGCAAGGAAGCTATGTGAAACTTTACCTAATCATTTGCTTCATGCATTTTAAGTTCAAGCGAGCGTAAGTAATACTTTTGTTTAATTTAATGCATGAATTAAATCAGGGATCGTAACAGTTATAATTTTTATAATACAAATTATGAAATAAGAGTTATTTTACAATTATATAGAAAAAATAGGAAATTAATTCTTATTATTCAAGTTTTATAAAAAAGTTGTAGAATAATTATTATTTTTCAATTTGTATATAAAAGTTAAGTTATAACAGTTATTTTCAATTTTTAAAATAATAATTGAAAATTAAAATTATTTTTCAATTTTTATTTTAAAAATTGAAAATAATAATTATTCTCCAATTTTTATTTTAAAAATTGAAAATAAAAATTGAATCGCAATAACTTTCCAACGGAGCGGTATATCTTAAAGATTTATATATATAATTAATCTACGCTTTAATACCTTTTGTTTGATGTATATATTGTGGTTATTGCATGTGCATAAAAATATGCGTATACGTAATGCATTTACATTCCCCAAACAAACAAGGATACTAAAATACCTTGACAACAGCTCCGGTTAATTTAACATTTTAACGTTTTTTTTTCAGAGAGTGTAGTTATTTTTGCCTTATCCGTAAATGGTTTTTATTATATATAAAAAAACTAAGTATATATTTTTTTATTTCCCCATTTTATTTAAATTTAAAAGCATCAGTTTTTTATATACCACTAACTTCAGTGCTGAAAAGGCTCTTTCTACAGAAACCTCCGTAGCAGGAACACAGCGAACTACCTTAGCCAGTGCATATAGGCATGGATATGTGTATTTTTTACTCTCCCAATACTCCATTATGTTAGTATTTGGGTCTAGTGACTTGGGAGAGTATCTATTAATTTCCATTTCCGCCAATTTCAGTTCAGGGTCTTCTTCGGATGTTTCATTTTCGGAGCACTCGTCGAATGAATTTAGATATTTGCTTATTAGGGAGCCGCCCTCACCCTCACTCTAAGAGGTTGGATGTACCTCAACCTGAGTTTTTGAAGATTGCGGGCTTTGCGGCGAAACTGGTTGCATAGATTGAGGGAGTACCTGTAAAGAAGATAAATCCTTTTGAGATATCTTTCAAATTAAAATTTTTTTGATTACCTTTTTATTTTTAAGAACCATTCGTCTCATCAATGATAGTAAATGGCTTTTAGCCAACACTTGTTGGTCTGGCTTCTTTATAAAGATCCTGCGAAGTCGAGGGTCAAAATAAATTGCCGAAACCATAACATCATTGGAAACTAATGCTTTCTCTCGACATTCTATGAACTTCAACATATCTTTGCTATGCCCATTATCCGACATAGCTTGAATAGTGAGTTTTGTTTCTAGCCATAGCTTGTAAAAGTCGGAAAAAAAAGGTGTTCGTTTTGAAGTTTTAGCGTTGCCTCGTAGAGAGGCTTCAGCACGCCCAGAAGCAGCTCTATAGCTTCCCATTCCGATTCAGGCAACGTGGAACTTGATGTGAAGTGTTCATTCATCAAGATTTTAAAGTTGGAAAGACTCTTTAGCATGGCGTAAGTCGAGTTCCATCTTGTTGGAACATCCAATACAGGCTGGGGAAGGCCGGCTTTACAAATGGCAAGCCTAAAATGCAGATAACAAAAATATATATAATAAATTGTCACCTTTATATTTAAATATTATTACCTGTAACTCGGAGTACGCAACTTTTTTATAGCATTTCGGGCATTGGAGACAGTAATATCCCGTACCTTATCGCTTAAGAAATCTTTTACAGCCAACTGTAATGAATGAGCTGCACATCTGATTGACGATATGGAGAATACTTTTAGACTTGTAAAAGGTCATCATTTTGTTGGTCTTCATAACCATCTTCATCGGTATCAGTATTTAAGTGTTCGATTGCTTTCACAACATTCTTTCCATTGTCCGAGGTAATTGTGTACAATTATTGTTTGGATACTCTAAATTCCTCCAAAATGTGTTCAATTTCTAGGCTTAAATTCAAACCGGAATGTTTTTGGTGTAATTCAATCACTCCCAACGTTTTTATTACAATGCTGCCATCCCGATAATATTGTAAATTGACGCCCAATACACTTTTGTTATGCCTGGACGCAATATTAATTTTGAGAGAGTATCTTATTTTTTAAATGAGTAATAAGGCTCTTCTTTTCAATATCATATCTTTCGCCAACATAATTCATTACATTACGGGATGTAATTGGTCTCATATCCAAGCCATTGAAGGTTTGCTCGGTCAAAATTTTAAAAGCCGGAGAATCTAAAAGTTTGAATGGGACCTTCTCTTCAGTGACCAGCTGTACACAAGCTTTTTTTACGGCAGCTTTAGAAATTGACACCGAAAACTTAATTTTCTTCTCGCAGGGTTCGTTGCCCTCCTTTTTCATCTCGCTCTCATACTCAATGGTATGAGTTTCCTGTAAATGTCTTCGCAGGTTGGTTATATACTGACCTTTGAAAAAACGTTTGCAAATTTTGCACTTTGAACCATTTGGATCGAAAATAAAAAAATCGCGGACAATTACTTCTCGTTTACGACCCATATTGCTTAAAGACCAACTGACAAGAAATTCCTGGGTAATTATCTTAGTATTCATGTTTGTTTGTGAAACGGTGAATTTTTTATTATATGCACTTATGTTCATGTACATATTTGTGCACATGCAATAACCACAATATATACATCAAACGAAAGGTATTGAAGCGTAGATTAATTACATATATAAATCTTTAAGATATACCGCTCCGTTGGAAAGTTATTGTGATTCAATTTTTATTTTCAATTTTTAAAATAAAAATTGGAGAATAATTATTATTTTCAATTTTTAAAATAAAAATTGGAAAATAATTTTAATTTTCAATTATTATTTTAAAAATTGAAAATAACTGTTATAACTTAACTTTTATATACAAATTGAAAAATAATAATTATTCTACAACTTTTTTATTAATATTTAAAAATAAGAGTTAAAGCGCAATGAAAAAATAAAAATTGGTTATAAAAGTTTATTTTATTTTTGAGAACTCCTTCAAAAATTATGGTATACCTAAATATTTCATTTTTCCAGCTCAATTTTTTGGTAATAACTTTTATTTTACTCATAACTCTTATTTGCAATCCCTGCTTAAAAGGTACTATTCTCAATAATTTCATGCCGGATCTCTATTCTGGGGTACGCCGTAGTTCCGATTCGTCCTCCTCGTCCTGCTTTGCGGCTGTCCAGTAGGGAAGATGCCGATAGTTTCGCCCAAAGGTGGGTCTATGGCCTTTAAAGCCACCCACGAGCGAATGCGTTCGGACTCGAAAGTCAGCTCGGACTCGAAAGTCAGCAGAGAGAATCGGACTCTGAAGTCGGCAGTATTTTGGACTCGCAAGTCAGCAGAGAGAATCGGACTCAGAAGTCGGCAGTATTTTTGGACTCGCAAGTCAGCAGAGATCCGAACTACGATTTATAAATAGGAACCTGAGTCACCAAAAAGTGACTTCGCTGCATACTACTGGGGAGGTTAACTCGACCCAATCGCAGTCGGCTGCTCCAGGGCCGTGGTCCGCTTTATATAGGCACTGGCGAGGCTTCAGTGTGGCCAGAGTCCTGTGCGGGATTTTCCCCGAATAGTGTGGCCAGCCTCCGTTCGGTCCAGTATGACCCCCCTTCACGATCAGTGGCGCGCGCGCGCATTCAATTCAAATTATATTCATAATGTCTCCAATCCATTTCTTATGTCGCTATTTGTTTATATTTTATTCTATTACTTCCTAATATGATATATTGTGCGCGTACAAGCGTCACACATAATTAATTTCAAACTATGCGAGAAGATCAAATCATATATATTTGCTATCGGCCAAACCAATGTACACGAGCTCCCATTATCTCTCACCGAATCTGGATAATCAAAACAAAATCTGCGATTACTTCTACATTTAAATTCTTATAAATTCTTTTTTTCTCGACTTAAAACGGTTGTGATGGCGGATTGTTTTTTTTTTTTTTTTTTAGAATTTAGTTTTAAGTTTTAATCTGTTTTGTTATTTTTTTTTTTTTTTTTATTAAGTCATAGACTAATTTTGGATTTTATTATTTTAAGGTGGTTGTTGTATCGTTGTAATTTTTTATCAATCCCACGTGGCCAGTTTTCTGCTACAATTTTGCTTTTGTTGCTTTTTTCTCCTTGACTTCTAAAGACTTTTCCTTTTCCGATGGCAAGAACGTTGTTGCGAGAAAGTAAGTCGATCTTTCGGGTCTGCCAAATAACAAGGGTTTGCGCAACACAGGTTGGCAAGCAGAGTTTGGCTACAGCCACAATCACAAGAAATGTTGGTATTGGTGGATCCAGCGGCGTATAGGTTTAACCAGCAGCCGAAAGGTAAAATAAAGCTGACATAACAGCGGAATACTTTCCGTATCACGAGATGCGAGCAGATTTGAATGCCTGGACTTTGAACTTTAAGGTCCCATTTTTTGGCAGCGTGCAAAAATAACAATTGAGACTTAAAACGTAAAGACCAATTTCTGGGCTTATGAGCTTTTTATCGGTTCTCAAGCCGACGAAGGGGTGCATTCAGACTAATCACTTTTTGTCATTCACAGGTAGTTGTCGAATTAAATAATTACATCGTTTTAACAGGTTGGCTGTTAAGTCCCCGGTCTGGCACATAGATGACGTCGCTAGCATTGAATGCATATTATTTTTATATAGTACTAACCTTTAAATGATTCGTGTCAAAATTTGACGTCTGTCAGTCAATTAGTTTGTGAGATAGAGCGTCTTTTGTGAAGCAACTTTTGTCATTGTGAAAAAAAGGAATTTCGTGTTTTGATAAAATACTGTTTTCTGAAGGGAAAAAATACAGTGGAAGCGAAAACTTGGCTTGATAATGCGTTTCCGGAGTCTGCCCTAGGGAAATCAACAAAATTTGATTGGTATGCAAAATTCAATCGTGGTGAAATGAGCACGGAGAACGGCCAACGCAGTGGACGCCCGAAAGAGGTGGTTACCGTCGAAAACATCAAAAAAATCCACAAAATGATTTTGAATGACCGTAAAATAAAGTTGATCGAGATAACAGAGGCCTTAAAGTATCAAAAGTACGTGTTGGTAATATCATTCATCAACATTTGGATATGCGGAAGCTTTGTGCAAAATGGGTGCCGCGCGAGCTCACATTTGACAAAAAACAACCGTGCCACAAGTCATTGAGAACGATGGCAAAAATTCCTGAATTGGGCTTCGAATTGCTTCCCCACCCACCGTATTCTCCAGATCTGGCCCCCAGCGACTTTTTCTTGTTCTCAGACCTCAAAAGGATGCTCGCAAGGAAAAAATTTGGCTGCAGTGTGTAATGGACCCATATAAAAACTTTTTTAGTATTTTTTTGAAATGAAAATGATACGCGCCTAAAAATAGTAGCGATAATTAGTATCGACCCCTTATCTGGCAACGTCTTAAAAATGACAGTTGAAACCAGCAGCTGGTGAATACCGAAGTGCAAATCGGTGAAGGGTTCTTCGTGTCTCCAGCTTCTGGCTTCGATCTTTTCTATTGGAGTCGTCATAATACAATTTTTTTGTTTTGCACATGTAGGTCACGCCTGTTTTCATCGACTAAACGGCGAGAAATCGCTAGGTCGATTGAGCAAAAAAAAAATACAAGAAAAGAAAGCACTGGGTAAATATTTCGCAACAATTCTTGGGCTCGTTTGCACATGAATAATTATTTTAATTCCTGTAGCTAAACGAGGCAGCAGAGCAGATTGGTTACGCTATTCAGCGCCGGCCAAAAAGCTCGGCTGGAACAGCTATCTCTGCTGGGGAAAATTTATTTGGAGTTCGCCGCAGCTTGGAGCGGAAAAAAAAACCACAAAAAATGACCCAAAAATAAACGTGTAAAAACAGTGCAGATTAAAAAAATTTAAAATTAAAAACCCTTAAAATCTAGTGACAAATTAAAAGTTCGCAAAAACGAGTAAATGGGTTAAAACAACTCATAAAACACACGACTAGTTAAAATGTAAAATCTGAAGAAAAAACCCGACCTCAAAATGAAAAAAAAAAACATGCAAAATAGTGTAAATACATATATGTAGAGATTGTATTAAGTAGTTTATTTAAATATATTAAGTAAGGCTGAGATGGATTATAATAAGTGGGGAATAACATAAACTTTTAGCAACTTCTGTGATTTAACAACTGTAGGCGACTTTAGCAACTTTGACAACTGATATTGAACTTCATACGACTTTAGAAGCTTTCTTAACAATTTAATGAAATAACTCCGGAAACACGACTGTTCCTTACGACTTCTCTCAGCGACTGACTCTCTTCTCCTCTCGTCACTCTGCAACTCTCCCTCTTGGACTCGCTGCTCTCATGATCGGCTGATTGCCATTCGCAACGACGCAAAATGTGTACTCGCTGCCAGACTGTACCTCAACACCTTACACTCGGCCCTCCTGCTCATCTTCATCTGACCCAGATGAAGCCAACTCGTCGTCGTTATCGGCTATGTACCTCCATAGCTTCATGTTATCGCAGCTGGTACTTGTTAAGTTTGGCCCTTCGACTTGGGCTGCTTTTCGAACGTCGTACCGGCCATTTCGCTTTATTTGGACGATTTCGTACGGTCCTAAATACGGACTAGCCAGCTTTCTTCCTGCAACAAATTGAGTCCTCTTGATTGCGACGAGATTACCCAACCTGTAGATATGAGCACGCTTGCGCTTTTTGTCGTAGTTTCGCTTATATACCTGCTGGGCCTCTTCGATGTTCTTTTTGGCTTCGTCTCGCATTTGTTGTCGCTCAAGATTAAACTGAGAAACAAACTCTTCATTCAGAATCTCTAGTAGACGCTCTTCTGCCTGGCTGTACATTTTTGTGCCAAACAATAGCTCAAATGGCGACAGTTTTGTTGAGGAGTTTACATGTGAGTTAATGGCCTTTTGCACCTGAGGCACATATTTGAACCACTTGCTAGGTTCTTCTGCGGATATTTTGGCAATGACAGCAAGAATCGATCTGTTAATACGCTCGACTTGGCCGTTTCCACGAGCTACTCCTGTAGTAGAGCAAATGTGTTCCACTTTGTTGGTATTCATCCACTCTTCAAACGCTTCCGATGTAAAGGCCGAACCACGATCGCTGACAACTCGTTTTGGAAATCCAAATACATTAGACCATTCATTGAATCTCCTGATGACCTCTTCCTGCCCTGTTGTTTTCGTCGGGTAGAGCCACACAAACTTAGCGAAGCCATCCACAATTGCCTATATATATTTGTACTGCTTCGATGTGGCGTCCATTGGTCCCAAGTGGTCAATGTGTACTGTGTGCAACGGCATATCTCCTTTAGCAATGCAGTGTAAGAGCCCTTCTTGCTTTCCCAGCTTCTTACTGTAAATAATGCATTTAATACAGTTGGCTATAAACTCTGTTACCTTCCGCTCCAGGTGTGGAATCCAAAACTGCTGCTTTACGGAATGAACCGTTTTTTGAACTGCAAAGTGGCCGGCTTCGTGTGATTCACGAATGACATCTCTTTCCATTGATTTCGGAACAACTATAAGATCGTTGCCTTTAACTGTTCGGTATAGAATATCGCCTTTCATCTTGAAGTTTTGGTATGGACGATCCTGAAGAATGACCAGAATTGCTTTGATGTAGTCATCATTCTGCTGTGCGTTCTTGATGCGTGCTGCAACCTCCGATGCTACGATCCAAACCGACTCTGGATGGCGGCTCAAGTGATCTACGTGCTTCATCTTGTCCCCTGGCTTGTGAACAACATCGCAGCTGAAATCCTGTAGATACATCACGTAAGCTGCAACTTCCCTCGGAATATCGTCTTTTCTGGTCGTATCCTTGAACGCTGAGCAATCCGTGACAAGCTTAAAGTGAATTCCCATGAGGTAATGCCGAAATTTTTTCAGCGCCAAATAGATCGCCTTCGCCTCTAAAATGTAGCTATGTCTTTCGGCCTCTGAAGGTGACGTCTTCTTATTCCAGAAATAGACTGGGTGCAGTTGACCATCAAATATCTGCAGAAGAACTGCCTCAAATCCGTCCTTACATGCATCAGTGTGCAGCTCAGTGTATGCCGTTCTCGAGTATATGTGTAGGACCGGTTTGCTGGTCAGAATTCTCTTGAGCTCCTGAAGTGATTCCAATTCTGCATTTCCGATTTGGAATTCGACGTCCTTCCTGAGGAGATTAGTCAATGGTCGGGCAATATTTGCGTAATCTGGAATGAATTTTCGGAAGAAACCAGTTAAACCGAGAAATGACTGCACCGCTCGTATATTTTTCGGCGTTTTAAATCTGTTTACTGCTGATGTTTTTTCTTCGCCTGGCCATATCTTTCCATTTTCCACAGTATGTCCCAGAAAATGTATACGGGATTGCATAAAGCTACATTTCTTCCATTTGATCTTCAGTCTAAACTGCATGGCTGTCTCTAGTACGCGTCTGGTTTTCCCCATGCATTCGTCAGCTGTGGATGCATATACAATAATATCATCCATATACAACTGCATAACATCGTCGTTGATCAGATCTTGAAATATGTGGTTGACAAATCTGATAAATGCAGCCGGCGAATTCTTAAAACCGAATGGAGTTCTGTTAAATTCATAGAGCCCTTCTTTTGTTACAAACGCAGTTAGCGGCTTGCTAGCCTCTTCCACAGCCACGTGGAAAAACCCATTCTCCAGATCCAGAGTTGAAAAAAATGCTGCCTCTTGTAGCTTTTCCAATACCTCCTCCATAAGAGGTACAGGAAAACGATCCGCCAATACCATGCTGTTAAGTTTCCTGTAGTCAATGCAGACTCGAAGGGTACCGTCTTTCTTCTTCACTACCACCACTCCGCTGGCTACGTTTGATGCTGACTTTCGTATTATTCCTTGGGCCAACCATTCATCGATTTGTTTCTTAACGGCCACCGCTTCGTTCGCACCCAGACGAGATGGTGACTGATGAAATGGTTTTATTACGCCATCCGGGGTTATCTTCAGTTCGATTGGGCACGTCTTTGAGGGTTTTGATGGCATCCGCTGAACTTCTTCGATGAGTTTTGTTACAGCTTCTTCATGCTGGTTGGAAACAGTAAACAAATTAGATGCTTCTACAATATTGTAAACATCGGAGCCAAACCCATCTTCTTCTTTTTGTTCAGCTCTCAAACCTGTCAATTTAAAGCCATTGTCGTCGCAGCAAAATGTAAACTTTTTAGTAAAGTCATATCCTAGCAAAGCGCCACAATCCATCACGTCATCGGGCACAACCAAAAATTTTTGTTGTGTGAGTAACTGGTCTGCAACAACATCAGCGGTAAAAAACCCAATCGGCTTTGTTTTCTTCTGGCCCAGACCACTTAACAAAGACGCACTTTTATAGATTTCAATGTTTTCAATTTTTTCAGCAAGATTCTTGGTGACAAGCGATACGTCCGATCCTGTATCGATCAAGCAATCAATTTCGATTCCATTTACAGAGATCAACTTAAAACGACTTTGGTCGACAACCTTGCGAACACTTGGCTCTACAACCGGACAGTTTTTGGCAATATGACCGTTTTCATTGCATTTGAAGCACTTCGTCGGAGACTGGCAATCTTTGATTTTATGCTCTGCTGAACCACACTGAAACAAAATTCCGATCTCTTCTGTTTTTCAAAAGGTGATGCACTCCGCTTGTTCCATAAATTGCGCGGCTTATCGTCCAGCTGCATTATAATATCATACTGCTCTCTGAGTGATTTGTACGTCTTGCACGAATAAAGTATAGCCTTATACTAGTTTTTAACATCAACCAGCCCGTTGACAATGTACTGTAGCACCGCTGCTTCCTCTACATTTCCTGCCGCTGCCATCTGACGTAAATCTAGTATGTACTCATGGAAGGTCTCGCTCTTCCTTTTCTTCCTGCTTTGCAACTGGCGATGCACGTCGGCACTGTTGGTGCTGCAAGCGAACTCGTCGATCAGTACTCTCTTTAGCTCTTGATAATCGCTCACACACACTGACTGCAAAAACAATTTGGCCGCGCCCGTCATTTTGCCTCTGGCTTGTACATACATTTGTTTCAGCGTGAGATCGTATGCATCTGCATTTTTTTCAAATATATCAAACCACTGCTGCACTAATTGACCGTCAAAATCGTTGACCACTTTCTCAAAATTATCAATTTGAGGGTGAGCGTGATTATTTTGTTGTTCGTCAACTTGAATTTTTAATGACAGCAACTGCAATATGTTGTCGATTTTATTCTGCATGTCTGAAACTTCCAGTACGTTCTTTTCTTCTTTCTCTACCACTGTATTGTTCTGTTCATCTTCGACGTCTTCCAATTCCTGTGTTCCTTTTCTATTTCTTGCCGGGGTTCGACACGTCATTTTGGGACAGTTCTGTGTCTATATCCGCGTCCAAATACCGAATACCGAACACCGAGTTTAACTGCGCAGTTTCTTTGTTTTTGTTCGATCGTGTCTCTTCACCAATCTCTTTAATGCGCAGTTTCTTTATTCTTGTTCAATCTTGTCTGTTCACCTATAACTTTAATGCGCAGTTTCTTTCTGTTAAATGAATTTCACAACTTCTGTTCTTCTTTCTTTAAGGCATTCACTTAATTAGTTTAACTCTGTTCATTACGTTTTCCGACACTTAATTGGTTATCTCAGACCCGGCACAAGCCCCCAAATGTAGAGTTTGTATTAAGTAGTTTATTTAAATATATTAAGTAAGGCTGAGATGGATTATAATAAGTGGGGAATAACATAAACTTTTAGCAACTTCTGTGATTCAACAACTGTAGACGACTTTAGCAACTTTGACAACTGATATTGAACTTCATACGACTTTAGTAGCTTTCTTAACAATTTAATGAAATAACTCCGGAAACACTACTGTTCCTTACGACTTCTCTCAGCGACTGACTCTCTTCTCCTCTCGTCACTCTGCAACTCTCCCTCTTGGACTCGCTGCTCTCATGATCGGCTGATTGCCATTCGCAACGACGCAAAATGTGTACTCGCTGCCAGACTGTACCTCAACACCTTACATATACATAAATCTTTTTTTTTCACAATTAAATACCAATAGAGTTAAAACCATATCGAAACCTCATCATTATTACCAAATTTATGAAATAAATGAAGTGTCTCAAATCGGATAAGAATATAAAATTTAAAATAGGCATGTAAAAGGTGTTAAAACAAAAACAATGACAGCGGTAGTGATGGTGATGCATATGAGCAGTCAATATGATAGAAAAAAAAAAAAACAAGAGCGAGCTTAGCAAATCCAACTAAAATCGTACAGTGCAATAAAAAGTTTCGTTGCCAGTAAGAATATAAAAAATTTTAAACTAAACAAAAAAATAAAACACAATAAAATAAAATAAATAATATGTATATATTAATTGATACCAAATATGAAAAACGTAACTGAAAAAAAAAATTTAAATAACTTCTCAATATTTTAAATATTAATAAAAAAAAAAAAAAAAAAAAAACAAACAAATAAAGATTATGCGGCTATATTTTTAATTTCTAATTTTCCCCTAATACACTCCCAAAACATCATCGACAAGAAGGCCTTCTTCGAGAACAACAAAGTGGGTGAGTGAAAACAGAAAACAAATTATGTCGCCCAGTGTAAAGGCTGATTACCGGAATTAATGCTTATCAGCATCGATTGATTTTTGTTATTTTGCCAATTCCTCTTTTTATTCTAATTCATGTTATAATCGTAAATTTAAAGCATTTAAATGTAAAGCCAAAACATGCGCTACACTGAGAGAATTAAAACCTAATTATTTTATTACCTTTGCATATACATATTTTCTTTTTTCAGCAATAGAAACTGGTTTATTGTAATTGTGCGATGTAGGTTGTTGAAGCTAAACAAAAATAGAATAATAATAAATAAATAAAATGATGTAGACCCAAAACAAAAGAAAGAAAAACAAAATCAATAATAAAAACAATTAAACGGGCATAATTATATTTTCATAATATTTTATAGCACCACATTACCATTATCATTGTTTAAACTAAACAAAATAGGATTATAATGACACTGGAAAAAATTTTAAATGATTAAATCAATAATTATATTAACCATAAGTGAATAAAATAGGCTATGTAATGATAGGGTTTAGTAATTAATAAATAAATAAATTAGGCATTGAAATCTGGTAGACATGAGAGAAGAAAAATAATTATATTAGTACTTCGTTTATTATTGTGAATTTGGAGAGATGTACACTGAAAAATATCGAAAAGGAATTTTTGTTTGATTATTAAAAATTATTATAATGATGATGAACTTTTAAGTTTCCTTATTTATGGCATGGGAGACTAACAAACGTAAATACTTTTGGGGTCTTTCGTTAACGATTACAAGAAGGACCATGGTTGGGAGGGTAAAGATATAGGGTGTGGCGAACAACAGCCAAGGCCACCCCTGCAGGCTTTCTCGTTTCTCAATTTTTTTTCTCGCAGTTTAGTTTTGCCTTGTTTCATATTTTATTAATTATGGGACAATTGTTTTGTGTGTTGATTTCGAATGAGGATCGTCTCATTGTGTCGATTCAGGAGGGACTCTATAATAAAACCTTTGACGTAACAATCCTTATCCGCAGCAAACCCCGCCCCCCCCCCCCCCCCCACATCTCCCGCTAGAGCTAGGAATCAATGGGTCCCGCTCAGCTGATGGTTAAGGGTCGACAAGCCTGAATGTGGTTAACACTCTCAGGTATGATCGAGAGCAACGATACCCTGTTTATGTTTTCCCCTTTCAACGGCGAAATTTCGTCACAAATGAAGAGGTGATCGCCGAAACTGAGGCCTGTTTTGAGGCAAAACCGAAGGAGTACTACCAAAATGGTATTAAAAAAATTGGAAGGTCGTTATAATCGTTGTATCGCTCTTGAAGGGAACTATGTTGAATAATAAAAACGAATTTTGACAAAAAAAATGTGTTTTTCTTTGTTAGACCGGAGACTTATCAGCCAACCTGTTATTTATCCATGTTTCTTAACGGTTTAAGAGTTAAAGTATGCAAAACAAATTATTGTGAAAATTGAGCAGGAATTCCAATTTAGTCCGAAGCTCAACAGCTTGCTTAACAACAAAGAAATCAAAATTAATTCAAAAATTTTGAGTTTGCATCCATTCATTGATAAGGATCGAATTATCAGAGTAGGCGGAAGATTGCAGAATGTCAATGCTAGGTTTGACAAAGGGCACATTGCCTCATTGATTATTGAAAATTCTCACAAATAAACTTTACATGGTGGAATAAATGTATTGAGAACTTATATCCAAAAAAATATATATATTAGATATTTGGGTTAAGGGGGTCTTCTCATTCAAAACCCGCTTTTTTGACCCTTTTTAAAAAATTCTTATTTGAAAAAGAAAAGAATAATTGAAAACTTTTTTTATTTATTGTATTAAAAAATGATCAAAGTAAATAAAAAAAATTGTTTTTGCCTCGATACGAGGGTTGTTCAAAGAGTAATGAGACTTCAAACTTGGTGGTGGAAAAAAAAGGCGTCGTCCTGGCGGCCACGATTCAGGGTCTCCAGAGCGTCGGAAATGAAAAAAAACGGGGTTATAATCAGAATAGCTGTCATTTTCAGGTGACGGAACAGATTTTTTCTAAATTTTTTTAAACAAAATGTCGGCCATTCAAAAACAAAATTTCGATTTCGGGCTACCCATTTTTATATACGGGTGTTCATTATGCAGGACCTTATTATATAAATTATATTTAAATTACTTATTACCTGTTTTCCCGATCTCCTGCAAAGGCGATTCAAGGAGACAAGTTGATTTATATTCCGTTTATTAGTCTTAGACCCGTTAGGGCAAGATATAAAATCAGTATTACAGAGATTATTAATTTACACAGCTAAGGCTGTGGAGTTACGATTAAAAACTAACTTAAAGGTCTACGGCGGCCGCGGCTTGTAGTCTTCGGGTAGCCGCAGCGCTGCCGCCAAGATGCCTGGTCAGCACTTGGTATCCGGCGCATGTCGATCATGCGCCGCCCGAATGTTCCCGGCACTGCTGGTAAAGTGCCGGGTCAGCAACTCGTTGCCGGGCGACGGACTCCGGGCAATTGCCCTCGGAGTGCTTGATCACCAGATTCGCCGTTGCACGTGTTGACCACCGGATGCGGCCTGCAACTCTGCGAATTTGCCTTGTGGGAAATGGATGTGTTAACTATTCCCTCTTTTAAGTGGTCGGCGTCCCGGTGACCTTCAGCTTCTACGTCGCCAAGGATTCCAGAGACTGCATGGCTATTGGTTTTAAGATGGCGGTATCCAAGCCAAACAGTGGAGCACAGTAGAAGGGCGGCGAGTAGGGCGAAAGCGTAGTTAATGAAGGAGCCCATGGTAAGCTTATCCCGAAGTGTTCC